>NC_134232.1:4085000-4710000 GCF_965140235.1 Caretta caretta
TTGAACTGGAATTTGAACTCAGGTTTCCTACCATCATGGCCAGTGCTCTGCCCCTCTACATGACCCTGCCTATGACAAAGATGGATGGGGAGGTGAGCACAAAGTCAAAGTGAGACAATTCCAGCCTGAGAAGTGGCCAGACAATTATAATTACTCATAACTGAGGCAAAAGGTGTGACTAAGAGACCAGAGACTTTAATCCCTTTATTCATAGCCATTGTCATAAATATAAAGGGAAGGGTAACAACCTTTATGTATGCAGTAATATAAAATCCCTCTTGGCCAGAGGTACAGAATCAGTTACCTGTAAGGGGTTAATCAGTTCCATTAACCGAGTTGGCACCTGACCAGAAGGACCAATGGGGAAAGAAGATACTTTCAAATCTGGGGGGGGGGGGAGGTTTTGTTTGTGCTCTGTGTGTTCCCTTGAGACAAAGAGAGAGGGACCAAGCATGTAATCCAGCTCCTATTGAAATGATATATCTAAAATTACAGAAATTGTAAGTAATAGCAAGGAAATGCATTAGATTATCTTGTTTTAGCTTGTGAATTTTCCCTATGCTAAGAGGGAGGTTTATTCCTGTTCTGTAACTTTGAAGTTGAGCCTACAGGGGGATCCTCTGTGTTTTAAATCTTTTGCATAAGGTGGGAATCTTTTGTCCCTCTCTGGGTTCTCACCCCACCTTCTAAATGGAAAAGCACCAGTTTAAAGATGGATTATAGTTCAGGTGACATGATCACATGTCACTAAGACTTCATTACCCACTTGCCAGCCCACAGGTATACAGGAAGACTTAGGAGTAAAACAGAGTCATCTACAGACAATTGTCCTGGTTAATGGGTGCCATCAAGATTCCAAACCACCATTAATGGCCCACACTTTCCATAAATTACAATAGGCCCTCAGAGTTATATTTCATATTTCCAGTTTCAGACACAAGAATGATACATACATACAAAGAGGATGACTACACTCAGTAGATCATAAGCTTTGTAATGCTACCTTACAAGAGACCTTTTGCATGAAGCATATTCCAGTTACATTATATTCATGCTCATTAGCATATTTTCATATAATTGTATAGAGTGCAACGTCACACCCTCCTCCTGAACTTACTGCCAGAGACTTGGACACTGCCCATTGTGGAGACAATATTCCTAAAATTCCTTTTTGGGCTTCCCTCTGGAGCAGACACTCCGGTGTCCCCCCAAAAGGAAGGAGACCCTGATCCAGCTGTGGGCTCACAGCTGCCAGCTATGACAGACCCTTCACTGGCCAGCAAAATCCCACCCCCCCTTTCACTCAGGTTGTGCTTGCTTCCAGCTACAGACTCCTTGGGGTCTGTTCCCACCACAGCAGTCACCAGGACCCCAACAGAATCCAGTTTATTGCACCAGGGTCACATCAAAGGTTCTTAGGCCCAAATGCTTCCCAGATACCTTCAGAGCAAAGGGAAGCTGTGAGTGGGGGTGGGAAGAAGGTTATCGCGTGGAGGGACACTGGAGCACAGGTGTCAGCCATCCACCAATCCTTAGTGGACCCCAAATTCATCAACCCAGAGGCCCAAGTGACGATTCAACCCTTCAAGTCAAACTCTTTTGACTTGCCTACAGCCAAGTTGCCTGTCCAGTACAAGGGCTGGTCAGGAATGTGGACTTTTGCAGCCTATGATGATTATCCCATTCCCATGCTGCTCAGGGAAGTCTTGGCCCACCATGTGAAGCTAGCCAAGAGGGTGGGAATGGTCACCCGCAGCTGGGCTAAGCAAACTTTTACACCTATCCCTGTTCCTTCCACCAGGGCCCCGTTGGTGTTACCAGAGACCCAGGCTGAGCTGGTGGAACCGGACCACAGGCCAACATCTGCAACAGAGGTAGGTAGACTCAGTTGCAGAGACCCAGCCAGAGCCAGTCCCAAAACCAGAACTGGCGGACCAACCAGCACCAGAACCATTGCCAGCACTGAGTCCAGCGCTTGCAACCCCATCTGCAGCTCCAACACCAGAGGGCCCCACCAAGCCTGCACTAGCAGCAGCAGATAACCCTACACAAGAGGCTCAGCCGGAGCCTGAACCCCAACCTAGCGCACCTGCGGCGAGTGGTCCACAGAACCAGCCCCATCCCCTGCATCGCTTCCAGAGGGACCAAGCCCAAGTCCAAGTCCACAATCCAGTGAGGAAGTGAGGTCTCCAGCATCAAGGGAGCAATTCCAGGCCAAGCAGGAAGCAGATGAAAGCCGCCAGAGAGCTTGGATGGCGGCACAGAGCAACCCACCACTTCTCAGCTCTTCTAACCGATCCCGGTTTGTGGTAGAACAAGGACTTTTATCCAAGGAAACACTTTCTGGTGGGCACCGGGAGGACTGGCATCCACAGAGACAGTTGGTAGTTCCAACGAAGTACTAGGTAAAGCTCTTGAGCTTAGCCCATGATCATCCTAGTGGCCATGCTGGGGTGAACAAAACATTTCCCCCTTCCCCTCCCCCAGATTTGAAAGTATCTTCTTTCCCCATTGGTCCTTCTGGTCAGGTGGCAACTCGGTTAATGGAACTGATTAACCCCTTACAGGTAAGTGATTCTGTACCTCTAGCCAAGAGGGATTTTATATTACTGCATACATAAAGGTTGTTACCCTTCCCTTTATATTTATGACAGCCAAAATCAAGGAACAGGGTGTTATTGTATCAGCCAACATTTTCTCTGCAGCCCAAACAGCCTATTGCAGCCTTGTGTCTGAGGATCTGGATGAGCCTGGTGCTCCACTGGACGCCAGCAAGCATAACCTGAGTCTGTTGACAATGGAGGGTGCTGCAGGAAATGCCATCCACCGAAACCCTGAAAGGCAGGGTAACAATAGCCTGTTCCTGTTGCCTACAACACAGAAAGAATCTGACATCGAAAAGGGGAAACAAAACAGGGACAAGTTTTTAAAGTGCTTGTACACAAATGCTAGAAGTCTAAATAAGATGGGTGAACTAGAGTGCCTTGTGTTAAAGGAGGATATTGATATAATAGGCACAAAAACCTGGTGGAGTGAGGACAATCAATGGGGACACAATCATTCCAGGGTACAAAATATATTGGAAGGAGAGAACAGGTCATGCGTGGGGGGAGTGGCACTATATGTAAAAGAAAATGTAGAATCAAATGAAATAAAAATCTTAAATGAATCCATATGTTCCATAGAATCTCTATGGATAGTAATTCCAGGCTCGAAAAAAGAATGTAAACAGAAGGGATCTATTATCGACCACCTGACCAGGACAGTGATAGTGACGATGAAATGGTAAGGGAGATTAGAGAGGCTATCAAAATTAAAAAAAACCTCAATAATAGTGGGGGATTTCAATTATCCCCATATTGACTGGGTACATGTCACCTCAGGACGAAATGCAGAGACAAGATTTCTTGATAGTTTAAAATGACTGCTTCTTGGAGCAGCTGGTACAGGAACCCACAAGGGGAGAGGCAACTTTTGATCTAGTCCTGAGTGGAGTACAGGATCTGGTCCAAGAGGTAACTATAACAGGACCATTTGGAAATAGTGACCATAATATAACAACATTTAACATTCCTGTGGTGAGAAGAACACCTCAACAGCCCAGCACTGTGGCATTTAATTTCAGAAAGGGGAACTATGCAAAAATGAGGAGGTTAGTTAAACAGAAATTAAAAAAGGTACAGTGCCAAAAGTGAAAACCCTGCAAGCTGCATGGACACTTTTCAAAGACACCACAATAGAGGCTCAACTTAAATGTATACCCCAAATTAAAAAATTACAGTAAAAGAACTAAAAAAGAGCCACCATGGTTTAACAACCATGTAAAAGAAGCAGTGAGAGATAAAAAGGCATCTTTTACAAAGTGGAAGTCAAATCCCTGGTGAGGTAAATAGGGGCATAAACATTGCCAAATTAAATGTAAAAATTTAATAAGAAAAGCGAAAAAGGAGTTTGAAGAACAGCTAGCAAAAACTCAAAAAGGTAATAAAATATTTAAGTACATCAGAAGCAGGAAGCCTGCTAAACAACCAATGAGGCCCCTGGATGATTGAGGTTCAAAAGGAGCACTTAAAGATGATAAAGTCATCGCGGAGAAACTAAATGAATTCTTTGCTTCAGTCTTCACAGCTGAGGATGTTAGGGAGATTCCCAAACCTGAGCCATCTTTTGTAGGTGACAAATCTGAGGAACTGTCACAGATTGAAGTGTCACTAGAGGAAGTTTTGGAATTAATTGAGAAACTTAACACTAACAAGTCACATGGGACCAGATGGCATTCACCCAAAAGTTCTGAAAGAACTCAAAATGTGAAATTGTGGAATATTAACTATGGTTTGTAACCTGTCCTTTAAATCAGCTACTGTACCCAATGACTGGAAGATAGCTAATGTGATGCCAATATTTAAGAAGGGCTCTAGAGGTGATCCTGGCAATTACAGACTGGTAAGTCTAACATCAGTACCGGGCAAATTAGTTGAAACAATAGTAAAGAATAAAATTGTCAGGCACATAGAAGAAAATAAATTGTTGTGCAAAAGTCAACATGGTTTCTGTAAAGGGAGATAGATTAGTAAGAACTATTAGAGTTCTTTGAGGGGGTCAGCAAACATGTGGACAAGGGGGATCCAGTGGACAAAGTGTACTTAGATTTCCAGAAAGCCTTTGACAAGGTCCCTCACCAAAGGCTCTTAAGTAAATTAAGTTGTCATGGGATAAGAGGGAAGATCCTTTCATGGACTGAGAACTGGCTACAAGACAGGGAACAAAGGGTAGGAATAAATGGTAAATTTTCAGAATGGAGAGGGGTAACTAGTGGTGTTCCCCAAGGGTCAGTCCTAGGGCCAATCCTATTCAACCTATTCATAAATGATCTGGAGAAAGGGATAAACAGCGAGGTGGCAAAGTTTGCAGATGATACTAAACTGCTCAAGATAGTTAAGACCAAAGCAGACTGTGACGAACTTCAAAAAGATCTCACAAAACTAAGTGATTGGGCAGCAAAATGGCAAATGAAATTTAACGTGGATAAATGTAAAGTAATGCAAATTGGAAAAAATAACCCCAGTTATACATACAATATGATGGGGGCTAATTTAGCTACAACTAATCAGGACAAAGATCTGCAGCGGCACAGGAGCCAGCAAAGAGAGCTGTAAACAGGGGAGTTTGAGTGGGAGATCTGTTGGAGGAGAAGGTATTTGGTTTTGGTTTTGTAGTATTTGTATGTGTAAAGGCCTGTAGGGGCTTTGTGCTGGGAGAGAAGCTGAGCCCTGATTAGGGGGTGGGGCTTCTCTGACTAGGGGTCCTATACAGGTAGCAGCCAGTCAGCTGCAGCGGCACAGGAGCCAGCAAACAGAGCTACAACCCGGGGAGTTTGAAAGGGCAGTTTGCATTGTGGTGCTTGTTTGGGGTTTGGTTTTGCTGTGGGGGGTGGGTTTGTGTTTCCCAGATTAACAGGATTTAGGCGGGAAGGCGATGACAGACACAGAGGCAGCAGTGGGAGTGACCCATGTCGTGGAAGACACAATGAAGATAACTGGATGTGGAAGCTGCGGTATGTACATGTTCCTGGAGGGGGGACCTGGTAAGAGTTTTGTCTTTGAGCAGATGGAGCAAAGCCATGAGGCAGCTGAAGGGAAAAGCTCAGATTTGCAGATGGAAGCAAGACTGAGGAATTCTGAGGGGAGACTGGGTGAGGAAAGTGGTCAGTGGAAGCATGTGACTAAAAGAATCAGGCAGAGGAAAAGATGGGCTAGTGAAGGAGAAATAGAGCTCAAGAACAGGTTTGCAGAGTTGGAAAATAAAGAAGGGGCTCAGCAGGTAGTCACTGAAGGTGGAAGGGCAAGGAAGAAGAGAAGAGCAGCTAGTCCTATAGGAAAAGGGGAAGAGTCAATGAAGACTACACCAAATATGAGCCCCAGGAGGATACAGGATGGGTTGAAGAGGATTACAAGGGAGAATAGGAATGGAAAGAACTTGCAGCCAGAGGGAACAGGGGATAGACTGGAGAATAGCACTGTCACCAGGAAAAGGCAGGTCTATGTGATCAGGGACTCTTTACTGAGAAGAATAGACAGGCCTGTAACCAGAGCTGATCCAGAGAACAGAAGGGTGTGCTGTCTTCCAGGTGCTAAGATACGGGATGTAGACCGGAGGTTGAAAAGGATCCTAAAGGGAGCGGGAAAGAATCCCCTAATTATCCTTCATGTGCGAACAAATGATATGGGTAGATTCTCACTGGAAAGTATCAAGGGAGACTATGCTAGGCTGGAGAAGACGCTTAAGGAAATAGAGGCTCAGGTGATCTTTAGTGGGATTCTGCCTGTTCCTAGAGAAGGGCAACAAAGATGTGACAAGATTATGACTATCAACAGATGGCTCAAGCAGTGGTGCTATAAGGAGGGCTTTGGGATGTATGGCCACTGGGAGGCCTTCATGGACAGAGGACAGTTTTCTTGGGATGGACTTCATCTGAGTAGGGAAGGAAACAGACTTCTAGGATGGAGGCTGGCACAACTGATTAAGAGCTTTAAACTAGGAATCTGGGGGAGATGGCTGGGAGATGTCCAGGTAATCTCCACGCCGGATTTTAGCATTGAGAGGAAAGAAAACGAAGTAAGAGGATACAGCTGTGGGTAGGAGGAAGGACAGTCTGGATACCAGTCTAACAGGTTATACTGGCTGTAGAATGACTGTGCCTAATAGGGTACAGAATGTGAGTGAGGCCAAACAGCAAAAATTAAGATGTTTGTACACCAATGCGAGGAGCCTAGGTAACAAAATGGAGGAACTAGAGCTACTGGTGCAGGAAGTGAAACCAGATATTCTAGGGATAACAGAAACATGGTGGAATAGGAGTCATGACTGGACTACAGGTATTGAAGGGTATGTGCTGTTTAGGAAAGACAGAAATAAAGGTAAAGGTGGTGGAGTAGCATTGTATATCAATGATGAGGTAGAATGTAAAGAAATAAGAAGCGATGAAATGGATAAGACAGAGTCCGTCTGGGAAAAAATTACATTGGGAAAGAAAACTATTAGAGCCTCCCCTGGGATAGTGCTTGGGGTGTGCTATAGACCCCTGGGATCTAATATGGATATGGATAGAGGCCTTTTTAATGTTTTTAATAAAGTAAATACTAATGGAAACTGCGTGATCATGGGAGACTTTAACTTCCCAGATATAGACTGGAGGACGAGTGCTAGTAATAATAATAGGGCTCAGATTTTCCAAGATGTGACAACTGCATGGATTCCTTCACCAAGTAGTTGCTGAACCGACTAGAGGGGATGCTATTTTAGATTTGGTTTTGGTGAGTAGTGAGGACCTCATAGAAGAAATGGTTGTAGGGGATCATCTTGGTTCAAGTGATCATGAGCTAATTCTGTTCAAAATGAACAGAAGGATTAACAAAAGTAAATCTGCAATCAGGGTTTTTGATTTCAAAAGGGCTGACTTTCAAAAATTAAGGAAATTAGTTAGGGAAGTGGATTGGACTGAAGAACTTATGGATCTAAAGGCAGAGGAGGCCTGGGATTACTTTAAATCAAAGCTGCAGAAGCTATCGGAAGCCTGCATCCCAAGAAAGGGGAAAAAATTCATAGGCAGGAGTTGTAGACCAAGCATCTCAGAGAGGTGATTAAGAAAAAGCAGAAAGCCTACAGGAAGTGGAAGATAGGAGGGATCAGCAAGGAAAGCTACCTTATTGAGGTCAGAACATGTAGGGATAAAGTGAGACAGGCTAAAAGTCAAGTAGAGTTGGACCTTGCAAAGGGAATTAAAAGCAATAGTAAAAGGTTCTATAGCCATATAAATAAGAAGAAAAGAAAGAAAGAAGTGGGACCGCTAAACACTGAGGATGGAGTGGAGGTCAGGGATAATCTTGGCATGGCCCAATATCCAAACAAATACTTTGCCTCAGTCTTTAATAAGGCTAAAGAGGATCTTAGGGATAATGGTAGCATGACAAATGGGAATGAGGATATGGAGGTAGATATTACCATATCTGAGGTAGAAGCGAAACTCAAACAGCTTAATGGGTCTAAATTGGGGGGCCCAGATAATCTTCATCCAAGAATATTAAAGGAATTGGCACCCGAAATTGATTATAAATTCTTGCTAATGGAATTGCAATCTGTAAACTCAGGGGTTGTACCGTATGATTGGAGAATCGCTAACATAGTTCCTATTTTTAAGAAAGGGAAAAAACGTGATCCGGGTAACTACAGGCCTGTTAGTTTGACATCTGTAGTATGCAAGGTCTTGGAAAAAAATTTTGAAGGAGAAAGTAGTTAAGGACATTGAAGTCAATGGTAAATGGGACAAAATATAACATGGTTTTACAAAAGGTAGATCGTGCCAAACCAACCTGATCTTCTTCTTTGAGAAAGTAACAGATTTTTTAGACAAAGTTAACGCAGTGGATCTAATTTACCTAGATTTCAATAAGGCGTTTGATACCGTGCCACATGGGAAATTATTAGTTAAATTGGAAAAGATGGGGATCAATATGAAAATTGAAAGGTGGATAAGGAATTGGTTAAAGGGCAGACTACAACGGGTCCTACTGAAAGGTGAACTGTCAGGCTGGAGGGAGGTTACCAGTGGAGTTCCTCAAGGATCAGTTTTGGGACCAATCTTATTTAATTTTTTTCTTAGTGACCTCCACACAAAAAGTGGGAGTGTGCTAATAAAGTTTGCGGATGATACAAAGCTGGGAGGTATTGCCAATTTAGAGAAGGACCGGGATATCATACAGGAAGATTTGGATGACCTTGTAACATTGAGTAATAGTAATAGGATGAAATTTAATAGTGAGAAGTGTAAGGTTATGCATTTAGGGATTAAGAATTTTAGTTATAAGCCAGGGACACATCAATTAGAAGTAACGGAGGAGAAGGACCTTGGAGTATTGGTTGATCACAGGATGACTATGAGCCGCCAATGTGACATGGCCGTGAAAAAAGCTAATGCGGTCTTGGGATGCATCAGGTGAGGTATTTCCAGTAGAGATAAGGAGGTTTTAGTACCGTTATACAAGGCACTGGTGAGACCTCATCTGGAATACTGTGTGCAGTTCGGGTCTCCCATGTTTAAGAAGGATGAATTCAAACTGGAACAGGTACAGAGAAGGGCTACTAGGATGTCCGAGGAATGGAAAACCTGATTTATGAAAGGAGACTCAAGGAGCTTGGCTTGTTTAGCCTAACTAAAAGAAGGTTGAGGGGAGATATGATTGCTCTCTATAAATATATCAGAGGGATAAATACCAGCGAGGGAGAGGAATTATTTAAGCTCAGTACCAATGTGGACACAAGAACAAATGGATATAAACTGGTCATTGGGAAGTTTAGACTTGAAATTAGACAAAGGTTTCTAACCATCAGAGGACTGAAGTTTTGGAATAGCCTTCCAAGGGAAGCAGTGGGGGCAAGAGATCTATCTGGCTTTAAGATTAAACTCGGTAAGTTTATGGAGGAGATGGTATGATGGGATAACATGATTTTGGTAATTAATTGATCTTTAAATATTCATGGTAAATAGGTCTAATGGCCTGTGATGGGATGTTAGATGGGGTGGGATCTGAGTTACTCAGGAAAGAATTTTCTGTAGTATCTGGCTGGTGAATCTTGCCCATATGCTCAGGGTTTAGCTGATCACCATATTTGGGGTCGGGAAGGAATTTTCCTCCAGGTCAGATTGGAAGAGGCCCTGGAGGTTTTTTGCCTTCCTCTGTAGCATGGGGCACGGGTCACTTGCTGGAGGATTCTCTGCTCCTTGAAGTCTTTAAACCACTATTTGAGGACTTCAATAGCTCAGACATAGGTGAGAGGTTTTTCACAGGAGTGGGTGGATGAGATTCTGTGGCCTGCAGTGTGCAGGAGGTCGGACTAGATGATCATAATGGTCCCTTCTGACCTTCGTATCTATGAATCTTGGATCATCGTGGATAGTTCTCTGAAGATGTCCATGCAGTGTGCGGTCAAAAAAGCAAATGGGATGTTAGGAATCATTAAAAAAGGGATAGAGAATAAGACTGAGAATATCTTATTGCCCTTATATAAATCTATGGTACACCCACATCTTGAATACTGCATACAGATGTGGTTCCCCCATCTCAAAAAAGATATACTGGCATTAGAAAAGGTTCAGAAAATGGCAACTAAAATGATTAGGGGTTTGGAATGGGTCCCACATGAGGAGAGATTAAAGAGGCTAGGACTTTTCATCTTGGAAAAGAGGAGACTAAGGGGGGATATGAAAGCGGTATATAAAATCATGAGTGGTGTGGAGAAAGTGAATAAGGAAAAGTTATTTACTTGTTCCCATAATATAAGAACTAGGGGCCACCAAATGAAATTAATGGCTAGCACGTTTAAAACAAATAAAAGGAAGTTCTTCTTCACTCAGCACACAGTCAACCTGTGGAACTCCTTGCCTGAGGAGGTTGTTCAGGCTCAGACTATAACAGGGTTTAAAAGAGAACTGGATAAATTCATGGAGGTTAAGTCCATTAATGGCTATTAGCCAGGATGGGTAAGGAATGGGGTCCCTAGCCTCTGTTTGTCAGAGGGTGCAGATGGACGGCAGGAGAGAAATCACTAGATCATTACCTGTTAGGTTCACTCCCTCTGGGGCACCTGGCATTGGCCACTGTCGGTAGACAGGATACTGGGCTGGATAGACCTTTGGTCTGACCCAGTAATGGGCATTCTTGCGTTCTTATGTTCAGATTCTGGCACTCCTTCCTCCTGCTAGGAGCCTGGTCGTCTTCTCCTCTCAAGCTCCAGTCAGCTACTGACCTCTGCTCTGCCCTGCAGCCCTTCTTTTATGAGCCTGCTGAACCATGATTGGCTGCTCCTCTCAGCCCCTTTCTAATTGGTTGCCTCCAGTGCAGCCTCCCTAGGGCTGCTTTTAACCCCTTTTCTGCTAGTCAGGGGCAGCAGCCCCATCACACCCCATCGCTAGGACCCAGCTGACATTCCAGTGCAGGCCACTTACCAGAGGGGGCCTAAAGAAAATCAAAGAGCAGAGTAACCTGCTATCTCAGAGTCTACCCTAAAAATCTGCTCACTGCGCTGCTGTGCAAGGTGGCTGTTGCCGGATTTCCCCTTTCCCATGGGTGTCACTGTCAGGATCTGCAGGAAGAAGCATGTTGCCCAGCAATCATTGCTTGAAAGAGCCGAGATCTCTGATGCTGGCACCAAGTGTCTGCTTCTCCTTAAAATGCCACACTGCCGAATCTTCAACTGTTTGATGGTGTCTTCAAAAGACCTTGCAAAGAGAAACATCAAGTCAGCCTGGTTTGTGCTTTCTTTGGGGGCATTTTTATGTTGGAGACTAAAAGCCCACAAGGATTTGGCCCAAAGAGGGTAGGTTTTCCCCTTGCACGTTTTTTTACCTTCAACATATTAGGACAATCAGGAAAAGCTCAGGGAATTTTGAAACAAAAATTGGTTTTGAAATATAAGATCACAAGCATTCTACTCCGAAAAGGTCAAAACAAAACACATCAACTATTTCAATGCATCGAGACATTTTCATTAGCCACCTTAGACAAATCAGCATCCTCTGATGGAACAACGTTCTGTCCGAAAATGTCCAACTTGCTGTAGCTGGAAGAACGGTCCAGCTGCTGGGGCGTGGCCTTGAGAACCCTAAATTCAGCGCTTTGTCCGCCACAATCTTCCTTCCTGATTTTGGGCAAGTGACTTTCTAGGGGCTGTGCGCCATCTGTAAAGGGAGAATAAATCTTTTGTACCTGCCAGCTGTTCAGGCAGGATAAAATCACAAAGCCCCTAGGACATTGGGAAGAATTATCCTCGTAACTAATGGATGAAAGCCATTGTGAGGGGCTGAGACCATGGTGATGAGCACCGTATAAGTACATAGACTAACAAACCCCAGACCAGGTCACTTTATTGTCAGCTAGGACTCTTCCTCGTAGATGTTTATACCCTGTGGCAGAGGAATCTGCTCCCTACAGAGAATATTGCTAGATATGACATCGCTTGCATGCAAACATGATCTTATTGCTCAGCTACTGCTTTACCCTCACCCACCCTACCTGAATGCTATCAGCTTGACCTAGACATGGAAGCAAGGGTGATGGGCCGATAAAACCCAGCTGCCCCCTTGCTCCCATTGCTGCAGCCGCTTGCGGTGTGGGAAGCACATTTCCCAATTTCTCTTCTAGCTTGTGTTGAATTTAACTTCTGAGCTGTGTGCTCAGCTGGCTGCTGGCACTAGCAACCTGGAGTTTTCCATGCAGACCCAGCATGGTTCTTTGCCAGCAGATTTTTTGCTCTGTCATTCTGGCTGGGATTCCAAATGGAACAGCATCATGCAGTGAGAAGGGCCGTGTTTAGAGCTGGCCAGAAAATGTAGTTTCTGTCAGGTGGGAAGTTCTGACATTTTTAAAACAAGCTTTCATTCCAAATCAGAACAAACAGTTGAAGTTTTGGAATGTCTGGTCCACTGCCCTGCTGGGTGACCTTGGACAAATCACTCCCCTGGGCTGTGCCTCAGTTTCCCCAATTGTAAAATGAAGTTGATGATGATCCTGACCCGCTTTGTTCAGTGCTTTGAGATCTATGGATGAAAAATACTAGATAAGCACCTGTTAGTATTATTGTTATTATTAATAATAATAAAAAATTAGGAGAAAAAAGGGGAGAAAGGAGAATAAACAAAAATCCCCAATTCTGAAATTCCAAACCTTTCTTGTTTTTATTTTTTTGAGAAACTCAAACAAATCACAAATTTCCATTCAAAATGGAATGAAATTCAAACTCTTCTATTTGAACTTCCCATTGAAAAATGACATCTTCCTAAGGGGAAAATAGTGTTTTTTGATTAAACCCCATTTTTTTGGTGGTGGTGGTGGGGGGGGAGTTTTTGGTTGAAAAATGCTGACCAGCTCTACTGATTTTGTTTGACCTCTCAGCCAGAAGACTTTGACCATGTGGAGGTTCAGACAGACCCCTGGTGGGGAGGGACGGAGGGGACCTCATTCAGAGAGGAAGGGTGGTCCAGTGGTTAGAGCACTTCTCTGACACCCAGGAGCCCTCAAGTCCCTGCTCTGCTACAGGCTTCCTATGTGAACTTGCACAAGTCACGTCATCACTCTGTGCCTCAGTTTCCCACCTGTACAATGGGGGGGGGTGAGGTGAGGTGGAGCTCTATGCTTCCGTTTCCATAAAACCTCCATGGTGCAGTTGATTGGATAAGCCAGCTCCTGGTAGGGGGTTGGTGCTTCTATAATTTGGATGGGGCTCTGATTCCATTCGGAGAGCACCAAGGTGGTGCTGGCAGGACCAATCAGAACTGCTGGCTGCTGCATTAATACTGGCTCCCTTGACCAAGAGGAGTTTGCCAGCTGTTTGGCTCTCTGTTGGGTCCTGCTGGCTGCTTCCTGATGCCCCCAACCTCTCTTTCCCTAAAAGGCTCTCTAAATGCAAACAGCTGGGAGTGCGGCTGCAAACCCCACTCTCCCTAGCAGGGTGGCTGCACTAATTGGACATAGCCTGTCTCCAGGGCCAGCCCAGGCACCAGCCAGCCCCCTGCTCTGCTGGCCTGCTGCTTCCTGAAGCAAGTGTACACTCCTAATGCTGGGAGAAGGAGTCCTATGGGCTAGGCCTGCTGCATGAAACAATTCTCTACAGTGAGCTCTGAAATCTTTGCAGGGATATTCATGCCCCATTGCATGAAGTTCCACCACAGGAAATCATATTGGCATAGCCTAGTGATACCTTCAAAATACTCCTTCCTCAGTGCCCAGGACACTGAGAGGACGCTGCCCCAGAGGGGCTGTGTTTGGGATTCCATGAAACTTTTGTAGGTGTAAGTGCGGGAATAGTCCCACTCTCGTGGGGAACTTTCCTGGCTTCTGTACTACCCCGGTGAAGTGGACTAGCAAAAGGATCTGAGTCCTCGCTCCCACTTCCTTTACCCAGTGGCCTCCCTACCCTTGAGGACTCCTCTTCCACTCTCCTGTCTGGCAGAGTCCTTGTAACCCCAACAAGGCTGGGCCCAGGATTCCTGGGGGGCCTGAGCCCGAACCCTGCTGTGGTCACCTAGGACAGGGGCTAGGGTGTTCCCACTCTGGGGTACTCTCTCTGCACTGGGCACTTCTCTGACCATTACATACAATTTAAAGCAAATGCAAGTTACTTAATCAACAATTAATTTTAAAAAGAATAAGGGGAAATGGGAAAGGTTAAAGGAAACACATCAGCCCGCTCTGCGGCAGGGAACATCACAAATAGTGTCTCTGGAACGTCAGGGCAGTTCACAGTCTGTTCCTTGTAAGTCCCAGGCCCCTTCTCAGGCCCTGGCTGTGCTGCAAGGATGCTGTGGGTTGGACACTTGCTCTGGTGGTGGCCACATGCTCTCAGGCTCTAAGTGGTAGGACCCTTCTGCCCTGTGTCGCCCCCGTCCTGTCGGGGTTACGATCCAAGCCTGGCCTGCAGAGCCTCTGGGGGCTGAGGCATCTCCCTGTGCTGGGCCCGCTGCCCAGGGTCCCCCTCGCTCTCCCCAGCTGCTCACCCCGCCCAGCTCCGGAGACTGCTCCAGGCCCAGCTGCACCACTCGGTCTCTGCACCGCTGCTGCTGCTCTGCCTCCAGCTCCCTGGGCAGCATCTCTGGCCCCTCTGGCTCTGGTTGCTGCAGCTCTGCTCCCAGGACAGGTCTGCTCTCTCTGGGCTGCTTTTCTGGTCCCTCTGGATCTGGCACCGCTCTGCTCCCCAGCTTAGCTTGGGCCCCTGCTTTCTCCTTAGCTCGGCCCCACTCTGTCTGACCCAGGCAAATCCAGCTCACACGGAGGACGGGACCTCCCTGGCCTCCTGACTCTCTGATTAGCCTGCCCGCCCTGTCATTCAGGCTGACCTGGAGCATTGGCCTCTCCCCATTGTTCCTGGGGACTATCAGTCTCAGGGTCCTGGTTTCCCATAGACCCTTCCCCTTTTGCTACTGGGACCTAGCAACCAAAACACCCCCACTGAATGTTAGTAAGGGGGCAACAGTCCCCTCACATACGGAAACAAATGGCTTATGGAGAAATTCAGTAATGCAGCCTGCACCCGTGCTGCTGGCGCCGCTCCTCAGCACATGTCTGGGCAGAATCTTCTTCTCTTTCTCTCGGCTGCTGCTCTGGCTGTGTTATTGCACATGCTGAATCCTCCCCCTCCCCCCCTTTAATTTGCTGGCAGCTAGAAGGAATCCAACTCACGGCAGATACTTTCTTTAGGAGGCTAAGAACTGTTCTAAATCTGGGAGACAATGCAGACGGGGAGGCGGGGGAGAAAAGCTTTCCTAATATTGTCAACCTCACGGCGAACACGAATCGCATTAATATTCAGACATTTAGATTCAGCTGGGGAAATAAAAATGATGGCAATTGTTCAGGGAGCTGCCAGATTGCAGACAACCATTGTCGATGGGAGAAAGGAATAAAACCGTCACAAGCCACCCAGTTGGGGGAGAATTGTTGTAACAAGCCATTCCAATATGGTTGGATTCAGGGCTCATTGCTTTCGGCCTGACTTAATATCTACCAGGGAAAACTGGCTGCTAAAAACATCAGTATAATTGCTTCCAATTGGCTTCCTTGTTAGCAGCCTTTGGAGGGAGGCTGATGAGTGAATGGGCTGTGGAAATGGACTTTATAGTTCATGATTAACAGGAGTTATGAAATGCGCATGTCTGGTGTCCCCAGCAGAGCTGAGAGAAAAGATACCTTTGTGGATAAGGCAGCCAGCAGGGAGTCAGAAAACCTGCATCCTATGTACAGCCCTGTCACTAACTGGGGGTATGGGGTGATCTTGGGTAAGCATCCATGGAATGAAGCTAATGATATGATTAACTCCGTGTGTGGACACTCTTATTGCAGAACACATGTGCTTTGTTCCTGTCTAGCTTAATCCACTTTGAAAGTCTAAGAGGGTGTGAGAGAGGCACCAGAAGTAAGCACTCATGTTCTGGAATAAGAGCATTGTAGTGGGGCAGCTGCCCCACTCCAAGGTAAAAGGGATTAAGAGCAACTGAGGGAGGCTGGCGAGGTAGTTGGCCCCAGCTGGCCTGGATAAAAGGGTTGTGGGGCCAGGAGACAGAGGAGTTTCACTCTAGCCCTGGAGTGGGAAAGGCTAGCTGCCTGAAAGGAAGGTACCTGAAGTAGAGCAGTGTTGGGGAAGGGCAAGAGGAGCTTGGGAGCTCCAACCTAGTAAAACCCCAGGCTGCAGGCCTTGGTGAAGGCCTACAAAGGTACTGGGGCTACAGAGGGGCAGCCTGGGAATAGGCAGAGGCAGCTGGTCCAACCCCCTTGCCAGTGATGAGTGGCCATTACAGACTGCAGTCTGCCCCAGTGAAAGGGAGTTAGATGATCACTGGCAGTAGCCACTGAGGCAAGGTGGGTATAGAGGGTTGGGGGTTCCCCTGAGAGGGGAGACCCAGAGTGTGCGGGTACTGCTGGGGCACAACCCTGAGGTAAGGGGCATCAGGGTCTGGGAGGGACACGGGGCCTGAAGCAGGTGAGACCCGAGCCAGCAGAGGGTGCTCCAAGGCTGGAAAAGAGCTAATTCCCAGATGACCAGCAGGAGGTGACCTCGCTACAAGCAGCCACACATGGAGTTGTTCCAGAACAGCTATTGCGCTTTAAATTCACCCCTCCCTTCGTTTGCAATAATGTTCTAGTGTAGACAAGCTTTCAGTGTGGGAGAGGCTCTCTGCTGGGGAGTGCTGTGGAGCAGTCTGCTGATGTATATAAAAGCAGGTTCCAATAGCACATGGTGAGTTTCTCTTGAGGAGATGGTTTTGTTAAATGGGGGCCAATCAGCTGCCAGATCTGCCGCTAAAAGACCAAGTTTTATAAGAGCTCAAACCCCGTCCCCCAGGAAATAGTTGTATGGATCTGTAACTCAAACTCTCTTCAAGACTCTGGCTGAAAACAGAACGGTGCAAATCAAGGATCTATCACTACTGTGTTTCCAAGCTCTGGACAGATTCTGTCCCCTGTTCCTGCTACACATAGGGACCCTGAGGCACTGCAACTAGCCAGGAAAGGATTCACTCAGCAAAGGCCCAGAATAAGGCCAGGGAGCCCTGTGCCGTGGTACCCCAGGCCCTGGAGTAGGGAATGGTGCTGAGAGTGGATTGAGGGCATGTAGGGGTGGGCCCATAGTGAATGGTATTAGGGTGATACTGTGCTGCACGGATGCCTGGCAAGGACTGCTGTCAGTCAGAGCAGCTAGGGACTGCT
The DNA here is from genome assembly GCF_965140235.1 of Caretta caretta. Classification (NCBI taxonomy): domain Eukaryota; kingdom Metazoa; phylum Chordata; order Testudines; family Cheloniidae; genus Caretta; species Caretta caretta. The sequence continues at coordinate 4,102,256 of NC_134232.1, forward strand.
CTAACTTGCATATGTGCCTCCCTGAACCACCCACTATCTGGAGGAGGGAAAGGCCCTGGACTGTGCTTTCCGTGCTGTGCCTCTTGGACTGCCCACACAGAATGGGATCCCCACAGAGCAAAATTCAGTCTAAAGTGACCTCCCTTTATGTTAAAGAAAATGAGAAGAAAGAACAAATGTAAAGTCTCTGTGAGAGCACAAAGCAGTGTGTGTCTCCTGTGTAGCGCACTGCAGTGACTCTGACAACAAAATGGCAACCACCCCTTGACACGAGGTCTGTCCACGCTGCAGTCCAGAGGTGTGACTTCAGCATGCATAGACAGACCTGAGCTAGCTTTGATCTAGCTACATGGGTTCAGGCAGCAGTCACCCAAGTACATACCCAAGCTCCCACGTGGGCAAGGCCAGTTGGGCAGTTGCCCATGCTGCCCCAGTTTCACTGCTATTATTCCTTTAGCTAGCTTTGAACTAGCTAGAGCAAAGAGAGCTGGGATATGTCTACACATGCTGCAATCACACCTTGGACTGCAGAGCAGACTTACCCCTAGACATCAAAAGGTGCAGGGCAGGGAAACATAAGGAATCGCCTTTGGCACTGCATACACCACAGCAGTGAACACGGCTCTCTCCATTCTAGCTCCAGAGAGCTGGCTGCCGCCTGGAGAAAGCCCTGTGGAAATGATACGTACACAAGCAGCCTCTCGGGCTGGGTGCTGACCTTTTCCAGGGTCCGATTCCTTGGCATTAACAGAGTCCTGCAATCCCATGCACTAGCTGAAATATCGTCCTTCTGGAATAGCAAAGCTTTAGCCACATTGCGCAGCCACAAAACTGAATTGCAAATGCCCGGGGAGTTCACTTGACTCCTCAGAGCTCCGCAGTTGACAACTCCGCCCTGGAAAGTGCCTGGGCCTTTGTCCCACGCACAGTTGTTATGAGGAACAGGCTTGATTTTCAGTCCCGCCCACAAATTAGTCACAGAGGGTCTAAAGCACAGAATGATCCTTGTAACGCGTAATAAAAGCGAGCTGCCAATTACCCTGTCAAGCGACAATATAACACTGCACCAGCACAGAGCAATTTGCTGCTAATGCTGCCGCTTCTTTCCCGAGCGGGGTTTCTGTGGAGCCAGCCGCTCTCCCCTATCTTAGTCCAGGGTGAGTTGTAGTTGCTATAGATTCTTATGCCCTCTTCACCCCACCCTCCTCTTCTGTTCTCCTCCCGCATGCGCTGGTTTAACATGTTCGGTCACTTTAAATCTAATATCTGTGCAAGATTTAAAGCCTCTTCAGTGATAATGATCCTTTAAACCAGAGCAAATGTGGAGTCCTTCCTCTGCTTCCCACTGCAGGAGGGACCCCTAGTAGCATGTTTTAGCAGGGGATGGGTGGCCCATTGGCTAAGGCTAGTACTCTAGAGACCTGGGTTCAATTCCCCGCCCTACTACAAATGTCCTATCTGACCTTAGGTAAGTCACTTTGTGCCTCAGTTTCCCGACTGTGAATTAGGGGGAATAGCACTGCCCTGCCTTGCAGGGGTGCTGTGAGGTTAAATACGTTAAAGTCTGTGAGCTGCTCAGGGACTGGGATGATGGGGGCCAGTCGATGGCACTGCGGTGGGTGAGGTGAGCTGCATTTCAAATCCAGCCCCCCTTGCTGGGTGCTCTAATGGAGACACGTCACCGGCGTTGAGTCCTGGTGCCTGCCTCTCGGGGAGCTTTGCCATCGTCCAGCTGCAGGCTAGCGCACTGCTCCAGCACAGGGCGAAATACGCAGCAGGAGGAATTGGTGCTGGTAGCCTTGTTACCAACCTTAAACGCCATGGATGTAGCGGGTGCTCAGTGGATGGACTGTCCCCTTCCCAGCGCCCAGAAATGCTAGTGGGTGGGTGGCCAGGGTTTTCCTATAGAGCGTCCCCACTTCTCAACGTGTCAATATGCATCTTTTGTGGGGGCAAAGGAGGCTAGACAAAGGTGCTCTGCATGCAGCAGAGCTAGTCTACCCTCTGGTCTACCTGTATGCTCAGAAGGAAAGGCTGCTACGCTCCTGCAGCAGCCGCGGCTTGTCCCCCTTGTGTGTATGGAACCTGGTGACGGGTGATTGCAAACCCCATCGATAAACAGTGAGAAGCACGGGTCAAAGGGACCCTGCCAAGTAGTGTAGATCTGGGGCCTAGACCAAGGGAAGGGAGTGTGCTGAGAGGGAGGGGGGTGTAGTGGTTAGAGCGGAGGACGAGCAGTTAGGACTCCTGGGTTCTAGTCATGGCTCTGTGGGACGTCACAGAACCTCAGTTCGCCCCACTGTAAAATGGTGTCATGAGCCCGCTGGCTCATCGTTGAGTTATGCCTGCCCCCAGTGCGACAGCCAGTCAGCAGAGGGGTGCGCGGGCAGACGCACCAGGGAGGGAGGATAGACCTGAGCTTACCCGGACCAGACCCAGGCCGGAGCCAGAGGCTGCATGGGTGCAGGGGCAGAAGGCTGGGAGCTTTTAGGATATAGATATTCAGGCCTGTCTGTAAAGGCCTGTACTCTAAGAATTTAAGTGTATTCTTATCACTTGGCTAGTAGGGGTATAAAAGAAAGAATCAAAATCACTGTCTGCCGGTGTAAGGGCCTTCTCTCACTGTGACAGTCTGAGGCCCTGTGCTTAGGCTAAGGCCGCAGGCTAAGCAGCAGAGGCAGCCATAAGCTGGGAAGCGACCGGTCACCTCCTCACATTCCAAACTGGTCACATTGAAAGAAGGTGCTATTGGGCTGTTAGGATACAATCCTGTCCTGATAATGCCGATCACCTCCAGAGAAAGGGAAGTGCCTAGAAAATGTAAAAGGAAACTTAGTTTGATAGCATCCTGTCTGGCAAGAACTCACTTATCAATACTGGGATGTGAAATCCTCACTTCTGTGTTGTTTTGTCATTATAGTTCCCACTTTGCTATTTCAGAGGAGCAGCCATGTTAGTCTGTATTCGCAAAAAGAAAAGGAGGACTTGTGGCACCTTAGCAGATTAAGTGAGCTGTAGCTCACGAAAGCTTATGCTCAAATAAATTGGTTAGTCTCTAAGGTGCCATTAGTACTCCTTTTCACTTTGCTATTGTTTGTCTGTATAATCTCTGTCTGGTTCTGTGATTGTTCCTGTCTGCTGTATAATTAATTTTGCTAGGTGTAAACTAATTAAGGTGGTGGGATAGAATTGGTTACATAATCATGTTACAATATATTAGGATTGGCTAGTTAAATTTCAGGAAAATGATTGGTTAAGGTATAGTAAGCAGAACTCAAGTTTTACTATATAGTCTGCAGTCAATCAGGAAGTGAGTGGATGGGTGTGTGGGTGGGAGAAATGGGAACAGGGAATGGGGGTAAGGAAATTGGAATCATGTTTGACTAAGGGCAGGAATGGGAACAGGGACACAGGTGTAAGGCTCTGTGGTGTCAGAGCTGGGAAGGGGGACACTAAGGAAGGAAACTGGAATCATGTTTGCTGGAAGTTCACCCCAATAAACATCGAATTGTTTGCACCTTTGGACTTCGGGTATTGTTGCTCTCTGTTCATGCGAGAAGGACCAGGGAAGTAAGTGGGTGAAGGAATAAGCCCCCTAACAGGAGCTGGCTGCAGAGGGAAGGCTGGGTAGCCGGCAGCCTGGGAGTTGAGAGCTGGGTGGAGATCGATGTGGATCTGGCAGGGCGCAGGCTGTTCCTGCGACTCCTCTGCTCTCCCCGGGGTGCCAGCTGGCGGCGTGTGAAACATAGCCCTGCAAATTGGAAAAAAATGAATTTGAAAATTTTAGCTCAACGCTGCTGTTATGAGCAAAACTCGGCTAAGCCCAACACCCTCTGAAATCGCTTTCATTCCAATGAGATTTGTGCAAGCATCTCCCTGTTAAAGAGCAAGGACTAGAATTGGCAACTGGCATAATTTAGCAAGCAATGATATTACATCTAGAATAGCCCTGGAGCAAAGGCTTCAGTGGCTGATTTCTCAGTAAACCACCCCACATAGTCTGCAGGGGGAATGGCCAGGTGCTGAATTGCACCAGCCGTTAAAGAAGGAATACGTGCCAGGCAACAGACTCTAATTCTGCAGCCGCAAACCGGCGATATTTGTATAGCTTTGGTAGAGAGTTCTGTAAAAGGGGGTGTTTATCGGGGCGCTGAAGGATAAGGATCCATTGTCATTCACTTTGACAGCTCAATTGTTTCATTTTGGATGGAGCAGTTGACAGCTGCTTGACTGAGGCTGTCTACACTGCAATTAGAAACCTGCCGGGGGGAGGATCCCAGAGCTCAAGCTGCAGCCCGAATGTCTACACCACAGTTAAACACCCCCTTAGCCCAAGCCCCATAAGCCCAAGTGAGCTGGCACAGGCAGCTAATTGCAGAGTAGGCATACCTTGCAGAGTAGGCATACCTTGAGTGATATCTTTATTGCTCAATTTGTGACCTCATCAGCTGGTTCAAAGTATCCAGTCTTTCCTCTTAGCCGCAGTGAGGCTAGCGCCCCAGACCTTCCCTTTAAGTGAGACACTGTCTCCGCAACAGACTGACACTGCATGCTGAAAAACAACAGGTAGGACCAGATCCCCAGGGGAGCGATTCTGCAGAGCTCCACTGAAGGACCCCAAGTGGATCAAGCGGCCAAAATCTACTTGAGAATCCTAAAATGTCTATCCTGAAAGGCAGGTCTGAATGAGAGCGTTGGGCTGCCCTGGCATGCTGTGGAAATCCTTTGGTAATGGGGCGGGGGACAGATCCCCTGGCTCTGAGAGACAGGTTTCTGACCTGCAGTGCACAATTATGCTGAACACACCAGCTGCAGAGGCCTGTGCACTGATTTGGGGCTGTGTGGGTGCAACTCATGAATTGTGCTCGCTGTCATGACGTTATCGGGGTGTTGATGTTATGAAATTGTGGCACTGTGGAATGCCTCTAGGTCGGGGCAAACCCTGGCTTACAGGCCTGCAAGCCCATCACTGCCGGGCCTTAGTCAATCGCTAATTGCTAAGGCCTACCAGCACCTGAATAGGTCGAGCGTGGAGAGAACAAAAGAATAACTGTAGCCCAGGGGAAAACGTGTTCTCTCCACCTTCCCTCTGCCGGGGGTTGGCCTTAGAACAATAGAAAATTCCCAAACAAGACTCTGATGTACACTCAGGGCTGGACTATGCCGAAAACTTACATCAGCGTGGCTACATCTCTCAGGGGCATGAAAAATCCATTGTCTAAATCAGGGGTCTCCAAACTACGGCCTGCAGCTTCGATTTGTCCGGCCCCCCAGCCAACATCACATCAGGCTGTGGGACCCCGTCTGGCAGGAGCCCGTGGCGGGAATCCCAGAAAAGCGGTGGGCTGTGTGGGGTCCTGCCAGCCGGGGTCTCAGCCTGCTGCCAGCCTGGGTTCCTTCCAGGCCAGCAGCGGGCGCTGGGTGGGGCCAGCAGCGGAAACCCCAGAGCGGCAGTGGAAGTTCATGACGTCACTGCATTCCTGCCAGGGTCGCGGAGCCGATGAGCACTCAGTAGGTAGGTTAGTAGTGGAAGAAGGAACCAGATGTATGATGAGTCATTGTTGTTTCTCTTGGTTTTTGTTTTAGCACGTCAAACTAGTGACAAATGTATATTCGTTGTGTTTAAGTCCGTTGCTATTGGGGCGATTATGTCGGGAAAAGGACAGAAGAGAGAGGTTGATTCTGAATGTCGCGTGTTTAAAGAACAATGGAGTGTGGACTATTTTGTTATCGAACCAGGTAGTAAAGCATTGTGTTTAATATGTAACGAAACTATTGCAATGCTAAAAGAATACAACATTCATAGACATGATGAAACCAAGCATTTGTCGAACTACTCTCAATTTACGGGAAAGCTACGTTCAGATAGATTAAAATCCATGAAACATGGCTTATTGTCACAACAGTTTATATTTAAGAAGAAGAAAACCGAGAACGAAGCTGCAACAAGAGCCAGCTTCCGAGTGGCACACCTATTAGCAAAATGAGGAAAACCATTTACTGATGGCGAGCTAGTTAAAATATGTATGATTCAAGCAGCCAAAGAAATATGCCCAGAAAAAGTAGATTTATTTAAGACAGTTAGTCTTTTGGTGAACACAGTTGCTCGCAGAATCGAGGACATTGGCAGTAATATAATTTACCAGCTGAATGAAAAGGCTAAGAAGTTTGAGTGGTTTTCCCTCACACTTGACGAGTCAACCGATGTTTCCGATACTTCGCAGCTGCTGTTGTTTATTTGCGGGGTCAGCGGTAATTTTGAAGTTACGGAAGAACTAGCTTCTGTGCATAGTATGCATGGAACAACCACAGGTGATGAGATTTTCAAAGAAATTGAAAAGTCACTTTCTCAATACAACCTGCAATGGAAACAACTGAAGTGCGTTACAACCGATGGAGGTAGAAACATGTGCGGTTCAAAAAAAGGGGTTTGGTTGGACAAATCTACAAAACTTGTGAAAGTGCGGGCTGTCCCCAGCCTATGAGTCTTCATTGCATTCTTCATCAGCAAGCATCGTGCGGGAAATATTTGGATTTGTCATGTGTTATGGAACCCGTAGTTTCAACCGTGAATTTCATTCACTTACCTGGACTTAACCATCGTCAGTTCCAAGCATTTCTGGTGGAAATAGAATCAGAATATCACAATTTGCCCTACCACACTTCAGTTCGATGGCTTAGCTGTGGAAAGGTTTTGTTGCGATTTTTCAAGCTTAGAACTGAAATTGAAATGTCCTTAAATAAAAAAACCCGACCTCTACCTTTACTCACAAACAGTGAATGGCTTTGGAAATTAGCTTTTTTTGTAGACTTGACCAAGCACTTGAATGACTTCAATCTTAGATTACAAGGGGAAAACGGGCTTATCTGTGACATGTACACCCAGGTGAAAGCATCCAGGCAAAAACTAGTTCTTTTCGAGTCCCAACTGATGAGGGACTGCTTTGCTCATTTTACATGTTGTGAAAAGTTCAACCAAGAAACTAAATCACAATTCTCAACTAGGTTTGCACAAGAAATCATTTCTAATCTGAAACTACAGTTCCAGGAGTGTTTCTCTGACCTTGATGTGAATGCAGAAGAAATACGGATCTTCCAAAACCCATTTGATTGCGATCTCAAAAAACTGCCTCCTGAACTTCAAATGGAAGTGATTGACCTGCAATCCAATGACTTGTGGAAGGACAAATATAAGGAAGAAAATCTGGTAGAGTTCTATAAATGCCTGCCAAGTGATCAATATGCTGATGTAAAAAACTTTGTCCATGGATTAATGTCAGTGTGGCACTACTTATGTGTGTGAAAAAACATGTTTAAGTGGTGAAATATGTGAAATCCAACTGCAGATCGACCTTGTCTGATGAACATGTACAATCAATTTTGATGATAGGGAACACGAACTTTGAACCACAGCTAAATGCAATTTTGTCAGAAAAACATCAGTACCATACTTCTCACTACTCCTAAAATAATATTTCTTTTTTTAATGATTTTGCATATATTTAATTTTTTCCATGAAGCCCCTTCAAAAATCTAATATGGCCCTCGTCTCATGAAGTTTGGAGACCCCTGGTCTAAATGATGTGGCTATTAAAACTGCATTCTCTTCAGAACTCCTCATTATCCAGGCCCCTCTGTGGCTTCCTACTGCCTTCTGACTGCTCGAATAGTGGAAAGATCCGACTGTATGTTCTGCCTTGAGGCCTCCCAAGGAATGTCTACACTGCATTAAAGCACTCGCAGTTGGCCCATGTCAGCTGGCTTGGGTTTGGGCTGCAGGTCTATAAAATTGCATTGCAGACATTGCAGCTTGGACTGGAGCCAGGGCTCGGGGACCCTCTCCAAGGTCCTGCAATTTGATAGCCCCGCAGTCCAAGTCAGCTGTCACAGGCCAGGCCCAGAAGTTTGATTGCAGTGTAGACATATCCCTAGAAACACCTCCCTTGGCCTCTGGGTTTGAAAACAGATCTTTGTGATTGGCTCAGCTGGGATGGGGAGGAGAGGACTCATTGTACAGGATTCCCCTCCAGATTAGGGTGCCATTTGAACACAATCCTGCTGCTCCGCTGTCCCAGCAGCTTGGCTGGCTCTGCTGTTGTCTAACTCTGCTAGAGATCCACGTTTCCAGGAGCTCTGCCTTGGCTCAAGCTGCGAGCAGGGTGGGTCACCCTTCAGGTCTCTGTAATGGAGATTTGCATGCTTTGGCAGGCAGTATCCAAAGGAATGCACACATCCACCACAGCAGGGCCCTGAATGGACCAGCCCCAGGCTGAATGCTACGTATCAAGCTCCAAAGAGGGGAGGGTGAATCAGAATGCGTGGAAGCATTCCTCCTTTCTCAGATTCAGTGTCTGGGAGCTAGTTCATAGTCATAGAATTTAAGACCAGAAAGGACCACAGTGATCATCTAGCCCAGTAGTCCCCAAACTTTTTAAGTTGTGCCCCCCACCCCTGCCCCCGGGAGCTGCAGTCGAGAGCCAGGGCCAGGGGCAGGGCCTCGATTGGGGCTGGAGATGTGGTTGGGGCCCTGGCTGGGAGCAGAGGCTGGGGGCAGGGCTGGGAGGGAAGGCCTAGGGGTCTGTTGGGGGCTTTCCCTTCACCCTTCCCCTGATTCTTGCCATGCAGACAGAAAGCAGAAGACCGGAAATCCAAAGTGCAGGCAATATGGTGTTTACTGGGGTTAGTTTCAAGCAAGCTATACATATAAAATCCTAACTATACATATAAAATGATGGGGTCTGTGACAGGGTCGGGCTGGATGGCTACAGGAGAGTAACAGAAGGCAGATATATTAGCCCCAGGTTAAGTAGGTCCCTTTTCCCTGGGTAAGGTAACAGGGAAGGTTCCAGAACAATCAGGAACCTTCTGGAGACAATTAAGACAGACAGGCTGATTGGCTGCAGGTGTTCTAATCAAGAAGCTGCTAGAATCAATTAAGGCAGGCTAATCAGGGCACCTGGGTTTAAAAAGGAGCTCACTTCAGTTTGTGGTGTGCATGTGAGGAGCTGGGAGCAAGAGGCACTAGGAGCTGACAGTGAGAACGTGGACTGTTGGAGGACTGAGTTGTACAAGCATTATCAGACACCAGGAGGAAGGTCCTATGGTGAGGATAAAGAAGGTGTTGGGAGGAGGCCATGGGGAAGTAGCCCAGGGAGTTGTAGCTGTCACACAGCTGTTCCAGGAGGCACTCTAGACAGCTGCATTCCATAGGGCTCTGGGCTGGAACCTGGAGTAGAGGGCAGGCCCAGGTTCCCCTCAAACCTCCCAACTCCTGGTCAGACACAGGAGGAGTTGACCTGGACTGTGGGTTCACGAAAACGGCCAAACTGAGGGCTGCCGTGAAGCTCCAAGGAGAGCAAATCCGCCAATAAGCTCAAGACCCACCAAGGTAGAGGAGGAACTTTGTCACAACTGGTGTTAGAAGTGGGATCTGGTGTCCACAGCATGGCAGAAGAAGGAGGGTGTTTGGAGGGTAAAAAAAAAAGGGAGAGGGTTTATTTTTTTTCACCACAATGGAGGAGGTAATGCAGGAACTGATACAAGCCACGGCTGCCCAGCAGGAGACTACCCATGTCCAGGCAGCCGCCCAACAGGAGGCAGAGCGGCTGCAGCAAGAGGCTAATCGCCTGCTGATGAACCAGGCTGCTCAAGACCGGGCTATGTTGCAGAAACTGCTAAACCAGGTAAAGGCCCTTACAGAGCTGAACCGTGTCCATAATGGGATGCAGATCATACGGGCCAGCAACTGGCTGCAGAAAATGACGCGGGAGGATGATGTAGAGGCATACCTCCTGGCCTTTGAGAGGACAGCCCTACGGGAGGCTTGGCCCCGAGAACAGTGGTCTGGCATCCTCGTTCCATTCCTGTGTGGAGAGGCCCAGAAGGCCTACTATGATTTGCCTGAAGAGGCTGTACCCCCAGCTGAAAGCAGAGATCCTGGCCAGATGTGGGGTAACGACCGCAGTGCGGGCCCAGCGATATCATGAGTGGAGGTACCAGGAAAACAAAACCCCGCGTCCCAATTATATGACCTCATCCATCTCGCACGAAAGTGGTTACAAACTGAGTCCCGGAGTCCGGAGGAGATACTAGAAGTTCTTGTCATCGACCAGTACATGAGAGGACTACCGCCAGACCTTTGTGCCTGGGTAAGCCAGAACGAACCTTCCCCCTACGACGAGGTTGTCGCGCTGGTAACAAGGCGAAGGACAGCGAGGGAGCTGACCCGACCAGTTAAGGAAGAAGCACCCTGGGTTAAACTAGCAGCACCTAGCCCTAGAGCTCGGGTGCCTGGGCCACAAGGAGAGCCCAGGGGGGAAAAGAGAGGGGCTGAAGGCCACCAGAAGCCACAAAGAGTCGGAGCACTGAGGGGGAAGAGGATCGTGATGTTAGACTACCCAAACCAAGAGACCGGGGAACGCCTAGGGCTCCATACAGACGTTACGCCTGCCGGGAGTGGAGACACATAGCTGCACAGTGTCCTAATGCCGAGGAGCCTATGCAGTGTAACCTGGGGAACTGGGCAGACCCATGCTCCCTAATCCACCTTGTGCGGGTCTCACTAACCCCAGTGAACCAGACCAGTGAAGCTAAATGGGGTAGAGACCACAGCACTGGTTGATTCGGGGAGTGCTGTCACACTTGTCTCAGGGACGCTCGTGAAGCGTAGTCAGCTGCTGTGGGCTAAGTGTACGGGGATAACATGCGTCCATGGGACAGTTGGTTATTACCCCACCATCCCAGTAAAAATCGAGATTCAGGGGAACACTACTGAGGTAGCAGCAGGTGTAGTCCCTAAACTCCCATACCCGGTGCTCATAGGGAGGGACTTCCCAGGGTTTGGAGACTTACTCTCGGTAGGGGAATTGGAGAAAGGGGGAAGCCCTGAAAGTAGTGAGGCATCCACAGTAGACTGTCAACCCCCAACCTTCTCTGAAATATCCTGAGATTTGTTCTCCACTCCCAGACAGCGTAGAAAGACGAAAAGGGAAAGAAGGGCAGTTAAGGCCTTGGGAACCCGAATACTGGCCCAAAGCCAGAGGGTCGCTCTCGTAGGTAGGTGGACCCGAGCAGCTGAAAAGGAGGCCACCCTGGAGGGAGAAGTACCCGAGTCTGACCCACACCCTAACGCCTCTGAACCAGTAGAGGCAACAGAGACTGGCCCCCTAGACCTCAGGCAGATTAGCCCCAGGAGAGGAAATTTTGGATGGAACCAGGCTGAAGACCCAAGGTACGACAACATTAGGAAGGAGGTGGCCGAAATAGATGGGGTCCCCATGGAAGGGAAAACCCAGGGACCAGGACCCTACTTCATAATGAAGAAGAATCTCTTATACTGGGTTGCACCAGTACAGGGGCAGAAGGTACAGCACATCCTAGTATCTCAAAAACACCAGAATGCTGTATTAAGTCTAGCCCATAGTCATCTTTTTGGGGGGCATTTGGGGGTAGAGAAGACCCTGGCACGGGTCTTGTGACGATTCTTCTGGCCCAGAGTACATGAAGAACTCTGTGTACATGTACATGTACAGAGTACATGAAGTACTCTGCAGAGGTACTGTGTGTCCTGCCCGGAGTGTCAGCTGCACAGTCCCCGTCCCCACTTGAGAGCACTTTTAGTACCCCTTCCCATCATAGAGGTCCCCTTCGAGCAAATAGCCATGGACCTGGTGGGACCCCTGGAGTAGACACCAATGAACCGGGGCCACCAATATATGTCGTTCTGGATTATGCTACTTGCTACCCAGAAGCCGTCCCCCTGCGGAACACGGCCTCTAAAACGATAGCTAAAGAGTTGGTGGGGCTCTTTGTCCGAGTGGGGCTACCAAAGAAGATATTAACAGACCAAGGTACCCCATTTATGTTGAAGGTAATGAAGGACCTCTGTACGCTGCTCCATATACATACCATGAGAACTTCAGTCGATCATCCGCAGACTGATGGGCTGGTAGAAAGGTTTAACCGAACCCTCAAGGCAATGATAAGGAAAGTGGTAAGTCGGGACGGGAAGGATTGGGACACCCTACTACCCTACCTTATGTTTGCAATCCCGGAGGTACCTCAGGCCTCAACTGGGTTTTCCCCCTTTGAATTATTATACGGACGCCACCCCCGTGGCATACTAGATATCACAAAAGAAATCTGGGAAGAGGAACCCAATGAGGGGAGAAATATAATTGACCATGTGTTGCAGATGCGAGAACAGATAGCCCAGGTCACCCCTATTGTACGGGAACATTTGGAAAAGGCGCAGGAGGCCCAGCGAACCCATTACAATCGCCAGGCAAAAGTCCGACAGTTCCATCCAGGGGATTGGGTGATGGTGTTGGTACCCACAGCAGAAAGCAAGCTTTTGGCCCAATGGCAGGGGCCCTATGAGGTGGTTGAACCCGTGGGGGAAGTAACCTACAAAGTGTGGCAGCTAGGACGCTGGAAACAAGAACAAATTTATCACATTAACCTCTTAAAGCCTTGGCACCAACGAGAGGCGTGTGTAGTGGCCCAAGAGATGCCGATCCAGGGAAATAACATGTGGGAGCAGATCAGGATATCCACTGATCTGACACCAAACCAGAAGAAGGGGGTAACTGAGATGTACAGCCGATACCAGGACGTGTTTTCAACCAAACCAGGTCAGACCACCAAAGCCTATCACCACATTATCACAGACCCTGGGGCAAAGGTAACTTTAAGGCCCTATCGGGTCCCAGCAGCAAAAAGGAAGGAGATCAAGGCAGAGGTAAAAAGGATGTTGGAGCTGGGAGTCATTGAAGATTCCCACAGTCAGTGGTCAAGCCCGATTGTGTTGGTGCCCAAACCCGATGGCACCACTAGGTTTTGTAATGACTTTCGCCAGCTGAATGAGATATTCAAATTCAATGCATACCCCATACCCCGTATCGATGAATTAGTTGACCACCTGGGCAATGCCCAATTTTTGACCACCCTTGATTTAACGAAGGGATACTGGCAGATCCCCCTTGCCAAAAATGTGAAAGAATAGATGGCATTCTCTACCCCAGCGGGTCTGTTTCAATATACTGTTCTTCCTTTTGGACTGCATGGGGCACCTGCCACCTTCCAGGGTCTTATGGACAAGCTCCTACAGTTCCATACCAGTTATGCAGCGGTATACCTGGATGATGTGATTATTCACACCCCCGACTGGGAAACCCACTTAGGAAAGGTGGAAGTGGTTCTAGACATGCTAAGACGGGCTGGCTTCACAGCCAACCTGGCCAAGTGTGCTATAGGGCCAGCCGAGGCTAAATACCTTGGCTACTTTGTAGGAAGGTGCATGGTCAAGCCCCAAATAAACAAACTAGAGGCTATCCAAAATTGGCCCCGGCTGAATTGGAAAAAGCAAGTCCGGGCATTTCTGGGTGTGGTGATTTATTCCCCATTTTGCTACCAGAGCGAGTCCCATGACAGACCTGATAAAAGCCCGGGGTCCAGACATGGTGAAGTGGACAGATGCCACAGAGAAAGCATTCATGGATCTACGGACAGCCCTCTGCAGTAACCCCATGCTTATAGGCCCAGACTTCAACAAAGAATTCATTTTACAAACAGATGCATCTGAAGTAGGATTGGGAGCTGTCCTATCGCAGATGGTTGGAGATGAAGAACACCCAATCCTCTACCTCAGCAGGAAACTCCTCCTGAGAGAGCAGATGTATGCCGTGGTTGAAAGAGAGTGCCTGGCTGTAAAATGGGCCATGGAAACACTACGTTATTACCTTCTGGGATGACAGTTTACCCTTGTGACCGACTATTCACCCTCCAGTGGATGCAGCAAAGTAAAGAGAAGAATGCAAGAGTGACCAGATGGTTCCTTTCATAGAATCATAGAATATAAGGGTTGGAAGGGACCCCAGAAGGTCATCTAGTCCAACCCCCTGCTCGAAGCAGGACCAATTCCCAGTTAAATCATCCCAGCCAGGGCTTTGTCAAGCCTGACCTTAAAAACCTCTAAGGAAGGAGATTCTACCACCTCCCTAGGTAACGCATTCCAGTGTTTCACCACCCTCTTAGTGAAAAAGTTTTTCCTAATATCCAATCTAAACCTCCCCCACTGCAGCTTGAGACCATTACTCCTCGTTCTGTCATCTGATACCATTGAGAACAGTCTAGAGCCATCCTCTTTGGAACCCCCTTTCAGGTAGTTGAAAGCAGCTATCAAATCCCCCCTCATTCTTCTCTTCTGCAGGCTAAACAATCCCAGCTCCCTCAGCCTCTCCTCATAACTCATGTGTTCCAGACCCCTAATCATTTTTGTTGCCCTTCGCTGGACTCTCTCCAATTTATCCACATCCTTCTTGAAGTGTGGGGCCCAAAACTGGACACAGTACTCCAGATGAGGCCTCACCAATGTCGAATAGAGGGGAACGATCACGTCCCTCGATCTGCTCGCTATGCCCCTACTTATACATCCCAAAATGCCATTGGCCTTCTTGGCAACAAGGGCACACTGCTGACTCATATCCAGCTTCTCGTCCACTGTCACCCCTAGGTCCTTTCCCTACAACCTTTCCAATTCACCCCACAACACCGGGCTGGAAGCCACCATGGCAATGCAGATGGCTTGTCACAAGTACACTGTCTGACATCCCAAGTTGCCCAACCCCATAGTGTTGAACAGAGGGGCGGGATATGTGACAGGGTCGGGCCGGATGGCTATAGGAGAGTAATAGAAGGCAAATATATTAGCCCCAGGTTAAGTAGGTCCCTTTTCCCTGGGTAAGGTAACAGGGAAGGTTCCAGAACAATCAGGAACCTTCTGGAGACAATTAAGACAGACAGACTGATTAGAATACCTGCAGCCAATCAAGAAGCTGCTAGAATCAATTAAGGCAGGCTAATCAGGGCACCTGGGTTTAAAAAGGAGCTCACTTCAGTTTGTGGTGTGCGTGTGAGGAGCTGGGAGCAAGAGACGCTAGGAGCTGAGAGTGAGAACGAGGACTGTTGGAGGACTGAGGAGTACAAGCATTATCAGACACCAGGAGGAAGGTCCTATGGTGAGGATAAAGAAGGTGTTGGGAGGAGGCCAAGGGGTAGTAGCCCAGGGAGTTGTAGCTGTCACACAGCTGTTCCAGGAGGCACTCTAGACAGCTGCATTCCACAGGGCCCTGGGCTGGAACCCAGAGTAGAGCGCAGCCCAGGTTGCCCCCAAACCTCGCAACTCCTGGTCAGACACAGGAGGAGTCGACCTGGACTGTGGGTTCACAAAAACGGCCAAACTGAGGGCTACTGTGAAGCTCCAAGGCGAGCAAATCCGCCAATAAGCGCAAGACCCACCAAGGTAGAGGAGGAACTTTGTCACAGATCAAAATTAGCTGTTACCACTCAAGAAAGAGATCTTGGAGTCTTTGTGGCAACAAAAATTATTAGGGTTATGGAATGGCTTCCGTATGAGGAGAGATTAATAAGACTGGGACTTTTCAGCTTGGAAAAGAGAAACCTAAGGGGGGATATAATAGAGGTATATAAAATCTTGACTGGTGTGGAGAAAGCGAATAAGGAATTGTTATTTATTCCTTCTCATAACACAAGAAGTAGGGGTCACCAAATGAAATTGATAGGCAGCAGGTTTAAAACAAACACAAGGAAGTATTTCTTCACGCAATGCACAGTCAACCCGTGGCACTCTTTGCCAGAGGATGTTCTGAAGGCCAAGACTATAACAGGGTTCAAAAAAGAACTAGATAAATTCACGGAGCACAGGTCCCTCCACGCATTCTGCTGAGCTGTCAGTGCCGGACGACTGCATGAGCTCAGAGAACATTTCATCGCGCGTGCGTTTTTTTCACTGCCTTATCTGAGATAGCCTTTGGGACGGAGGAGGGAAGCTTGAAACATTTGCAGCTGCTGGAGGAAAAGAAGGGAGTGAAGTATTTTAAAAGATACATTTTACAGAACAATGGCTATACTCTTTCACGGTGAACAGCACTATTCACATTACATAGCACATGTGATTTTGGTACAAGGTCGCATTTTGCATCTTATATTGAGTGCCTGCGGCTTTGGTATTAGAGATCAGACATGCAGGGCCGGGCAACAGAATTTGGCTTGCAGGTGGCCATGGTAAGCCATAGTCTTTCGGCTTCTGCAACCTTCATAACAGCAGTGCCCTCCTCTCCCATACTAAGCAAAGCATGTTGAGTTGGCCATTTAGTGCTGCAGTTTTCCTGTTAACATGCAGCTGCAGAAACCAAACTAACTCCCCCTCACATCCAATTCTCTGGGATGATCGCTTTACCCCTCCCCCCACCGCATGGCTGGTATCAGGGAAGATCCCCGCTAGCCAAATGTGAACAGCTCAGCGCCGATGCCCCTCCCCCCCCACCATGTGGCTAACTGCAGAGAGGATTTCTTTTCAGCCACAGGCAAACAGCCCAGTAGGAACAGCCACCTCTGAATGTCCCCTTAATTAAATTCCCCTATTTCAACCAAGTTACCATGAACGATATCACTCTCCTGAGGATAATACAGAGAGATAAAGAACAGATGTTGTTTGAATGCCAGTAAACACTGGGACCATACGCTGCCAGGCTTTGTCATGCAATGATACCAGATTACTTGCTACTAGCTTGGCGTGGTAAAGTGTCCTACCATGGAGGATGGAATAAGGCTGCTCTCCCCAGAAACCTTCTGCAAAGGCTTTTAGAGTACCTCCAGGAAAGCTTCATGGAGATCTCTCTGGAGGATTTCTGCTCCATCCCCAGACACGTTAATGGACTTTTCCAGTAGCTGTACTGGCCATGAATGCATCCCAAGTCCTCAGGGCTACTTAATCATTAAAAAACGCTTGCTTTTATAACATATTTTATATTTAAAAAGGTACACTCACCAGAGGTCCCTTCTCTGACGTCGTTGGGTTGGGAGGGTATTTCAGTGAGGGTGAGAAAAAGATCCTGGCTGTCGGGGAGAACAGTGTGCTGTGTGTTCTCCTCAAGCTCGTCCTCCTCCTCATCATCTTCCCTGTCCACAAAATCCTCAGCCATGGCAGAGAGTACCCCATCATCGGAGTCCACGGACAGGGATGGGGTAGTGGTGGCGGCCCCCCCTAGAACTGCATGCAGCTCAGCGTAGAAGCAGCATGTCTGGGGCTCTGTCCCGGAGCGTCCGTTTGATTCTTTGGTTTTCTGGTACGCTTGTCTGAGCCCCTTAAGTTTCACGCGGCACTGTGTTGCGTCCTTGCTGTAGTCTCTATCCTCTGTAGCCTCAGAGATTTTTTGAAATGTTTTGGCATTTCGTCTTTTGGAACGTAGTTCTGGTAGCACGGATTCGTCTCCCCATACTGCGACCAGATCCAGTACCTCCCGTTCGGTCCATGCTGGAGCTCTTTTTCGATTCTGGGACTGCATGGTCACCTGTGCTAATGAGCTCGCCTGGCCAAACAGGAAATGAGATTCAAAAGTTCCCAGGGCTTTTCCTGTACACCTGGCCAGTGCATCCGAATTCAGAGTGGTCACAATGGTGCACTGTGGGATAGCTCCCGGAGGCCAATACCTTTGAATTGCGTCCACACTAACCCTAATTCGAAACGGCGATGTTGATTTCAGCGCTAATCCCTTCGTTGGGGAGGAGTACAGAAATCAGTTTTAAGAGCCCTTTAAGTCGAAAAAAATGGCTTTGTTGTGTGAATAGGTGCAGGGTTAATTCGATGTAAGGCTGCTAAATCCAACATAAACTCGTAGTGTAGACCAGGCCTGATTTAAAAAGGAAATGTCCAGCTCTTGTGGCTGCAGAGGAAAACTGGAAAACGTGACCCCCTAAAGGCCCAATAAGCAGATGGCAAATAAACAGGACGCCACATATAGTATTTTTTAAAAATCTCATGGTTTTGAAGCTACTCTCATGATCTTTGGGGGCCTCATGATTTTTGAATGCCTGGAGTTTGTAATACTTCTCCCTCAGGGCTGACGCCCATTTCCTCCTTGGACACTTCATAGAATCATAGAATATCAGAGTTGGAAGGGACCTCAGGAGGTCATCTAGTCCAACGCCCTGCTCAAAGCAGGACTGATCCCCGACTAAATCATTCCAGCCAGGGCTTTGTCAAGCCTGACCTTAAAAACTTCTAGGGAAGGAGATTCCACCACCTCCCTAGGTAACGCAGTCCAGTGTTTCACCACCCTCCTAGTGAAAAAGTTTTTCCTAATAACCAACCTAAATCTCCCCCACTGCAACTTGAGACCATTACTCCTTGTTCTGTCATCTGTTACCACTGAGAACAGTCTAGAGCCATCCTCTTTGGAACCCCCTTTCAGGTAGTTGAAAGCAGCTATCAAATCCCCCCTCATTCTTCTCTTCTGAAGACTAAACAATCCCAGTTCCCCCAGCCTCTCCTCAAAAGTCATGTGTTCCAGTCCCCTAATCATTTTTGTTGCCCTTCGCTGGACTCTTTCCAATTTTTCCACATCCTTCTTGTAGTGTGGGGCCCAAAACTGGACACAGTATTCCAGATGAGGCCTCACCAATGTCGAATAGAGGGGAACGATCACGTCCCTCGATCTGCTGGCAATGCCCCTACTTATACAGCCCAAAATGCCATTGGCCTTCTTGGCTACAAGGGCACACTGTTGACTCATATCCAACTTCTCGTCCACTGTAACCCCTAGGTCCTTTTCTGCAGAACTGCTGCCAAGCCATTCGGTCCCTAGTCTGTAGCGGTGCATGGGATTCTTCCGTCCTAAGTGCAGGACTCTGCACTTGTCCTTGTTGAACCTCGTCAGATTTCTTTTGGCCCAATCCTCCAATTTGTCTAGGTCCCTCTGTATCCTATCCCTACCCTCCAGCGTATCTACCACTCCTCCCAGTTTAGTGTCATCTGCAAACTTGCTGAGGGTGCAATCCACACCATCCTCCAGATCATTTATGAAGATATTGAACAAAACCGGCCCCAGGACCGACCCCTGGGGCACTCCACTTGATACCGGATGCCAGCTGGACATGGAGCCATTGATCACTACCCGTTGAGCCCGACAATCTAGCCAACTTTCTATCCACCTTATAGTCCATTCATCCAGCCCATACTTCTTTAACTTGCTGGCAAGAATACTGTGGGAGACAATGTCAAAAGCTTTGCTAAAGTCAAGGAACAACATGTCCACTGCTTTCCCTTCATCTACAGAGCCAGTTATCTTGTCATAGAAGGCAATTAGATTAGTCAGGCATGACTTGGCCTTGGTGAATCCATGCTGACTGTTCCTGATCACTTTGCTCTCCTCTAAGTGCTTCAGAATTGATTCCTTGAGGACCTGCTCCATGATTTTTCCAGAGACTGAGGTGAGGCTGACTGGCCTGTAGTTCCCAGGATCCTCCTTCTTCCCTTTTTTAAAGATTGGCACTACATTAGCCTTTTTCCAGTCATCTGGGACCTCCCCCGATCACCATGAGTTTTCAAAGATAATGGCCAATGGCTCTGCAATCACATCCGCCAACTCCTTTAGCGCTCTCGGATGCAATGCATCTGGCCTCATGGACTTGTGCTCGTCCAGTTTTTCTAAATAGTCCCGAACCACTTCTTTCTCCACAGAGGGCTGGTCACCTCCTCCCCATGCTATGCTGTCCAGTGCAGTAGTCTGGGAGCTGACCTTGTTCGTGAAGACAGAGGCAAAAAAAGCATTGAGTACATTAGCTTTTTCCACATCCTCTGTGACTAGGTTGCCTCCCTCATTCAGTAAGGGGCCCACACTTTCCTTGACTTTCTTCTTGTTGCTAACATACCTGAAGAAACCCTTCTTGTTACTCTTAACATCTCTTGCTAGCTCCAACTCCATGGCACAAGGTTGCATGGCACAAACTAGCATTCTCTGCAGTTCAGCTGAATTCATGTTTCAGGGCAGCTGTTACTTTAAGTCTCTGGACCTGGGTGCAAATGCAATCACAGCCCTAGTGCTGCACAGACAGCTCTGATTGGAGACATGCAATAGCTCTTCGCCCATCAGGCAGGCAGTGTGCTCTCGCGGATGGAGGACTGGAACTCAGGGGACCTATTCCTAGCTCTGCCACTAGTCTACTAGATGACCTTGGGCATGTCACTTCCTCGCCCCGGGCCTCAGTTTCCCCATCTGCTTAATGGGGATAATGCTACTGACCTCCTTTGTAAAGCAGTTTGCGATCTACAGATGAAAAGCAGTAAGTAACAGCTAGGGATGATTATTAGCTGAATGCTCAGAACTTTAAGCAGCCTAGCTAACATTATACTGACTATGCTGGGCCCATGACACCAGGAGGCACAAGCGTGAGTTAAAATAATCTGTGCAAACACAAGGCTGCACTTTTAAACTTCCATAATTAATGACAACAAAGTCCCCTGGGGTGCAGCTGTCAAGGGAGGAACATTGGGATAATTCAGGAAGCAATTAAATGCTGTCCTGAGGGAAGGGGTGTATGAAAACAGATAAGCTTTGATGGGACAAATGGCCTTTCCGAAGTCCCGATATCCATCTATTTCTTTAATGTGCGAGTAAACACCGAGGTGATGGGGATTAGCATGTGTCTGCGCTGCTGCCTGGAACATTAACATGCCAATAAATGCTGTTTATGGGAGGAACGCTTGTGCAGCTCATTAGCCAATTGAGCCTGGAGGGCACCGGGTTGGAGGAAACCACTCACACAGTGTGGCACTGACAAATGGGCAAAGGAAGCCCTGAGACCCAGGGGGGTTGGACTTGGGACTGATCCTGAGCCCAGATCTGCAGCCCTGCTCCCTGGGGAGCAGGATGCACACACCATGCTCGGGTATGGACACGCACATGCCTTGTCGCTGCACACTTACTGTGCCGCCCACCCACATATGCCTCACTCACATCCTGGCTCACCCTCCCGCACACACACACACTGTGGTTGCATGTGCGCACACACAGAGCTCCAGACACACCCACATGCAAACACCCAGTGCTCACATGTCTGTATACACCACCATGGGCATTAAGCCATGCTCACATGAGTGCATACCCCACACTCACATGAACACCCCAACCATATGCACAGACCAGGCTCACTCACCCCACACTCACAGTTGCTGCTTGCCCACTATCCCCGCCACGCGTACTGCATGCTTCCACATAGACCCACATGCCCTACAGTCATGTGGATGCATGTATCATGCCCCTACCCCCATGTACATACGTACAGCAGGTGGTTCCACAAGAGATGCTGGAGATCCACCTGCATATAATAGAATCACAGAATATCAGGGTTGGAAGTGACCTCAGGGGGTGATCTAGTCCAACCCCCTGCTCAAAGCAGGACCAATCCCCAACTAAATCATCCCAGCCAGGGCTTTGTCAAGCTGGGTCTTAAAAATCTCTCAGGATGGAGATTCCACCACCTCCCTAGGTAACCCATTTCTGTGCTTCACCACCCTCCTAGTGAAATAGTGTTTCCTAAAATCCAACCTAAACATCCCCCACTGCAACTTGAGACCATTACTCCTTGTCCTGTCATCTGGTGCCACTGAGAACAGTCTAGATCCATCCTTTTTGGAACCCCCCTTCAGGTAATTGAAGGCTGCTATCAAATCCCCCCTCACTCTTCTTTTCTGCAGACTAAATAACCCCAGTTCCCTCAGCCTCTCCTCATAACTCATGTTCCTCAGCCCCCTAATCATGTTTGTTGCCCACAGCTGGAAGGATCTGAGATCACGGTTTTGTCTTTGGGGGGCTGGGGATTGTGTGACTCAAGTGCACTCCTAGTAAGTAGATCCTGGCACTGAGGTCTGATTGTGAGTACATGTTGTGTGTGGGGGGGAACTCACATGACCTGTCATTGACAACAGCAAAGGAGCCCCTGCAATGCAGAGATGGTCCACTGCCTACTTGGGATTCCTGGGCTCAGTTCCCTGCGTGGCCCCAGGCTTCCTGTGGGACCACTGGCCAGTTGCTTAGCCACTCAGTGCCTCCGTTCTCCTCTGTAAAATGGGGATAATAGGAGGGGAGAGAGACCCAAAGAATGGGGACATGCTCAGAGAGCATGGGAATGCGGGCTAGAGAAGTACCATAGAGTGAAGGCCTGTGTTTTAATGGGGAGTCTGCTTCCAAACCTCTTTGGGGGCTTTGATAATTGCAGCCTGGAGTTTGAACTGTCACAGCTTCGGATGACAAATGGTCTATAGGAGATAAAGAGTCCATCGGCTGCAATAGCATATTCATAGATAGGATTGACAGAGTATAGCCGCTGGACTGGGCCTTAGAATCCACCCAAATCCAGGGGCAGTTAAGGTCATTTGAGTGCTAGTCAGTGAGAATGTCTCTCTTAATTCATAAAATCATAGGACTGGAAGCGTTTTCCCCAGGAATTGAAATTAGGGTGGGTGTTCGAATTTATAGGGAGGGGGGTCAGGGCCAATAAAGGGTGAGACTGTGAGGGTGAAGGTGGATCTATGGCACCATAGTAAAAACTGAAAAATGTTTCATAACCATTTAATTAGATTTAACTCATGTTTTAAAATCATCACAAAATTAAAGTTGGCTACTCAATCCTTCTATGAAGCACTACATCTTCATTCTTCTTGGTTTCTTGTTATAATTTTGCACAACTCTGTTAATGAACTTCTTGAATGCAATGCATTCATCTTTGGTGGCTTCTTGTGTGTCTGGTACTTCCACTCCTTCAATTGATATGATCACATGATCAGGCAGAAGGCAACTTCTTTCAGAACACAAAATTCTATTCAATGATGAAGAAGAACACTCAACTGTAGCTGTTGTGACTGGGAGTAACAAGAGATGAATTCCTGCTTCTTTCATCCCAGGAAACTTAGCACAAAGATCGGGTCAAGCCATTAGTGATTAAAAAAAAAGAAGTTGAAGTCAAATCTTCATTCATTCGTCGTATGATATTCCACTGTGTGTTCAAATTCTCTATTTTGTCCTGAGCACATGGCAGCCCCATTGCCGGCAGTGCCTCACTCCACCCAACTGTGGGTGTTTTATAGGACAGGGATCTGTAAAAGCTATGTAGAGGTTGAGTAGAATCTAGAAGTCGCTGTTGTAGATTTTTAAGAATCAAGTCTGTGTACTTTTTCAGTTGTCTTAACAAACACTTCTTGTGCTCTTCACTTAAGGATTCAATATAAATGCCTTCATTACTCAACTTCTGGACTGAAGTCTTTGCTTCTTCCAGTACTTTTCAATGGATAGCTCTCTGATCGATCCAAATGTAGCTTCTATTGCTGGACAAAGATCTACTACTGTTGTAGCAGATGCCTGGACGGCATTGTTTAATGACCCAAATGGTTTCAACAGTAGACTTACAAGGGAGAGAATAGCAACAGTCTTCTCTGAATGTAGTAGCAAAAGTAATCCACCAGCCTCACTATTTAGATACATCCCATCTTGGTAGATACTTTCCAAAGCCAGTAATAATGGCTGGAGTAATTTTAAGACAACAGCCAAGGATCACTCACGAGAAAGCCAGAGGGTTTTCCCAGGTTGCACTAATTTGAACTTCAGTCCCAGTGTATCTTCTATATTTTCCAAGATATTCAGTCTTTTTGGACTCTTTCTGAAAAAAGAATATAATGAAGACATTACATTTATAGCTTTTTAAATGTCTTTTGAAGAGTCTTCAGCTCGTACTAGCGCTATTTGGAGTAGATGGCCTCTGCAGTGTGTATAGGAGAGATTAGGGTTACACTTTTCTCTGAGCAAAGCTTGTACTCCACCATGTCTTCCAGAGAAGTTTGCAGCTCCATCAAATGCACAAGCAGCCATCTCTTTGGGGTCCAACTGACAAGCATTTAACTCTTCTAAGATGTGGGTTGTCAGAGATGCAGCCGACGTGTCTTCTATAACTTGAACATCTAGAAATGCATTTACTGGCCTACCCCTGACATCAAGATAACGTACACAATGACTTAATACTTGATGACCATTTGCATTCATCAGCCATGTATGCAAATTGTTTTTGTGGTGAGAGAGTTCTTCACTTTTTCAACTGTTGAGTCTTTCACTGTTGCACCGCATGCTTCTAGCCAGTCAGCTGAGTTTCTTGCAGAAAGGCAGTGAGCATTTGCTGGTCTTGTTGAGAACCAGTGTTCAACTTCAGGATGAACAAGTGACAATGCACTTAACATTGGCCTCCAGTTTGTAGTGTGTGGTATCTCTTGCTAAAATAGAAATTACGATGCCGCGGCCATGTTTGTTCGCATGAACTGTGTTGTGTCTCCAGCATTCTTAACAGCCCCGTGAACGCTCACCGGTGTTGTCCTTGGTCAGTGGAGACTCAGCATTCAGAGGTGCTTTCACGTGAGTTCACCTCCCGGGTGGGGGCCAAGAAGGCACCTTGCTTGTTCCTCCAGCTGCTCACTGTTTGCTCTGGCTACTGTTGTTCATCGCGCCACCGTTCACTCCACCGCTCTGTTGCCCATGGCCCTGCGCCGTCACCTTCTGCTGCCACCTGCCTCTGTGACCTCTGAGAGTCGGTCTCTTGAGGTTCCACCGGCTCTCAGTGATTTCAGCCGAGCTCTCAGAGGGGGAACCTCACTGCGAGTGCAGGCTGGGCCGTCTCTGCCGCAGAAACACTGTCCCCACCGCAGGTCTGAGCACGTAGACCTGATTCTCAGTGATTTCAGCTGTAGTGATCACTTAACAGAACAAAAGACTCTCTATGGAGCCTAATCAGCTCTGTCTTTAAACAGTGGAGAGGGGCAGGTCAACTAGTACTTGTGACTCAGGCAGACCATCAAGCAAAACACCTGTCCCCACCCTCTCTCTCGATGCCCTCAGTCAGCAGAGGCTCAGGACAGTTCTACTGCCCTTTACTCCGACAATAAGAACAACAACATTTCATCCCCCCCCTCTCCCATTCAAGTGATTTGTAACCCAACCCCAGCCAAAATCTATCACTTGGGCAACACCGCTCTGTTTGCTGGATACCTAGGTAGATTAGGTGTGAATGTAAATACAATCTGGTCCTGAAGCCTTTTCCCCTCCCAGCCCCCAGCTCATCACTAGCTGTCAAGGAGAGCTCATTTAGACTTTGCTTACAAATCATAATTTGAAATTATTAGGTTGGCCAACATCGCCGAAATGAATACACTGACATTGTCATAAAAAACAACAGCTGGACAAGGAAGCTAGTCTATGTTTATACTTTTCAAATCCATTATAGTTTTTCAGATACACGTATTTTATCATGCACTGTATATGCTTTTAAAGTGTGTATTGATGTTTCAATTTCAATTCAAATGTCCAAACAGTCACTAAACAGGCAACACTGCATGTAACTAGTTCACAAAACTGGAGGGGGGGGAATTCGGGGCAGGGGGGAAAATCCCTGCTGGAAGGGACCTCGAGAGGCTGTCTAATCCAGTCCCCTGCACTCAAGGCAGGAACTGTCTGCACGTAAGTCAGAACTTGGTGTAACTTTAGCTTCTGATTTCCATATTGTTTAAAGCTTCAGCTGTTTAAGGAAGAGTCTTGAAGTGCACTTAGCAACCTAGACTGTACATTATTGAGGTGTTTTCTCTGAAACAAGAAAGAAAGAAAAAAAGAAAGAATGTGTCTTTGACTCAGAAGAAAATGACAGCTGCTTCTGCCTCTGGTAAGAATTTGTAGTGTTTTAAAGGTGTAGTAGAGAGAAAGC
Source organism: Caretta caretta (assembly GCF_965140235.1). Classification (NCBI taxonomy): domain Eukaryota; kingdom Metazoa; phylum Chordata; order Testudines; family Cheloniidae; genus Caretta; species Caretta caretta. Next base: position 4,127,852 of record NC_134232.1, read on the forward strand.
TTTAGAATTGTTTTTTTGTTCGGCTTTATTAAAAGTGTAAATATGAAGGCATTCTGTTTAGGTCTTTAAGTTGGTAAGTGAATAAGTTTGGGGGTCAGCTATTAGCCCTGCCAAATCATGATATATGTGCTGTAGCACAATCAGAAGTTATAGGTTTGATGCAGGAATCACTTGGTGAGCACTAGAGGATCCCACAATGGCCCCATCTGGCCCTAGACTTTATGGAAACAAAAGGAACAATATCTGCCTAGCTAGCCATGCTTATGCCTCACAAAATATTAATCAGATCTCCAAAGAAAATGTAAAAGGCACATTTCAAGCACTGTGTATCAGTTTTCAAGCCATGAAGATTTGAGATATGTTTATGAAGTCTGAGGTTAATACTTCCAGACACATAAGTGAGAAGTTCTCTGAAAACCCAACTTAATAAAAGTGACCTGTCAAGAGGAAGCGGTGGTTTGATGGTCATGAGGAAGAAATCCTTTGATGATACCACAGCAACAGCAGTGATGGCAGCAGAGAAGGATATTAAAAAGATGAGACCTGCTGAATTTAAATGGATGAGATCTGATGTAGATCAACCAAGACTTGAAAAAGATTTATCAGAGAAAAGTGTTTCAAGAGATAACACTGGCCTGGGGAGAATTCAGAAGTTGTTATGGACAGGCCAATTTTTGTAAAGCACCTTGTACATCTATGTGTCCTTGTCATAAATATAAAGGGAAGAGTAAACACCTTTAAAATCCCTCCTGGCCAGAGGAAAAACCCTTTCACCTGTAAAGGGTTAAGAAGCTAGGATAACCTCACTGGCAGCTGACCACAATGACCAATGAGGAGACAAGATACTTTCAAAGCTGGAGTGGGGGAGAAACAAAAGGTCTGGGTCTGTCTGTGTGATGCTTTTGCTGGGGACAGAACAGGAATGGACTCTTAGAACTTAGTAAGTAATCTAGCTAGAGATGTGTTAGATTCTGTTTGTTTAAATGGCTGAGAAAATAAGCTGAGCTGAATGGAATGGATATTCCTGTCTTTGTGTCTTTTTGTAACTTAAGGTTTTGCCTAGAGGGATTCTCTATGTTTTTAATCTAATTACCCTGTAAGGTAGTTACCATCCTGATTTTACAGAGGTGATTCTTTTTACTTTTTCTTCTATGAAAATTCTTCTTTTCAGAAACTGAATGCTTTCTCATTGTTCTTAAGATCCAAGGGTTTGAGTCTGTGGTCACCTATGCAAATTGGTGAGGATTTTTATCAAACCTTCCCCAGAAAGGGGGGGGTAACGTTTGGCAGGATTTGGGCGGGGGGGGGGAGGGAATATGTTTCCAAACAGACTCTTTCCTGTTAATAATACCAGTTAGACGTTTGGTGGTGGCAGCGAAAGTCCAAGGGCAAAAGGTAAAATAGTTTGTACCTTGGGGAAGTTTTAAGGTAAGCTGGTAAAAGTAAGCTTAGGAGGTTTTCATGCAGGTCCCCACATCTGTACCCTAGAGTTCAGAGTGGGGAAGGAACCCTGACATGGTGGCAGAGCGGTGGGATTAACTTGAAATCCTTTTGAGATCAATTTGAGATTTTTGAACCAGAAGCACAGATTTGAAAAGGAAATATTTTTTTTTCCTTTGGGCTTCTGGAAAGCAGGTTTTTGGCTGAAAGCAGTTAGAGTTTTTTTTTCTCTCTGCTTTGGGGCCAGAGCAGAGACAAAAGGGAATTGTCTTTTGCGAGCTGGAGTCTTCTCTACCGAAAGGCAGGGTAGTTAACCTCCTGCAGGGAAATTCACCAGTCTTCACAGACCTGAAGAAGTTTTTTTTTTTTTTTTAACCTAAGAGCAACTAGAGGGGTTTTTTGCCTATTTGCCTGGAGACAAAGGCGTTAGGGGTTTTTTTTTAAGGATTTCTCTGCAGGCTGACCATCACTATCAGAGAACATAAGTATCTGGACAGCACAGCAAAATTTTACAAGCCAAGGTTTTTTTTGTTTTGTTTTGTTTTCTTTTCTTTCTAACTCTCGGGTGTAAAGTTAGTTAAAAACAGAGAGGTTAGGATAACAGACTCCACTGCTCAACAAAAGCTGGAATTAGCCAGATTTGAGGCTTAGGAAAAACAAAAGGAACATGAAAGACAGATAGAACTCATGCGGATGAAAATGGAGGAGAAGGAAAAAGAGAGGAAGCATGTGGAGGAGGAGAAGGACAAAGAGAGGAAGCATGCACTGGAGATGGAGAAGGCAAAGGCTCAGCAGAATATACCAACAAACCATAGCAATCCTTCTCCAGGTACCACTTCCTATCCCAGAAAGTTCCCCACCTACAAGGCAGGCAATGATACCGAGGCCTTCTTAGAAAACTTCCAAAGGGTCTGCCTTGGGTACAGCATCTCTACAGACCAATACATGGTAGATCTGAGGCCACAGCTCAGTGGACCCTTAGCTGAGGTGGCGGCTGAAATGCCTAAGGAACACATGAACCAGTATGAACAGTTTAAAACCAAGGAGAGAATCAGAATGGGGCTAACACCCAAGCATTCCTGTCAGCGGTTCAGAGCCCTAAGGTGGAAACCAGACTTGTCATTTACCCGACATGCCTACCACATTGTGAAACATTGGGATGCCTGGATATCAGGAGCAAGTGTTAAATCTCCAGAAGATTTGCCCTTCCTAACGCAAATGGAACAATTCTTAGAGGGTGTTCCTGATGAAATAGAAAGATACATCCTAGACGGGAAGCCCAAAACTGTAATCGAGGCAGGAGAGATTGGAGCCAAATGGGTGGAGGTGGCAGAAAAGATAAAAACTGGTCGCAGTTGGAGCGGATACCAGAAGAGACAACCTCAGACCACACCCTACTACCGGGGGCAGCCTAAGGCCCCAACTACCCCACAAGGAACCCTCCAGACACCTTATCGTCCCACCACACCATTCTCCAGCAACCCACCTCGCCCCAGTGACCCGTCAGCTGGATGATTTAAATGTAACGAGCCGGGGCATGTAAAGGCCAACTGCCCCAAGAATCCCAACAGGTTACAGTTCATTGCACCGGAATGACACCAGAGGTCCTCAGGCCCAGATACCTCCCAGATGCCCTTGGAGCGGAGGGAAACTGTGAGTGTGGGTGGGAATAAGGTCACCGTGTGGAGGGACACCAGAGCACAAGTGTCGGCTATCCATGCTTCCTTAGTGGACCCCAATTGAATCAACCTAGAGATCCAAGTGACGATTCAACCCTTCAAGTCCAACTCTTTCAATTTGCCTACAGCCAAGTTGCCTGTCCAGTACAAGGGCTGGTCAGGAACATGGACTTTTGCAGTCTATGATGATTATCCCATCCCCATGCTCTTGGGGAAGACATGGCCAATCGTGTGAAGCCAGCCAAAAGGGTGGGAATGGTCACCCACAGCCAGGCTAAACCAGCCATCCTGCCTAGCTCTGTTCAGGAAACTTCTATCAGGACCTGGTCAGAGGTGATGGACCCGGACCCCAGGCCAATGTCGGCAACAGCAGTAGTGGATCCAGTCCCAGAGACCCAGACGGAACCAGTCCCAGAACCGGAACTGGCGGAACAACCAGCACCAGACCCATTGCTAGCACTGAATCCAGTACTTGCAATCCCAATACCAGAGGGCCCCACTAAACCTGAACCGGCAGCAGCCGATAACCCTACAAAAGAGGCTTAGCCGGAGCCTGAACCCCAACATAGTGTCCCAGCGGAGAGCGGTTCAAAGTCAGCGGAAGCAGCCCCATCCCCTACATCGCTTCCAGAGGGTCCAAGCATAGGTCCACCATCCAATGAGGAACTGCTGTCTCCAGCATCAAGGGAACAGTTCCAGACCGAATAGGAAGCAGATGAAAGCCTCCAGAGAGCTTGGACGGTGGTATGGAGCAACCCACCGCCTCTCAGCTCTTCTAATCAATCCTGGTTTGTTGTAGAAAGGACTTTTATACAAGGAAACTCTCTCTGGTGGACACCAGGAAGACTGGTATCCTCAGAGACAGTTGGTAGTTCCAACTAAGTACCAGGTCAACCTCTTGAGCTTAGCCCACGATTATCCTAGTGGCCATGCTGGGGTGAACAGGACCAAAGACTGGTTGGGGAGGTCATTCCACTGGGAGGGAATGGGCAAGGATGTTTCTACCTATGTCCGGTCTTGTGAAGTATGCCAAAAAGTGGGAAAACCCCAAGACCAGGTCAAAGCCCCTCTCCAGTCACTCCCCATCATTGAAGTTCCATTTCAGCGAGTAGCTGTGGATATTCTGGGTCCTTTTCCGAAAAAGACACCCAGAGGAAAGCAGTACATACTGACTTTCATGGATTTTGCCACCCGATGGCTGGAAGCAATAGCTCTAAGCAACACCAGGGCTAAAAGTGTGTGCCAGGCACTAGCAGACATTTTTGCCAGGGTAGGTTGGCCCTCCGACATCCTCACAGATGCAGGGACTAATTTCCTGGCAGGAACTATGGAAAACCTTTGGGAAGCTCATGGGGTAAATCACTTGGTTGCCATTCCTTACCACCATCAAACAAAGGGCATGGTGGAGAAGTTTAATGGAACTTTGGGGGCCATGATACGTAAATTCGTAAATGAGCACTCCAATGATTGGGACCTAGTGTTGCAGCAGTTGCTTTTTGCCTACAGAGCTGTACCCCATCATAGTTTAGGGTTTTCACCATTTGAACTTGTATATGGCCGCAAGGTTAAGGGGCCATTACAGTTGGTGAAGCAGCAATGGGAGGGATTTACACCTTTTCCAGGAACTAACATTCTGGACTTTGTAACCAACCTACAAAACACCCTCCGAACCTCTCTAGCCCTTGCTAAAGAAAACCTAAAATATGCTCAAAAAGAGCAAAAAGCCTGGAATGATAAACATACCTTCAAAGTAGGGGACCAGCTCATGGTCTTAAAGGCGCTCCAGGCCCATAAAATGGAAGCATCGTGGGAAGGGCCATTCACGGTCCAGGAGTGCCTGGGAGCTGTTAATTATCTCATAGCATTCCCCACCTCCAATCGAAAGCCTAAGGTATACCATATTAATTCTCTAAAGCCATTTTATTCCAGAGAATTAAAAGTTTGCCAGTTTACAGCCCAGGGAGGAGATGACCCTGAGTGGCCTGAAGGTGTCTACTACGAAGGGAAAAGTGCTGATGGCGTGGAAGAGGTGAACCTCTCCATGACCCTTGGGCATATGCAGTGACAGCAGATCAAGGAGCTGTGCACTAGCTACGTGCCGACGTTCTCAGCCACCCCAGGACTGACTGAACAGGCATACCACTCCATTGACATAGATAATGCTCACCCAATTAGAGCCCAACCTTACCGGGTGTCTCCTCAAGCTAAAACTGCTATAGAACGGGAGATCCAGGATATGTTACAGATGGGTGTAATCTGCCCCTCTGGAAGTGCATGGGCATCTCCAGTGGTTCTAGTTCCCAAACCAGATGGGGAAATACGTTTTTGTGTGGACTACCATAAGCTAAATTCTGTAACTCGCCCTGACAACTATCCAATGCCACGCACAGATGAACTATTAGAGAAACTGGGATGGGCCCAGTTCATCTCTACCTTAGACTTAACCAAGGGGTACTGGCAGGTACCGCTAGATGAATCTGCCAAGGAAAGGTCAGCCTTCACCACACAGGTCGGGCTGTATGAATTTAATGTACTCCCTTTTGGGCTGCGGAATGCACCTGCCACCTTCCAAAGACTTGTAGATGGTCTCCTAGCAGGATTAGGAGAATATGCAGTCACCTACTTTGACGATGTGGCCATATTTTCAGATTCCTGGGCAGAACACCTGGAACATCTAAAAAAAGTCTTGGAGGGAGTCTTCGCGTAAGGGAGGCAGGACTAACTGTTAAGGCTAAGAAGTGTCAAATAGGCCTAAACTGAGTGACTTACCTTGGACACCAGGTGGGTCAAGGAACTATCAACCCCCTACAGGCCAAAGAGGATGCTATCCAAAAGTGGCCTGTCCCAAAGTCAAAGAAACAGGTTCAATCCTTCTTAGGCTTGGCCGATTATTACAGACGATTTGTACCGCAATACAGCCAAATCGCCGCCCCACTGACAGACCTAACCAAAAAGAAACAGCCAGATGCCGTTCAGTGGACTGAAGAGTGTCAGAAGGCCTTTAACCAGCTTAAAGCGACACTCATGTCTGACCCTGTGCTAAGGGCCCCAAACTTTGACAAACTGTTCCTAGTAACCACAGATGCATCCAAGCATGGTGTGGGAGCAGTTTTAATGCAGAAAGGACCTGATCAAGAATTCCACCCTGTAGTGTTTCTCAGCAAGAAGCTGTCTGAGAGGGAAAGCAACTGGTCAGTCAGTGAAAAAGAATGTTACGCCATTGTCTACACTCTGGAAAAGCTACGCCCATATGTTTGGGGACGGCGTTTCCACCTGCAAGCCGACCATGCTGCGCTACAGTGGCTTCATACCGCCAAGGGAAATAACAAAAAACTTATTCAGTGGAGTTTAGCTCTCCAAGATTTTGATTTAGACATCCCGCACATCTCAGGAGCTTCTAACAAGGTGGCTGATGCACTCTCCCATGAAAGTTTCCCGGAATCAACTGGTTAAAATCGTCCTTGAGATGTGGAAAATATTGTTAGTCTTTATATACTTGGTAGTATATTTAGAGGTACATGTGTCTTATTAACTCTGTTTTTTCCTAGAGCTCCAGGAAGAAATCCCAGCCAGCATTTCACCCTATCTGTGATTTGGGGTGTGTGTCAAAAATATAAAGGGAAGAGTAAACACCTTTAAAATCCCTCCTGGCCAGAGGAAAAACCCTTTCACCTGTAAAGGGTTAAGAAGCTAGGATAACCTTGCTGGCACCTGACCAAAATGACCAATGAGAAGACAAGATACTTTCAAAAGCTGGGGGGAGGGAGAAACAAAGCCTCTCTCTCTGTCTGTGTGATGGTTTTGCCGGGGACAGAACAGGAATGGAGCCTTAGAACTTAGTAAGTAATCTAGCTAGATATGTGTTAGATTCCGATTTCTTTAAATGGCTGAGAAAATAAGCTGTGCTGAATGGAATGGATATTCCTGGTTTTGTGTCTTTTTGTAACTTAACCCCGTCAGGTAAGTAATGTCCACTAACCCCATGCTGCTGTGTTACATGGTCTAGAATATGACAATTCCATTTGCTTCTCACATTTTGGTCCTCGCCGGGTGCTGCTCCCACAGGCCGACAATCTCAGTGCCAGGAGCTCCAAGGAACAGCACAAGGAGACCAGGCTGTTTCTATGACATCCCCAGCCTGGTTTGGCAGAACAAAGAGATCCGGATAAGCCTCTGATAAGCATCTCAACTTTTAGGAGCTCATCCAGCCTGAACTGCCAAGCCTTTTCCATTGCCACAGACAAATATACATTCTATCGTTGGCAAAGAGTGGGCAAGAACTCAGCATGAATCTCACATACTGGTACCAGGTTAGATCTGCCAGCAGATTTGCCACAGAAAAGCATTTTCCATCTGTCTTCTTCTCTGTTGTGTATTGGCTCCTGCTGTTCTAACACAGAGACAAGAGGGCTTCAGGGAGCCAGTGAACTAAATGCCTCCTTTGCGTACCTGAGATTAGAGCTAGAAGGAGTGTGAAACTCAGGTGGCTGGCTCTCAGGATGCGCTCTGGCTTTGGGCAAAAGTCTGTGTGGCTGCCAGCGTCACAGATACAAAGGAGCAGGATCAACTGACAACTGTATTTATATTCGTAAGAACGTACGTGTCCTGGGGATCTGTGACAATGCTGGTAGCCTGGCTGACCCCCTCTGGCTGTTCTGGGGCTGGTTTGACTGCACCGTTGAAAGCATAGCGATCCGGTGGAGGAATTTGGACCACGGGAAATTGTCCAGCGAATCTGCATCAGTGCTTTCAAGCAGATTCGTGTTTAATATTTCCATTGGGTAAATCTCACTGGAGCAAAACGCTGGACCAGCTCCGAGTGTGATTGGCAGCTCTCAAGTGTTGCCTGTCTCAACCCAGCGTTATTGTGAGCCAGTCAGGAGTCAGCATGTGCAGGTGGGGAATTGGATTGGTCACTGCACCTTGGAGAGGAAGAGGGAAGGAGGCACACAGCTATTGGACACAAGAGGCTGTTTTCCAGCAGGGAAATCAAAATTCAGGCTAATGCTTCAGGCGGAATATTGCAATGGCTGTTTCATAGCAGCAGCTCCAGCAGAGTGCTCCATGAAAATCCAGGGCACCTTTGCTAAATCTGCACCCTTCCTCACCATCAGGCATCCTATCGGGCATGGACAAGGCTCTGCCATTCCTGCCAAGCTGTGTGCTGGAATGGCAGCCTTGTTGTGTTTCTGTAACTCCCCTTTTTGGCAAGGAGAGGTTGTTTGCCTATTGCTCACTCCCCAACCTGCAGGACCAGTTGCATTGCTTTTCACCTGGTCCCTATCCTTTGCTCTGTCTGGCTTGGGTGACCCTACCAGGAGTGAAAAACACCCATTGGCACAACTCTGAGGATCACTGGAACACACAAACCTTCCCATCGCATCAAAATGCAGTCCCCAGCGAAGGCAGAGCGTCTCTTGCATGTTGCCTATTATATATACACACTCTGTTTTCCTGGCTTTATAACTCAGCAATACAAATTCACTCTGGCTGGCAACTAGCATCCAAAGTCATTAGCTCTCCTCTCTCACTCATTTTAAATTGGTGTAACTCCACAAACGTCAGGGGAAGATTCCCGATTGGCTTTGGGGTGGGAGGAAAACCTTTCCAACTTGGCTGTGAATATTGAAATAAGACTTCAGGAGTCAGGACGCTTAGATCTTTGCCTTAATAAATGTAGTGCTTGTGGCCAGTAGCAGTGTGGCAGCCTGGAGACAGAGGGCTGGATTCTCTGTCACTTTCCCCAGTGCAAAACGAGAGTGAAACGCTCCCTGATGGGAATGGTGGTGTTTCACACCCACCTCGTTCTGGTGTAAATAGGCACATGGCCCTCTGTGACTTGTTCTCCCGTGTTGCACTGAAGTGAGTGTGAGTGATCCCAGGTGTAAGTGGATGGAGATTTCTGAGTTGGTGTTTTACAGCTGCTTTGCACAGATGTGAACGACCATACGAGGTGCAGGGCAGGAGAGAACCTGGCCCTGAATCCTCAGCATATCCCCTCACTGGTGACAGTCCAGCTACCAGCAGGGCAAGCTCTGCCAAGACAATACATCTAGGAGAGCTCATTCGTGGCAATGATTGTGGTGGGTTCTATGACATAGTCACTGGTTTGCAGGAGCTAGACTGACACCCACCAACTCATTCAGTCCTGGGCATTGCGCAGCCATCAGCTAGCAATACCTCATGTCTCCAGCACCCAGGTGTGAGCTGAAGCACTGGCTCCATATTCAGTTCCAAGCCCATGTGTCAGCCAGCCACTCCCCACTCTTCCTTTAATGACAAATGAGACCAGACACATTCATATCTGGAGCGGGTGGACTTGGGGCGCGTGCACAGATCTACCCATCTGAAATGAGCCATCACGACTCCTCAGGACTGTACTAGAAACAGAGCTGCTCCCTGGAACACAACCATGCCTGGGAAATGTCCCGAACCTGCACTTCCCAGACTTCTCAGCAAGCCACCCACTCTACTGCAGGGAACTCACCGATATCAGACTCTCTAGCCCAGCAGGGTGCTGGTGGGATTCAGAGGATGAGCTGTGGTAATTAAGCCTGTTGGCTGTTATGCAGGGACACCTTTAGATGCCACTGGCAGCCTGTAGGGGGTGCTCTTCTCTTAGGTTCTGTTTATGCCCCTTTTCATGACACTTGTGCTGAAACGAAGAAAGCAGCCAGGAGAATTCAGCTCGATTCTTTATCCATGCTACCTTGCAAAAGACAAACACCTTTTCTGAGACCTTGTCTCTTTCTTCTTCTTCTGCATCATATACATATATAGCCCCCAGGGCGATTTTTGCAGCCACGGAGAGCCACAGTGCAGAGGTGACCAACCCCCTCCCGCATTCCCCCAGTTGATGGTGTGGCATGAAGACACAATGCAGGCTCTGTGCCCCCCACCTGAATGCCCATTATACAAAGGAAATCCCCAGGTAGCTGCTTTCAAGCTGAAGTTTAGGGACCAGAATCTTGCCCAGTATAACTCCTCTCTTTAAAAAAGGAATGAGTAGCAAAAAACTCCTCCAGGAAATGATTATCTCTACTGGCATGAACTGCAAGGAAATTGGCAGCAAGCAGCCATTTAACTACCCGACTTGTGAGCTCTTTTAATGGCCCAGTTTTCTTTGCTTCTCGGCATTTCTTTTCCTTCTCTTTTATGTTTCCGGCAGCTGCAGGGAGCAAGGAGCTGCGGTAGTTTCTCCGGTAATCAGCTTGAAAACGGTGACTGCAGGAGCTGATCAGAGCCTAGGGAGAATCTGAGGGCTGGGAATTGCATAACTGGGACAAAACTCTGTGGTTATGCATCAGTTACTACCCAGCATCCCTGTGCTCTGAATGGCTGGATCAGTACCATTCAAACCTGCCCGCATGTTGTCTTTGCATTGAAAAAATTCGTCCTAATCAAAAGGAGACTCTCACATGTGCATATAAATAGGAAAACTCGTGTAAACTACTAGTGAGTGTGTGTTGCAGGTAGATGAACAATGGATTTTTTTTGGTTCTCTCGTGAGTCCAAAACTTTGAAAACAAATAGTTTAGGGCTGACCTGAAAACAAAATTTTCCAGACTTTTCGGCAAATTGAAAAGACAAAAAAATTATCTTGGGTCAAAAGTAAGGGTTTTTTTTCAACCTGAAACAAAATGCTGGGCCCGATGCACAGAGGATATGGGTCTGTTAGCAGCTCCCTGAGGAGTGTCGGCTGTCTCGCTCACACTGCAGCAGCTCAGACGGTTCGCTCTGAGGTCCTCAGTTCAGTCTCAGTGCATTAGCCAAAAAACGGGCGTCATGTACAACTTGTCAGACTTAACCTAATCCACTGCCAGGGGACCCCATGTTCCTTATGTGCTTCTCAGTAGTGATTGTGGCAGTTTTCTCAAGAGCGGGACATTGTGTCTGTGACCACCAAGGACCCCTGGCTGCAGGGCCGGTGGTGTGGATGCTTCAAGCACAGTGTCCTTGCATGGACCAACCTCTCCTGAGCACTGTGCAGGCAGGAAAAGCTGTATCCAGAAAGTAAAGATGGTTTAGTGTATGGTAAACCCAGGACAAACAGCTACAAAAAAAGGGAGGCGTAGTAATTAGTCCCAGGGCATTAAAAGGCCTCTCCCTGTCCACTGAGGAGAACCATGGGGAAATAAGGTTCAGCTGGAAAGGGGGTTGCTAGGGAGCTAATTAGATTCAGCTGGCTCCAACTGCTGGAGACCTTTTTAAACCCTCCCTGGCGTGGAGGGGTGAGAGAAGCAGGGAAGCTGCCAGTAGGCTAAGGGCAGCAAGACACCGAAGCCTTCCAGGAAGGGAGGCTGCACTCCCTCCCAAGAAGGGAAGTGTCAAGGTTCCTCCCCCACTCTGAACTCTAGGGTACAGATGTGGGGACCTGCATGAAAACCTCCTAAGCTTACTTTCACCAGCTTAGGTTAAAACTTCCCCAAGGTACAAATTAATTTTATCCTTTTCCCTGTATCTCCACTGCCACCACCAAACTCTAACTGGGTTTACTGGGAAACGTAGTTTGGACACGTCTTTCCCCCCAAATCCTCCCAACCCTTGCACCCCACTTCCTGGGGAAGGTTTGGTAAAAATCCTCACCAATTTGCATAGGTGACCACAGACCTAAACCCTTGGATCTGAGAACAATGAAAAAGCATTCAGTTTTCTTACAAGAAGACTTTTAATAGAAGTAAAGAAATCACCTCTGTAAAATCAGGATGGTAGATACCTTACAGGGTAATTAGATTCAAAACATAGAGAATCCCTCTAGGCAAAACCTTAAGTTACAAAAAAGACACACAGACAGGAATAGTCATTCTATTCAGTACCGTTCTTTTCTCAGCCATTTAAAGAAATCATAATCTAACACATACCTAGCTAGAAGAAAAGGAGTACTTGTGGCACCTTAGAGACTAACCAATTTATTTGAGCATGAGCTTTTGTATGAAGTGAGCTGTAGCTCACGAAAGCTCATGCTCAAATAAATTGGTAAGTCTCTAAGGTGCCACAAGTACTCCTTTTCTTTTTGCGAATACAGACTAACACGGCTGTTACTCTGATACCTAGCTAGATTACTTACTAAAGTTCTAAGACTCCATTCCTGGTCTATCCCCGGCAAAAGCAGCATACAGACAGACACCAACCCTTTGTTTCTCTCCCTCCTCCCAGCTTTTGAAAGTATCTTGTCTCCTCATTGGTCATTTTGGTCAGGTGCCAGCGAGGTTACCTTTAGCTTCCTAACCCTTTACAGGTGAGAGGAGCGTTCCCCTGGCCAGGAGGGATTTCGAAGGGGTTTACCCTTCCCTTTATATTTATGACAGGAAGGAAAGCAAACACAAGGGACTGATCAGGGAAAGGAATAACCGGACCCTGTGGTACCTGTAAGGATTTGCCTTGCCCAAGCTGGTGTCTCCAAGGTTACAAAGGGCTGAGTCTGCTGAGGAGAACAAGGTACTTTGCCACAAGTAGTTTGGGCAGCAGCCAGAAACCAGGGTTTAAGTCCCTGATCTACGACAGTATCCCCAGGAGTGCTGGCTAAACACGTTAAAGACTGCGAGGCTCTCAGCTATTACAGTAATAGAGGCCAGATTAGGTACAGAGATAATTGTGAATGTGCTTTTAGCAGAAACCTTTCCGTCTCTTGCAGGAAGTGGCAAGGTTGTCAGATTTATTCTGGCATTTTATCTCTGCAAGACTTTGTCAGCAGACTGAAATAAATGTGGGAGATTTCCAGCCAAACTTTTCTCTACTGGAAAATTGGGTTTTCAACTAAAGTGTGTATATGTGGGGGGAGGGCAAAGTGACTGAGCTCTTTCTATTTTTCATTTGAATTTTCAGCCAAAAACTGTTCCATTTTGGGCTTTCCAGTTTTTCCAGGAAAAGTCCATTTTTCCCATTAAAATATTAGATGAAACAAAAATATTTTTCCTCAGCACCTAAATTTTCCATGGGACCCTCCCCGCCATTTTCCAGCCAGCTTTAAACAAAAGGCTTTGACAACTGAGAATGGTTGTCCTTTCACTGATTTAATGTGGTTTGTTTCCCAGGCTTCAGTCTGGCCAGCACTGCCATATGCCCTGGGTCTTCCTGGTATCGTGAAACTCCAGTTGGAATCTGAGGTGTATGGAAAACTGTTAAAATTACAAGCTATCCCTTCAATATTCCTGCAAGATTGTTTTGCGTTTTTAACTAACTTCTCTTTGTGTGTGCCATGAAACAGAACAGAATCAAAGTCCCAGCCATTGTTACCTTGGAAATAGCGAAACCTCTGTCTTTAGAAAATATTTAGTAGAATGATTTATTATACTAATGACACGATCCATTTGTCATGTTCTGTCTGTCTTCCATGCTCATGTGCAGATACTAGATTTGCAGGTTTTTTAATGCTTTTCTTGGCAAGGTGGGATGTAACTTTGCAGCTTCATCTTCTAGACCCTCGGAATGTATCTTTTTGTTCTGCCCACATGTATTATGGCTGCAGCTAATTCACAGTGTCTATTTTTAGCAGCTTTCTCATATTCATTTCCTCTGACTTCTGAGAACATTTTGTCCTTTGCACATTTTACCCCATCAGCCTAAATTCGGCAATATTTCATCTCGGCAGCCTTAGACAAGTGACATTTTTTATTATTAGATGTTTTAGTTTTGAATGAAAAGCCTCCTCTTTACTATTAGTGTATGTGGAACTTGCTAGTCTGACCACACTGGATATTCTTTAAGCCTCTGAAAAGTGTGCAAAGTTCATCTGTTTGTGGAAAGTCCATCTGCTTATTCCGACTTTTGCCAGCAAATTGGCGAGCGGTTTAGCTGTATATTCTCATTTATTGGGTTAGTCTGTTTAGTAAATTATATATGTTTGAGTGTTCCTAGCCTATGGCTTCTAGCCTTTGTGGGAGAGGAGAACCCGAAATTTATTATTTTTAAAAAATCTCATGATATTTAAGCTGATCTCATGATTTTTTTATTGCTTGTGGTTGGCGGCACTGAGGTGATGTCACTTAGCGCTCAAACTACCTCCACTACCTGTGTCCCATGGATGCCGTCTCCTAATATTCCAAACGGTGGCTGTTTCCAGGCAGCAAATCCTACCTCTGACCATCAGGGATGGAAAGGGCAGGCAGGTGTTGCACAAGAGATGCACCAACCCTGTGCAATATGAATGCTGCTGCATGGCAGTGGGAGGCGGGCACGAGGGATGGGACTGAAGATCCACAACTGCACGTTGAATTGAAATCGTCTCCACAGCTTGAGGGGCAATTCCCTGCCCCACCCCCCATCACCCTGCACATCCTCCTACCACCAAACCAGGCTTCTGCGACCACAGGCAGGGGACTGGCTTTGACCCATCAAGTCTTCTTCACTGAAATCTCTCTCCATAGAGAGTGGCTGCTGGCTCAGTGTTTTCCCAGAACACACACTTGGCAGCTAGGGTGACCAGATAGCAAGTATGAAAAACTGGGACAGGGGGTGGGGGGTAATAGGAACCTATATAAGAAAAAGACCCCAAAATTAGGACTGTCCCTATAAAATCGGGACATCTGATCACCCTATGGGCAGCAGCCCCCTATCACTGTGCAAAGTGTGGCAGTGAGAGAACTAGTGAAGGGTGTGAATTCCACTGGCAGGCAGGGCACCTAGGAGCTAGGTGCTGCAACGCCTAAACCACCTTTGTGAAGCCAGATCTACACTTAAAGATTAGATCCTTGCTCAGGGCTGTGGGTCTGTCTACACTACAGCCGCTCTGGTGCAGCTGTAGCATTGTAGAGCTGTGGCATAGACACTTCCTACTCGACAGAAAGGGGTTTTCCATCAATATAGTTAATCCATCTCTCCGAGAGGCTGAAGGTAGGCTGATGGAAGGATTATTCCATCAACCTGGCCGCACCTACACAGAGAGTTGGGTTGCCCTAACTATACCACATAGGGCATGAAATTTTTCACAGCCCTGAGCGACATCGCTAGGTTGATCTAATTTTTAAGAGAAGACCTGGCCTGTGAAAAATTCTGTGCCCCATGAAACATAGCAAGGTTGACCTAGCCCCTGTGCAGAGATGCCTAGGTCACCAGAAAAAGTCTTCTTCTGTCAACATAGCTACCGCTTCTCAGATAGGTGGATTAACGGCATCACTGGGAAAACGTCTTCTGTTGATGTACGAAGTGTCTACGCTGAGGCACTGCAGTGGAGTGTCTGCAGCACCAAGCTGTGCTGCTGGAGTGGAGATGTTCGCCAAATGCTTTGCAAACTCATCTAGAGCAATTGCAGTTCAGAAATATTCAGGCCCCTGCATCTGGCTCAGATTCATGCTCTTTGGCATGTATACTATTTGATTTGCTGATACATTAGCTCCTGTGCTCTGGGACAAACTACTGGTTAAAAGCAAAGATAAAAAGGCTGGCAGGCATAAAACCCAACCTTGTCTTTAGTACTCTGCTCTCAGTTGCACAGCATGAGACCATCTCAGCCTGCTATCGTCAAACTGTCCAGAAAGCTGGAGACTGCTGCGTTTAAGTTAAAAAAAAAAAAGAAAAAGAAATTCCTTTAACCCATTGTTCCACCATTGCTTTTCAAATATGGGGGGGAGATACGGCTTCAGGTACTGGACTAGACAGAGCTTGGTTGTGATGCAGTCTGGCAATTCCTGGTCCGTCAGTTTTAAGCCAGAGCGATTGCACTGAAGTCAGAGTTATGCTGGGGTACAGCTGGAGGAACACGGTGGTGAATCAGATGTGAAAAGGATGGGGCATGAATTAAACTTTGAAAATTCTGCTTTGATGCCTGTTTCCCACCCTTCTAGAAGCCAGACAACTAGTCCGCTCACGGACAATGCCCCAGGTGCAGAGTGTGAAACCAGCCGACAGCTGGGGAAAGAGGACACGTCCCAGACCCAGAATCGTAGAATCATAAAAAGAAAAGGAGTACTTGTGGCACCTTAGAGACTAACCAATTTATTTGAGCATGAGCTTTCGTGAGCTACAGCTCACTTCATCAGATGCATACCATGGAAACTGCAGCAGACTTGCAGTTTCCACGGTATGCATCTGATGAAGTGAGCTGTAGCTCACGAAAGCTCATGCTCAAATAAATTGGTTAGTCTCTAAGGTGCCACAAGTACTCCTTTTCTTTTTGCGAATACAGACTAACACGGCTGTTCCTCTGAAACGTAGAATCATAGAATCATAGAATATCAGGGTTGGAAGGGACCTCAGGAGGTCATCTAGTCCAACCCCCTGCTCAAAAGCAGGACCCATACCCAATCAAATCATCCCAGCCAGGGCTTTGTCAAGCCCTTTGTCAGAGCCTGCCTCTGCCTCACTTCCCCACTCCCCTGCAAGCTGGCCTCCCAACTCACTGCCAGTGTCTCACAGAAACTCCCACCAAGCTCAGTATTTCCATCCCTTGTCCCCAGGATTCATTTATATGTCAAACACAGATGCTGAGCAACCAGTCCAAACAAAGAAACCAGGGGCAAGCTCCTTCTACAGCCTCAGCACGCTTCTGCTGCTTACCCAGTGGGTATCTGCAGCCCGGCCTTTCACCTAACTGCAGTGGCAAGCTCCTTTCCTGGTGCTTTCCCTGGCCCAGGATCTCCTGCCCCCCGGCCACCTACTCCCTGTAGTTCTCAGTCTTCAGTGAGCTGCCTGTTGGCTTTTTAGCCCCCCATTTAGAATCTAAATCCTTTAGGGAGGCAGCTGATTATACTCACCAGCAACCACACACCACACAACAGAACCACTAACCCTGGAACCTATCCTTGCAACAAAGCCCATTGTCAACTGTGTCCACATATCTATTCAGGGGACACCATCATAGGGCCTAATCACATCAGCCACACTTATCAGAGGCTCATTCACCTGCACATCTACCAATGTGATATATGCCATCATGTGCCAGCAATGCCCCTCTGCCATGTACATTGGTCAAACTGGACAGTCTCTACGTAAAAGAATAAATGGACACAAATCAGACATCAAGAATTATAACATTCATAAACCAGTCGGAGAACACTTCAATCTCTCTGGTCACTCGATTACAGACCTAAAAGTGGCAATTCTTCAACAAAAAAACTTCAGAAACAGACTCCAACGAGAGTCTGCTGAA
Organism: Caretta caretta; assembly: GCF_965140235.1. Classification (NCBI taxonomy): domain Eukaryota; kingdom Metazoa; phylum Chordata; order Testudines; family Cheloniidae; genus Caretta; species Caretta caretta. Next base: position 4,145,057 of record NC_134232.1, read on the forward strand.
TTGGAATTAATTTGCAAACTGGATACAATTAACTTAGGCTTGAATAAAGACTGGGCGTGGATGGGTTTTTACACAAAGTAAAACTATTTCCCCATGTTTATTCCCCCTCCCCCATTCCTCAGATGTTCTTGTCAACTGCTGGAAATGGCCCACCTTGATTATCACTACAAAAGGTCCCCCCCCCCACTCTCCTGCTGGTAGTAGCTCACCTTACCTGATTACTCTCGTTACAGTGTGTATATTAACATCCATTGTTTCATGTTCTCTGTGTATATAAAATCTCTCCACTGTATTTTCCACTGAATGCATCCGATGAAGTGAGCTGTAGCTCACAAAAGCTTATGCTCAAATAAATTTGTTAGTCTCTAAGGTGCCACAAGTACTCCTTTTCTTTTTGTGGGAGGCTAAGTCCAGCTCACTTAAAGGGACATCCCTTCCTATGACTGCGACTTGGGCCCAGGTATTTAGGTGCCTAACTCCTGTGGATTCCAGTGTATCTAAACTGCAATAAAACACCCGCGCCAGCGAGTCCCAGAGCCCAGGTTTACAGACGTGGGCTTGCACTACATGCAGACATTGCCACTCGGGTTCTGAAACCCACTCCCCGCCCCAGGCTTCAGAACTCCAGCCCCAGCAAGAACGTCTACATGGCTATTGTTAGCACCATAGAGTGAGCCCTGTGAGCCGGAGTCTGTACACCCAGGTTCTGGCACATGCTGCTGTGTTTCTTTGTTTGTTTGGTGGGTAGATGTACCCCTAAATACCTTTGAGATCTTGGCCCTAGGACTGTGTTTCTAAGAAAACCTCACTACTAATAGTTCCAGATCCCTTGGCTAAAACCAAAACTTCAGTCTCTTGTAGGGTGACCTGATGTTCTAGTTTTATAGGAACAGTCCCAATTTTTGGATCTTTTTCTTATATAGGCTCCTTTACCTCCCCCCCCCATCCTGATTTTTCATACTTGCTGTCTGGTTACCCTAGCAAATTGTACATACAGCTCTGCTCTTCTGTTAAATAGCACACGGGCCAGTTAATGGAATCAAAAGTTTTGTTGAAGTGATCAGCTCTGGAAGAAACTGAGCAAGAAAATTAAAATCATGGAGTTAAGGCCAAAAGCTTATCCAGAAAAAACATAATACGTCCTGGACAGCAGCTGGACCAGAGAAACTCGGCATGACTGCAAATGAGAGATGCTGCAATACAAACAGAGTCTGGAAACACATGCCACAGAGCCGGCCTCTTGGGAACTTTCCACTGAAGTGATAATAAGGGTGACTGAACGGCTGACCTCCGTGGTGATCTGCAGATATTTATTGTAGGGAGTTTTTGTGCCATAGCAGACAAATGTAGGCAAATGATAAGAAAAGTGTTTTTCCCAGAGCATGAGTGTGATTCCCAAAAAAGATTAATCCTCCCGAAATAGAAATCTGCAAAAAGATCTTATCGCAGCAGAACGGGGAATTCACTCAGGCCTAACTGATCTTTCCCTTCCAGAAACAAAAGACTGTCACATTGCCATCAAACCTCGCTCTGTTTTCTCGAGACAGAAGGAGACTTCATGTAGCAAACGCTGCATGGTGTGGGTATGTTGTCACAATAACTTGGCAGTAATGGGGCCTCGTGCAGGTGGTGTTGTATGGCTTTTATATTCTTTTGTCCTTAGTTCTTCCATTTCTCACACGCTGCTTTCGAGGTGCATAAGTGGCATCGAAGGGTTGTTTGCTGTGGCAAGTTGGAGATAAGGGAAATATCACCCAACTTTAAGCCACTTCTACCCTCTCTGTACTCTGGAGCTGTGTAGGGGCCTGCCTAAAACCCAAGTAAGTTAGTGCAACCACAGGGCTGCTCTACTTTATGCCTTGCTTCTTATGAGCACCAGGAAGCAGAGAATAGCCATAGCACAGTGCCCTCTGGCCACACCCGACAGGTACCCCTATCTGTTCCTCCTACAGTGGAAGGAGGGGGCAGGTCAGGTGCAGGGGGCTTCACCAAGCTTTATATCAGCTGTGATGTTATTGACATGAACTGGGACTGTATAGATAATCATTGCAACCAAGATCCTGTAGAGGCACCAAATCTTGTATAAAGGGGGTCAAATAAGGTGTCTCAGACAAGGTTATGGTTTGCTGGTTATAATTATGCTACCTATATGTGTGTATCATTTTTGTAGTTAAAGTTATGAATATTGGCTCTATACTGTCTGTATTTCAAATGCTATGCTTCTGGGTGACACCCCAGACAAGCCAGTGTCAGCTCTGCCTAGCCTGCTGGATGGCCCATTAAGGACCATCAGCTATACAATTGACCCATTGGGAGAAGGCAGAGACGCCTTGGGACTCAGCAAGGCATGCAGGGACCTGCCTATGGACAGAACTCTGAGGTTTTTCCAGGCCAGGTGATGGACAGCTTGTCTTTGGAACAAAGAAAGACAGACCACATGGCAAGAGAAAATAAAAAAACTCCTGCAGCTCCTCCATCTGGTCTTCAATCCTGCTTCATACCTCTGGAGGGACTTGGCTACAAACGGAAGCTCTAAACGAAGGACTGAATGACCCCTCCCAGCTGGGGATGTTCTCCAGAGACTTGATTTGAACTTGCAGTTTATTCCATCACTGCTACAAGCCTGAACCAAGAACTTTGCCATTCCTGTATGTCATTGAGTCCATTGAACCAATTCTAGCTCTCATCTCTTTTTCCTTTTATGAATAAACCTTTAGATTTTAGATTCTAAAGGATTGGCAACAGCGCGATTTGTGGATAAGATCCGATTTGTATATTGACCTGGGTCTGGGGCTTGGTCTTTTGGGATTGGGAGGACCTTTTTTTCCTTTTACTGGGGTATTGGTTTTCATAACCATTTGTCCCCATAACGAGTGGCCCTGGTGGTGATTCTGGGAAACTGGAGTGTCTAAGGGAATGGCTTGTATGACTTGCGGTTAGCCAGTGGGGTAAAACTGAAGTCTTCTCTGTTTGGCTGGTTTGGTTTGCCTTGGTGTGCAAAGGAACCCCAGCCTTGGGTTGTAACTGCCCTGCTTGAAGCAATTTGTCCTGAATTGGCACTCTCAGCTGGGTCCCATCAGACCCAGCCTCGTTACATAGGAAGCACCCCCCTCCAAGCAGAAGGTGTGTTTGGGGGGAACTGCCCCCCCACTTTGGGACCCCTTGACCCTGCCCAAGTGGTGCAAAAGGGCCATAGTGTAAATGGGGATTGGTGCAAATTCGTTAGAAATGTAGGCATATGAGTACACACACTTTGTTTGTTTGTTTGTTTGTTTGTCTCGTCGTGCAAACCTGACCCTTCCGTTGAATTTTAACCTTGGCAGCTCTTCCACCGTAAGCATCAAACACAATGGAGACGTTAGAGAACTGCAGCTGTTCCTGGCAAAGGTGGAGGAAGCAATTGTCACCCTTGGTACCAGGCGGTAACAATGCTCCAGCTTGAAAGCAGAGCAGGGGCCTGTAATTCACAAGCCTTGTCCCACATCCCTTTGATGGGGAAGTTGCAGGCGGTGGAGCTGCTGGGTTGCAGCCCGCGTGTTACTGATTGATAGTGACCTTTAGCCTGAGCTGGCCTCCGGACTCACTGCCCCGTGCCAAGGGCAGCGGTGAGTGTAATTTAAGTGAATTGCTCATGCAGTCAAGCAGCCATGGTTGTGTATAACAGCACTGGGGGTTGGGGCCCAGTGTGAGCACTGACTCGCTGCACTTTGCTGGAGCTCAGCGACCCTTCCTGCACAGGGCCGTGAACCTGAGTCTCCTTCTTTTAAAGCAAGTGAATTTCCAAATCGGAGCTGCCGGAAAGACTGTTTTTCAAGCCTCATTCGCTGGGAAATAGGGTGATTTTTCTGTGTCTCTGCGCCGTCTGAGCCAATGACTTAGCTTGTTTCCCAAGTTAAGTAGGGTTGGATGTGGTCAGCCTTCCGCCAGGAGACCATCAACAAAGCGATCTCTTTCCTCTGAGTCAGAACTGAGGCAAGCCATGGGCATAGGGGGAGCCATGCTGACGGAGGAGCTGCCCTTCCGGATGAGATGTAAACCCAGGGACCGCCGGCTCCTTTGCAATCTTGCCATGTCTGATAACTGCAGCCTGTGCTATTTGATGGAGAATGGGGTTTGGCCCAGCACCCTCGGGCCGCTGATTCTTTTCAGCGGGGCATCACCCTTGGGAGGGCTCCTGTGCTCCAGTCATTATTGCTATATATAAAATCATTCACACATGGGCAGCATATAAAAGCCCCCTTTGGGGAGGCTAGCACCCAGCCCTGGCTCTTCCGCTAGAGGCCCTGCCCCTACCCTGCCCCTTCCACCCCACTTGCCCTCCAGAGCGCCCCCATCCCACCGCAGCTGGAGGATCCCTGGCCAAACTGCCCCGGGCCATGGGCTGGCCCAGGCACCAGTCCAGCCGCCCCGAACCCTGGGGTGCCAGCCACCCCGACTCCTAGGCAGCCCTGAGCACCAGCCTGACCCCCACTAGCTGAGGGGAGCCCACACTGGCTTTGGGGGAGAGGGGAAAAAGGTGGGTCCTCAGGGCGGAGCCAGGCCCATGGCCTGGGTTAGGGGAGGCTTAGCCTCCCTTGGCCTATAATACCCACCATCCATGCATTCACAGTGACGCACAACTATGGCTCTTGATGCAGCAAAATACATGTTATCGTTATACTTCACTTATACTTATATCGTTATACTTCACTTGCTACATTTAGGGTTCAAAATAGTTCCCATTCAACCAGCCTGTTCTTCAAATACCTCTAAGACTTGCTCTACTCACGTTTTTTTAATCAGTTTAACCACTTCCCTTCGGGATGTGACTTTTTTAAAAATCTAAAATGTTCTATCAGTACAACCCTCAATATGGGCCCCGTTGTACGAGTATAAAGGTGCCTTCTAGCCATTTACCTTTCCCTACAGCAGAAATCATTCAGACCGAAATGATATGTTTATGAAACCCATCACCCAAAACCTTCATTCCTCTTTGCTCTAGCTGGGCCTGACACGAGCAATGCTCGAATTCTTCCGATTGCAACATGTATTTTGTTTCACACTTGCTGAAAAACAGCTTTAAAATAATATTGACTTTGGGCCACGACCAAGAATGGAAAATTACAGCCCCCCAAGGAAAGTCAGGGCTTGTCTACACACACACGTTTAATAATACAGCCACCTCGAGGTAAACCAACATGCTCTTGGTCCCTTGACCCAACCTTGGAGGCATGCAACAATGACAACAATAGCAGTGCAGGTCACTCACTCCATTCATCTCCACTCATGGTGAATTTCAAACCCTCTGAGAACCAGGACTGTTTCAGTGGCATTGTGCACTAAGCATTATTTTCCTTTAAAAGACAAACAATGGAATGAAATTTTAAAAAGCCCCAAAGCAGCTGTAAGTTCAGGTTCCCATATTGCATAACGCAAAGTCCAGAGTCAAAGATCCCAGAGCAGAGTTAACTTGGCTACACTGCACATCTTGGATATTTTGTGAAACATTTGACAGTACTAAGGGGAGTGCTGAGAGTACATCTACACAGCAATTAAGTACCCACAGCTGGCTCGGGTTCGCTGACTCTTTGTGTTAAGTTTAGAGGCGAAAGCAACAAGGGTGATGTCGTGGTGGGCATCTGCTATAGACCACCGGACCAGGAGGATGAGGTAGATGAGTGTTTCTTCGCACAACTAACAGAAGTTTCCAGATCGCAGGCCCTGGTTCCCATGGGGGACTTCAATGACCCTGACATCTGTTGGGAAAGCAATACAGCAGTACACAGACAATCCAGGAAGTTTTTGGAAAGTGTTGGGGACAACTTCTTGGTTTAAGTGCTGGAGGATGCTCCTCTTGATCTGCTCACAAACAGGGAAGAATTGGTAGGGGAAGTAGAAGTGGGTGGCAACCTGGGCAGCAGTGAACATGAGATGGTCGAGTTCAGGATCCTGACAAAAGGAAGAAAGGAGAGCAGCAGAATACAGACCCCGGACTTCAGAAAAGCAGACTTTGACTCCCTCAGGGAACTGATAGGCAGGATCCCCTGGGAGGCTAATATGAGGGGAAAAGGTGTCCAGGAGAGCTGGCTGTATTTTAAAGAAGCCTTATTGAGGGCACAGGAACAAACCATCTGATGATCCACAAACCATCCGATGATCCACCAATGCTTCCATAACCATAGGAGAGTCACCCTTTCTGTGGATGTACTCTGTGGCAAGGTGGGCTGGTGCCAAAATAGGGCAAAATGAAACTGTAATAATATGTCAAGGGAAGTTGCATGAGAAATTTCCCAGTTTGTCTCAGAGCAGCAATCAGAAATAGCCAATGATCCAAGGTCTATTACATGGGAAATATGGGCAAAAATTATTGGCTTATGCTAACAACAGTGCTTCCAACTCGTGCGAGTTTATCACAAGTCTCGTGATATTTGGATTTTTTTTCTTAAAGGCCCAGCTCCTAGAGTCATGTGAATGCAGGAGAATTTCAGCTGTCATTTAAAACAGAGGATGTTTCTAGCCTGCATGGCTGCAGAAAAAAGCTTAAAACCTGACCTGAGTGTGTCCTAAAGGCTCGGAATCCAGAAGGCAAAGCACTCAGAATGGATTGCTTTTTTTTAGAATCTCATGATTTTTAAGTCAATCTCATGATTAGGTGGAGCCCAGCCCTTGATTTTTGAAGACTGGCTTGGCAGTGCTGTGACAACATCCTTGCAATTGCAAAGGACCTGACATGCCCACACATTTGGATTTGATTCGGAGCCTGGGTGAGGTTGCTGGATGTAAAATTAGCTGGCAAAGCTAAGTTCTAGTTAGTCATCCCAGAAAGAGAGGGAAAGGCTGAGAATCGGCACAGAAGGGAGTGGGTGAGATGCAGGGAGTGGATTAGAGATACAGCCAGCGGAATGACACCTGCTTGCAGCAGAGGTCAGAGTGACAATAAAGCCCAAGGGCAAAGCATGCTGTTTAGGACTGTCTGGTGCTATTCCTCCCAGTGCCACTGTGTTTGGAGTTCACTGAACTAAGGAGCCAAGCCCTGGAGGAAGCCTGGAGTGTCAGAGCTCTTGCTCACTGGGGAGCTCAGTGCCAACAAGCAAAGTTTGCAAAAGGTGCTGAAGCCTGGGCAGAAGTAGGCCTGCTCCGGGGGCCTATGTCCACTGGACATTTGAGCCCTGCACTCCTACCCCAGCCTGTGCTGGGCTGTGGCAGAGCCCCGGAACCCCACAGCACTGAGTGTGACAGGCCCCCCCAGACATATTCCGCCCTGCCCAAGGGAGGGCCAGCCTCAGGGATTCTGCCCGGACTTGCTGTGGCACATTTACAGTCCCTATTTGCCACCTGAGCAGTGTCTAGGGGCAGAATCTGTTCCCTGTTAACTGGCTTCTCTCCCCTGCCCATGGTCCCGCCAGGCACCCCTCACTGCTTTTGCATACTGGCGCTCACTTGCTCGCATTTTCTCCCCAGAACAGGCAGACAAGTATTGGCACTGCTTTACAGAGGCAGAACAGATCAAGTAACTTGGGTAAGACACCTAGGAAGGCAGTAGCAGAGCTGGGAACTGATCATAGATTTCTGAAATCCCAGCCCACTGTCTTGGCGATCAGACCTTCCTTCCCACTCGGTGAGGTTTCACTTAGGACAATGGCCAGGAACATCTGAGCTGCCTGTCTATTACTGGTATGTTTGTACAGATAGAGGCCAGACATGTCCTAAGCAACCCTGGCATGAGGTATAATGTTCCTCTTTCTTGTAGCATGAATGTGGCTTTGCAGTTACTAGGTAAGACAGCAGAGCATCAACACAATGTACATCGCTCCTAATCAACTGACAGACTAGATCCCTGACGGAAAAATGGTTTGTACCCAATGGTAATTTGTTCTCTGCCAGTCTTAGACTCATGCTGCGTTCAGAGTGAGAAGTGATTGAAACATAGCAGAGTCTCCACTGATCCTTTGGAGCCTGAAAGTCAAACACATCAGACACCGGAAGAGCTGAGACTGGCTGAGCGACTCCATTACAAAGACCTGCTCGACATTTTGTCATGAATGACAATTACCCAGAGTAGATATGAAACATGGCTTTTTAACAGTGTGGGTAATCAACCATTGGCACAACTCCCTAGGGGTGTTGTGGACTCTGTCCCCGGGAGTCTTTAAATCAAGCCTGGATTTGTCCGTGTGAAAGCTATGCTCTGGCTCAATCATGAGTTATGGGCATGATCCAAGGGGGGTTCTCTGACGTGTGCTATGCAGGAGGTCAGATTAAATAATTGCATGGTCCCTTCTGGCCTGGCTTTAGAGCCTCTGACTCTGTAACAACCACCCTGAGAGAGAAGGGGGGACTCGACTTGCCTCGTACCATGAAGCCAGCTTGAAAGGCATCAGGCCCTGCCACAGGCTGAGCTGGGGGAAGAACTTTTCCATTTGCTGGCAGTTCCGGGGAAAAAATTGACTTGGGTCGAACTGAATTAAAAAATGATGGAATATTTTGGCAAATGGAAAAAATCCATTTCAGGTCCGTTGAAACATGGCATTTGGCCCAAAGTGCTTTTCCCGGGCATTTTTAAAGATTCATAAAACAGCCAACAAGGATGTAACCTAGTGCACTCTCTGTAATAGACAACGGTTCAATTCCCCTCCTTTGCCTCAAGTGTAAATTTTCAACAGTGAGAGCGATTAACCACTGGAACAAATTCATAGAATCAAAGAACTGGAAGGGACCTCGAGAGGTCATCTAGTCCAGTCCCCTGCACTCATAGCAGGACTAAGGATTATCTAGACCACCTGTGACAGGTGTTTGTCTTAAGATCTCTTAAAAATCTCCAATGATGGAGATTCCACAACCTCCCTGGGCAATTTATTCCAGTGCTTAACCAGCCTGACAGTCAGGAAGTGTTTCCTAATATCCAACCTAAACCTCCCTTGCTGCAATTTAAGCCCATTGGTTACCAAGGATCGAGAAGGATTCGCTGATGCTTTTTAAATTGAGATGGGATGTTTTCCTAGAAGCTCTGCTCTGGGAACGATTCTGGGGAAGTTTCCCGGCATGTGTTAATAGTGATCAGGCTAGATGATCACAACAGTTCCCTCTGGCCTGAATCCATGGTGCAGAGAAGGGATTTGAACATGGGCTATTCTGAAGCATGTCTTGCAAGCTGCTCTATTTTTTAGAAAACTAACTAGCCAAGGGAAGAAGGCCTTGAACTTGGGTTTTCCACAGCCCAGGGGAGCACCTAAACCCCTGGACTACAGAGTCATTTTTGTTCTTGTTTTCTGGCTCAATGACTATTCATTGTCACTCATGATGGCACTGGCTAGAGATTGGGCCAGATAAAGAGAGGGACAACCTTTTTCTGTGGAAAACAAACCCCCATTTGCTGACTACATCCACTCTTTATATTGTTCCTCCAAATTTGTGGGTCCTTCTGGGGCTGGCTGTGGGGTGGGATGGTGCATTTCCGAAAGGAGGAGAAAGTTCTGAAGAGAAGAGCTGGCCGGCCATGGAGAAAAAGCCATTCACGCTGAGCCAGGACAATTTCCCTAGCATAAGCATCACCTATACCCAGCATCTGAGTAGAGGAACAAGGGCTGAAAGACACCTAGCTCCCTGGTTCATTCTCCCACCAGCTGGAGAGGTGAGGCAGTGAGCCCAATGGCCCATTTTCAGAGCCCCCTAACAGAAGCATTCGTGGGTGATGGACCTTCTGCTTGGGACTCTGTGCTCCTGGTTCTGAAAAAACTGGAGATTTGCTTATTCCTGAAAGCTGGAGGTGGGGAATCTACCTCATCCCGCTCTGTTACAGCTGAAATGGCTCCTTAGCTGCTCACACCCACCTGAATGGAGCATAGCAATTGCTCCTGTACCTATAGCCACCTGCATGGGATTTGGAGGGAGGAACACAGGTTGTAGGAGGGAAGAGTTTGGAGGAGGCACCCGGAAGTCAGTCTGTGTGCACATGGCTGGAATGCCAGCTGCTGTTACAGCTTCTCCTTCTCTGTAATTTAATTCACTTAATAAAGAGTCAGTTTTAATTTTACAAGCCTGGAGTCCTCACCTGTTATTATGCAGCATGCAGTATGTGACCCAGTGCCCTTAGTAGCCTGAACCATTGTCCATGTGGCCATTTTGCTAGGGGACCTGCTCCTCCTCCTTGATGTAAGGCATTGCACACTGATAGGCTTTAAGTTCCCATGGGTTTCTGGTACCTGGGGTCAGATTAACAATACCCGACCCCAAATATGCTGCTGACTCACAACCGCGCTCTCCCTGCCCCACCCTGCCCTGCTGGCTTGGAATAGCCCTCTTAGTCTGCACACCATCACACTATCTCAATGGCTCAATACCTCATTGGCTCACCAACCTTTCCCTGGAATGAGGATGTCGGGTTGCAGGGCTGCCCAAGAAGCTCTGAGCTGCTGGAGACTTGTTGAAGTCTCACTCGGCTGCGTTACTGCGGGGGGAGCAGCCAGCCGCAGAGATGAGTGTCTGCTCCTTGCCGTGGCAAAGATTAACAGAAGAAAGCTGCAGTGATTTCCAGGAAGAGGCAAGTGCTCTGCTCCAGGCCTACCCCATGCCTGCACTACTGCTGTCAGGCTGACTTTTCAAAGGAGACTTTTGCCTAAGCCAATAGCAAATGAAGGCTCTATACTAGTCCTTGCGTCCCTCCCAGCACTGTTTCCCATCCTACAAGCTGGGGCAGCCTTCCCCACCCTGGTCTCACTCGCGGAGTCAGTACACTGCCGGCAATTAATAGCAAGAGTGCCCTTTGCTCAGATCCTGCCCTGAGACCTAGATCGAGAGGTGAACCCAGAGCTCCAGCCTTTCTGCATTACCTTCTCAGGCCCCAGGGGCTGATGAGGAGCCCTCCAATCTAGCCCTGGAGCCAAGGGACTGCTCAAAGGCCAGCCAGAAAGAAGCAGCCAGCCAAAGGCAGCGTCTTCTCTGACCAGTCACCGAGCCCAGTCCGTGGTAACAAAAGCACCAAGCCATGGCTGCTAGGCCATCAGGAAGGAGGCACCGGTGGTGTTGCTTTAAAAACCTCAGCTGGACCCTTAGGGCTTGTTTACACTGCAGGTTATGTCGGTGTAACTTACGACAGAAAAAGCCACCCCTTTGAGCAACGTCAGTTACACCAACCTAAGTGCCACTGTGGGCCATGCTGTCGCAGGAGAGCTTCTCCTACCGACATAGCTACTGCCTCTCGGGGAGGTGGTTTTATGATGCCGACGGGAGCTCCCTCCCGTCGGCAGACAATGTCTTTGCCAGACGCACTACAGTGATGCAGCTGCACCAATGCCCTTTGTTATGCTGGCTCAAGAGCAAACACTCAGCCCTGAGCAGAGCAGAGCATCTGATGGGGATGGAGCAGAGAAGATGGTTAGATTCGAGTCACATATCAATGCAAAATAATTTTAAAGCTAGGGTGCTAAGTATATTAAGTATAGTATAAAACCCAACCACTACATCAGTGACAGGGAAGGCTGTGGCTGGACACACTCCATCCGCCCAAAACCTGAAAAGCAGGGAAATAAGAAGTTAATGGGAAAAATGTGCACCTTCTTTTGCACCTTCCTAGTGCCCACAGCCCTGCTGTCGCTAGCTCGCTCCAGAGCTCTGGGACCCTCTCCGCCTCCCTCTGATGCCCCAAAGCAAAATACGTCCCCCAGCTGCATCCACCTCACACACTTCAATGCAAAACCTTCTCAGTTTTCTTAATTCCCAGCAGAAGTAAGGCAGAATAATGTCCCACATAGCTGGAATGCGGAACAGTCAGATGTGAGGTAACTGATATAAAACCAGACGAAATGATGGTGCCAAATGCCTTTTGTACCACTTATGCTCTGTGTATCTGTGTCACTTTCCAAGGGGGCACCATTCTTGGTAACCATAGACTCAGGGTTGGGAGACCTGAAGAGGTCATCTAGTCCAGCCCCCTGCACTGAGGTGGGCCCAAGTATTCCTAGACCATCCCTGAAAGATGCTTGTCTAACCTGCTCTTAACAACAGCCCATGATAAGGATTGTTCACTAAAACCCCTGCTTCGGGCACTGAACTCAGATGCAGACAAGGACATGTGTTACAAGCTCATTGCCAGAAAAGGGTACACAAGTCTCCAAGGAGCCTTAGCAGGCATCAGCCACTGGGCAGAATTATTCTCTCTGAGCTGTCTAGCGAGTCTCCTGCACGCCAGTAGTTCAGAACCTCTGCTCATGGCTACAGGAGCTCCATGCATGGAATTGGTACAACATGTATGAGGGACAACCATGCTATAGGATGGGTGTGAGGCATCTGCCCTCCATCCTTGGAGCCTGATGGTTTCCATCTTCTCTTGATATTGTCTCTAGCTTCATGATTCTATGCCCTGTGGCTAGTGACTTGAGCCTCGCACCCTCATATGCTGCCACAACAGAGCTTCTCTCTGAGACAGGGCTGAGCTGCAGCTCCCCATAGTGATCTGAGTTTGTTTCCAAATCCAGAAGACGTCCCCAGTGAGAGCTCCTGCACGACAAGAGGCAGCTAGCATGAGGAACTCTTTCAGGAGTCGTTACCTGTCCAATAGAGGAAGGACATTTTTAATCCCCAGCCTACAGTAAAACTTCTGCAGTTCAGCTCCTGGAGCACTTCAGATGCATGAGGGTTGCTGGTTTCTAGGCAGGTTTGCTGTCACCTAAAATGCAGCAGTAATAGCTACCCCTGGCCCAGTGACAGCAGAGTTGAAGCTTCTGTTAATTCCTTTCATTTAATGATTAACAGTGGATGAGCGGTTTGCAAAGAACCTTTCAGGGATCAGATGATCCCTCTCAAGCTCCACTCAACCTGGCAGTTCTCATTTGCATGAGATCTGTGAATAGAGCTGTGTGAAATTTTTCATCTAAAACCTTTTTTCAGCCAAAATAAGAGGCAGATTCGGTGACACTGAAACATGTCTCGAATTCCTAGCATTTCACCAAGGGGATCATTTCTAAAACAAGCCAACAAACAAATTCTGAAAAAAAATTCAAACAACCATTTTTATTGGTGGAACATTTCAGCTTTCAGTTGAAAACAAAAATCTGATTTCCTCCCCCATTTTTCAGCAATTGGACCCCCAAAATATTTGGTTGGAAACTGAAAAATGTTTGTTTTTCATCTGAAAATTTTCAGTCTCCAGGCTTTCAATTTTCCAGAGAAAAGAGGACAAGTTTTGAGACAAGCATAAGCTTCCTGGGAGCATTTTCCTTTAATCAAATACCCATATTTTTGCCAATACAAGTCTTGATGTGAAATTTGCAACCAGCCCTAGCTCCCTGGATTTCACTGGAATTATCTCTGGGATACATTTGACCCATTGTGATATTTAAATTGCCAGGGCATATTTAAACAGTGGTGAAAAGAGAAGCAAAGAAATTGCGATTCACAGGGAGCATAAAGTCCAGTTTTGCTTTCTGTACTGATCTTAGAGAGTTTCCCAATTCCCTCAGTTAAAAGAAGGCAGCAACATACATGACCAATAGGCTGGATCCACTGGCAATTTCATGTGAGTAAGGACCACAGGGTGAGGGACCCCGAGAGAGGCCTAATCAGAAGCAATGCTTCCTGAAGTGTTGTACTTGCTCGGTTTCCTCCTCAAGAATCATGGCCTTTATTTCTATTTCTCTGCACTCTGGCAATGATCAAACTGTTTGACAGTACAAATAGTATGACAGCGAGAGGCAATTACCCTGTCAGACGTTCACTTGCAGCCTTTCTGAATTCGACACCTGAAAGAAGGGCAGTGGAGCATTTGGCATTTCACAGAGAGACGTGTCGAGGCAGACAGAACAGGAACCACAGCGGACTAATGCGCCAATGAAGAAAGAGCCAGGTTAATGCCTTGGAACGGCTGGGACACTGGAACAAATCCATTTCAGACGGAGCTTGCACCAATCAGCATCAGCAGGCTGGGCACTGCTGCACTTTGAAATATCAACTGAAAATCAGATTGGGGATGTGAGCCGGACACCAGCACACATACAGCTGATGGCTCCCGTATGTCGTCAGCTTCCTGTGTATTCTTGGGGCTAGATTCTGCAAAGCGCTAATGACCTCCTTCGCTTGGGTGGCTCTCCACATGTCAGACAACAGCATAAAGAAATCAGACAACTGGTGACCATTTATTTGGTGCCAAGGGTGGCCCTCCGGCACGAGCGACTCCTGCAGTTTCTTGAGGCTGGGGTGCCACTGTGGAGAGTGAAGACTGTAGGAAACGGAATGCTGGCTTTACGTTCACATCAAATACTGATGTGACACTTCGTATCCCCAAAGTGGCCTCCAGTCTGGGGAGTTCTTGGCTCCTAGGCATCCAGCGTGAGACACCTTAGGGCTGATATCCCACAAACAATGAGCACTCACTGACAGCAACGGGAGTGATGGGCGCCCAGCCCCTGTGAAAAGCAGGCCGAAGTTTGGACACCCAGAAGCCCAGGCCTCCAAAATCAGCAGCCAGTTTAGTCCCTAGTCACCGAGTTTGACACCAAGACCGCTTCTCACGCACTAATGAGAATGGTGAGTAGAGGGGCAGCCTATCTGATGAATCCAGTCCAAGCTGGGCTCTGACAGCTGTTTGGTTCAGTCTGGGAGAGCATCCGGAAGAGGCAGAGAGAGATGTCAGCAGATAACCTGGTGCTAGGAGTGGCCAAACTCCCTTCCACTGCTCCAGTGTTAGAATAAGCCAGAGGTGAAGGACGGGGAACAAGCTGGCTCAGATGGTTGGCAAAAGAAGATGGCCATTGGCAGGGCCATCCCTAACTATGGTGCCCTACGCAAGGGGCTGTGTGGGGCCCCAGGCCTCCACGGGGAGGAGTGTGGGGCGGGGTTGGCCCCAGGCCTCCGTGAGGGGCGGGGGCTGCCCCAAGCCTCTGTGGGGGACAGGGGCTGGCCACTTCCTGCAGGAAGTGGAGTGACCCGGCCCCAGCCTGCTCCTCTCCCCTGACTCCCAGCCACCCTGGTGAGTGCAGGTTTGGGCCTGGCTGCAATCTTCAGGGGAGTGGGGGCGGGGCTGGGGCAGAGTAAGGGTGGGAAGAGGCGGGGCTGAGGCAGGGAAGGGGCGGGCTGGAGCAGGTGCGGGACGAGGCGGGGCTGGGGCGAGGAAGGGGTGGGGGCCTGGGGAAGAGCCGGAGCCGGGGCTGGAGCAGCATGCAGCTGCGCAGGGTACCAGGAAATTTGGTGCCCCAAATTTCTTGGTGCCCTATGCAGCTGCGTGCTTTGCGTATGGGTAAGGATGGCCCTGGTCATTGGTTCCAAATCCAGGCCAGGCTGGGGATGAACAAACATTAACAATTCATGGCTGTTTGGGACCCCAGGGGGCATAACTAAGTCGACGTTTTAGTCACGGGTATTTTAAGTAAAAGTCATGGACAGGTCACAGGCAATAAACAAAAATTCACAGCCCATGACCTGTCCATGACTTACTCTAAAAATAACTGTGATTAAATCTTGGGTGGGGGAAGAACTGAGGGAGTGGGGGGGGTCACTGCTGGGGGGGGGGGGGAGCATCTGGGGCCAGTGTTACCAGCTGCCAGGGGCTGCAGACAGTGTCTGCTCCAGTTGGCAGGCTGGGGATCGCTGCCTGGGGCCGTGGATTGCGACTGCTCCTGCTGGACGCCTGGGAACCATTGTCGGGGCTGCTGGAGCAGCGGCTGGTGTGGCTGTTCAGGGAGCCACCAGAGCAGCTGGCCCTGGAGCCAACTGCTTGGGTGACCCTGGGGTCAGCCACACTGGCTGCTGCAGAAGTCACGGAGGTCATGAAAAGTCACGGAATCCGTGACTTCTGCGACCTCCATGACAGACACGGAGCCCTAGGCATGAATTGGTGGCTTTGGCCCATGTCCTAGCACATAATGAAAACCAACATCATCAAAAGCCCCTGGTTGCCTCTGCACTTCCGTAGCAATGAAGGGTTGTGGCGAAGGAACTAGTCTCCCACTTCTCTGTCCTGGGGCAGAGCAGAGAAGTTTGCCCCCTTGCAGGATCCATCCTACGGTCAGGTGGCTCCATTTCACCCCCAGTGGTTTCACTGGATGCACCATGGTGCTTTGCAGAGGACAGTGTTTCCATTGTCTGCGTGAGCTGCAAGACCATTGATTGGAGAGACCCAGAATCCATATTGCCCTGATCCATGTGTAGCTGCTATCAAGCCCCGAATGCATGTTTCTAGTTGATGCAAGAGCATGTGTTTGCACCATCCCAGGGGACTGCAGCCCTAGATGGATTAAATGACAGTGAGTTTGCATTGTCAGCCACTCCAATCTAAAGCCCCGATCTTCAATCACTGGGTCAACATCAGAGGTGAACGTCAGAGGGAGATCATTTGTAACTTTCCTTTCCCCTTAGCTCACAAGTTACGTGCATTGAGACGGCAGGACTCCCATGGACTTGAGACAGCGAGAGTTGGATTGGGCCTGTACAGGGGAATTTGCAGAGGGCCCAGCAGCCCCTGTTGTGACACAACTGGCCAAGATGGTCAGCAGAGGTCGGCACCCCCTGTGCTGTGGCTGCCTGGAAATCTGTTGGCATTGAGCACATCTGACAATGGGAATTTTACTCTGAGCCCAGAGAAGTGCCCATGGAACTTGACAGCCAATGTCCCATTTCAAAAGTGACTTAGGAGCTCAGGCTCCTAAATACCCAGCTCCTCAAAGGTATTTAGGTATCGAACTCCCATGGGCATAAGGTCCCTACATGCCTTTGAAAATCTTGTAGCCTACAGTTCATCGAAAGTCAATGTTATTTAGACTTTAAAGTACTTAGGCACTTTTGAAAATGTTCCCATTAGACTCATGGCAGCTTCTTTAGATTCACAGCTGCCCTCTGCCACGGACCTTGCAGTGGCCCTGACACATTCCTTCTGAATATGCCTAATGTTTGCCTACATTTTCCATAGTGATCTCACTCCTGAGATGGTACGAGCAATATTGACCTCTGAATTTCACAGTCATTTGGGGATTTACAATTAGTATAATTAAGGCTTTGGCAAAGGCTTCAAAGGGGCTCTTTAACTTCAGAAGCCCCTTGCGGAGATTGGATGAACTTGGGGCTGTGATTTGCTCTAGTGAAACATACAAATCCTACAGCAGTTGCTGCAGTTTTCTTCTCTTTTAACCCTTTCTGGAGACTGATGACATACGTGCGTGTCTTCCTAAGTATTTACTTGCCTGTCAGCCTGGAAAATGTCAGGTTTCTCAGATTTAAAGCCTTCGGCGATGGTCATAGGTTGACCTGGACCTTTGCCTCTGGCCATGCCACACCCCAACCCTAACCCTTTGATGTGTTCTGAGCCCTTCAAATAGAGCTTTTGTTGGGATTTATTGATGTCCATGGAGAAAAAGTTTTAGGAGAGACGGAGCTCAGAGCATAGAGTATCAACCTAGGAAAGGATTGTTTGGAATCTCCTTTAAACGTTCCTGTTCTTGAACTGTTGTATTTCATTGCATGTTTACAGTGCTTTTATCCCCAGAGCTCAGAGACAACAACACTTGACTCATCAACCAGAGAGTTTGAAGGGCCTGAAAAAGGAGGGTCTGTATCATTGTCCTCATTTCACAGGTGGGCAAACTGAGGCACAGATCCCAGAAGTGGTGCTCAAGGCAACACAGTGGAGCTGAAATAGAACTCAGGTCTCCTGCCTCCCAGACTTATGTCTGATTCACCAGACACCCTCCCTAGCCAAAAGCAAACATGTTTGCTGAACAGCATGATGCAGTTTCCCTCTTTTCATTGCCCACAGGGCTGCTTTAGTGCAATTCTGTGGTATAGCACATTGTCTCCCAGCATCTCAAACCAGAGGGGAATTCTTGGCAGAACAACCTGATGGGAGGGAGCAGGCTACATAGCAGCAAGCAAAGGACACAGCCCAGTGAACATGCTGGTGGAAAAGACAATAAAGGAAATTTCACACTCAGCTCGTAATGAGGGTGAGCACCAGTCAGACAGGGTGGGCTTGTGAAGCCCTTCAGCTCTGGGGCTGCCTTATCGGCAGTGAAATTGTTACAACAGCGCTCTCCATCTGCTCCTATGGCTTGATACAGCTTGGACCCTGTACCCCTGGAGGTGCTGGGAGGTGGCATGTGGAAGAAGATGCTTCTCTGGTTTGTGTGCTGCTGAAATGAGTCAACTTGGGGGACCCTGGAGTTTGACGATAACAAGGGAGCTCCAAGATGCAAGGACCAGCAGAGCTAATGAGGGGAAATTTCCAAACCACCAATTAACCTTATGGCTTCTGGTATGACAAAGCTCTCAGTGAGGGCAGTGGCTTGAAATGGGAATTTGGTGGCGGAAGTGCGGGGTGTGATGAAGGGAAAACTCTAGCCTGCAGTGAAGAACCATATGAATCATAATTCAGGAGACGTGGATCATGGCACTAGGCTGAGTTGAGTTTTGAGGGATGCTAGAGTGTGGGTTTGCTGAGCCACTGCAAATCTTCGCTTCATCGCAGAGAGTTGGAGCATCCAGCATGCTTGGGATTTGTCTCCTGGTTCAGAGATGATTCTGAGGAGACACCAGAACGGGTCTATGGTTTGATGTGCAGCCACCTTATGCCAGTTGCACTACATGGACATAGCCATGGAGCGACAGAAAGACTGTCTGTGCAGGACAGGAGCACCCCGTCAAGCTAATCACAACTTCTACCACAAGTAAAACAGTTCAAGGCTACATCTCTGCTATGAAGGCGGAGAGTGCAACTTGGGGGGAAGTCTTGCATTTCAGGAGGCTGCTCTGAGACAGGACACAGGTGAGCTTGTTTGCTGTAATGTCTGCGCTGGTGAAGCTCCCTCCATGGACTGTAGATTGACGGAGGAACATTGCTGCAATTGCCACCCCAGAGATGGGATGGCAGCGAGCACCTGCTCTCAAGGCTTTGCTGTCAGCATGGTGCGGCGAAAGCCAAGAGTGTTCCTTCTCCTTTGCCAGCAGTGCAGCAGAAAGCTGGTTTGGTTCCAGGGTTGCACAGAACTGATCACGTCCCAGGTACCCTCATGGGAGGCAGAGCAGAGGCTCACTTCAGAGCTTCCAGCATGGAAAGACAGCAGGGACCCTGGGGGTGAAGGCACAAGCTGCAGGGCTGGAGGCTGCTCTGACTTTGCAGAGAATGTGTCTGGTTTTTAATTTCCAAACGTGGGCACTAAGAGCACAAACAAGAGGGTTTTTATGCCTTTTTACATTTTTTTAAATTGTCTGTTAAATTGCCTGTAAATTAGGTGCACCTATCGGGTTCCAGCTATATGATCTGTAATGGAACGAAACTACCTAGCTCTTTTCATCAGTAGCCCTCTAAGGATGCCAGCATCATCAGCACCATTTTACAGATGGGGAAACAGAGACACAGAACGGAGAAACAATGTGCCTGATGTCAGAGCTGGGAGTAGAACCCAGGAGCCCTGAATCCTAGTGACATGTTCTGACCACTAGGAAACACTGCCTCCTACCAAGTGAGGGCTCTTCTGCGTTAAGAGAGTCCTAGATTCTAAGACCAGAAGGGACCACTGTAATCATCTCTGCTGACCTCCTGCACGTCAAAGGCCACAGGACTTCTCAACATTAATTCCTCTTTGAACTAGAGCAGAGCTTTTAGAAAAAACATCCCATCTTGATTTAAAAATGGCCAGTGATGGAGAATCCCCCACAACCCTTTGGGAAATTGTTCCAAAGGTTAATCACCCTCACTTAAAAATGTACGCCTTAGTTCCTGTCTGAATTTGTCTAGCTTCAACTTCCAGACCTTGGATCATGTTAGACCTTTCTCTGTGAGGTTAAAGAGCCCATTACCGAATATTTGTTCTCTGCTGTAGGTGCTTAGACTGCAATCAAGTCATCCCGTCACCTTTTCTTTGTTAAACTGAGTAGATGGAGCTCCTGGAGTCTATTGCTATAAGGCAGGTTTTCTAATCCTTTACTCATTCTCGTAGCTTCTCTGAACTCTCTCCAATTTAGCCACATCTTTCTTCACGTTTGGACACCCGAATTGGACACGGTTCCACCAGTGCCAAATGCAGAGGTAAAATAACCTTGTTTATGCATCCAAGGATGGCATTAGCCCTTTTGGCCATGGTGTCGAACTGGGAGCTCATGTTCTGCTTATAATCCATTATGACCCTCCAAGTCTTTTTCAGAGTCCCTGCTTCCCAGGATAGAGTCCGCCATCCTGTACGTCTGGCCTGCATTCTTTATTCCTAGATGTGTACATTGACATTTACACATCTAGGAATAAAACACATATTGTTTGCTTGCACCCAAAGTACCAAGCGATTCAGATCGCTCTGTATCAGCAATCTGTCCTCTTCATTATGTACCACTTACTCTCCCAGTTTTTATGTTAGCTGGGAACTTTTTCAGTGAAGAGTTTGTTTACTGCCAGGTCATTGATAAAAATATTAAATAGTGTAGCGTCAAGACCTGATCCTGCAGGACCCCACTAGAAATACAGCCACTCAGAGATGATACCCCATTTACAATTACACATGGACACCTATCAGTTAGCCAGTTTTTAATCCATTTAATGTGCGCCATGTTAATTTTATACCAGTCGAGTTTTTTTTAATCAAAATGTCACGTGGTACCATGTCAAAGTCTAAGTTATTACAGTTATTAGCACTGTTACCTTTATCAACCAATCATGCAATGTAATAAAAAAATCTGGTTAGTTTGATAGAATCTATTTTCCATAAACCCACATTGATTGGCATTAATTATAGTACCTCTCTGTATTAATTGAGTCCCATATCAGTGTTAGGATATAGATATTCAGGCCAGTCTGTAAAGGCCGATATTCTAAGAATTTAGGTGTATTCTTATCACTTGGCTAGATAGGGGTATAAAAGAAAGAATCAAAATCACTGTGTGCAGGTGTAAGGGCCTCTCTCACTGTGACAGTCTGAGGCCCTGTTCTTAGGCTAAGGCCTTTGGCTAAGCAGCAGAGGCAGCCATAAGCTGGGAAGCGACTGATCACCTCCTCACATTCCAACCTAGTCACATTGAAATAAGGTTCTATTGGGCTGTTAGGATACAATCCTGTCTTGATAATGCCGATCGCCTCCAGAGAAAGGGAAGTGCCTAGAAAATGTAAAAGGAAACTTAGTTTGATAGCATCCTGTCTGGCAAGAACTCACTTATCAATAGCTGGGATGTGAAATCCTCACTTCTGTATTGTTTTGTCATTATAGTTCCCACTTCACCATTGTTTATTTGCATGGTCTCTGTCTGGTTCTGTGATTGTTTCTGTCTGCTGTATAATTAATTTTGCTGGGTGTAAACTAATTAAGGTGGTGGGATATAATTGGTTACATAATCATGTTACAATATGTTAGGATTGGTTAGTTAAATTTCAGGAAAATGATTGGTTAAAGTATAGCTAAGCCGAACTCAAGTTTTACTATGTAGTCCGCAGTCAGTCAGGAAGTGGGTGTGTGGGTGGGAAATGTGAACAGGGAATGGGGTGGGGAAATTGGAATCATGTTTTGCTAAGGGGGGGATGGGAACAGGGACACAGGTAAGGCTTTGTGGTGTCAGAGCTGGGAAGCGGGACACTAAGGAAGGAAACTGGAATCATGGTTGCTGGAAGTTCACCCCAATAAACATTGAATTGTTTGCACCTTTGGACTTCGGGTATTGTTGCTCTCTGTTCATGCGAGAAGGACCAGGGAAGTAAGTGGGTGAAGGAATAAGCCTCCTAACACCTGGAAATGGAATGGCAACTAAGGTGGTCCTCACAAGCCCTATGGAAATAATGAGAAAGGGAGGAGCTCACTGGGAATCAATGGAGGGGTGTGAAAAATAGTGTAAATCAACAGAAGATGTTTGGATGTGCCCTTCTCCTATGACTATGGAGGAGCAGGATCAATGGCCTATGCAAGGGGTGGACAATTGGGTGTACTGTGTATAAGGTGTTTTGCTGGGAATGTACATATTACTGGGGGCACAATTACACCAAACTTCACCCATCTATATGCTGCTATCTGGACTTTGGTGTACAAATGGATCTGTGAATCTTATTGCTGTGAATAATCAAACCAGGGCTTACTGCCTGATTCCATACCAAGTGGTCAAGCTGGTTTGGACAATATCCCATTTCTCTGTGAACATTCAATGGACTTATGATATGGACAAAAGCAAGCAAAACCTGCAGGGGCGGCTTGTTGCAACTGCCAGCAACTGGACACATAAGATCATGACCCTGTTGAAGGAGGAGAGGCAGTGTTTTGGGGGTGTCTCGGATGTTGGACCATACTGCAGTGGTCAGGACTCGGTGGTGCTGTGGATTTTGTATTGTTAACTGTACTTGTGTTACATTGCATAGGGAGATAACCTATAAGTAATGTAATAAGCCCTCCAAACCCTACAGTGTACTAGACAACCAGGACCTAACCTTCTCAGGCCCACTCTAATGGGAAGTCTGGAACACTAATTGGAATAGGTGTGGTATGCCCGTCCGAGAGAAGGTGCAGGGCATTATACTACACAAGGGGCAGTGGGACAAATGGAATAGCGACATGTCATAAATATAAAGGGAAGGGTAAACCCCTTTAAAATCCCTCCTGGCCAGAGGAAAAATCCTCTCACCTGTAAAGGGTTAAGAAGCTAAAGGTAACCTTGCTGGCACCTGACCAAAATGACCAATGAGGAGACAAGATACTTTCAAAAGCTGGGAGGAGGGAGAGGAACAAAGGGTCTCTGTTTGTCTGTATGCTGCTTTTGTTGGGGATAGAACAGGAATGGAGTCTTAGAACTTTTAGTAAGTAATCTAGCTAGGTATGCGTTAGATTATGATTTCTTTAAATGGCTGAGAAAAGAATTGTGCTGAATAGAATGACTATTTCTGTCTGTGTGTCTTTTTTGTAACTTCAGGTTTTGCCTAGAGGGATTCTCTATGTTTTGAATCTAATTACCCTGTAAGGTATCTACCATCCTGATTTTACAGAGGTGATTCCTTTATTTCTATTTACTTCTACTTCTATTAAAAGTCTTCTTGTAAGAAAACTGAATGCTTTTTCATTGTTCTCAGATCCAAGGGTTTGGGTCTGTGGTCACCTATGCAAATTGGTGAGGCTTTTTACCAAACCTTGTCCAGGAAGTGGGGTGCAAGGTTTTGGGAAGTATTTGGGGGGAAAGATGTTTCCAAACAGCTCTTCCCCAGTAACCAGTATTTGTTTGGTGGTGGTAGTTGCCAATCCAAGGACAAAGGGTGGAATATTTTGTACCTTGGGGAAGTTTTGACCTAAGCTGGTAAAGATAAGCTTAGGAGGTTTTCATGCAGGTCCCCACATCTGTACCCGAGCGTTCAGAGTGGGGGAGGAACCTTGACACGACACCTTCCACCTTGATGCGTGGCCCTATCAGGAAATGTGTCGCCATATGTCCTATGCTTTTCCAGGGATACCTGGGCAGGAGGATCCCAAAAGAAAAAGAAAAAAACGGGGTGGAGTGTTAGGATATAGATATTCAGGCCTGTCTGTAAAGGCCTATACTCTAAGAATTTAGGTGTATTCTTATCACTTCGCTAGTTATAGAGGTATAAAAGAGAGAATCAAAATCACTGTCTGCCGGTGTAAGGGCCTTCTCTTACTGTGACAGTCTGAGGCCCAGTTCTTAGGCTAAGGCCTATGGTTAAGCAGCAGAGGCAGCCATAAGCTGGGAAGCGACCGGTCACCTCCTCACATTCCAAACTAGTCACATTGAAATAAGGTGCTATTGGGCTGTTAGGATACAATCCTGTCCTGATAATGCTGATCCCCTCCAGAGAAAGGGAAGTGCCTAGAAAATGTAAAAGGAAACTTAGTTTGAGAGCATCCTGTCTGGCAAGAACTCACTTGGGATGTGAAATCCTCACCTCTGTATTGTTTTGTCATTATAGTTCCCACTTTGCTATTGTTTGTCTGCATAATCTCTGTCTGGTTCTGTGATTGTTTCTGTCTGCTGTATAATTAATTTTGCTGGGTGTAAACTAATTAAGGTGGTGGGATAGAATTGGTTACATAATCATGTTACAATATGTTAGGATTGGTTAGTTAAATTTCAGGAAAATGATTGTTTAAAGTATAGCTAAGCCGAACTCAAGTTTTACTATATAGTCTGCAGTCAGTCAGGAAGTGTGTGTGTGGGGGGGGGGGGGGGGGGGGGGAATGGGAACAGGGAATGGGGATGGGGAAATTGGAATCATGTTTTTCTAAAGGGGGAAATGGGAACAGGGAATGGGGTGGGGAAATTGGAATCATGTTTGGCTAAGGGCAGGAATGGGAACAGGGACACAGGTGTAAGGCTTTGTGGTGTCAGAGCTGGGAAGGGAGACACTAAGGAAGGAAACTGGAATCATGCTTGCTGGAAGTTCATCCCAATAAACATTGAATTGTTTGCATCTTTGGACTTCAGGTATTGTTGCTCTCTGTTCATGGGAGAAGGACCAGAGTAGTAAGTGGGTGAAGGTATAAGCCCCCTAACAAGCAGAGGCTCCGTTATATTGCCCAGGATTGACAAGCCTGGGTCATCCCATTTACTTTTTAAAAATATTTGTACAGCATTGATTTTCTTCCAGAACTTCCTCATTGCTACAAGAGTTATTGAAAATCAACATTAACAATGCAATGAACTCTTTGGGAAGCTCTTTTTATAGTCTTGGATGTGAGTTATCTGGACCTGCTGACTTTAAAATGTCTAATTTTTCTAACAACTGTTTAATATTCTCCACAGCTACTAGTCAGTGGAATGGAAAGAGTGTCATCTTCATATGATATAACTACACCATCTTTTTTTCCCCAAATACAGAATAGAAATATTTATTTAATACCTCTTCCTTTTCTGCATTATTGTTGATAATACTACCATTTCCATCTAGTAATTTCCATCCACCAATACCATTGTTAGCATTAATTTTGTTTCTAGTATACTTAAAAAACCTCCTTACTGTCCTTATCTCTGCTGGCCATAAATTTCACCTTGTGTCCTTTTGCTTCCCATATCAATTTTCTACAATTGCTATCTTCTGATTTATATTTATTACTCTCATCTTCCCCTTTCTTCCATTTATTATATACTGGGGTTTTTTTTTTGTTTTCATTTTTTATAGCTGCTTTCACTTTCCCTTGTAAGCCTGTCAGTTTTTTAACCAGTGTGGACTTCTTTCTCAAGTGTGTAATTGTGGCTTTTGGGACATCTAGTAAAATGTTCTTAAACAATTCCTAAATTATCATTCATATTTTTCTGTTTACATTTTCCTTCTAGCTAATTTGGCTCAAAATAGCTTTCAGCTTTATGAAACTGGGCCTTTTAAAGCATCAAGTGCATATTGGTGATTTGGACTTTATTCTGTTTGTACATCACAAATGTGATCAAGTTATGATCATCTGCACCTGAGCACCATTAATTTTCCATTCTGTGATAAATTTCTCGTTATCTGCCAAGATGAGGGCTAATACAGAATTCCTCCATGTTGGATGCAGCACGTTTTGAGTTAGGAAATTGTTATCTGTCATATTAAGAAATTCCAAGGATGTTTTAGTACCAGCAGCAAGAGACCTCCAGTGTGTGCCACTCAGGCTGAAGACTGCCATGATCACACAGCTTTTTCTCTTACACGTTATAGCTAGGGGCTTAAGGAGCCAGCCAAACTGTTCCCTAGTGTGACTTGGCCTTTTATAGCACACACAAAATCATACGCTGTCTTGTGCATTACCTGTGAGGACGTTGATCCATAAATGTTGTAGATCACTTTCTTCTGAGCTATCAGTTACTCGAAAGCAGGTGATATATTTACACACTGTCATTGTTCCTCCTCTTTAGCCCACTCCGTCCTTCCCAAACCACTCTCCCCCTATGCTGCTGTCTATCTATGGTGCTTACCTGTCTCCCATCCCCGTAGGATCTGAGCTCCTCGCAACCTGCAATGTATTGAGCCTTACAGCACTGCACTGCAGTAGGGCAGGCTATTTCCCCCCATTTTACAGTGGGAGAACTGAGGCACAGAGAGGCTACATGATTTGGCCAAGGTCACACTGGGTGTCTGTAGCGGAGCTGGGACATGAACTCTGGTCTCTTGCAGCCTAGGTAGCGCCCTAATCAGTCCATGATCCTTCTGTGTCTCTGCAAGCCTGTGTATTAAGGCTCACACACAAGTCATTGCAATAACAGTGCTCTGTTGGGCTGAGAAGCGCAGTGTGATGAGCCAGTGGTTGGGGCATTCACGTGGAAGATTTGGGTTCAATTCTGTTCTCTGCCACAGACTTCCTGGGTGACCTGGGGCAAGTCACTCTAACCTCTCTGTGCCTCTCTGAGGTGCTCAGCTGCAATGGGCCTTGGAAGTACCTGCAGTAGAAAGGTACCTAAGTTCCCTCTAAGCTGCGCGATTCTGCAGCAGCCTATTAAGCACTGCGCTGGTGCTCAGGGCTGCAGCGGAGAGAGATGCCTCTCCCCCAGCCCCGGACCCGCCATAGCAGGGAGAGGAGCCCCTCCTCTGGCCCCAACCCAACCCAGCCCCCGCCCGGAGCTGCAGTGGCCAGGGGAAAGGCACCTCTCTCCCACCGCCTAGGTGCTGCTGTGGAGACAGAGAGCTGGGTGGGAGTCCTCTCTCCCTGCTGTAGCCCCGGGGCAGCCTGCACCCCAAACCACTCATCTCCAGCCCTGCCCCAGAGCCCACACCCCCAGCCGGCGCCCTCACACCAGCCCTCTACCCCAGCCCTGAGCCCCTCATCCTCGGCCCCACCCCAGAGCCTGCACCCCCAGCCGGAGCCCTCACCCTCCTGCACCCCCAACCCTCTTCCCCAGCCCTGAGCCCCCTCCCACACTCTGAATTCCTTGGCCCCCACCCCTGCCACATGAATTTTGTTATATGCACCAGTATGGAGGTGATGCGTGACACAGCACTTCCATATTGGTGCACATAACAAAATGCATTGTGCACATGTATGGGAAAATTTAGAGGGAACACTGATATGTACCATCCCTTCTCCAGGTTGGGGGTGTGCTTTGCAAAGTGTTGATAAAAAGACATTATTCCTTAACGTGATGCAAAATCAGTCACTTGGTTCATACACTTCCCAGCACTGCCCATGCCCCTGCTGTTGCTGCTAATAAATAGACAAACCCATCCCATGTGCTCTGTCCCAAGTCCCGCTTGTCCAGGCTAATAAAAACAGCCAAGCTCAGATCTCTGTGAAACACACTTTTGTTTTGTTTCTCTTTATTGGTGTAAAGCTGTAGCATACGGTATCATTTTGACAAGGTATACTGTTCCCTTCGAACGCATGGTCACTAACAAACATGACTGTGACGGGCGGCCGCGTCATTGACGTACAAAACAAAAAATGGCCAGACAGAGGTGGGCATAAGGATTGCAGAAACAGGGGGCTGTGAAACAGACTACACAAGCCTTTCAATCAATTCTCTGATTTTCCAGAGCGAACAGCTCCGGGTGCTGGATGTTCTGGGAAGCACCGTCTCATCTGGTGGGGCGTGTTAGCGACATCTCTAGGCTGCATCCCTGCAATCCATATGCACTGGAAATGCAGTGAGGCCAGAATTTATGCTGCTCCCCGGTCTACATGCAGTTGGGGTTGGGATTGAGGTCGGGGAGAGGCATGGAATTTTGTACTTTCTAGGAAAAGGTAAAAAGAAAAGGAGGACTTGTGGCACCATAAAGACTAACCAATTTATTTGAGCATGAGCTTTCGTGAGCTACAGCTCACTTCATCGGATGCATACCGTGGAAAGTACAGAAGATCTTTTTATATACACACAGCATGAAAAAATGGGTGTTTAGTACTACAAAAGGTTTTCTCTCCCCCCTAAGTCATTATGCAAGGTTACCTATTTCCCCTTGTTTTTTCCCACCCCCCCCCCCCCAGACGTTCTTGTTAAACCCTGGGTTTGTGTTGGAAATGGCCCAACTTGATTATCATACACATTGTAAGGAGAGTGATCACTTTAGATAACCTATTACCAGCAGGAGAGTGGGGTGGGGGGGAGAGAAAACCTTTTGTAGTGGTAAACACCCATTTTTTCATGCTTTGTGTGTATAAAAAGATCTTCTGTACTTTCCACAGTATGCATCTGATGAAGTGAGCTGTAGCTCACGAAAGCTCATGCTCAAATAAATTGGTTAGTCTCTAAGGTGCCACAAGTCCTCCTTTTCTTTTTGCGAATACAGACTAACACGCCTGTTACTCTGAAACCTAGGAAAAGGTAAAACTCTTTGTTGATTAGAAATAGTTAAATACCCACTAAATACACCCAATGCTGGTGCTGTCCAAGGGACGGCCCTACCTGAGACCCAGGGAAGCATGTAGGGCCAGATCCCCAAGTGGTGTAAATTGGCATAAACCCATAGAAGCCAACTGAGGTGTGCTGATCCACACCAGTTGAGGAGCTGGCCCGTCATACTGCCGTTCGCTGACATTTGTGTCATTTGTTCTATTCACAGCATCTGGCTGCCAAGAAAGGACCCTGCTGGGGCCTTGAAGGGAGCTGGAGGTCCAGGCAAGCAGGGTTCGGTGCATTATTTACTGCCAGTGCATCAAGTCTGTTGCAGTGTCAGGAGGAGCCGTGGTGACTGTCTGGAGGTTTGGGCTGCGTTCTGGAAGGCTACAGGAGGGGGACCCAGGAGGCCCCAGTAGGGGGTCTGCTTCCAGCTCCTCTGCAAAGAGAATCATAGCCAAGCAAGTGCTTCCGTGAGTCTGAATCCGAGAGACGCTTCAGAGCAGCTGATTAGCGGGCAGGGTGGGAGGTTGACACTGGACACTCCAAGCTGCTCTCCTGCAGTGGCATTGACAGGCTAGACTCTGTGCTAGGGCAGGCCCGGGCAATCTCACAGCAGTGCTGGGGCTTGTTGGGAGGGAAGCCACGGGGTTTGTTTGGGAATATGTGTGTGGCTTCGGGGGTGGGGCACGGGTCAGGAATAAAATCAACAGCCCCAGGAGCGCTCTGGTCCCAATCAGTTGGGTGGTACTGCTGATGTCCCCTGATGCGCCAGGGTCGGGGAGCAGCTGTCATGGCCAGAACGGAGGGGGTGCTCTGCTCCCAGCTTTGGGGAAGAACAAAGCCCACCCTGGAGATGACACGGGAAGGGGACGGGGTGGAGGGTACTGGCCAATCCCCAATGTGCCCACAGGCTGAAGAAGTGCAAGGCCCTGCTCATCTGTTTGATGGAGCAGGAAGAGGCTGGATTGGCAGCCTGTTAGCAGCCAAGGGGTGGGCAGTGGAGGGTGAGCCCAGCTGCCCCCTTTCTCTACCCACCAGGGAAAGGCAGCGGGGCCAAATTCAGGGGACCACCAAAACAGCCAACTGAGGGGTATCCCAGCTGCTCTGTCCGCCCTTAGGCCGGGGCAGTGGTGAACGGGTCAGGAGGCAAGGCAGAAATGACACAGCCTGGCCATTTCCACAAGACCAGCTTTAATATCAGTCAGGAGAACAAGGAAAAAGCACAACAGAAAGGAATGAAAAATAAACCCCATGCCTGCTCCGGCCCACATGCCCCCAAACCAGACTGTACAAGCTGCGTTACAGACCGAGGAGCACAACACAGTAGCCATGGGCGTGGGCATCCAAGAGCCATCCAGGTCAGGGAGTCAGACTGCAGGTGCGGTCCCTAGGCCGCTTCCCTCTAGGTGATGGTAGTTCCACCAGGCCTTTGGGGGACCCGGCCTAGCAAACTGACACGAAGAACAAGGAGGTAAGGCAAGTCCAAGAGTTGCACGTTTGTTTGTTTCTTTATTCTAATACAGCCTAATTAACGGCACTTTCAGGGATGGATGGGCCCGCAAAATTCCTTCTTGGTAGTGAAATCAGAGCCTGTACAGAGGAACAGAGCTTAGAAAGACAGCTAGGAACATATTGCCATAAAAAGTATCGGCATGCAAGTGCTTTATACAGTCGGCAGTATATGAAATGGTGGTTTTGTTAGTGTCTGTGTTGGTCTGTACAGTTCAAAAAAGAGTGTGTCTTCAGATCTTAAAGACGAGCCCCCCCCACAGGAAAGGACGATGCTAGTCAAGTCCAAGGCGCCGCTTGCTTGGTTTTGGCAGAGATGTATAATATATATACAGTTATATATAGATATATATTATTTTTTTAAATGCATAGCGATTTTCTTCCTTTTCCCCCGATGCAAACATGAGCTTGGTCCCTACTTTCCTGTGCAGTCTCCTTTCGGTTGGTCTTGGCACTCCGGAGCTCGCGGGGAGGTGTCAGCAGGCGATTTCCTCCAGCGTTCCCAGGGTCGTCTGCAGGGGCACATTCACAGTGTGGCTGATGGTTTCGGAATGATTTGGCATGGGGTCGCAAGTGCTCTGGGGGAGGAGAGCGACAGGGTTACCGCAGGGGGCAGGCGCAGCTGAGCCGCTCCCGGCTCTCAGCCCTCGCGCTGCCAGGGGTTGCTATTGAAGTCAGGTGGGGGGGGGCGGGGTATACCCTGCTGCCCCACGAGCATGTCCGATCCTCCAGGCTCGAATTTGGGGTGTGTCTACACCTCATTTAAACCTGGGGCTTGTGGACTCAGTGTTTCCAAACCCACGCTTGAGCGTCCACACGGCATTGTGACCCTGGGTTTACAGTCGCTGGATCTGGGTCTCACAGCTGTGTTAACGCATCCATACTGCACTACACAGACCTGCTGAACTCGAGTCTGCGGCTTGAGCTGTATCCACGCTTGGACTCACATTTCCGCAGGACTCGGGCTCTGACCCCTGCCGCCCCCCCCCAGCAGGGTGCGTGAGCCTTAGTCCAGAGGGGTTCCTCACCCAAGTCAGACTGATTTCTGTTTAGACGGAGGTGGGGTTTGGCTCAAACCTGAGTCTCAATCCACGTTTACAGTGCAACTTAGCCAGACCCTTAGAGGCAGTGGGTAACAGCTGGGGGGTGGGGTGGGGTGGGGGAGCTTCACATTGTGCTTTGTAGTGCATTGTGGCAGAGCAGAACCTTCCATTTCCTCTCACTTCCCCCATCTAGTGAAATAGCCCCAGTCCAGAGTGTCCCTGGCACGCCAGTTTGGGCATCTCTCCATAGGACCCACCCCTTCTCTTCACTCAGCACCAGGGACACGCAGCATCTCTGACACACACAGCTTCTGCACAGGGCTGCAAGGAGCCAGCATTTGGAGCTTTCCCTTAACAGCAGAGCTGGTGGAAATTTTAGGACCTAAATATTTTCCCACTGGAAAAAACGGGGTTTAATCAAAACCAAAAAATTTTACAGTGCCCCGCCATTTGGGGCAAAATGTTGTCAGATTTGCGGATAGGAAATTTCAAAGCAAGGTGAACATTTCCATTCCAATTGAGATGTTGTGTTTTGTGAAAAACAGAAACGTTTTACAAATGGCCAATTGGGGTTACCCCCCCTCCCCGTTTTGCCATTAAGTGAGGGTGAATGAATGAGGTCCAGGGTGGGTTATTTTTATTTATTTTTCATTATTTCTCTTCTTTTTATTTTAGCGAAACTGGAAACTCTTCAGGTGGAACATTTCAATTTTGCAGAAACTGCATTTTCCACCAAAGAAAAAAATTACATGGGAGATTCCAGATCAACGCTAATGATTTGAATGGACAGTGCCAGCGTGGGGCCCAACCTGTGGGGAGAAGGCCAGCCCATGAGTCTCCCCCCAGCTCTTCCTTTGGTCCTGCTGCTAGGATGGACAGGGCTGGCAAGTAGTTTGAACTTCTCCTAGGTCCTAGAGACAGAGCAAGGAGGTGAGTTTCAGAGCTGACATGTGCCTACTCTTGCCATGCTCAATGCTCCCCTGGATTCTCCACGGACTGGGGATGGGCTGAGAATCAGAAAACCCCAGGGAGATATCGGGACGGTTCAGATTCCAAATGGGTTGGCTTGGTCCTGCATCTCCTTCCCTTCTCCATCCAGGCTGCTGAGACTCCCCAGAAGCAGAGGACCACACAGCAACTCTTAAATCAGCAAGAGGGCTGGAAAATGACTCCCCAGAAGCAGAGGACCACACAGCAACCCTTAAATCATCAAGAGGGCTGGAAAATGCAGTTACATTCCATAGGGACACCCAGGGACTGGATTTGAGGCTGGGCAGAGCTGTTATAGGGAGACCCACCTTTTCAGACATGAGCCTCCATTTAATCATGGAGCGTTAAGTGCCTAAATATCTTTGAGGATCTGGGCCATAGCCATCCAAAAGCCCTGCACTGTGGGCACAGAGGGGAAGGTCCTGCTAGGGGTGAGCTGGAAACTTGGCTCCGAAATAGATCTTCAATTTGGTTTTGCACAAGATGCTTTTTTTTGTCGTAGCTGAAAAATGACTCCCCCCGAAAAAAATCCCCCCCACCCAATATCACTGAAACTTTTTTTCAAAAAGTTGTCGACGGGATTGAAATTGTCCGTTTTCAGCAATATTTCCCATGATCGTTTTTATTAATATTTGTATTGACAATTGATTGCCATGTTTATAGAAATCATTTCCAAACTCCTCATAGAAAAAGCAAGTACTGAGCACTCAGTTTTCAGCAAGACAACGCGTTTCGGGGATAGCGTTTTAAGAAAAATGCCAGTTAACAGTACTGCGGAAAATTGCATGAAAAAAATAGACAAATGGGTCAATTTCAAACCCTGTGAAACAGAAACAAGTTTGACATTTTGAACAAAATTGTTTTTTTGTGTTTCAAAGAGCGCTGCTTGGAAAGTTCTTTCTAGGGTCTCTCATTGATTGGAGTGAATGCTTTATGAAAGAACGTGCAGTTTTTCTTTCGTTTCATCTATCTTATCCAAACCCGATCTGTCTACCTGGCTTGAAGTTTCTACATATTCACTCTTGACAACTCTGGAGATTTTATCGCAAGTCTTGCAGTATGTGGTGTTTTTCTTAAAGCCCTGACTGGGAATCTCAGCTTTCATTCTTTTTTTTTTTTTAAAGTGAGGTTCTAGTCCTCAGGGTTTCAAAGAGAAGCTGGAAAATGGGACCCCCGCAAATGCTCAAAAAGCAGAAAGCAATTAAAAAGACCCCCCCGCCCCAATTCAAAAATAACCTCATGATTGTTAGAGCCATCTCCTGAGGTTTGGGGCCTGACTCCTGGTGGTAGGGCTGGCCATTCTGCCTCCCTATCTATGGGATTTCCCGTAGTATTGAGCCCATTCAGGGGTTGGCAGCTGGACAGTGGAGACCCCTGGTGACGGTACTGATGGGGATCCTTACCACGTTTTCGTCATGGCTCCCCTCCTCCTCCTCCTTGCCAAGCAGGTCTAACAATCTTTCCTTGATCAGCTGAAAGAGAGGCAGACTTGGTTACCTTAGGCAAGCACAGCCAGTCACAGCTCCCCTCCCTGAGCAGTAGCAGCACCCAGACAGGCAGGACACACCACTCACTCTCCAAGACTCTCTGGGATTCACTCCCTAATGTGACTGCACATCCGGCTCCAGCAGCACTGGCATGGTTCTAGGAGGCTGCAAATGTTGCGTTGAGCAGAAGGACTTCATGGGAGATGCCTAATCGCTGGGGCAGTCCCCTGGCCTGGCGCCCTCACAGAACGGACGCTGCCAGGCATGGGCAGGCTGTGATAGACGGCTGCATCCAGTTGCTTGGGAATGCAAACTGACAGGTTGTGGAGCACCACGTTTGACCGAACTGAAGCTGTTGCAATTGAATGAGGAAAGTGCATAAGGGCCAGGCTCTCTGGCCATAGGAAGCTAGTGGAGGCTGAGGAAGGGGGATAAGTTGGCTCTGAAGCACCATGCCCAGCAGGCCCAGATCCTGCACCAGTGTTGTGGCTCCGTGGCTGGAGAGGGGACAGGCTAAAGCAAAAGAGGAGGAGCCCGGGGGGGGGGTTACATTTCCCCCCCCCCCCAGGCCTGCCAGGGAAGCCAGTGGAAGGGGGCAAGGAGGCTATGCAGAGAAAAAGGTTCTCTGCACAGAGGACCCAGGAGATCTGCAGTATTTCTGGGGGGGAGGAAGTCTCCTCCCTTGACAGAAAAAATTGGGGAAGAGGAAGCAGTTTTCTGACGGAATGCAGCTATTTTATCAAAGCAGAAATGCCCGTGGAAAATGGCCGTCCCGAGTGAAATGTTTCCAGTTATTGAAAAGTCTCAGGTGGCTGGGTGAAAACTTTCTAGAAGCCTCCCCTCCCTCCCCCCCATTTTTGCCCACCCATCTGACATTTTTCAGTTGCTGAAAACCACAGAACGTTGGGCTTTCGAGGTGAACCCGAAACGTGTTGTAGAAAAATTCTGACATAACGTTTTCATCCAAAATTTTCCCTGAAAAAACACCCCAAACATTTCCTGAGCAGCTCTAGCAAGAAGGCCTATTTCCAGAGAGGCCATGAAACCCTGGAGGATGCTGGTGGATGGGCAAAGATACTTTGGCAGGAGCATGGGAACTGCCACACTGGATCAGACAAGCAGTCTGTCTTGTTCTATCTCTGACTGCCAGTACCAGGTGCTTCAAAGGAAATTGCAAGTGGACTATTATGGATTAACCTATCTGCATAAGAACATGAGAATGGCCACACTGGGTCAAACCATGGGCTATCTAGCCCAGCATCCTATCATCTGACAACAGCTGGTGCCTGAAACTTGAGAGGGAAGGAACAGAACAGTGCAATTTATTGAGTGAGCCAATCCGTCATTCAGTCCCAGCTTCTGGCAGTCAGAGATTTAGGGACACACAGAGCATGCGGTTGCATCCCTGCCCATCTTGGCTAATAGCCACTGATGGACCTATCCTCCATGAACTTATCTAATTCTTTTTTTAACCCGTGTATACTTTTGGCCTTCACAACATCCCCTGATAATGAGTTCCACAGGTTGACTGTGTGTTTTGTGAAGAAATACTTCCTTTGGTTTGTTTTAAACCTGCTGCCTGTTAATTTAATGGGTGACCCACTGGTTCTTGTGTTATGTGAAGGATCCTAGCCCCAAAATATCCCAAGGGTCCTAACCCCAGAATATAGCGACTTCTTGATGTAAGCAGTGTCAGAATGAGCTCCACCCTGACATCTGGTGGTGAGGTGTGGCAAGTTGTGGAAAAGAACTTCAGGGGCCAATCTCATTTGCATAGGCACACCCACACCGCCTAGAATGAGGCCATAGCTGCCGAAATGGTCACTTTGGCTGCTGTGGGATCCCCAGTGTCTCTGTTATTGGGGCAGGAAGAATAAATTATTATTACCCTGATTATGGGAACTGTGCTTGGAACTGTACTTGGCCTTTTGTTATGATGGAGGGACTCACCATCAACTAAATAGCACTCGCTAGGCAAGGGTCATGGGTTCCAAAACTCTGTGAATTGAGAGAGGCTGGGGACAATTGTTAATACTTGGTGGCATAGGCTTATTAGTGAGGGCCTTACATGCTAGTTGCACTTTCTCATTTCTCCACTGTGGAGTATCAGAACTAATTTTGATTCTATTAGGAGTCTAGTTACAAGCTGCTGAGCTTACTTTGGGCTAATAGTGCACCAGCACTGAGGCTCCCCTACTACAAGCTGAATTCACCTAAGAGCTGAAATCACTGAGTGTTGTGTTAAGTAGTGGGGGAGCCTGAAGATACATTGTGGAGCAGGTTGGGGGATGGCTGGAGTGCCTTGTGGGCAGGCTGGTGCAGCAGTTTGTGGGATGGTGGGAGCTGCTTGTGGGCCACAGAGCGGAGCCGAGCGAAGCAGTTTGTGGGGCGGCTGGAGGAGCGGAGTGGAGCAAAGGCCTATGGAGCTGTGGGGCAGTCAGCTTCAGATCATATAAGGTGCCCCTTATCTCTCTCTCCCCCCCGCCCCCATCTCCACCCAGGTTGGGAGGTAAAAGCTCTGCAGATAAACTTTTGAACTCTGGGGCTGCCCTGACCAGGGACAGAGACTTTTGGGTCATTGGATTTTTCGGACTTTGGGTGATTTGGGGTTGCTGGACTCAAGAACCAAAGGGAAAGGGCATGCCCCAATTTGCTTGGGGTGGGTTTTTGCTCATGGGTTGTGTTATGAATCCTGTTGGTGGTGTTTCCCCAACATAATGCCACATTGTTTCTCTCTGTTATCAAAAGGCTTTTTGCTACACTCAGACTATGTGCTTGCGAGAGGGGAAGTATTGCCTCTTGGAGGCGCCCAGCGGGGGTGGTATATATTTGTCCCAGGTCACTTGGTGGGAGCTCGAGCCGGTTTGCATTGTGTTACTGGAATGGATCCCCTAGATATTGAACCTGGCCCTTGTTGCTGCCAACTCTGATGGGTGGAAGGGTTACATTTACAAGGGGAAATTGACTGGTAATAGCTATTCCAGAACAGTTATCTGGACACTCTCACTTTTATTCTGGGAAACAGTGTTCATACAAGGGAGGTATTCCAGAATAGCTAAATTATACCAGAATAACTATTCCAGAAAGGGTATTCTGGAAGAGTTCCGCAGGTCAATTTCCCCTTTTTCAATGAAGGTTACTGATCTCTAACAGTTCTTCCAGATGGCCTCAGTGTATAACACTCTTGGGATGTGCAGTGCGACTGTGCAGCGGTCTCACAGAATAAAGTGTCATTTCCATTCATAACGCCAAGAAATCAATGTTTGCCAAAGGAAAAAAACCTGGCAAGAGAAAAATATTCTCCAGCTTCTATGAATGGAACCCCGCCTCCCACCAGAAACTTTATTTGAGAGAATTCTTATTACCTTCTTATCAAAGAATCCAAAAGAGAGACTGGATTTTAATCAAATTCTGTGCATGCACAGATTGAGATATAAACCAGGGAGCAGAGTATGTTTGAACTCCAAAGCCGGTATAAGTTTTATGCTTGTGTTTTTCATTATATTTTATTGCAAAATAATGCTGCCAAATATGAATGGCTGCTCAGAAGGGACTCTGTCAGTAGAACTGCCTGCCTTCCGTTGCAAATGCATCACTACCTCTTTAATAACATTTAAGACCTGTCTACTCTCGAAATGCTACGGCGGTAGCTGTAGCGGTTCAGTGTGGACGCTACCTGTGCTGACAGGAGGGGTTCTCCCATTTGTGTACATAAGCCACTTCCCCAAGAGGCAGGAGCTAGGTTGATGGAAGAATTCTTCCATCAAGCTAGCGCTGTCTACACCAGGAGCTTAGGTTGGCTTAACTACATCTCACAGCAGTGTGGATTTTTCATACCCTCCCCCCAGCAATGTACCTGGGCTGACCTAACTTTTTTAGCATAGACCAGGCCTTAAAATGGGATTGTTTAAAAGTACCTAAGCAAGTCAGGGGCCAAGGGCTGACTGAAAATCAATAAGCCATATATGTCAAACCCAAGGAAAGTAGTCTGACTTAGTGGATACAGTACTGAACTAGAATTCAGGACACCTAGGTTCTATTCCCAACTCTGCAACTGGAGTCCTGGGTGACCTTGAGCAATTCACATCGTCTCTTTGTGCCTCAGTTTCCCCACCTATAACATAAGGATACTGTAAAGTGCTTTGAGATCTTCTGCTTAAAAGCACAATCTAAGTGCTAGGTCTTATTATTTAGGTGCTTTTGAAAATGCCATTTGACTGCCCCAAACTGCATGAGACTAAAATATCCAGGACATTTGAAAAAGGCATATGTTCAAAAGAAACTATTTCACTAAAATATTTGCATATGTTAAGAACTATTTTACTAAAATGGTCAAAACTATTTTACTAAAGTATTCTCTGCCTGTCACTAAAATATCGGAAAAGCTTTT
The DNA here is from genome assembly GCF_965140235.1 of Caretta caretta. NCBI lineage: Eukaryota > Metazoa > Chordata > Testudines > Cheloniidae > Caretta > Caretta caretta. Next base: position 4,182,649 of record NC_134232.1, read on the forward strand.
TGTTTAATAAGTGAAACAACATATGTCCTGGCATTTAACTGGCATGACATCGCACATGCCCACAGAAGATAGTCATTGTTTGCAATCGGAAACCTGCATTTCCGTTTTTTACTCCTCTCTTACGCAGGCATGTTCTGCATTCAGCGGCCAATAGAGGAGCCCTCTTGTAACTAAGTCATCCCTGTGAATTGCTGTTGAGGGCAAACCACAGCTATACTGTCAAAGGGATACATTATTACTTGTGGCGTTGTAGTACCCAGCGTCCCCAGTCGGGATCACGGCCGCATTCTGCGCAGCGCTGGGCATATACAAAGTAAGGGCAGTCCCTGGCTTGAACTGACTAGAGTCTAAAAGCCCAATTCTGCCACCTTTACTCCGGTGGAAGTGTGCCACTAATGCTGCTTAAATGAATGTGCCTCCTCACGACATCCGTGTTGCACACCACTAGAGACCGCCGGGCTCGGGTGCCACCACTGGGTGACTTTTCAATAGCCTTTTCTACTCTGTGAATAGCCCGGCTGGAAATCAAGGGCTGCTTGTGTAGCAGCTTGCATCGCAATTGTTCCTGCTTAACCATCAGTGGTGCGTTAGAGTCTTCTGGCTTGTTTCAGAGTAAGGTGCTGCTCAGTCCAACGACAGGCAGCAGGATCCAGCTGATGTAACAAGCAAGCTGAGTAGGGAAAAGTGGGTGTATGTAGCAGGGACAGGAGCACATGGCGACATACCCAGAGAGTGAGCTGGTTAAATGGTCAAGTTAAACTAGGTCCAGGAGCAGAGGGGAAGAGTGGCCTTATGGTAAAGGCTGTCGGGTAGGATGCCAAGCACTTGGGACTAATTCCCTGCTCTGCCACAGATCTCTTGTGTGACCTTGGACAAGTCACTTAGCCTCTGTGGGCCTCCGTGCCTGGCATCCAATAGAAGGTAGGGCACAGCTCAGAAAGCGATACCAAGTGCCTTTAAAACTCACAGCTTCCCAATGCCAGGGGCAGATTGAGACTCATTCTGCTCTCAGGTGCAGATCTGGCACTCTTGGATCATCTGTGTCCTGCAGCCAGATCTGCGCAAGGAGCCTTCCAGGGCTAGGAGAAGGCTCAGGTCCAGGCATTTTGACACCCCCCGGACACCCTGTACCCCTTCCCTTGCTGCGTCTGTGCCCAGTCTCCTGGGTCAACCTGAGTGCAGCCTCATGCCAGGGCAGCCTGGCTCTAAGTCTGCAATACAAGCACTTAGGCCCTGACTCTGACACCCGCCCCTCGTGCAATGAGACCCAAGAGCAGCGTGCCAGGAGCACATGGTGTGTAAACCCCTCTTGCAGACTCTCCTGAACATTTCCCATTGCAGACCCTCTTCTGTGGACTTCGTTCAGGTCTAACACTGAGACACAAGCTTCTCAGTGAATGTCTCTTACTAGATAACTAGAATAGCCTCCCCCAGGCTGACCAAGAAGGAGCACAGCATGCTGGGACCTGTAATCAGCAGGCTGCTTTGCATTAAAGATGAAGGCAGCCAGGAGCAGCATAGCAAACGTACGTTTGGAGCACATGCCGGCTCCTCTTGACTCTATGCTGTTCTGCTGCGTGCAGAGCTGACAGCGCTCCTCCATCCCTGACGCTGCTTAGCTCTGCTGAGATGGGGCAATTCTCTGACATGGCAGCTTTTCGAGCCGCCAGCCCTGACAGGACCTGAGCGCTCACCAGCAGCTCTCCAGTGCAGAGCCGAAGTGCTGGAGAGGGGTAAACAGATGCAGGGAGCCGGTGGTCCCCGAATTAAGACATCTGCTTGGTGCTCTTATTCTGCAACTTGCCATTCCTCCGGGGGAAGTCCCAGTTCCAGCTGCGTGTTCTCGAATTCTGGACAGGGTTTAGGATAGCTGGTGCCAATGGAGAGAAGCCATTCAGATTTAGTCCCTGCTTGTGTAACCCACACACCTCCTGGGTATGGTGTTCTAGCTGGCTTTTAGCTTTTAGCTCACTAAGCTCCAGAGGTTCTATCCCGCCTGCCACCAACCGGGCTATCAGCATTACAAGTGGGGGCTTGTCTGGGATTTCAAGGGGAAGTCCCTGAGGTTCGGGAAGCGCTTCCTTAGCTAGGGGAAGTATGTAACCCCCACACCTCCTGGCTGTGGTGCTCTGTCCCATCTAGTGGCATCTAGACCACTTAGAGAGAGAGAAAATGAGTCTGCTCTACAGCCTGAGCTAACATCCAGTTGGCTTTGAGCTCATGCGGTAGAGGCTCATGCACTAAGCTCCAGAGGTCCCCAGTTCTATCCCGCCCCCCAACAAGCGGGGTCTGTTGGCGTTACACTTGCTCACTGGACTGAATTCAAACTTCATGTCTTCCCCTTTCACAGCTCAGATCTTGTCTTTTTATGATATTCCTTCACAACCTTGGCAGTCTCAAAGCCTGTTTCCTTTCCCCCACTGTCATGTCTTCATCCATGCAGACCCACAACCACGAGCCATTTCCCAGTCCCCTGGTTCCAGGCTCCCATCCTCTCTTCAGCCCAATCCCTCCAGAAGGCCACTTCTACCGCAGGCCCCACATGTGAGGAATCAGATTGGATTCTCCTGGGCTGTCAGTGCACCAGGACACAGCCTGCTGCGATGTTTGCATTTTGTACAGCGCCGTTCGCAACCTTGGGAAATGATCACTAATGTTAATGGCTGGGGTCTTCACAGGAGTCGGCTGGGAAATGAAATCCCTCAGGCTTTCTTGAAATCCTCAGCCTCTTTGGGGAGGGCCAGGCTAGTGATGGGGCCTCTGTCCAACCCTCAGCCCCATGGAAGGCTTGACTCCTTTCTCCTTCAGCCATTCCTGGTAGCCGGGCATCCAGTCTAGCTTGTAATATCGCCAGCAAAAGAGATTCCCCAGCTGCCCTTCGCCCTCGCTCTGCTCTGGAGTGAGGCAGATCCCCTTAACTTTTAACCTTGATTGAAGTAGCTTTCAGCCATCAGCGCCTGTCCTGACCTCAATCAGGGCAACTGTGGCTCCCTGCCTGCCTTGCAGCTCTGCTATCGATCTGGATGCAGATTTGGGCCACTATGTCTAATCCAGACTCCAAAACACAGCTCATTTTCCACTTCTCTAAACTTGGGCATTTTCCATGCATTTGTAGCCCCCTCAAAGCAGATCCCTTGTCTGTAAATTCACACTCTGTGACCAGACAGTATGCGCCCTCTGGCTGCACACACTCCACGAAGCATACTCCCTATGGCTGGCCATCCCAAGGGGACAGTGGGGGATATTTGCATCACTGACGAGCCAGTTTCTTCTTTCTGTTCAAGTGACTCCATTGCAGGTGCCTGCTTCTCTCTGGATTTAGGGTCCCAAGACAGAGTTTTAAGATGCCAGGTCTGGCCTGTAGATCAGCTTGTGAAGGATGTGGTGCAAAGCCTGAGTCGGGAGATCCCTGCAGTGGGCTATTATGAACTGTTAATGAAATTAGAGGTGTGGGGAATTTTTTCACCTAATTCTTTCTTCACTGAAAAGTGAATTTTTTGGAGCCGGACACAGCATTTGGTGGATCATTTCAGTTGGGGAAATGTTCCTTCCCAAAGAGTCAACACACTTCCAAGTCGAAATATTTCAGTGTTTTGCGCTGAGGTGGCGTTTCGATTTCAAATGTGGCCAATTCCCCGCCCCCAAAACGGAAAGGGTGATAGCCACCTGAAAAGGCCAAAATCCAGATGAAAAACTTTAAACAAAATTAGAGTCGCGTCAACGTGAAACAGTTCAGTCAATTCAACATGATTTTTTTTATTTTGCATTTTTTTGATTTGATGAAAAAATGTGTTTTGGTTTAACTCAAACTGGACTTTTTTTTAGAGTTTGTGGTTTGGCCCCAAACTGGAAACCCTATTGTTTGCTCAGCTCTAAGTGAAAGTGCTCCGAGGTTATGAAATTCCCCTTCTGAGGCAGGAAAAGGCTGTCTCCAGAGGGAAAAGGCCAGACTGATTGGGGAAGCAGCCACAGCCGGGGCCATGCCCCAATCAGGCCACAACTGGACCTATAAAAGGGCTGTGAGCCAGGAGCTGGGTCAGTCTCTCTCTAGCTGTAGAGAGAAGGACCTGGCTGCCTGAGAGAGAAGGGTACCTGAGTAGAGCAGTGCTGGGGAAAGGCAAGAGGAGCTGGGGAGCTCCAGCCTGGTAACCCCCCAGGCTGCAAGCCTTGTGCAAGGCCTAGAGAAGTACTGGGGCTAACGAGCTGTAGCCTGGGGTTAGACAGAGGCAGCTGGTCCAAACCCCCTTGCCCATGATGAGTGGTTTACAGACTGCAGTCTGCCCCAGTGACTGTCAGTAGTCATTGAGGCAAGATGGGGATAGAGGGTGGGGGTTCCCCTGGGAGGGGAAACCCAGTGTGTGGGGGCACTGCCAGGGGGCAGCACCCCAAAGTAAAGGAGCACTGGGGTCCAGGAGGGACATGGGGGCCAGCGGTAGGCAAGACACCATCCTGCAGAGGGCGCTCCAAAGCTGGAGAGCTAATTCCCGAGACGACCAGCAGGCGGCACTGCTCAAATCAAAATTGCTGAGGTGAACTGCCCTGGAGAGGGGACAGTGCCGGCAGAGCCCGTGCTGCAGCAGGGTGTGTGGGAGGAACACGCTCTCAGTGTGTTCATGGCTGCAGACTGGGCTTGCCAGGTAATGCTATTGATACTGAGGGGAGCAGATCCCTTCCTGCCGCACCGCAAGTGCACCCCCAGAGCTCTGGGCTGCTGGACAGCACATCTGGCACATGGCCAGCAGCACATCTGGCACACGACTAGGAAGCAGGGAGGCGACAGGCACCAGGGTTACAAAAGTCTGTGCAATGCTACTCCTTGCTCTTGGTTTGATCATCAGAATTGATGTGATGTGTCACTTACATGAGATGGGATAAAAATACTCAAGGTACATAGCCCTCCTGCTTCAGGGTGGAAGCTGAAGTGGGGGTCAGGAAGGAACTTCCACCAGGGCTTGGTTATGCCATAATTTCCCATTATGGCATTGATTTTCCTCGAAGCAGCTGGTACCAACCACTGCTGGAGAGAGGACATTGGTTCTGATCCGGTCTATCAGTTCCTAGGTCCCTAGGGAGCTGCCTGCTTCAGGGCTGGCCATTCCATGGCAGGACCGAGGACACAGCCTCCCTGATGGAGGTGTAGAGAGGGCTGCCCAAGGTAGACCTAGCATGAATCCATGCTGGCCCAAGCCAACCCAACCATGTCAGGCTCAGAGCTGCAGAATGGCCCAACTTCCCACCTCTCCACAGGATCGCAGCTCCGGATTACTTCAAGATGCTTTCAAAGATGATGATGATGATTTTATGCAGATGACTGTGAGAAAGGCACAAAGGCAAGTGGTGAAGGGAGGGGGCTGGCAGGGCTCCTGGGGGAGCGTCACCCCCTGAGACAAAGCTTCTGAACAGGAGTGAATCTCAGCCAAACTACAAGCACCTGGGCAGCAACACAGCTGGGGCTCTCGCTAGGTGTTCCCCTGCACCCAAGTCTGGCTGGGTGTCTGTCCACAGGGCAGAGTTCCCAGTGCCCAGACTCACTCAATCACACAGCACTCACACTCCTTAGCGGTGGAATGAGGAACACAGAAGGGGAGATCTTACCTCGTAAATATAATCAAAGAGCTCTAGTATTGTTAGGATACTAGCACCAATAAACAGTCCCATCTGACCGCCAATGTCACCTAGGGGAAAGAAAACAGCTCATTTTACTCACATGCTGTCAAAGAAACGTGCTCAGGGAATGCAGATGGGGACCCATCAGTTATGTCTTAGCTGGGATTTTCTGAGCATCAATCAGAGCCTTTCTCTCCCGGCTAAGAATGAAATCCCAGGAGATACACAGCCAGAATTTCCACACTGCTCTCCATCAAGGTTTCCCCTGAGGCTGACATGACGGTGACGTGATATTGCAGATGGCACTCACAGCGCGAGCATGGCTTCTCGCCCCAGCAGCTCCAGTCAGCAAGCGCTGAGATGAGAAAAGGCTACGTTTACACGATAAACTCCACATCACACTCATGATCCAATGTGACGAAGGATCAGGTGCATTGTGTCCCGCAGGGGAGCCCATTGGATTTGAACCCTTCCCCCGCTAATTGCCAGGGATGAGGGAAGGAAAGAAAAGATGGAACAAATCCCCAGTAGGAAGTGGTTTCCAGTGACTTGTCAGCGGGGCTGCACAGCTCGTTTTACAGAGCAGGCAGGTATGGTGGTGCCAGCACCTCCCTCTGGAATGGCTGGGGTAGAGCATGGGGAAATATTACAGCACTTGGCACTGACTGGAGGGGAAGAGGCTAAAGGTAAAATACTCCTCAACAAACAAGACCTAGGTCTTAGCAACTGAACCTACCCTTCCTCACGTTAAAGGGGGTGTGGTGCAGGCTGACAGATCTGCAGGTGGAAATCCTGTGTCCTTAGAGAACATGAACAAGCGATGGTCATGCTGCCTCTTACCCCTTCCCGGGGAATGTCACCTTCTAGGGGTGGAATGCAGCCTCCATGGCCCACTTTCTTTATAGATCTTGGTTACAGGAGTGCGCACTACCAGTATACAGGTAAATAGATACGGTGCCAGCAGATGGCACTCCAGAACCGGGCCTGTGTTTTGTCGACCCTGTTGTTGTGCATCGTAAAGGGTTTTCTCTAGCAGCGCTTTACAACCTCTGTTTTTTCAGGTTCTTTTGCACAATGGCTAGCAAAGGGGACAACTGCACTGCAGGTACCTGAGCACTGAGACCTCGACTGACAACACTAACTCACGGCATATAGGCCACTGCACCAGGCTGCCTTTGCCCCTAGAAACAAAGGGCCTATTGCCTTTCCAAGCCGCACCCACGTAACTGTTCAGGAGCCCTGGCTGAAGCCTTGAAGCTGCATGAATCCTGTCAAGAACAGAGCCCTGCTGTTCCAGAAAGCCCCATAGCATCTCTCTGTACTCCTGCCCTCACCAGCCGCCTAGCCTTGCGTGGGTCTAACAGCATAGCTCAGTGATGACAGCCCCATGAATATCTCATTGCATCAATCTGTTAATGGACCCTTACTAGCATCCAGCCTGAGTCACTTTCAAGGCTGCAGCGTCAGTAGGTTCTAGTCATTTACTTAAAAAACGGAGAGAGACAATAACAGCAGAGGAAAGGGCTTAAGGAGCTGCAATCCTCCCAAAGACCTAGAGGCCATGCATCCTAGGAGCTGAGCATTTCCACAGCTTAGGCACTAGAGGGACAGAGGGTGCCTGGGGAGTTTCCGGGAGTGCCACACTCTGGGTTTGTCCAGTCACCTAAGGTCAAGTTGTGGGAAAAGAGCAAAACAGTCACTTTGTGCTTCTACTAAAGCAAAGACTCCAACTCACCTCTGCTCTTGCAAATTCATTTTTGTTTGAATTCTTTTTCCTTTGCAAATGGAGGAGGTTTCCCTACTGGACTCCCACTGTTTCCCCCTGACCACCAACAAACGACGTCCCTTTGCCACGCACGTGAACCAGGTTGGGCATTTGTGACATTGCATTGCACAGCCTGATTGGAACCAGCCCAGAGTAACTCTGCATGGGACTGATTATTGCATCCGCTATTGTCTAGATGCTACAATGGGCAGAGATACAAGAGATGTGGGTTTTAAATATGGCCACAGACTTGCAAGGAGATCTCAGGCAAGACTCTGAGCTCAGTTTGCCGGTTGCCAAAATGGGGGAAGTGAGATTTCCATGACTCATGTCCAGGAGCACTGGGAGGGCTAAGTACATGGTGTTACATGTGTGTTACATGTGCTCTGAGCTCTTGCCATCCAGCCAGGAGGCCCCTAGGGAGGAGGCAGCCTTTCCTTCTGCAGCAACCTGCCAAAATTTGCAAGGGCGCCTTTTCCTGCCAAAGGACTTTGGGTTCAGTCCTCCCGAACGTGGCAAAAAATGAAAGTGCAGCGGGGTGCAAAGTCACGTGAACCACAGGGTCCGAAATGCTCACACTAATTTCCGTGAAAAAGATTTTCACCAATTTCTCCCAACCCTTTCCCTCAGCTGAGGAAAGTGGTTAGGGGAGTAGCCTGGGACTTAGGAACCCAGTGTTCAGCTCCCTGCTCTGCTATAGGCTGCCTGTGTAACCTGTGACAAGTCGCTTAATCTCTCTGTGTTGCAGCTCCCTGGCATGCCCAGCCTCATCAGGGTGCTGGGAGGCCAAATAGGCTAAAGATTGTGAGGTGCTCAGATACCAGTGAGGGGGACCAGAGAAGGGCCTTAGCCAATCAGATCAGTGCTTGTGTCTCTGTATAGTGCCAAAAATAATAGAAACTATATTAACTGACAGCTTGGTAAGTGAAGGTGATGGCCCACCACTAGCTGTTAGCAGCTGGAACCACAATTAGCTAAAGTATGGAAGCAGCCAACAAAGGCAGGTGTGATCAGCCCATGCAGTTCTGTCCCCATATGAAATGTCCCTTGCTTTGTTTTCTACTCTAGCAGCTGGGCAGAGAAGGGGAGGGGGCACAGACTGAGCAGTTTGCAGTTGGGACCGGAGTGGGTGAGAACAGTGCCCAATTGTTAACATTATGCGAATGAGCATTATGCAGATTTCACTTAATCTTTACAGTGAATGTCTTGATAGTTATGGCTATCATCTTCCTGACTTTCAAAGCAGTGTGTTCTGTCACTTAGGGGAGTGTCCTGGCTCACCTCTTGCTGTATTCAGAGGGGTAGCTGTGTTAGTCTGTATCAGCAAAAACAATGAGGAGTCCTTGTGGCACTCTAAGGTGTCACAAGGACTCCTCCTTGCTCTTGCTGTACGAACATCAAAGCTAGCCCAGACAGCCTCAGTCCAAGCTGTGAACTGATCATTTTCCTGGTAATTTACACTGGGAAAACAATGTTCCCCGGCAGCTGCAGTCACAGGCAGAAAGACCAATATGCTTAGCAATAGATAGCCCTTGTGCAAGAATATTGAGTCACAGTGAGCCACTGTATCTGTAATAGCAATGGATACGGGCTCCTTTCCAGTAGTTCTTCCATTGCAGGTACCCAGGAGAGCTTCATCCACTAAGTATGAGGCGAAGTGGTTAACTGATTATTCACCTTCCCCATTATTGTATTTGCTGGAATACACAGGATGCCAAGTGATGCAACTGGAGGTAATTTTACTGTATGTTCCCAATCTGTCATTCAGCTTAAAGCATCCATGAACAGAACATGCTGTATTAATTTAGTAGAGAAACAACATCTATAATATTGCAGTCCAGAGCCCCATGGCACGTTCTGACAACGTTTCTGTTGCAGGGCAATACATGGCATTGGAAATGCAATCTCCCTGCTCCTGCTGGTTCTTCCCATCCTCTTGACCTACAGCCTTCTCCCTCTCCTGCCCTGGAGCTGGACCCACCCATTCCGGAGTCCTAGAATCTACTCACCACATCCCTAAAGCCAGCTGCCCACTGACCTGACTCTGGATCCGTCCCCAGTCCCACTTGGTTCCTGGCCAGGTACCTCTCAGCTTGCGGTTGCTCCAAGGAGAGGGAGGGGCGTAGGAATAAAATCACTTTCACCGTAGCCGAGGCTTATGTCTGACAAAGCTCAGGGGGAAGAAATCATTTGAACACTTATTTGAGACTGATTTTTGTAATGTCTCCTAAGTTCCTCGCTATTGCTCCTGGCTCTAGTGTCCTGCCCGTTGGGTGGCTTGCTGGGAGTCCTCAGGCCTGTCTCTTCTCTTCGGCGTATCTCTTGAACCTCAGGGGCGCTGACTTGGCCAGAGGAGTAGCCAGTGATCGGGGAGACCATATGGGCTCTGCATTCATGACAGGAGACACTTCAGTCGTCCCTCCAGTAGGCTTCCAGCTCATGTCCATCTCGGAGCGGATGAGACAACATAGGCTCATGCATTCCCACTGCCCGTAAAACCATTCCTGCAATTTCATCACGAGTCCCGGGATATCTGGGCTTTTTTTAAAGGGTTCCCCTGAATTTCTGATTTCTGCCTCTGAGCTTCTGAAGTTTTGTCCTTTTCCAAAATGGTCGCCCTCCGCATCACTGTTAGTGGGGCTGAAGCTGACTCCCAGACCATCCTTTTATTGTCCATGTGCTCCCTACTTCTGTTTGCATTGCCAGGACGCTACTTCTGATCCAATTCCTTAGGCCTGGAGATGTCGTGGGAAAGGCTGCTGTTTACCTTGTGTAGTAACTGGAGTTATTCCAGAGGCATGGTCCCTATGTGCCTTCCACTCGAGGTGCGCGTGTGCTCCATGCATCTGAGACCGTAAGATTTTCATTAGCAGTGTGTTCGTCTGCACTGGCGCCCTTCTCCACCTCGTGCTCCGATCAATGGATATACGAGGCTGTGCGGTCTGACCGTCTCTCCAGTTCCTTCTCTACTGCAAACCGGTAAGGGTCAGCCGCAGAGGGGAAGGAGGATGGGAAGCAGATCACCTATGGGGACCACACAGCTCAAAGAACTCCAGCTACTGTAAAAGGTAAGTAACCTTGTTTTCCTCTTTGAGCGATGGCCCCTATGTGTATGTGACTCGAGGTGACTCACAAACAGCATTCACTGAGTCGGAGGCTGTGAGAACCTCGGCAGTATCACAGACTGGACGACTGCTCTGCTGAAGGATGTGTCCGCTGTACAAGCTTGCAAAAGTATTGACAGAGCTCCATGTTGCCTCTCTGCAAATCAGAAGAGGGGCATCTGGAAGAGAGACTACTGGTGTAGATCTTGTCAAGTGGGCCCTCACAACTTGTGGAGGAGGAGTCATCGTTAATTTGTAGCCAACTAGGATGCAACCTGAAATCTATTTGAAAAGTCTCTCTGAGGAGATAGCTTCCCCTCCTATGCATTTGGCAAAGGAGACAAGCAGTTTAGGAGATGTCCTGAAGTATTTCATGCTCTGTAAGTCCAATGATGCCGGCACCAGCTAGGAAATCTTTTCCATTTTGCTGGGTAGCATTTTCTCTTGGAGTCTCTTCTGCTGCTGCCAAGGATGGATAGTACTGCCTCTGAGCATGACCCTTCTAGGTTTGCCATCCATCCAGATGCCACATTGTTAGATGGAAGGATGCAAGGTTGGGGGGGCGGATCTTGCCTTTGTCCCGCATCAGTGAGCCTGGGAAGAGCAGAACATGCCCATGAGAACATCTGGAGACTGCAGGGGAACCAGAACTGCATTGGCCACCAAGGAGCAACTATGCTCACCAATGCTCCATCTTGTTTGATCTCCCCCAGGAGTTGATGAAAGAGAGTGACAGTGGGAAATGTATACATCAGTGGTTCCAACCACTGTACTAGAAATGCATCCCCTTCAGAACTGTGGCCTGGAGCTTCACTGGGGCAGACACTGAGCTTTTCTTGTTCTCTTGAGACGCAACGGGATCCCGCAGTGGGAATCTGCACTGCTGAAAGATGCTCTGTTCTTACCATTCGTGGTCCTTGGAAGAATGCCTGCTGAGGCTGTCTGCCAGCGTGTTCTGCACCCCAGGAAGAGGTGCTGCCGAGGGGGTGCAAAACCAAACTAAAACCAAACCCAGGTACTGCCAAGGGGGTGATCTGGTGGTGAGTGCACCAGGTCCGGACATCGAGCTCTTCCATGCAGAGATGGGTGGACATCGCCCCTCCATGTCTGTTCATGTAATAAACTGGCCTGAACAGGCAAGGACGGAGCGAAGGGTAGGAATCATGTGAAGGCTTCACCTGCTGCATGCAGGTCCAGAAGGTTTATGTGCAACTCGGTCTGAGTACCCTGTGCTACATGTTCACACACATGCCCCCCCATTGTTGGGAGGTGTGTGTAATCAATCTTTTCCCCTTCCCTTCCTCCCTCCCCCAGGCACACTGCCTCCCAGGTGAGCGAAGTCAGAACTCCGTGGGTACATCTGCACAGCCAGCAGCAGGCAGCTTCTGAGCTTGGGGTGACAGACTCCGACTTGCGGGGCAGCATAGACCATGCTTTTAAGTTGCGTCTCGGACCAGAGCTCGGGCTGCAAAGCCCATCCCACTACTTAGGCTTCAGAGCCCCAGCTCCAGCCCGAGCCATAATGTTTACACTGGGCTCAGAGCCTCACAGCCACTCACTGCACACACGTACCCTGTGGGGGAGTGAAACTGGTTTGACCAGACTGTGCTTGCTTAGCATTTAGCCTGGCCACAGCCACGCCTGTAGGAATCACAGATGGAGTTTTGCCAAGGGTGTCAGATATATACATGAGGCCATGGGACTGAAGAGGATAAGGCAGGTTCATATCATTGTCTGAGGGCTCAGCCAATGTTGAGCAATGCGATCCTTTGTAGCCTGGAATCTGTCCTTAGTTAGGAATGCTTTGGCTCGGATTGAATATGGGGTTGCTCTAATAAAGCCTATAATCTGCACAGGAGCTAAGCATGCAGCTGAAATCTGAGCAGGGGCGAGGCTGTTATCCGTACTTCTTGGTATGACTTCACTGCTAGAGGCCAGCTGCCATGGAAGGGGAACGTTGACAACACTGATGATACAGACGAGCTGCCACTACCAATAACACCTTCAGGAATACCCTGGGTGCCATAGAGAGACTGAAGGGGGGTTCTCTGCATTGGTAAGGACTAGGCCCACAAAAAACTGTAGGGACCTCCTGTGTGCCGGGTCAATGTCTATGTGGACACAAGCATCCTTTAAATCAACAGCTGTGAACCAGTCATCTGTGTTTAACAACGGGATTACAGAGGCCAGGGTCATTCTGAACCTCAAGGGGTGGATGAAGACCTTCAGCTGTCTGAGATCCCACCTCCTTTCTTCTTGGAGATGAGGAAATATCATGAATAAAATCCTTTTCCCCTGTGTTCTATGGCTTCCAGATGGCATAGGAAGTCTACTTCCTGTCTGAGCATCCTCTCATGGGAGTGCAATTGCAGCTATAACACTCTGATCAGCCGGTAGCATTTCCCAGGGTTAAACTCTCAGTGGGTGAGTCTGCGGCATTGGAATCTGCTGTCTCCTGATGGCCCATGGTGAACTTCACGGTGCGCTGTAAGACCTATTGCTTTGGCCAAGCTTTGGTTGGCCTCTTGGCTAATAGCCTAGCAGGAACTAATGCTTGTTGTTTTTCCATCCCCATACAGCCATACTGTTGCTTGTTTATAACAGTGTTGTATGATCAGATGTGCTGGCAATGGGGAGCAGGCTATAGGGTCACGTCCACAGGGAGCTCACATACAATGGGTGTTTGATGATCCGTATCAGACAAGGGAGTGTTTTCAATTTAGTGCTTTATGAGAAAGTATTATTATCACTAACTATCCCACTGCGACTGGCCCCCGCTGACATTCTGAGCAAGGGCTGAATGAGCCACAGAAGCTGAACTGAATGCACAAATACACTTTCCATTTAGGAACCTTGCCTATTCTTGCACATTAAACCCCTCATGCAGAGCAGGTGAAGCTGTGCAACCCAGAGAGAAGTCACCTCCTGAAGTTCATCACATGGAGACCACAAAGGAGGACAGCCCTCTGAAGGCAGAAGAAAGTCTGAGAGTGGATGCCAGGAAAATGCTCCTGGTTGTGAGGTCAGGAGGAAAATGCCATCTGCAGTGCCCAGTGCCAACCGGAATGACTAATGCAGCCCGTACAGCCCAGATCAGTAACCTTTTCCCCTATGAATGAGGCCTTTGTACAGACTTCTAAGGAAAACACAATACTGTTACAACATGCACCAGCAATAGAGGCAGCCATCAGTCACATGGAGACAGTGGCTTTCATCCCAGGGATCCCAAATTGAGAGAAATAGAGCGAGAGCATGCTGAGATTTCTTGTGAAAAGTAGCTAACGTGCCCTCAGGGCTGGAGAGCCTGCCCTCCTGCAGTGAGGACCTGTGGAGAGCAGGTAGCCTGACCATCCTCAGCACTACACCAGGGGCCCAAACCTCTCACCATACTATTGTATAGCATTTCTCAGCCATGAGCTGACAGAACCATTCTCCACTCTCGTGTTCTTGCTCCCCATATTCTGGCCAGGCCAGAGGTTCTGGCATCAGAGCAATACCAGGCTGGAGTTCTGGCCCCAGACGCTAGTGCGAGAAGCCCCTTTACTCTCCTGTGACTGATGAATGCTTCTTTCAGCTTCCTCTGGGATGGGTACCCTGAACACCCCTTGCTGGACTGTGAACTCCCCATTCCAAACTTGCCTCTGGCCAGCTGCTGGCCGCTGCTGTGCAGTAACTTCCCTTCTGGCGGAGCAAAATTTCCCCGTCTTCTCTAGACAATCACAGAGTCATGACAGAATGACAGGAGACATCCCTCCTGGCAGAGCTCCCAGGCAGTGCCTTCCCCTCCCAGTATGCCAGACTCGAACAGATGGGTAGCAGATAAGTTCTTGCCCAGCACTAGCAGCATTTAGTCCATCAAACTCACATTAATCATTTATATTTGTCCAGAAGCTTTCGGCCCAAAAGGAGCCTGGTGCAAGCCGCCTCTGCAATCATAGGGTTGGAAGGGACCTCAGGAGATCATCTAGTCCAACCCCCTGCTCAAAGCAGGACCACTCCCCAATTTTTGCCCTATATCCCTAAATGGCCCCTTCAAGGATTGAACTCACAACCCTGGGCTTAGCAGGCCAATGCTCAGACCACTGAGCGATCCCTCCTTTGCCCAATACCTCTACTACTCCACTGGAATGCAGCTGCCTCTGGGGTTGAGCGCAGCAAACTACCTGTGTACAGCAGCAGGCCAAACCGCTACTCTTGTGATCTTTAGCATCCACACTCCGCAGGCAAGACTTGGGTATTTTAAGTTCACAAGCCGTCCCCCACTCCTATTACCCACAGGAAACGTAATGAAACATAATGTATAGGGCCCTACCAAATGCACGGTCCATTTTGGTAAATTTCACTGTTTTAGGATTTAAATAATCTTAAATGTCACGGTTTCAGCTATTTAAATCTGCAATGTCGCAGTGTTGTAACTGTGGGGGTCTCGACCCAAAAGGTGGTTGTGGGGAGGTCGCAAGGGCATCATAGCAGTGGTCACAGTATTGCCACCCTTACTTCTGTGCTGCTGCTGGTGGCGGCATTGCCTTCAGAGCTGGCCTCCCAGCCAGCAGCCACAGAGCTTCCTGCAGCTGGGAGAGGTTCACTGAGGTGGGTCTGACCCGGCCCCGGGAACAGCGTGTGCTGGGGAAGAGAAAGTCCCATACCTGCCTGGCCTGGACTAGCAGCTGCAGCCTGGCTCATGGTAGAAGCCCCCGGCTGGGGCACCCCCCAGCCCTGCCCCTCCCAGCTCTGGGCCCAGCCCTCAGGGTTAAAGGGGCCTTAGGCTGGCTCTGTGTGTGTGTGGGGCGTGGCCACAGCACCCCCCTGACCACGGCACCCTGGGTGGTTGCTCACAGCACCCATCCATAAGGCCAGCCCTGCCTCCTCCACAAAAGTGACACCCTCCCCCATACCATGCCACCCACACTTCTGTTTTGCTGCTGGCAGACCTCTTGCTTCACGGAGTTTACATGCAACAGCTGAACCTTGGAACACTGAGCTGACCAGCTAGCATCGCTCCCGTCCCGCTCTGCTGCCTGTGCAGGATTACTGGGCTCTCCTCCATCCCAGCATGTCTCTCTTTGAATTGTCTTTGGGCCTCAGTGTTCTTCCCTTTGCAGAATGATTGTGGGAGGGACCCATCTGCTGGGAACAGAGACTTCCACGGCTTGGATGCAAAGGTAATTCATTAGGCAAGACACTGCATGTGTGACAAATTGTGCATTCTGTTCAGGAAATAGAGGTCAAACCTGCCAGCTTGGCTTCAGCATTTGTTCTTGGCACAGAACCTGAACAGGGGGTGATGGAGACCTCCCAGGGCACAGCTGCCTGCCTTCGGCTCTCGAGCTGCCACCTTTTCCAGCTCGCACTTCAGTCTGTGACATGCTGACCTTTCAGATTCTCCTGAAAACCGCACACGAGATGCACTCGAGCCGTGTGCCTCCCCAGAAATATGGGAGCTGGATTCATAAATACACACTGGATCATTGGATGGGGGGTGTGGTCTACACATGTTTAGAGAGGAGGACTTTTCAAACACAGGAGACATACGGAGAGCCACTCATCTCTGGCTGGGCTTGCATCATTTGACTTTGCCATGGTTGCTATTTACCAGAGGAGTTTTGTATCGAAGCAGATTCTACTCCCTCTCTCTCTGATTTGGCCCTGTACTGGGGACGTACCATGCTAAGTGTGGGCAGCAAACAGACAGCCTATGCTGGGTGCTGGCTCCGCGGCAGCATCAGCAAAGAGAGATGGGGAGTAGGAGAGAGAATGCGGGTGGAAAGGAGCAATGAGAATCCCTGGCCTGACATGTTGGCTGGTGGGACATGGGGGGATTGGAATCCCTTAGAAAAATTTTCAGAGTAGCAGCCTGTTAGTCTGTATCCACAAAAAGAAAAGGAGTACTTGTGGCACCTTAGAGACTAACAAATTTATTTGAGCATAAGCTTTCGTAAGCTACAGCTCACCAATGAAGTGAGCTGTAGCTCACGAAAGCTTATGCTCAAATAAATTTGTTAGTCTCTAAGGTGCCACAAGTCCTCCTTTTTTTCTTAGAAAAAGTGTGACAACACAGAAGAGAGATTCCAATTTATAAAAGGAGCCTCAGATGAGTGCGAGGGAGATGAGCAAAGCCACAAAATTCACCATGCCACTAATTCCACTAATGCCACTAATTCAAGTTGCTCCCAACAGCCATGTCACCACAGCGCCCTGTGCTGGGAGTCTGCCAGCTCTTGCTAAATAAGTAGCAGGGAGCTTGACGGGGACATTCGAGGAAACTTCAGTGCTTTGGGGGCTGCAGTAGTCGGCGCTGTTAGTTCAGGTGCTGTCTGCTGGTGGGAATGTGAAACTGAGCTCTGCAGCACTCCTTAAAGATCCCACTGTGTACTTTGTAAGGGAGCAGCTACTGGTTTCAGGGGTCTCGTTTGGTCTAGCTCTGACTTGAGCAAGTACCCAGAGCTCTTGCACTCACCTCTTGTCATAAACGGGTTTCTATAGAAACTGTAGAAAACAGCTGCTGTGTCCCACTCCAGAAGCAGCTGGAAATGAGTGGTAAATACAATAATCCCTCTGCATCGCCATACCCACCTCACAGGACGCACTAGAATCATAGAATCGTAGAATCATAGAATATCAGGGTTGGAAGGGACCTCAGGAGGTCATCTAGTCCAACCCCCTGCTCAAAGCAGGACCGATCCCCAATTAAATCATCCCAGCCAGGGCTTTGTCAAGCCTGACCTCAAAAACTTCTAAGGAAGGAGATTCCACCACCTCCCTAGGTAATGCATTCCAATGTTTCACCACCCTCTTAGTGAAAAAGTTTTTCCTAATATCCAACCTAAATCTCCCCCCACTGCAACTTGAGACCATTACTCCTTGTTCTGTCATTTGCTATCATTGAGAACAGTCTAGAGCCATCCTCTTTGGAACCCCCTTTCAGGTAGTTGAAAGCAGCTATCAAATCCCCCCTCATTCTTCTCTTCCGTAGACTAAACATTCCCAGTTCCCTCAGCCTCTCAACATAAGTCATGTGTTCCAGTCCCCTAATCATTTTTGTTGCCCTCCGCTGGACTCTTTCCAATTTTTCCACATCCTTCTTGTAGCGTGGGCCCAAAACTGGACAGAGTACTCCAGATGAGGCCTCACCAGTGTTGAATAGAGGGGAACGATCACATCCCTCGATCTGCTGGCAATGCCCCTACTTATACATCCCAAAATGCCATTGGCCTTCTTGGCTACAAGGGCACACTGTTGACTCATATCCAGCTTCTCGTCCACTGTAACCCCTAGGTCCTTTTCTGCAGAACTGCTGCCGAGCCATTCGGTCTCTAGTCTGTAGCAGTGCATGGGATTCTTCCATCCTAAGTGCAAGACTCTGCACTTGTCCTGGTTGAACCTCATCAGATTTCTTTTGGCTCAATCCTCCAATTTGTCTCGGTCCATCTGTATCCTATCCCTACCCTCCAGCGTATCTACCTCTCCTTCCAGTTTAGTGTCATCTGCAAACTTGCTGAGGGTGCAATCCACACCATCCTCCAGGTCATTTATGAAGATATTGAACAGAACCGGCCCCAGGACCGACCCTTGGGGCACTCCACTTGATACTGGCTGCCAACTAGACATGGAGCCATTGATCACTACCCATTGAGCCCGACAATCTAGTCAGCTTTCTATCCACCTTACAGTCCATTCATCCAGCCCATACTTCTTTAACTTGCTGACAAGAATACTGTGGGAGACCATGTCAAAAGCTTTGCTAAAGTCAAGGAACAACACGTCCACCGCTTTCCCCTCATCCACAGAGCCAGTTATCTCGTCATAGAAGGCAATTAGATTAGTCAGGCATGACTTGCCCTTGGTGAAAGTTCCTGATCACTTTTCTCTCCTCTAAGTGCTTCAGAATTGATTCCTTGATTGATTCCACTAGACACTGGTTGTGAAGTGTTTCCCTGGCTTGGTGCTCCAGAACTGTTGAGTCCTATTAGGCATTGCAGGGGGGCAGTGGCAGATCTAGGGTTGCCCCCGCACTCCCGGTTTCAGTGGAGTTAGGGCCAGACATTGACTACCATGGAGTAAATCCAGAGTAACTCCCCTGACTTCAGCAGACTTAGGGCCAAACTGATCTCAGTGGTGCTGGCGTAAATCTGGAGTAACCCCACTTCCAACAACGAGTCACTGGAGAGACGAATGTGGTTCTCTCTCTTCCTCTCAGATCAAAGAGGCTGCCCCACCTCAGTTCCAGGAATATTTTATGCCCTGTTTGTGATTTCTGACTGAACTCAAGCAACCGTAATGAAATTATCTGGGTCTGTGTAGTTCAGTGAGCAACAAACCCCATTTGAAGCATGGCTCCGCTCTTCGCAGTGGCTCAGCGATTGCATGGAGGCAACACCATGGATCGGGGTTTCACCTAATTCTGCCCGGGGCGAGCTGCCTCGGACTGACTCCGACACCGAGTTTATTGAAGGGTGTTCAGCCACTATTCATTTAGGCGCAGAGCAGCAAGATGCGACCCTGCCTTGTGGCTCCAGAGAGCCAGAGAGAAGACAGATTTAATGGAGGGGGCCCCAGGAAAATCTTTGTAAGTGATTAAGGTTGGCACAGCACAAACACAAATGAAGCTGCGCTTTCATCAAAGCAACAGGAGAGCAGCAGGAAAACCTACTGTGGAGAAACACAAAGGCGGGCGGCAGGGGGCTTGGTATGCTCAGGTGCTACGGTCATGGGGGCCAGAAAAACACCATAGATAAATAGGTATCCTCAGCCTCATTGATTTCATGAGTGAATAGCATCTGTAAAACATTGGTATGGTATGCCAAGGAAAGCCCGTACCCACTTCTGCACCCCAACCCCTTACCCCAGCCTGGAGCCCTCTCTCACATTCCGAATCCCTCAGCCCCACCCCCCAGCCTCGGCCACCCACGACCATCATATTGCCGTGGCCGGTGTCAAGTGTTGGCAGGTTTGCTGGTTGAAACGTCTGATGACCCCTGGGTGGGGAGGGGGGGGTGGGTTGCATGTGAGCCCTTGGTTGGCAGCGGGCTGTGCAGGAGCCCCAAGTGGGGAGGGGGCATGAGCTATGCGTGACCCCGGGGTGGGGAGGGAACAGGGGTTGTGCATGACCTCGGGGCTGGAAAGGGTGCAGGCCATGCATGACCCTGGGTGGGGCACGGGCTTTGAGTGACCATGGGTGGGGTGGGGGCTGGGGCTGTGAGTGACCCTTGAGTGGGGTGGGGGGCATGGGCTGTGAGGGTCCCTCTGTGGGATGAGGCACAGCCAGGAGACAGCCTCTGAGCTAGGCTGTGACCCGCCATATGCAGACATCTGAGACTCCCTGGCCAAGCACCTCCATGGCCATCATGCAGGCCTGAACTGCTCAGGGCGGTGGGGGGGCGCTCAGGAGGAGGGGAGGGATAGCTCAGTGGTTTGAGCATTGGCCTGCTAAACACAGGGTTGTGAGTTCAATCCTCGAGGGGGCCATTTAGGGATCTGGGGCAAAAGTTGGGGATTGGTCCTGCTTTGAGCTGGGGGTTGGACTAGATGACCTTCTGAGGTCCCTTCCAACCCTGATATTCTATGGGGGCTCAGCTCTCTGCCCCTGCTCCTTTGTCACTGGCCAGCTCTGTCCCAAAACTTCTTGCCCCGTCCCTGACAGACCCAGACTTGGGCACCATGAGCAGGGAGAGGCTGGGTGGGCTTCCCAGCCCATGAGCTCAGTGACCGAGGCCTGTCTCCGCAGCCTGCCTCGCCCCGGCCCGGCAGTGCCCTGCTGACAGATACGCTCTGCGGGAGAGGGAGCTGTCCCTACACAAGGCAACGCTGACGACTTCAATTAGGGTTTATGGTGCTCATTACTGGCACAACTTCAAAAAACTGTTGCCGGGCTTGAGACATGACAGGTCTCTTGCTTGCATTTTTCAGGCTCCCCCATCCCCCGCATCTTCTGGCTTGTAATAAACACAATACAGTGCTTTACTGTCAGCGCTGCCTGCCGGGGAGACTGGCTGTAGACGGGGCCAGTCTCAGGGCGCCCTTTGCAGCACCCCAGCAATGTCAGGTGTCTCGCTCTGCTCCGGGCTTCCTGCAGGGCTGGGCACTGGGGCTGGCTCCTGCAGCTGACAGGTGCCAGCCAGGACCATGGCCCGTTTCCCCCACTTTGAGCCTCCAGACCCTGCTGGAGTCCAGATTCAGACTGACCATGTCTCGGTCCCGGGTTGGGGAGACGAGCCGCTGTCCTGTGCTGGAGAGCTGTTCTGGATGACCCTACCCCACGCTTGGGCCCGGAGCCAGGCCAGTGACCCACATTCAGTGCACCATTGTCACTGCAGTGACATGGGCCCTTATTCCCGATGGGTGGGAGGGGGTAGATTGCTGCTCTGTGCAATGCCCAAGATTGGGGGAGGGGTAGGTCCCTGCTGTGTGAAATGCCCAAGGGTGGCGGGGGAGAGGGGGCAGGTCCTTGCTCTGTGAGATGCCCGGGGTGGGGGAGGGGTGGGTCCCTGCTTGATGTGAGGCCTGGGGGAGGGGCAGATCCCTGCTCTGTGGGATGACTGGGGTGGGGGAGGGGCAGGTCCTTGCTGTGTGTAATGCCCGGGGCGTGGGAGGGGCAGGTCCCTGCTCTGTGTGAGGCCCAGAGGTGAGGGAGGGGCAGGTCCCTGCTCTCTAGGTGAGGGGAGAGGGAGTAGGTCCCAGCAGACACTGCCTGAGGATCTGTGGGGAAGCTGGGTGCTTACAGCGGGAGCGTTACTGCAGCCAGGCTGTTTTGGGCAGGGCTCTGAGGCAATGCATTAGCATGAGGGCTGCAAAGACCAGGAGGACGTTTGTCAACAGCAAATATTTGGTTCAATCCAGCTCCCCTCACTCGTCTGGCTGGAACAACACAGAGCAGATTTCAGGCTGCGCCGTTTCAGTGTTTGTAGAGAAACACTGACAAAAACTGCCACCCTCGCCCTGCGGCCTGTGACCAGAGCGTCCAAAGCCATGGGATTAAGCTGGAATGGTGGCTAACTTCGAAGCTTGTTAAAGCAAGGGACCCGAAGCCCTAGCCAGAGCTAAGCACAATGCAGGCACGTGAGCTTCGCACACACAGCTCTGCTCTCGCAACTCGGACCTGACCTGCAGCAACCCCGCATCCCTGTTCCAATCCTCCCCCAGCTCTGCTAATGCCCCATGCTGCTGACTCACTGTACACCCCACATTCTCTGCAATGCACCTCAGTCCTGGCTCATAGGCCCCCGCTGCTATTCCTGGGCCTCTCTTGAACAGAGATGCCAATGGCCCCAAATTTTGTGGCATTGTACTTCAGCTCCGAGCAGTGAGCCACAGGGGATTGGAGGTGGGGGGCACACAGCCAGCCTGTCTGCTTCAAAGAAGCCAGACAGGGTTAAAAGAACTGTAGCTCTTGATTCTGTCCTGGCTCTAGCCTGTAATTGAAGGAACTGGGAGCTGTAGTAACCAGAATTAAAAGGATTCACCTAGGTATGGGAATGAAATCAGATCCCAACAGGTGAATTCAAGTGGGTAAGCTCCCCCGTCTCTCCGGCAGCCCAACCCCCATCCGAGTTTGCAGCCCGTCTCCAGTTCCAATTTGTTTCCTTCCTCTGGGAGATTTAACCTCCGAGTGTCTCTCTTCATTTAAAGAGACAAATTTAGCTGCCCAGAAGTGTTGGTGCCAAATCAGGCCCTTATAACCTAATGCTAGGTGAGAGGCAGGTGGTGGATAGCTGGACACCAGCTAACTAGCTATATGGTGCATCAGAAAACAGAGACAACAATGCAGAGCACTTCCCTTCTATTTATGACCCTGTCACTGCAATATCTGAGCACCTCACAATGCAGTCGCCCACCTTACCCTGCTGTGCAGCAGGGCAGGAATTCTCACGGTATAGCACAGTGAGACTAAGGGACTTGCCCAAGGTCATGCAGGGCGCTCTGCAGCAGAGCAGAGAATGGACTCCAGGGCCCCTGAATCCCAGGCTAGTGCTCTATCTGGTACCCCATATGCGCTCAGTACCACAGAGTGAAGTGTCACAGCTTTGGTGGTGGGAAAGGTGGAATGAATTCAGCCCAGGTGAAAGGCACTGGGCTGCCAGCGCTGGAGACTGAAGTCCTGTATTTCTGGACAGAATGGGCACCGCATGGGCAGGAGCAGGGCAAGCTTCCCACACCACTGCACTTCACTCCCATTCAGTCCTGGCCTCTCTGCCCACGCAAACAATTAATGCAGATTTGGGCAAGGGTTTCACTAAGAACTGGACTGGGACCCAGCCAGTCATGCACAGGCTCCCAGAGAGTAACAATCTCCAGTCACGAGTGACTGGGGCCACAGTGCAGCCAGCACCTGGAAGCAAACAGTGTCACAGCGCCTTGCCAACTCCCTGTGCCACTCAGCACGCTGGGCTAAATCAGCCACATGTCCCGATGACTCTGCATAAGGTAGCAATTACCTGGAGCAAAGATGGGGTCAGTGCCCTATTCCTCAGGGACTGGGCTCCTACTGACCTTTGCTGGCCACGGCTTGTACTAGCTTTGGTTCCACTCTCCTGCAGGGTTTGCTCCCAGGCCCGGGCCATTCACCCACTGGGCAATGGCAGGAAAGCCAGAAATGGATTTCAGGCCACGTGAGAGGGTGTCCACCCCACGCAAGCCCTGGGTGGGTTAATATGAGCCAGCATGGTCCAATTAACCTTAGATGCTGCACTGGGAGGGGAACCAGGGGGCTAATGTTAGGGGCTAATGGCAGACAAAGCCCAGCTTTGGGGAGATGCTAGGGTAGGGTGATAAAGCCAGGAAGTGAGAGCAGGAGGGGACTGCAGGGAAGGGGCTGTAGTTGCTCCTTACAGGGAAAGGGAGTTGGCCAGGGACAAGGAGGAGGTCCAGGGGGATAGTAAACCCTGGGGTCCTGCCCTGGACTGGAGAGTCAGGCAAGAGGCCAAGAGGGGTGAAGTAACTATGGGGAGCAGAGGAAGCTCTGCTGGCAAGCCCAGAGATAGGCAAGGAGACAGAGAGGAGGGTAGGAAGGAGCCCAAGAAAACAGAAACAGGCTCTGAGACTGAGCAGATCTAGGTTGCTAGTCGCAAAGTCCCTGGGCTGGAACCTGGAGTAGCAGGTGGGCCTGGGTTCCTCTACCAGCTGCTGGGAAAGTGTCACCAAGCTGGGAGTTGAGCAGCAGACTGCCCGAACTGGCATCCAGATCGCTTGTCTTGTGGGACTTTGTTACCCTGGAAGGGCGGGGTGGGGCAGAAGGGGGGCGGGGGGAAGGACTACATAGTGACCTAGCCCAAGGGCCGAATGCCAAAGAGGGAGCAGCCTGAGTCATGGAGAGAGAGAAGGGCCACAGTGCAAGCAACTGATGGGAAAGGGACACCAGATGGAGCAAGAGCTAATTCCCAGACCCAGCCACAAGGAGACGCACATGCAGTGAGTGGACCCCTTCACAGACCACGATGGAAGAACAGGTGCGGTTACTTTGCCAGGTCTCCCAAACCCCTGGGTCATCTCCCAGGCCATTAAAAAACAAACTGTATGCACACTCAACCTGCACGCCCCACTGCACACCGCCATCTATTCTGCACACACGCCCCTCCACCCACCCACACCCATACACAAAGGCAGAAATCTGTATGATAAGATCTTCACTTACCAAGTAAGGCTGCCACTTCGTATGCTTTCTTCTGCTCAATTGTCTCATAGTTGAGTGCTTCAAAAAATATATCCAGCACGAGAATATTCTCTCTGCAGAAACAGGACAAAGCCATCAGAACACCAGTCCCCAGCCGCTGCACTTGCCTTGTAACAGGAAATGAAGTGGGACTAGTTTGCCTTCTCCCGCTGTCCCTGCTGCTCTCTCTGAAGAGGCCTTGGCAGCTCCACCAACACAAGCTGAGATTCAGAGATTTTAAAGCCGGAAGGAGCCATCATGACCATCCAGTCTGATCTCCTGCTTAACCTCACCCAGAGATTCCTGCATCAAGCCCATATTTTTTAGAAAGAGACACCCAGTACTGATTTCATCTTTCTCCTGAGGGGTGAGCCTGTGTAGAATGGCAGGTGGCACAAGGACGCTTAACACATGGAATTACTCCCAGTGCCTCCATATCGATCATGGGCACAGCAAGAGAGAGGGGGAGTCTAATTTCTTCTCTGATGCATCAAACTGCTAATTCCACCCATCCACCCTCTAGATCCCAGGTTCATATGGGCTGCGCCCACAGCACAGAAAAATGTCTTCGCTGCAGTAAAAGGTGTGGTTTTCACATTGCGATAGCTATCTTGATTTAAAAGCTAATGGAGCCAATGCAGAGGGTTGACCTTGAATAGCCACACTCAGGTAACAGCTACCAGTGCCTTGCCTTTGCTTGAATTTTACACCGTAGCTCCATGTAAAACACACTCACTTCTGCAGTGAAGATGTAGCCAGAATGTGGTGTTAGCAGAGGAGGGTTTAGGTCCTGAAACTATCTGGCCAAGGTAACCCTGTTTTACAGATGCTATTCACTCATGAAATCAATGAGGCTGAGGATACCTATTTATCTATGGTGTTTTTCTGGCCCCCATGACCGTAGCATCTGAGCACCTCACAATCTTTACTGTATTTATTCTCACAACCCCGCTGGGAGGCAGGGTAGGGCTGTTATCCCCATTGTACAGATGGGGAAACTGAGGCATGGAGAGGCTCAATGACCTGGCCACGGTCACAGAGAAAGCTCTCAGCAGAGCAGAAACTTGTATCAAGGACCTAGGCAAGTCACCAGGCAAAACAACTTTGCAGAGCTCAGCTAACGACTCTGCATGTGCCCGCGTTCTCCTTTAACTTCAGCTTTCCTGTCAGAAAGATTCTGGAGCTTCGGCTTTCGGTTAATGATGCCTGCAGAAATGTGAACAGCATCCTTGGGGCAAGCAGCCTCTTATGACAATCCCAACAGAGATCAGCGACCTGCAGGGCTGGGCGCTACACTGACACATTGTGAGGGACAGTCCCGGCTCTGAAGAGTTTACAAACTACATAGACAAGGCAAATGGTGGGAGAGGCAGTGATTTGCCCAGTGACAGCACAGCTGGGAACAGAACTGAGCTCTCCTTGCCCCTAGGCTGCATGACCCCAGCACAGCCATCCTGTCTGCTCACGCCACCCACTTATGCCATCACCACTGTGAAAAGGGAGGAACCAGCAGCACTGGGCCGGTACCCTCACTTACGAGATGTATTTTTCAGACTTGTTAAACTTCTTCTCCAGGTACTTGGCTGAAGTCTTGCTGGGGATCTTCACCATGGAGAGCTCTTTGTTGTATCTGGTCAGGTTACACGGCATCCTGCAGATACAGTAATTGCTGTCCTTTTCAGCAAGCAAACCTGCAAACAGGAGGGTGAAGTGGGTCTCAGGGAGCATCCCAGACAGCTCACAGGAGTTGGTGGGCAGGGTGGTTCAAACAAGCCCTTTCTTCTTGATGATTCAAAGCAAAGAAGGGATGGAAGGGACTTCCCTGTCCAGGGAAGGGCTGAACAAGCCAACTCTTTGATAAGAAGAGGCAGAGTTTCCAACCATTCAATCCATCCCTCCTCTGCTGCAGCCATTCCTGTCAGCCTGGGAGCTTGAGACAGCTCTTCCCCTGGATTGGTCCAGAGCCCAGGTTTGCTGGGGGTGGACAAAGGAAGAGGGTGCTCTATAATGGCTGCATATGCAATGTTATGCAGCTCTTCCATCTCCAGCCAGGTTTGGTCTCCACCCTGGGGGAATCCAGGAGGCTGCGTTGGGATAAAGGCCTTACTGGAGGGATTGGGGTCTTGAAGATGGTGGGTAAAATCTTCAAAAGCATCTAAGTGGCTTAGGAACCTAAAAGCCCCATTTTCAAAAGTGACTTAGGCTTGGTCTATACTTAAAAAGTAGGTTGCCATAGCGGCATCTCTCAGGGGGTGTGAAAAATACACACCCCTGAGCTCCAAAGCTATGCCAACCCCCTGTGTAGCCACAGCTGGGTCAATGGAAGAATGCTTTTGTCACCCTAGCTACCATCACTCGAGGAGACTGTGTTTCTACAACAATGGAAATACCCCTTCCATAGCTGTAGGCTGTGTCTATGCTACGGGGTTACAGCAGTGTAGCTATGGCACCACGGCTGTGCTGTTACAGTTCCCGTAGTGTAGACATGGCCTTAGGGACAGATTTTTAAAGGTATTTAGGTGCCTAAGGATGCAGATAGGTGCCTAGTGGGATTTTAAAACCGCCTAGGTGCCTAACTCCCTTTGGACACCTTTGAAAATGCTACTAGGCTCTTACTGGTGTCTTTAGTCACCTAAATGTCTTTAAAAATATGGCCCCCAAGTGCCTAAGCCATTCTTTAAAAAAGGACTTAGGCTCCTAAGTCACTTAGGTGCTTTAGAAAAATGTTACCCTTTATTTCTAGCCTTTGCTTTTAGCTAAGGTGGTGTCAGGGGTGTGTTACATGACAATTACAAGAGATTAAACAGTATGGAGATGACCAGCTTAAGGGAATTTCTATTAATATTCCTCCCATGAGCCTTACAGCCTGGCCACACAGCTAAAGACAATACAGACATGCAAATATTTGGCATTTCACAAACAACCTTAACTCGAAGACAGCACACGTCCCTATGCACTGCTCCGACACTCACCTCACTGACTTATGGGTATATTCATCTACAGAACATACAATTAGTGAGGCATATGCTGAAATACTCTGCAGGCCCATCTGCCCATCTGTGTCACAGTTAAGGTTCTTTGTGAACACATCAGATGGCATGTTACATAGTGTTTCTGAGGGTCTGCTGTTTCACAACTGTTTATCCCAAACTTCTGAAACTCTGCAAGAAAATTCTCTTCTGAGCCTAAAATGATCCCCAAATACTATTATTATTGTTTGTTGGGATGATTAGGATGAGCTCTGCATAGTAAACAGCCACACGTACATGGGGTGTTTGCTTGCAGTTGGTCCTAGCAACTCACTCGTCAATCATTAGTGGCTCCAAGTAGCTCTGTGTGCTCTGCAGCACAGGGACCTTGCCTCTGGGACCATGCCCCGGGACCTTGCCTCTGCTGGCATGTTAAACCTTGTGAGCATAGCTAGCAGCAATAGCCACTTGCAAAAGGGAACATATGGCTGTCCAAGTACACCAAGTCTCCTATGGTGAAGCTAGCAAAACAACTTTCAAAGTATAACACTGGTGGGAGTGGGGATGGAGAAAACTAGTGGATAGCTTAGAGCTTTGGTGCAGATGGATTATGATACACTGGTCAACCACAAAGCCAAGGAGTCATGGTCAAACACGTGGAGACTACTGGACCATAGAAATTGAATGAAGACTGGAAAGAGAAAGAAAAGTATCCAGCTTGGCTGTCGCCCAGACAAACAAGGGCTGCGATCACTGATCAGACATTGAGGCGGGGCAAAAAGTATGCGATCAGAACAGACATAAACACAACAGTATGTAGAACAGGGAATTACGTGATGAACTCAAAGGACAAGACTTGCTGGAACATGGAATGGAAGAACAGTATACCAGGCTGGAGGACACGCAGTAATGATGTATGAGTTGAAAAGATATGAGTGGGAAATCACTGGTCTATGTGAACCAAGATGGGAAGGCAAAGAGGATTCTCCCATGATGCACATAGGATATTGATATTGGGAAGAGAAGACGGTGGACACCAGGACAGAGTTGCATTGGTGATAAAGCCTAAGCCACACCAGACTCTTATGGCATTTAACCTGCTATCTACTTATATGTTGAAGGTAAGATTCAGAATCAAATCTCATGGAGTTACAATAATACAAATACACGTGCTCAGCAGCCCCCAGGGAAGAAAGTGATACATTTTATAACGCTCTACAGAAAACTATACCAGAAGTTTCAAGACAAG
The DNA here is from genome assembly GCF_965140235.1 of Caretta caretta. Classification (NCBI taxonomy): domain Eukaryota; kingdom Metazoa; phylum Chordata; order Testudines; family Cheloniidae; genus Caretta; species Caretta caretta. Next base: position 4,210,988 of record NC_134232.1, read on the forward strand.
ACATGTTATGATGATGGGAGATTTTAATGTGAAAGTAGGCTAGGACTGGAATTCCTGCACTGGAGCAGTAGGCAGATTTGGATAAGGTGAAGAAAATGGGAGAGGAGAAAGGCTATTAAATTCCTGCCTGAGCAACAATCTGCTGACAACGACCATGCTATTTCCACAAAGTTAGCTGGGGAGGAAGTGGACATGGCTATCACCTAATGGGCAAAAGAAGAACATGGTAGACTTTGTGCTTGTGAATCACAGATGGAAATCAAATGTGTTGTGCAGATCATTTGTGGCTGATATCAGACCAGATCAAATGTTACTGTTGGCATCAATGAAGTGGAGGCTGAGAGCAATCTGAAAAGTGCCAAGAACTGAGATCTATGACATGGGCAAGTTCAAAGAGTCAGATATGAGGAAAGAATGTGCGGGAAAACATCACCTCCCTGGTGAAGAAATGAGCCTTGAAGAGACAAGGAACAGTGTAAAAATGTGATTATGAGAGCGGCTGAACAAGTTTAGGATTACAAGGTCAAGGAGGATAACAGCTGAAGCGCTGCAGCCGAGTGACAAGCATAGGAAGCTGAAGGAGAATAAAAAGGAGGATGTGAGTCTAAGAGCTGAGTACAACAGGCTCACCATAAAGATAAAAGCAAAAGTGAAGAGACACAGAAACAACTGGGTTAAGCGAACAATGTAAAGAAGGAGAAGAATAGGCAAAGAGAACTGTGGGTTGTATCACAAGATAAGAGAACTGAGTGGGAGATATGAATTGAAGAGGTCAGTGGTAAAGACAAGTGCAAACAAATAATTGAGGATGAACAAGGAAAGACTAAGTGATGGAAAAAATACTTTGAAGAGCTGTACAATGTGCAGAACATAGAAGACTAAACAGCCCCGGAGAAGCGTCCCAGCACAAATGAGGGAGAGCAGATGCTGGAATTCTTAGAAGAAGAAGCTAAGATCTTAATGGAAAGTTTGAAAAACAAAAAGGCGCCGAGAACTGACAAGGTAACTGCAGAGCTGCTCCAAGGTAAAGGCAATGCACAAGCTACTCAAGCAGGTCGACAAACAAGAGCAAGTATCAAGCGAACAGGGGAAAGTGATTGTAGTACCGATCTACAAAAAAAGGAGATCAGAGTGAGTGCGAGAACCCTCAGAAACACTATGTAGTGAGTCTGCCGGGGAAACCATTCACCAAGACATTGCAGAAGGGGAATGTGGAAGTGGCGCTTTCAGAGGAACTAGCCCAGAAATACAATAGATCAGTTATTTGCGATAAAACAGACACCAGAGAAATACATAGTATACAACCAAACCTGTTACAACCATTTTATAGACTTCAAATAGGCTTCTTGATAGCATTTGGCAAAAGGCTTGTGGCAAGTTATGAGATTGTGTAGCACCCCTGAAAAATTGGTGCAAGTAATAGAGAATGTCTACAGCAAGTTGATGAGGGTGGTGAGAGCAGAGAAAAAGGCTGATGGAATGGTTCGGGACAACCACAGAAGTGAGATAAGGATGCATTCTATCCCTGGATTTGTTCAACCTGGTACTGGACACAGTGATGGCTGTAGCATTGAGATATGAAATTGGAGAAGTCATGTTATGTGGGAGGACAGTGCATAACCTTGGATATTGACCACACAGCATTGACCAAGGAGGATTTACAGACAAGGTAGGCCAGGAAAGCAGAAAATCTGGGTTGAAGATCAACTTGGAGAAGATCAAAATGCCACCAGTTGGAGGACAAGAGAAAGACGGAAAGGTCAAACTCAGAGACAAAGAACTAGAACAAGTAGGGAAATGCGTGTTCCTTGGAGGACTGGTAGCGAAGAAAGGGAATTATGAAGATGATGTAAAGAGAAGAATTGGATTAGCCACTTATGCATTTGGAAAACTCAGCATGATCTGGAAGGCTAATGACATTTCAATAAAACAAAAATCAACATATATGAGATCACTGACAGTGCTGTATAGGTCAGAAATCTGCAGTCAGAGGAAAGCCATGACGCCAGATTTTGACAGCAGAAATGAAGTGGCTGAGGGGAATACTGAGAATTTCAAGACTGCAGAAAATAAAAAATGAAGAGATAAGAAAACTGCTAGGGAAAGAAATAAAGCTGTTGCAGAAGATTCAAGAAAGACAACTGCAGTGGTCTGGACCTGGAGGGGATACCATACAAGGTAATATAACCAGAGGGCAAGGAACCAGAGAAACGCTGTGGATGCACTGGACTGACGTGGTGAAGAAGGATGTAGATCAAAAAAAGTTTAAAGACGAATGAAGCCGTGAAGCTGGTACAAGATAGAAAGTGATGGAAAGACTTCATTCTGCCCCGTCATCACTGCTCAGCTGACTGAAGGGAACCAGAAAAAAAGATCATTTTTTGTTATTTGTGCTGTGATAACGCCTAGGAGCCGCAATCATAGACCACAACCCCATTGTGCTAGGCCTGTACAAACAGCACAAAAACGCAGTCTCCCCCACCCCCAGATGCCATAGGAATAGCTTGATCTCGTTAAATGTTACAGGAGAATAGATGTGTGTGTGTGTGTGCGTGTCTGAGAGAGAGAGAGAGAGAGAGAGAGAGAGAGAGAGAGACAATGAGGCTTAGCCATTGAACCCTGGTTATACCCTTAGCTCTGGAGTTATGAGTCTCTCTAAACCAACAGCTATCTGAATCCCTAGGGGTCAGAATGTATCTGAGACACAGGGTTCAGTTGACCTAGTTCCCATGGCATGATTTCTGCTCTCTCTGGGTTGGGACTGCTTTGTTTCTGGTGTAATTTATGCACACAAATGTGAATAAATCAGATCAAGTCGGTATAGAACACATTAGAGTCTGAAATAATGAATAACACACCCTCCCATCTCACCAGAGATCTGTAAAGTTTCTGTCCCTTTCAGGACACAAAGTTTTATCCAATTATTTCCATCTGTTCATAAGAAGGCATGTCTCAGAGCTTGGGGAAGCAACAGCAGCTACCATTGGGCGAAGATGTTGTGAAATCCCTTGGGGCCCTGTACTACACGGCCCCTTTAATAAGTTGTGGCATAATATTTACACAGCGCTGAACATTGTGGAGGAGCTGGGCAGAAGTGCTCTTTTAGTAACATGTCAAGATAAGAAGCAGCTGCTTCTATTACTGTCTGGGCCAGAGTGGGAAGTGGCTGCATGCTGGAACATAGAGAGCACAGATCTGACACAATCTATATTAATTATTATTTATTTGTATTGGAATAGCGCCAAGGAGTCCAGTTCTGGACTAGGACCCCATTGTGCTAGGTGCTGTGAATTTTTATTGCTATTAGGTGTATTACAGGTAGTGCCAGGACTCCATTGTGCTTGGTGGGGTACAAACACAGAACAGAAAGATGGTCCCTTCCCCAAAGAGGTTTGAAGCGCCTACCCTTTTCCTATCAGAAGGGAGCCCCTAATGTAGCGGGTTTCACCTTCGAAGGCCCCTGCCCCAAGCTTTGGTCAGGTACACGGATACGGGGAAGAATAACACAGTGCCACTGAGAGCTCCTGCAAGCACCTGGGAACAACAGCGGGAACGTTCGGGAAAACTGCACAGTATCTTTAACATCCCCTCCCGCCCCCTGAAATGAAGGCAGAGGGCCCAGCTGAGGAAGGACGTTGTATGGGGGGTGCGGGTGACATCAGTAGTAACTCTGTGTTAATGGGGTTACACCATCCCGTCGGGTGTTTTCTCCATTCGGCCTGCCCCGCAGCCCAATGTGCCACTTCCGAACTGTGGCTGCCCCAGGGGTCCCCAAGGCATAAGAATATGGTTCATGTGGTCCTTTATTCTGGCACCTTCAGCTCTAAGCATGCAGGGTTCAGAATGAAGTTAGAACATGATCCAAAGGGACTGGAGGAACATGCATTCAGTGACATTTTGGCTATCATCAGAAATTGTCCCTGTGCTGCCTTTGCCAGATTAATCCTGGCCCAGTGGGAAAGAGGGTACAGGCAGCTTTGGGGCATCTGACACAGCCATTATACTCTGCAAAGAGCCAGGCCGGCCATCACAAACAGACCTAACGGGCCGGAGAGCCCCTCCAGTGTACTAACCCAGTGCAGGTTCGGCACATTCCTTATACTGCTCCGGAGTACAGAAAGGAGCGTCCCCTGCACAGAAAAGAAACATAAGACAAGAGGGAAACATGTGGAGTCAGAAATCAGAGCATGATGGAAGGCCAGTGACTACAGCAAGAAAGCATGCATTAGGCAGCCTTTTGTCTGCACACGCAGTGCCAATCACCTAGGAGCAGGGGTGCAGGTAAAGAGGCTCACGCAGCCAGTGTGCAGCGTAGGGTGAGAGGCAGGGTCTGATCTGCACTTGCAATGCATCTCTCTGGAGATCACATACTGGAGTTGCTGTTTCACGTATAACATCGGATAAAGGTTTCCATAGCTAGTCCAGCTAGTCAGCTCCCACAGGTGAGGCTTGGTTAGCCTCGGTCAGTATCTGGATGGGAGAGCTCTGAGCTGCAGTGTTGCTGATTAAATAAGTGGCACCTTTTCAGAACTGAAATAAGGTTGTGGCGTGGCGCTATGGATCTATAAGCAGGTGACATTCCTGAACCTGCTTCTAACACAGCATGCACACACCGGGGACTTATTGTGTACTTGAAAAACAACAGAACAAACCCTAAACCTGAGCCTAAGCTTTCCCCAGAACTTGGATGTTCTTCTGAAGAGGGCTTTCCCCTCACTGTCCCTAGTTTCTTCTTCTGCAGAGAAACACTCAACCTTTCTATACTTCTGAATTTAACTTAATAGGGCCCATCTGGTCTGGCTATCAGGCTGAACCAGCAGAAATAGCTCTGCCTCTCTGTTCAGAGGTCCTAGGACTTGACACTTGGTTACAGATGCACTGTGCTGCACTCTTTCTTTGAAATGAGACATTAAACAAAATCCCTGACCACTTGTGGTCATTCATGACCCCACAACACTTTTCACAAGGGTAGGGGGCTGGTAACTACATCCCCTTTGCAGTTTCAATGGAGCATGGTATCCTTACTTCCTATGACAAACAATTATGCACTGCTGCTGTGAGTTTTTAATCAACTTTTGCATTGCTCCCCAGAGGTGACTGCATTTCAGTGGTGAATAAATTGATCCCAGAGTGTAGTCTGCATCTGAGGCTACAGTCAAATGATATGCATCCCAAAGAGAGTAAGACTTATTTCTGCTCCTTTATTTCCGAATCCTCTTTTACATTATCCACAAGAACATCAGAATGGCCAGACTGGTTCAGATCACTGGCCCATCTAGCCCAGTACCCTGACTTCCAACAGTGGCCAGTGCCACATGCTTCAGAGGGAATGAAGAGAACAGGGCAATTTTCAAGAGCTTCACCCCCTGTTGTTCAGTCCCATTTTGGCAATTGGAGGCTTTGGGACAGCCAGAGCATGGGGTTGTGTTCCTGATCATCTTAGAATCATAGAAGATTAGGGTTGGAAGAGACCTCAGGAGGTCATCTAGTCCAACCCCCTGCTCAAAGCAGGACCAACCCCAACTAAATCATCCCAGCCAGGGCTTTGTCAAGCCGGGCCTTAAAAACCTCTAAGGATGGAGATTCCACCACCTCCCTAGGTAACCCATTCCTGTGCTTCACCACCCCCCTCGTGAAATAGTGTTTCCTAATATCCAACCTAGACCTCCCATACTGCGACTTGAGACGATTACTCCTTGTTCTGTCATCTGCCACCACTGAGAGCAGCCAAACTCTATCCTCTTTGGAACCCCCCTTCAGGTAGTTGAAGGCTGCTATCAAATCCCCCCTCACTCTTCTCTTCTGCAGACAAAACAAGCCCAGTTTCCTCAGCCTCTCCTTGTAAGTCATGTGCTCCAGCCTCCTGGTCATTTTTGTTGCCCTTTGCCGGACTCTCCAATTTGTCCACATCCTTTCTGTAGTGGGGGGACCAAAACTGGACACAGTACTCCAGATGTGGCCTCACCAGTGCTGAACATTTCCCTCGATCTGCTGACAACACTCCTACTAATACAGCCCAATATGCCGTTGTCCTTCTTGGCAACAAGGGCACACCGCTGACTCATATCCAGCTTTTCGTCCACTGTAATCCCCAGGTCCTTTTCTGCAACTTGGCTAATAAACATTGATGGCCCTATCCTCCTTGAACTTATCTAATTCTTTTTTGAACCCAGTAATACTTTGGGCCTTAACAACATCCCCTGGCAAGGAGTTCCACAGGTTGACTGTGCGTTGTGTGAAAAAATACTTCCTTTTGTTTGTTTTAAACTTGCTTGCCTATTAATTTCATTTGGTGACCCCTAGTTATTGTGTTATGAGAAGGAGTAAATAACACTTCCTCATTCACTGTCTCTGCACCAGTCATGATTTTATAGACCTCTGTCCTATCCCCCCTTTGTCGTCTCTTTTCCAAGCTGAATAGTCCCAGTCTTTTTAATCTCTCCTCTTATGGAAGCTGTTCCACCCCCTAATCATTTCTGTTGTCTTTCTCTGTACCTTTTCCAATTCTAATATGTCTTTTTTGAGATGGGATGACCAGAACTGCATGCAGTATTCAAGGTATGGGTGTAACATGGATTTATATAGTGGCATTATAATATTTGCTATCTCATTATCTATCCCTTTCCTAATGGTTCCTAACATTCTGTTTGCTTTTTTGACTGCCGCTGCAGATTGAGTGGATGTTTTCAGAGAACAATCCATGAGGACTCCAAGATCTCTTTCTTGAGTGGTAACAGCTAATTTAGACGTCATCCTTTTTTATGTATACATAGGTCCTGAAACTAAGGGTGCAGGGGATGCTGCTGCACCCCCAAGCTTGAAGTGGTTTCCATTATACACAGGGTTTACAGTTTGGATCAAAGGCTCTCAGCACCCCCACTATACAAATTGTTCCACCACCCCTGTATGTATAGTTGGGATTACATTTTCCAATGTGCATTACTTTGCATTTATCAATATTGAATTTCATCTGCCATTTTGTTGCCCAGACACCCAGTTTTGTGAGATCCCTTTGTAACTCTTCACTGTCTGCTTTGGCCTTAACTATCTTGAATAATTTTGTATAATCTGTTTACTTCTTTTTCCAGATCATTTATGAACACATTGAAGAGCGCTGGTCCCAGTACAGATCCTTGGGGGACACCACTATTTACCTCTCTCCACTGTAAAACTGATCAGTTCCTACCCTTTATTTTCTATCTTTTAACCAGTTACTGATCCATAAAAGGACCTTCCCTCTTATCCCATGACTCCTTATTTTGCTTAAGAGTCTTTGGTGGGGAACCATGTCAAAGGCTTTCTGAAAGTCTGAGTACACTCTATCCACAGGATCACCCTTGTCTACATATTTGTCAACTTGCTAAAATAATTCTAATAGATTAGTGAGGCATGATTTCCCTTTACAAAAGCTGTATTGACTCTTCCCCAAAAAATCGTGTTCATCTGTGTGTTTGATAATTCTGTTCTCTACTATAGTTTCTATCAATTTGCCTGGTACTGAAGTCAGGCTCACGGGCCTGTAACTGCCAGGATCGCCTCTGGAGCCTTTTTAAAAAATAGGCATTCCATTAGCTGTCCTCCCGCCATGCGCTACAGAGGCTGATTTAAGCAATAGGTTAGATACCACAGTTAGTTGTTCTTCAATTTCATATTTGAGTTCCTTCAGAACTCTTGGGTGAATCCCAACTGGTCCTGGTGACTTATTGCTGTTTAATTTATCAGTTTGTTACAAAACCACCTCTACTGACAGTTCTCAATCTGGGACAGTTCCTTAGATTTGTCACCTAAAAGGAATGGCTGAGATGTAGGAATCTCCTTCACATCCTCTGCAGTAAAGACCGATGCAAAGAATTAATTTGTCTTCTCGTCAACTCCCTTGTCTTCCTTGAGTGCTCCTTTCTGGTGTAATTTATGCATACAAATGTGAATAAATCAGAACAGGTCTGTACAGAACACATTAGAGCCTGCAAAGCTATGTGTAAAATGAATAACACACCCTCAATCATCCAGTGGCCCCATTGATTGTTTGGCAGGCTCCCTGATTCTGAGAAACTTAAAAAATTGTTTGCAGTTAGTTTTTGTGTCTTTTGCTAGTTGTTCTTCAAATTCTTTTTTGGCTTTTCTAATTATACTTTTTCACTTGACTTGCCAGAGTTTATACTCCCTTCTATTTTCCTCAGTAGGAGTTGACTTAGGATTTTTGTTTTGTTTTTAACTGCCTCTTTTACTCTGCTGTTTAGCTACGGTGGCATTTTTTCCCTCTTAGTATTTTTATGTATTTATTTAGGGGATACATATAGTTTGAGCCTCTATCATGGTTTTTTGGGGTTTTTTTAAGTTTCCATGCAGCTTACAGGCATTTCACTCTTGTGACTGTTCCTTTTAATTTCTGTGTAACTAGCCGCCTCATTTCTGTGTAGTTCTCCTTGTTGAAGTTAAATGCTATTGTGGTGGATTTCTTTGGTGTTTTCCCCCCTAAAAAGATGTTAAATTTAATTACATTATAGACACCATTACCAAGCAATTTAGCTATAGTCACCTCCTGGACCAGATCCTGTGCTCCACTTAGAACTAAATGAAAATAATTGCCTCTCCCCATGTGGGTGCCAGGACTAGCTGCTCCAAGAAACTGTCATTCATGGTATCTAGACATATTATCTCTGCTTTCCATCCTGAGGTGACATGTTCCCAGTTAATATGGACATAGTGGAAATCCCCCATTACTATTGGGTTTTCTATTTTGTAGTCTCTCTAATCTTCCTAAGCATTTCCCCATCCTTGTCAGGCAGTCGGTAGTATATTCCTACTGCTATATGCTTATTCAAGCGTGGAATTTCTATCCGGAGAGGTTCTCTGGTACAGTTTGATTCATTTAAGATTTTTACTGTATTTGACTCTATGCTTTCTCGAATGGATAGTGCTACTCCATCACCAGTTTGACCGACTCGGACATTCTGATATATTTTGCACCATGGTATTACTGTGTCCCATCAATTATCATCATTCCACCAAGTTTCTGTGATGCCTATTATAACAATATCCACATTTAATACCAGGCACTCACCTATGTTAGTATTTAGACTTGCATTTTTATACAAGCACAGTTAAAATTTGTCAATATTTAGTTGACTGCCTTCATGTGATGGAACTGTATGGGACTCTTTTTCATTTGACTGTTTCTCTTCAGTTCCTACCTGTATGTTATCCTCTCCTCTTCACTGAGTATGGAGTATCCCCTTTCATAAATCCTCCTCTAAGGAATGTCTCTATCCACACCTGTTGGCTTTCCCCCTGCCCTTAGTTAAAAACTCCTCTACAACCTTTTTCATTTTCATGCCAACAATCTGGTTCTGTTTTGGTTTGGGTGGCGCCCATCCTTTCTCTTTTTCCAAAAGATTCTCCAGTTCCTAATAAACCTAAATCCCTTCTCCCAACACCATTGTCATCTCATCCATGCACTGAGACCCTGAAGTTCTGGCCCTGCATGCGGAACTGGGAACATTTCAGAGACTGACACCTTGAGCTCCTGGACTTTAATCTCTTATCTAGCAGCCTAATTTGGCCTCCAGGACCTCTCTCTTACCTTTCCCTGTGTCACTGGTACCTACATGAATCACTACTGCTGGCTTCTCCCCAGCACTGCCCAAAAGTCTGTCTAGGTGTCTAGATGTCTAAGAGAGATCTGCAACCTTCAAAGCCACCAGGCAATTCACCGTGTGGTTCTCCCAGTCCAATAACTATATTTCTAATACAAACCCAACTATCTATATTCCTAACAATCGAATCCCCTGTCACTATTAGCTAATAACAGTATTACTTCCCTAGGGTTTCCTTCATATGTACTGCTGAATTTTAACTGCAAACATACTCCAGGCTTCTGAGATCCTGCAGGAGCCCTGGGTTCAGAGAGACAGCAACAGCCTTGCAGCCTACTTCATGTACATGTACATGAACTGAGCCTAAGCCCTCTAGCAGTTTGTAGCCTAAAACCTGCTTCAGGCACCTGGGGTGAAATCCTGGCCCCACTGGAATCAATAGGTGTTTTGTCATTGGCATCAATGGGATAAGGATTCTACCCCGCACTGTAATGACTAGTGGGAAGCTATGGGTAGGGGCAGGAATCTATTAATCTTCCTTGCTAAGCAGAGCCAATCTGCACCTAGGTGTGATGTCCTATGGGCCTGGATTCTGTGTGACAGGCAGGCCAGTGAGGTTGGGACAAAGGAAAGGTTGGTTTCCAACTCCTGCACTCAATGCCGGACAGTACAGAGTAGGGGGTGGGATAAGATGGCTTTTGTGTTCCCCTGACCTTGAGGCTGGCCAGGAGCCAGTCCTGCTCCAAGGGGCTGTTCTGCCAGCTGGGGATCATGGGAGCACTCTGGCCAGGCCCTCTTTTTCCCTGCCACATGCTCTAGGCTGGGCAAAATGCCACCACAACAGCATCTGCACAACATCCAGGAACTGCCCCAGGCAGGGCGAACCCAAGGGGAGCCAGAGGTGCTGTGTTTCTGGCTGCTTGGTGCCACTTGGAGCAGGACAAAGTAGCTGAGCAGAGCCAGGTCTCAAGGTCCAGGAAGCCAGTGGGATAAATCATGTCTCTGTCGTACAGAGTGGCAGGAAGAGTGACAGGAAGCAACATAATAGTGCCTAGCTCTCATCTAGCACTTTCCATCAGTAGATATGAAAGCACTTTACAAGAGGGGCAGTATTATTGCCCCCATTTTATCAATGGGGAAACTGAGGCATGGGGAGGGGTACTGACTTGCACATGATCACCCAGGAAGTCAGCAGCAGAGCTAGGATGAGAATTCAACTCTCCTGAGTGCCAGGCCAGTTCACAAGCCACTAGACCAGCCTGGCTCCCTTCACAAGCAAGTGCTTGTAAAGATTAACTGTTGGCACGTACACAGCCCCTTCCAAGCTCCGAGCTTGATCCAGCAGCCCTGGCTCACTGTGGAGGCTCCAGACGTCACCACTGAAATGCAGACACCACTCAGCACCCTGTGGGAGGCGCCAGAGCAAACCCTTCCGGTCCCAAAAAGTACCATGGGGAGCCCACCCACAGCATCAGGGCTTCCAGGTCCCACCTGAGGTGATGTGGCTGCTGTCCTAGTGCCAAAACAAGAGCCTGAGGCATCAGCCCAACCACACACAGTCGGATATGTTCCACGCATCCCCATGCAGACTGACCTGGCATGTGGACCATTTTGCAGTTGCAGTTTTCCACAATGTAGCGGGTTTCACAGTCGATCCTGCAAGCCGTGATACTGTAAATGGGGAAAAAGTCTAACCCCACATCCGACAAGCGACACTCGCCCCACGGAGGGGGCAGGTAGGTCAGCTGCAAGAAACAGAAAGAGCCGGTGGTTAGTAGATCACAGGCATCAGCTGCAGCATGGAAGGTGCTTGGGGGAAGATGAGTGAAGGGGAAGCTCTGCTCTTTAACAGATCCTGGCGACGAGCAAGGCACTGAGTGTGTGTGTCTCCCTCATTGCGTCGGGCCCTTCCAGACGGAGGAGCCCCGCTGGGTGAAGGACGAGAGCAGGATTGTAATAGCACAATGGCTGTGTGAAGTGGGGACCGAGCAGGAGGCCGACACAGCAGTTAGGCAACGATAGGAGCATGCATAGTCACAGATGGAGTTTTGTACTGCTAAAGGGTAGTAGAACTCGGGACTCGGTGACTCCGCTCTGCTCCGCCAGGGAAGAGTCCTAAGTGTAGTGACACATCACAAAACAGAAGGGGCAGGCTGGTGTTGGCAGGCAGATCTCCCTTGCCTTGGTGGGGAAGAAACTGGCAGGTTCCCAGAAAAAGCCACCCAACCAGCCCAGGAACAATTTCCCCAAGAATTGTTTGCTTCAGCAATGCCATTTCACAGTGGGGGAGTGGAGCTGCCTGAGACTCGGCAGAGTAGGTGCAGGTAAAAGGTGTTGGCCTGCGTTTGCCACGGACTAGAGATTCTTGGTGCCTCGTATTTTGGGTGCCCAGTTTGAGACCCTTTAGGACAGGTGCATGCTGAGCACCCTGGCACTCCCTGGGGCAGCCACAGTCACTAGTCCCCTTTGACAATGCAGTCCAACAGCTGTGCAGGGGTGGGACGAGGTAGGTAAATTTGAAGAGGTCCAGACAGGGGGTCCTGAACACCACATGGGAGGCACTGAGAGCTGTGCTTTAGGAGGTAGTGTGGCCTAGTGGATAGCATGTTAGCGCAGGACTCAGGAGGCCTGGATTCTACCCCGGCCTTGCCACTGCTTTGTTAGATGACCTTAGACAAGTCACTCTCCCTCACCACCTCGTCCTTGCGCTTCAGTTTCCCCATCTGTGACATGGGGATAATCATACTCCCCAGCTCTGAGATCAAGGAATGAATGAACTCTCTCCGAGCCAGGTGTTGGTTATTATTCCCGCCAAAGAGTACAGCTCTGTTATTTTGAGTGTCCAGTGATTCTGAGTGTCTCAGCTTTTGGGGTAAGACAAGTCGGGTCTGATTCACAGAGGCGCTGAGCGCCTGCAGCTGCCATTGATATCGCGCGGTGCCGGGGGTGCTCAGCAGCTTCTCAGAGCGGCAGACATGCCAAATCAGGCGACGAAGAATTCAGGTTCCCAGAATCACTGGGCGCTTTTGAAAATCCTGGCCCAATCTCTTGGGGGGTTGCATCCCAGCCTGCCTATAAAACACAGCTTCTTTCTGACACCCGTCCCTGTTCTGCATGAAATTAACTGGTTTGTCAGTGTCTTCAGGAGAATTTTTTTTGAGGGGAGGCTGTTTCTCTCCAGCTCAATGGCCAAGTCTCTCTAGCTGGGGCTGTAACAACTCACATAGTCGGTGGATCCGGCACAAGAGGTGCCCTGTGGGTACACTCAGCAGTGGGCTACAGCTCATGTATCCTGCTGTGTTTAGTGGAGCGACTCCTCCTAGCCAGGCCTTCTGTTGCTGGGGCCTTCCCATCTAGGGAGACCAGATTTTCTACCACCTAGGGAGGTGGTAGAATCTCCTTCCTTAGAGGTTTTTAAGGTCAGGCTTGACAAAGCCCTGGCGGGGATGATTTAACTGGGAATTGGTCCTGCTTCGAGCAGGGGGTTGGACTAGATGACCTTCAGGGGTCCCTTCCAACCCTGATATTCTATGATTCTATGATTCTATTTTCAAAGTAAAAAACAGATGGCTGTCCCTGGGGTGTGTAGGAGTGGGGAATAGGGCAGCAGCAGGGGATAGGTTAGGTGGACAGTCAAGCAACACCTCCACCCCTTTTTCCTTCTGTGGATCTGACTCTGTACAGGAAGGGCTGGGAACTTATGGGGCGGGTGGTCTGACTGGGAGACCTCGTGCAGGGTGTCAACCATCCTATAGACCCCCAGACTCCTATGGTCCCTGTCATAAATATAAAGGGAAGGGTAAACACCTTTAAATCCATCCTGACCAGAGGAAAAACCCTTTCACCTGTGAAGGGTTAAGAAGCTAAGATAACCTCACTGGCACCTGACCAAAATGACCAATGAAGAGACAAGACACTTTCAAAGCTGGACGGGGGGAGAAACAAAGGTTCTCTGTCTGTGTGATGCTTTTGCTGGGACCAGAGCAGGAATGCAGGTCAGAACTCCTGTAAAGAGTTAGTAAGCAATCTAGCTAGATATGCATTAGATTCTGTTTTGTTTAAATGGCTGATAAAATAAGCTGTGCTGAATGGAATGTAGATTCCTGTTTTTGTATCTTTTTGTAACTTAAGGTTTTGCCTAGAGGGATTCTCTATGTTTTGAATCTGATTACCCTGTAAGGTATTCACCATCCTGATTTTACAGAGGTGATTCTTTTACTTTTTCTTTAATTAAAATTCTTCTTTTACGAACCTGATTGCTTTTTCATTGTTCTTAAGATCCAAGGGTTTGGGTCTGTGTTCACCTATGCAAATTGGTGAGGATTTTTATCAAGCCTTCCCCAGGAAAGGGGGTGTAGGGCTTGCAGGGATATTTTGGGGGGGAGACTTTTCCAAGTGGGCACTTCCCCTGTTCTTTGTGTAACACTTTGGTGGTGGCAGCTTTTAACCTAAGCTGGTAAGAATAAGCTTAGGGGGTCTTTCATGCAGGTCCCCACATCTATACCCTAGAGTTCAGAGTAGGGAAGGAACCTTGACAGTCCCTCTGGCAGAATCTGTTCCCTTAATCACAAACCACTTCTCTCTCCGCCTTGGGGGAGAGAATCCTTTACCAGCTGTTCCTTTGGTCACCCTGTCACAGAAATCAAGTCCATTTCTGGCCTTTTAACCTGTTGGTTCCCAGCAGGGGCAGAACAAGGCTTGTAGCTTGTTGGAGACAAGTTTTCGATCTTCAAAGCTAATCAGTTTCTTGTAATTGGCCCCCAAGAGTTTGTTCAGAGGTTGCTTATCTGGATCCATTGTACTGATTCCCTCCCCTCTGCCCCCAATCCCTTATTAAGCTAGAACAACACATTCACACAGGAAAGTCTTATAACCCAGGAGACAATAACTTCCCCTCATGGACCAGATCATTCCATTATTACATCTTGTTAGGTGATTACATATAAGGGCCACACACATACTGCAGAGAGGGTCAAGTGTCACCACATGGGGCAACTCCGGTGGACAGTTTCACTTCCTCAGAGAGCTCTTTCAGGTGACCACTCTGTAGAGGTTACAGAAAACTCAATGAGGCTCTGGGGTTGGTAACACTGACAGGGAGCAGGGACGTCCCTACACCCTGTTCCCATCAGCACGGGGAGGCTGGAAGGGCTCCCTACAGCCCGATCTCTGCTGCTCCTTTATCCAGCAGAAGCAGCAACTGTGGAGTGGTGCACAACAGGGGCTGCGCATTCTGTCTTGTCAGGTCTGGAAGCAAGGGAGTATCAAACCCAGGTCTTGTGGTATTTCGAGGACTGGGTAAGAACTGCAAACACCACTTCAAATGTGAGGGGGTTTCATGGTCCTGCTTGCAGGCTAGGGCTCTTTAGGGAAACATGAGATGATCAGAGTCAGTTAGCGTACTGTCAGCCTGCACTAAGATGAGTTGTGCCTCTCTGTTTTCTGGGGAGCAGTCTGTTTTGTGTCACTCAGTTTTGGGTTCTTGTGTGTTATCATTCTGATTTCTGAGAAATAAAGTTGTGTTTAGTTGCAACCTTCCAGCAAGGGTATTCTATGTTTTTATCGAACTTCTCCCATGGTGTGCCAAGAAACATAACAGGTCTCTTGTGCAGGAGTTCGGAGCAGTAAGTGACCACAGAGCCACTAACCACGATGCATCACCTGGCTTTGTTAACTCACTAAATTTATTGCCTCTTGGGAGAGCAGTCTGTAGCGTTGAGGTACAATTCCTGGAGGGCTAAATTCCTAACAAAATCCTTCCTGTTGCCATAAAGAGCTAGGTAAGTTTTAACATGAATCTTTACTCCTTGTCATTATGACAATATCTCTGGACGATAGTTGATATTTCTTTTACAGCATCTGTGAGATGGAAGGCAGCATCCTGATGAATCCTGCACTTTCAGGGTTTTGTGTCATGAGAAATTATGGATAGTACTTCAAGGGGAAATTCATGCACTGCAGTAAGTTGACAGATTCTCTCAGGTGGTTATAAATTTTAAGGCTCTGTGTGGATCAGAAAATGCACAGGCAGGGCCCTCTTGGGAGAGGAGAGTGCCCATGGTATAGAACATGCCCAGAGGTCAGGACTGCACATGTCTTGAAAGAAGGAGCATAGTTTGGAGCATTTGAAGGAGCATAGTTTGGAGCAGTGGTCCCCAACCTTTCCGTGGGAATAGCATATTGCTATTTCCAGAAGACTGCGGCGGGTGCCAGACACCTGCTGCCAAAATGTCCCTGCTGAGTGTGGCTGCCGGAGAACCATCGAGAAGCGTCGCCGCTGAAATGCTGCTGACAAATGGGCGCCGCGTTGGGGACCACTGGTTTGGAGCATAAAACCCAATTCCCAAGTGCTTTCTGGCATGCAGCTGCTTTAGATTTTGATGAAAGTGTTCCCGTTTCTGCCCCTTTGGCTGATAGCCATGCTAGGGGTCAGACGGTGACTGGAATTGGACTGTGCAACCCAGTCAGTTTCAGTGGTATGAATTTCACCTACATCTTGCATTGTTTTTTCTTCTTGGCTGTTTGTAACTGCTGCAACAGCTCTGTGGATCCATACACTCTTCCCTACTCTGGTCCAAGGTTTTCCTGACGGGTTAAGCAATACTGTTTAATGCCCTAACCTAGCAAGGCACAGAACATCCTCAATTCCAATGGGATCTGAGGTTGCTCAGGACTTTGAAGGAGACATGCAGCATGACTTAGCAGAAAACCCTGAATAGGCATCCCCGGGGGTTTGACTCATTCCCCTTGTCTATTATGAACCTCACATTTGATTAAGACTAGATTCTTTTCTGCAGCTCTTCCTGATGTTACGTTTCATAGCACAGCTGGATAACCCAAAGCCCGGGGAATTTCAGGGGCTACTGGGACCATGTTGACTGCTACTCTTTAATTTGGTGTCATGGGCAAGTATCACTTTCAACTGGATGTACTGGCCCAATTCTGATCTCAGTTCTAGTGGTTCATCTATTAGTTATTTATTTATAGGTCCATCAACGTAGCAACTGAGCACCTGTGAAGGCAGCAGTATTATCCCCATTTTGTAGATGGGGAAACTGAGGCCCAGAGAGGCAAAAAGACTTGTCCGAGATCATGCTACAAGTCAGTAGCAGAGCTGCAAAGTGCACCCAGTTCTTCGGACTTCCAGATCATCCTTTATTGGTTATTTCTCCCTGCCCCCTGAGATCTTTGCTCTGTGCACAGAGAACAGCACACAAGGGGAATGCCAGAGGTGGTGGGAGGAGAAGCAATGTACAGCAGGATGCTTGGCTGCTTAACTCAGTTGCCCCTAGTAGCATGAGGCCAGTAGGGTAGTGAAACGCCCACAGGCTGCAGCAGCTGCAATCTTTGGCCAGGACCCTGAACACCTGTAAGAGATTTGCAAAATTTGGCAGCTGTGTGAGTGATCCTGGCCCTGGCCTGCAGGAAATGGGGCCACTACAGAAGCTGATGAGCACAGAGAGAGGTAAAGTATAAAGGTCTCCCAGCAGGGACTAGCTGGAATAAGAGTACTTGTGGCACCTTAGAGACTAACCAATTTATTTGAGCATGAGCTTTCGTGAGCTACAGCTCACGAAAGCTCATGCTCAAATAAATTGGTTAGTCTCTAAGGTGCCACAAGTACTCCTTTTCTTTTTGCGAATACAGACTAACACGGCTGTTCCTCTGAAACCTAGCTGGAATAAAACTCTCTTTTTGAAAAATCCTGTGGACCGAGGAAACAAGCCTGAAATATTGAAGCAGCCGCTAATGACAGGGAAATGGAACTGCTGGAAAAAGTTTTACCAACTGGAAAGGGAGCCAGCACATTATTTCAAGGCAGCTGGGAAAGTGAAGGACACAGGCTGGCCAGCTCTGCAATGCATCTGTCCCCTGCCCTGTAGTTCGCAGGCCTGCACAAACATAGCTCCTCCAGTGCACCTCACTTGAGACTGGCAGCGCTCCCTGCTGCTTCAGGCTTGTGGCTTCTTGAGCAGCCCTGGCCAATCCTCTACCTAAGAGGTGATTATGGGCTAGGCTCCAGCAGATTTTGGTGAGCAAACCCATTTTCCCATCTGAGCTAATGCAGGATCTGAACCCATGACTCTGGCTGTAAAAGAGCAGTATGCAAAACCCATATGCTACCAAGGCCCCTCTTTAGATAGCCCCTAGATTCATAGGTGGATAACAATGCATTCCAGCAAAAAAAGACTTTATTGTAGAACAGGTGGAAGTTTAGGCTATAGGAGTGTGCTTTCATCCATTAGCTTCTCTCTGTCTTCTAATCTATCTCCCCTGCCAATGTGTGTCTGGAGAAGGCCCAGCACACTTCTGAAAGCTCAAACACCGGAAATAATAATAAGGCCTCCACTGCACTGCAGCTAACTATCTATTCGCTTTGCAGAGTGTAGCTCTTTGTTTCACTTGCAATCTATAGATGGGGAAGAAAATATAAAGCCAGTGCTCATAAAGTCTGTGGATGACACACAAATTGGTGGAGTGGTAAATGCTGATAAGGTCAGGACAGTTTCACAGAGTGATCTCCCTCTCTTGGTAAGGCGGGCTCATTTGAACAACACACACTTTAATGCAGGCAATGCAAGGACAAACATCTAAGAACAAAGAATGTAGGTTACACTTACAAGATCATAGAATCATAGAACTGGAAGGGACCTCGAGAGGTCATCTAGTCCAGTCTCCTACACCCAAGGCAGGGCTAAGTATTATCTAGACTATTCCTGACAGGTGTTTGTCTAACCTGCTCTTAAAAATCTCCAGTGATGGAGATTCCACAACCTCCCTAGGCAATTTATTCCAGTGCTTAACCACCCTGACAGTTAGGAAGTTTTTCCTAATGTCCAACCTAAACCGCCTTTACTACAATTTAAGGCCATTGCTTCTTGCCTGATCCTCAGAGGTTAAGAAGAACAATTTTTCTCCCACCTCCTTGAAAACTTGTGTATTTGAAAACTGTTATCATGTCCCCTCTCAGTCTTCTCTTCTCCAGATGGGGGAAAGGGCTGTATTTTGGGAAGCAGTGAGATCTGGTTTGCACTTACTACCTTTACTGGCATAGCTATGTCTGCCAGGGGTGTGAATCTATCCAACACGGCAATGAAGACAAGCCCCCCAGTGTCGAGGCAGCTATGCTGACGGAAGAGTTCTTCTGGTGGCCTAGGTAATGTCGTTCAGGGAGGTGGCATTGCCATCAGCAGAAAAACACCTCCTGTTGGTGTATGCTGTGTCTACACTAGGGGGCTGTGCTGGCAGAGACTCTGTAGCCTGGTGCTGAAAGAGGTGTAAGGTTCCTGGTGGAAAGCAATGGAAAGTGAGCTCCGGTGTAGTACGGTGGTTTAAAAGCTGACTTGATCTTTGAGTGTCTAAACAAAGTAATGTAGGTGAGGAGCAGGGATGTGGTGTTACCTCTGTATAGGGCATTAGCGAGGCCGTGACTGGATCCTGCCCCCGGTTCTGGTGTCCACACTTTAAAAAGGATGTTGACAAACTTGAAAAGGTTGAAAAAAAAGCTACAAGAGTGATCTGAGGTCTGGGAAAGCTGCCTTCCAGGGAGAGATGAAAGAAGCTCCAGCTATTTCCTTTATCCAAGAGAAGGCGGAGAGGTCATGATGTGTAAGTACTTCCATGACGAAGAGATCTCTGATAGCAGAGGGCTCTTTACTTTAGGAGACAAAGGCAGAACAAGAGACAACAATTGGAAGCTGAAGCAAGATGAATTCAGACTGGAAATAAGAGAGACTAATCAATGGGCGCTGGTCGATGACTGGGGCTTTTAAGTACTTCTGCAACATAATACCTAAATAATAATAAATAATAAATTATTATCATTATTTTATTATTATTTACCATGCCCTGAGCAGACCCACAGATGTGCGAAAAACAAATATCACTTCATTCAGCCCACAAAATGTTTCCATTTCAGAGCCTAGGACACGTTAGAGGCAGAACAATTTTAGCGCCCGGTTCCCATGGCTCTTCTCACGTCTGGTACCTAGCAATGTTTACCGTCTACTGTGTCTACTTTTAACCGCTTTGCAGTATTCTGAGGTAGAGAGCAGAAAATGCATTATGCTTTCCTTTTGTTTTTGAAAGCAGCAACAGGTTTGACATGCTTTGCTTCAAACACAGACTATTTCTTGCTGGCACAGTGTATTGGTTGATGGAGGAAAGCTTTTTAAGGGATAATATTAATCACATCCTTCTGTTTTTTTAAAGGAACACATGGCAATGGCCCATGATCCTACAGTCCTGAGGCTTGGTTCTAGTGTGCTGCTTTAAAGCACTTTCCAACACCTCTGAAAATACCTACTGAAAACAGATGTAGGCGAGAGAAACTACACAGTGGAAGCGGGATGCAGACTCTGTTAAGTGAGAAACTACCTCTATACAATCCATCAGGCACAGGCATTGGGTACTTATAACAGATTTATTATGAGCACAGAGGAAGGATAATAGCCTTGTGGTTAAGGCACTGATGGAGGACTCAGGAAACCTGGCTTTGAGCTTTGTCTCTGCCCCAGGCATCTTGAGTGAGTCTTGTTACAGCCAGCCAGTTTTGGGTGTTAGAAAGCAATAGGAATTTTCAAAGCAGACTGAAATCGGCTCTTAGTACAGTGCGCCAAAATGGTCTGTGTGCTCCCAACCAGGGAGCTTCAGAACTGCTCTGTTATGGGAGGATCTCCAGTGCGGCTATTCGCCTTGAGTGGAATTTTCAACTCTGCTCTCACTGAACTGAGCAGTAAAACTGGTTTCACTGGACGAGAGTGTCAGGGTTCCTTCCCCATTCTGAACTCTAGGGTACAGATGTGGGGACCCACATGAAAGACCCCCTAAACTTATTCTTACCAGCTTAGCTTAAAAACTTCCCCAAGGTACAAACTTTGCCTTGGCCTTGAACCGTTTGCTGCCACCACTAAGCGTTTAAACAAAGAACAGGGAAAGAGACCCCTTGGAGACATCTTCCCCCAAAATATCCCCCCAAGCCCTATTTGGGGAAGGCTTGATAATAATCCTCACTAATTTGTACAGGTGAACACAGACCCAAACCCTTGGATCTTAAGAACAATGAAAAATCAATCAGGTTCCTAAAAGAATTTTAATTAAAGAAAAGGTAAAAGAATCACCTCTGTAAAATCAGGATGGAAAATACTTTCAGGGTATTCAGATTCAAAACACAGAGGATCCCCCTCTGGGCAAAACCTTAAAGTTACAGAAAACAGGAATAAAGCTCCCTCTTAACACAAGGAAAATTCAAATAAAACAACAGATAAACTAATCCGCATTGCCTGGCTTACCTATACTGGTTGCAATATTGGAGACTTGGATTAGGATGGGTTGGAGAAGATGGATTCTGTCTGGCCTCTCTCAGTCCCAAGAGAGAACACCCACATAAACAAAGAGCACAAACAAAAGCCTTTTCCCCCACCAAGATTTGAAAGTATCTCGTCCCCTTATTGGTCCTTTGGCTCAGGTGCCAGCCAAGTTAGCTGAGCTTCTTAACCCTTTACAGGTAACAGGATGTTGCCTCTGGCCATGAGGGATTTTATAGCACTGTATACAGAAAGGTGGTTACCCTTCCCTTTATATTTATGACAGGGAGTGATCCAAGGGCCCGGCGCTTTTGACAATGCTGTGCCTGGTTCAGATGTCACAGCCTCTCCCAAGGTAATCAATCCTCCGATGGGCTGTTTGGGGCCTGCTGGGACAGCAAGACAACACCCTGATTTGTGGAAGAGCCTCAGGAACACACAAGGGGAGGCAGGGATTGGTCAGGGTTTTTTCCAAGTGCTGTCGCAACAGCTTTTCGTGTTTGGTGCTTCGGTTTTACAGCCATGGAGTAAGAAGCAGCACAGGGTGAGGAAGGATGGTCCCGTGTTGAGGAGGCCACCCTGGGACTTGGGAAACCGGGGTCTGACACTCACTCTGCCACAGACTACTTGGGTGCCTTTGCACAAACCACTTAGCTGCTCCCTGTCTTCCATAAAATGGGATAATGGCATGGGCCAACTGTGCTCGTGTGAACAGATACTGTAAAGACTGTCAGGTGCTCCGACACTGCAGTAATGGGAGCCTTAGAAGAGCCAGCAGGTCTGAAAGCCACCTGGCCAATGGCAGCTACCCAAGGGCTAATAGAGCCTGCCCAAGCCTCTGAAAACATGAATCATAGAACCATAGAAGATTAGGGTTGGAAGAGACCTCAGGAGGTCATCTAGTCCAACCCCCTGCTCAAAGCAGGACCAACCCCAACTAAATCATCCCAGCCAAGGCTTTGTCAAGCCGGGCCTTAAAACCTCTAAGGAAGGAGATTCCACCACCTCCCTAGGTAACCCATTCCAGTGCTTCACCACCTTCCTAATGAAATAGTGTTTCCTAATATCCAATCTAGACCTCCCCCACTGCAACCATTACTCATTGTTCTGACATCTGCCACCACTGAGAACAGCCTAGCTCCATCCTCTTTGGAACTGCCCTTCAGGTAGTTGAAGGCTGCTATCAAATTCCCCCTCACTCTTCCCTTCTGTGGACAAAACAAGACCAGTTCCCTCGGACTTTCCTCGTAAGTCATGTGTTCCAGCCCCCTAGTCATTTTCATTGCCCTCTGCTGCACTCTCTCCAATTTATCCACATCCTTTCTGTAGTGGGGGTCCCAAACCTGGCTGGGATGATTTAGTTGGGGATTGGTCCTGCTTTGAGCAGGGGGTTGGACTAGATGACCTCCTGAGGTCCCTTCCAACCCTGATATTCTATGATAATGGTCCCGTTATTTTCAACTGCGCTCTACCTGATGGGCTGTAGCACAGGGCTCTGTTACATACATAGTGGGTCGGTCTACACAGCAACGTAGACCAAGGCTCAGGCTATTTCGCTGCTGTGTAGATGTCAGGGCTCAGGCTGGAACCCAGGCTCTATAACCCTGCAGGGTGGGAGGGTGCCAGAGCTCAGCGCCAGCCTGAGCCTGGGAGTCTACATAGCAATGAAACAGCCCCACAGCCTGAGCCCTGCAAGTCTGAGTCAGTTGGCACGGGCCAGCCGCGGGTTTTTCTTTGCTGTCTAGACAGACCCATTGTCTCTCAAAGGACATTGCAGAATCAGGAAGAGTCTGGAGAAGGGTAATGGAAACTAGCTATGGGGGGGACAGACGGCCATAATAGGAGAGACTAAAATGACTAGGGCTATTAATCAGGAAAAGGGACAGGGGAGAAGAGGTGGGAGAAGGGTAAGGGGAATTCCTGGGATAAAAACTTCTGGAAGTTTGGATAAGTGAGCAGCCAGCTGGGACTCCTGACTCCTTGAAGCTTGGATCACACATACTGTGGTGTGTCCTGCTCCCACGGCTCCTCCATCCCCTGCTCTGCTGGTTTGTGTCCCCCGTCCCAGGATTTACCTGACCCCTCAATTGCGTGAGAGTCCCCATCCCTCCTACGTCTCTAGGCTCCCTCTCCCCACAGCTGCTCTGGGTCTCGGCAGGAGGAAGGGATGGCCCAGGCGGAAGGGTTACCTCGAGCTATTATGCTCATTTTGGTTTTGGCATTCACAGGAGCTCCTGCACTCAATGCCTCAGGTGTTTTAAAGGACCTTCCCCATCCACACGGATAGGTATGGAAGCGGGGTGTCAGAGAGGAAGCAAAAGGAGAGTCAGCCCCACATCTACCAAAGCACACAAGCACACAGCTTAGGGGGGCTCACTGCACGCCACTTGGCTTAGGGGACCTCTCTCCTCTGCCCTTAGCATGGGGATTTTCACTGGTTCTGCCTAGCACAGTGATTCAGGCCTTTGTTGTTTCCTAGTGTAGATTTTTAAGACCGGAAGGGACTGTTGTGATCACATGGTCTGACTTCCGCCATAATACCCAGCTCTTGTATAGCGTTTTTCATCCATCCCTCTGAAAGTGCTTTACAGAGGCAGACAGTATAGCGATCCCCAGATAGCGAAACTGGCGGCACCAAAAAGTGGTGGGTCACCCAGTAAAAGACCTGGGAACAGAACACAGCTCTTCTGAACATCAGCCCACGACTGTCTAGCAGGCCACACTGCCCCTGAGCAAACACCCCTCTTGTACTAACTGAGATGGAATAAATGGTCCAAAGGTGTTAACAGAACCTAGTCTCTGTCCATCATTAAACAGTGTTAAACACGGTCTGGGGTTTGGTATACAGGGACCTCAGCCAGCTTAATAGCATCACCAACACCCCATTAAAAATCCCTTTCAACCACTTATTAAAGATACAGAAAAGAAGGAAAAACAGCTAACTCACTGGAAATGTAAATTATTCAGTAAGGCTGTGATTTGAACAACATCCCTTGTTCCCTTTCCCTTCAGCTGGGGAGAGTTTTAGAAGAAACCTCCCCACCCCCTTGTCTGACAGTCTTTTGGAGATAGTGTAAAGCTGGTAATAATGGTTCTTCCGGGGAAAAGAGAAATTAGTTGAGATGGAGGTGGTGGTGTTGCTCCTTTTGTTAAAGTCCAGTCCCAAGACATTCCCAGTGGTGTTTGAGATTTAGCTGGAGACAGTAGGGGTGGCGATGTCATCTGGGTCCCTCTCTCTGGCCCGGTCTGGTCATGACATTTTCCAGGATTAGGAAGACAAAGGCCTGGGGTCCTAGGAGATGGTGGGGGTAGGGGCCATGATGGTGAAGCCCGCTTCAGCATTCTTTGTCTGTTTTCTCCAAAGATTCTTTTTCTAAGGACCAAAAAGGGAGTGGTGGGTGGAACAGCCCACCCCCTTATTATTTTGTCCACCAATTAGGCCTAATATTTGACAGATCAATTTTAGTTTCTTAATTTCCAGTTCCACATTTTTCGTTTTTACCATGCATGATTTTAACATCAGTCTTAAATTATATTCACGTGCCTTTTTATTTAGACTAAACGGGTCTTTGTCTAGTTGTTTTGCACTTGTTTATAACAGCTATTGTTAAAACCAGCTTAACTTACTTACATTAACATGTGTATTATAACATTTTATAAACTTTGATATGAATTTTACAGTTAACTTTGTACAATTTGGGTAATTTTATAGGCTCAGTTATTACAGCAGCCCCACTGTCCCTCCATTCTGCACCAGCCATAGCTTTTGAGTTGTCTTCATACATGATTTCACGGCAGAGACTTTCAACCAGGGCTTCCACATGGAGCCCATCATTTCTGCCTGAGCTCCAGCTAGAGCAAATCTCCTAGAAAGAGCTGCAGCCTTGATTTAAAGACCGCCAAGCGATGGCAAATCAACCACATCCCTTGGAAAGCTGCTCCAGTGATTAATTACCCTCCTGGTTAAAAATGTGCAGCTTATTTCCAGCTGGAGTTTTTCTCGCTTTGCATACAGCTACCGATGATGACCACTCATAGGCTGCAGCTGGTGCAGAATTGGGGAGATCTCTTTGCTCAGTGTGTCTAATTGTAAAGAGCTGCTACTCCAATGCATAACAACCTGCAATGTCTCCAAAGCCCCTTTAGGTGTAATTCAACATCCAGTGATCAATTGATCTTTAACGGCAACAGTGTGACAGCTGATATTCTCTCAGCACAGGCACCTGGATTTTAGCATCTAAGGGCTTGTCTACACAACCGCTTAAGTCAATGTAAGTTATGTTGCTCACGGGTGTGAAAAAACCACTCCCTGAGCGAAGTAAGTTATATTGACTTACAGCAGTGTCCACACCATGCACAGCTTCTGCCTCTCATTGAGATGGAGTAATTATGTCAACAGGAGAGCCTGTTATGCCTGTTGACATAAAGCATCTTCACCAGACGCGCTAAAATCGATTGATTTAGCATAGAATCATAGAATATCAGGGTTGGAAGGGACCTCCGGAGGTCATCTAGTCCAACCCCCTGCTCAAAGCAGGACCAATCCCCAATTAAATCATCCCACCCAGGGCTTTGTCAAGCCTGACCTTAAAAACTTCTAAGGAAGGAGATTCTACCACCTCCATAGGTAACGCATTCCAGTGTTTCACCACCCTCCTGGTGAAAAAGTTTTTCCTAATATCCAACCTAAACCTCCCCCACTGCAACTTGACACCATTACTCCTTGTCCTGTCCTCTTCTACCACTGAGAATAGTCTAGAACCATCCTCTCTGGAACCACCTCTCAGGTAGTTGAAAGCAGCTCTCAAATCCCCCCTTATTCTTCTCTTCTGCAGACTAAACAATCCCAGTTCCCTCAGCCTCTCCTCATAACTCATGTGTTCCAGACCCCTAATCATTTTTGTTGCCCTTCGCTGGACTCTCTCCAATTTATCCACATCCTTCTTGTAGTGTGGAGCCCAAAACTGGACACAGTACTCCAGATGAGGCCTCACCAATGTCGAATAGAGGGGGATGATCACATCCCTCGATCTGCTCGCTGTGCCCCTACTTATACATCCCAAAATGCCATTGGCCTTCTTGGCAACAAGGGCACACTGCTGACTCATATCCAGCTTCTCGTCCACTGTCACCCCTAGGTCCTTTTCCGCAGAACTGCTGCCTAGCCATTCGGTCCCTGGTCTGTAGCTGTGCATTGGGTTCTTCCGTCCTAAGTGCAGGACCCTGCACTTATCCTTATTGAACCTCATCAGATTTCTTTTGGCCCAATCCCCCAATTTGTCTAGGTCCCTCTGTATCCTATCCCTGCCCTCCAGCGTATCTACCACTCCTCCCAGTTTAGTATCATCCGCAAATTTGCTGAGAGTGCAATCCACACCATCCTCTAGATCATTTATGAAGATATTGAACAAAACCGGCCCCAGGACCGACCCTTGGGGCACTCCACTTGACACCGGCTGCCAACTAGACATGGAGCCATTGATCACTACCCGTTGAGCCCGACAATCTAGCCAACTTTCAACCCTCCTTATAGTGCATTCATCCAGCCCATACTTCTTTAACTTGCTGACAAGAATACCGTGGGAGACCGTGTCAAAAGCTTTGCTAAAGTGAAGAAACAATACATCCACTGCTTTCCCTTCATCCACAGAACGAGTAATCTCATCATAGAAGGCGATTAGATTAGTCAGGCATGACCTTCCCTTGGTGAATCCATGCTGACTGTTCCTGATCACTTTCCTCTCATCTAAGTGCTTCAGGATTGATTCCTTGAGGACCTGCTCCATGATTTTTCCGGGGACTGAGGTGAGGCTGACTGGCCTGTAGTTCCCAGGATCCTCCTTCTTCCCTTTTTTAAAGATTGGCACTACATTAGCCTTTTTCCAGTCATCCGGGACTTCCCCGGTTCGCCACGAGTTTTCAAAGATAATGGCCAATGGCTCTGCAATCACAGCCGCCAATTTCTTTAGCACTCTCGGATGCAACTCATCCGGCCCCATGGACTTGTGCACGTCCAGCTTTTCTAAATAGTCCCTAACCACCTCTTTCTCCACAGAGGGCTGGCCATCTATTCCCCATGTTGTGATGCCCAGCGCAGCAGTCTGGGAGCTGACCTTGTTCGTGAAGACAGAGGCAAAAAAAGCATTGAGTACATTAGCTTTTTCCACATCCTCTGTCACTAGGTTGCCTCCCTCATTCAGTAAGTGGCCCACACTTTCCTTGGCTTTCTTCTTGTTGCCAACATACCTGAAGAAACCCTTCTTGTTGCTCTTGACATCTCTTGCTAGCTGCAGCTCCAGGTGCGATTTGGCCCTCCTGATTTCATTCCTACATGCCCGAGCAATATTTTTATACTCTTCCCTGGTCATATGTCCAACCTTCCACTTCTTGTAAGCTTCTTTTTTATGTTTAAGATCCGCTAGGATTTCACCGTTAAGCCAAGCTGGTCGCCTGCCATATTTACTATTCTTTCGACACATCGGGATGGTTTGTCCCTGTAACCTCAACAGGGATTCCTTGAAATACAGCCAGCTCTCCGGGACTCCTTTCCCCTTCATGTAAGTCCCCCAGAGGATCCTACCCATCCGTTCCCTGAGGGAGTCGAAGTCTGCTTTCCTGAAGTCCAGGGTCCGTATCCTGCTGCTTACCTTTCTTCCCTGTGTCAGGATCCTGAACTCAACCAACTCATGGTCACTGCCTCCCAGATTCCCATCCACTTTTGCTTCCCCTACTAATTCTTCCTGGTTTGTGAGCAGCAGGTCAAGAAAAGCTCCCCCCCAGTTGGCTCCTCTAGCACTTGCACCAGGAAATTGTCCCCTACGCTTTCCAAAAACTTCCTGGATTGTCTATGCACCGCTGTATTGCTCTCCCAGCAGATATCAGAAAAATTTCTTCTGCGAGCTGCCGGAAGAAAGCCTCATCCACCTCATCCCCCTGGTCCGGTGGTCTATAGCAGACTCCCACCACTACATCACTCTTGTTGCTCACACTTCTAAACTTAATCCAGAGACACTCAGGTTTTTCTGCAGTTTCGAACTGGAGCTCTGAGCAGTCATACTGCTCCCTTACATACAGTGCTACTCCCCCACCTTTTCTGCCCTGCCTGTCCTTCCTGAACAGTTTATAACCATCCATGACAGTACTCCAGTCATGTGAGTTACCTCACCAAGTCTCTGTTATTCCAATCACGTCATAGTTCCTTGACATCACCAGGACCTCCAGTTCTCCCTGCTTGTTTCCAAGGCTTTGTGCATTCGTATATAAGCACTTGAGATAACCTGCTGATCGCCCCTCATTCTCAGTATGATTCATAGATAGATTCATAGATTCATAGATATTTAGGCCAGAAGGGACCATTATGATCATCTAGTCTGACCTCCTGCACAATGCAGGCCACAGAATTTCACCCATCACTCCTAAAAAAGACCTCACACCTATATCTGTGCTATTGAAGTCCTCAAATTGTAGTTTGAAGACCTCAAGGAGCAGAGAATCCTCCAGCAAGTGACCCGTGCCCCATGCTACAGAGGAAGGCGAAAAACCTCCAGGGCCTTCCAATCTGCCCTGGAGGAAAATTCCTTCCCGACCCCAAATATGGCGATCAGCTAAACCCTGAGCATATGGGCAAGATTCATCAGCCAGATACTACAGAAAATTCTTTCCCGGGTAACTTGGATCTTACCCCAACTAAAAACCCATCACAGGCCATTGGGCCTATTTACCATGAACATTTAATTACCAAAACCATGTTATCCCATCATACCATCTCCTCCATAAACTTATCGAGTTTAATCTTAAAGCAAGATAGATCTTTTGCCCCCACTACTTCCCTCGGAAGGCTATTCCAAAACTTCACTCCTCTGATGGTTAGAAACCTTCGTCTAATTTCTAATCTAAATTTCCTAGTGGCCAGTTTATATCCATTTGTTCTTGTGTCCACATTGGTACTGAGTTTAAATAATTCCTCTCCCTCTCTGGTATTTATCCCTCTGATATATTTATAGAGAGCAATCATATCTCCCCTCAACCTTCTTTTAGTTAGGCTAAACAAGCCAAGCTCCCTGAGTCTCCTTTCATAAGACAAGTTTTCCATTCCTCGGATCATCCCAGTAGCCCTTCTCTGTACCTGTTCCAGTTTGAATTCATCCTTCTTAAACATGGGAGACCAGAACTGCACACAGTATTCCAGGTGAGGTCTCACCAGTGCCTTATATAACGGTACTAAAACCTCCTTATCCCTACTGGAAATACCTCTCCTGATGCATCCCAAGATGACATTAGCTTTTTTCACAGCCATATCACATTGGCAGCTCATAGTCATCCTATGATCAACCAATACTCCAAGGTCCTTTTCCTCCTCCGTTACTTCTAGTTGATGCGTCCCTAGCTTATAACTAAAATTCTTGTTATTAATCCCTAAATGCATGACCTTACACTTCTCACTATTAAATTTCATCCTATTCCTATTACTCCAGTTTACAAGGTCATCCAGATCCTCCTGTAGGGTATCCCTGTCCTTCTCTAAATTAGCAATACCTCCCAGCTTTGTATCATCTGCAAACTTTATTAGCACACTCCCACTTTTTGTGCCCAGGTCAGTAATAAAAAGATTAAATAAGATTAGTCCCAAAACTGATCCTTGAGGAACTCCACTGGTAACCTCCCTCCAACTTGACAGTTCACCTTTCAGTAGGACCCGTTGTAGTCTCCCCTTTAACCAATTCCCTATCCACCTTTCAATTTTCCTATTGATGCCCATCTTATCCAATTTAACTAATAATTCCCCATGTGGCACAGTATCAAACGCCTTACTAAAATCTAAGTAAATTAGATCCACTGCATTTCCTTTATCTAAAAAATCTGTTACTCTCTCAAAGAAGGAGATCAGGTTGGTTTGGCACGATCTATCTTTTGTAAAACCATGTTGTATTTTGTCCCATTTACCATTGACTTCAATGTCCTTAACTACCTTCTCCTTCAAAATTTTTTCCAAGACCTTGCATACTACAGATGTCAAACTAACAGGCCTATAATTACTTGGATCACGTTTTTTCCCTTTCTTAAAAATAGGAACTATGTTAGCAATTCTCCAATCATACGGTACAACCCCTGAGTTTACAGATTCATTAAAAATTCTTGCTAATGGGCTTGCAATTTCTTGTGCCAATTCTTTTAATATTCTTGGATGAAGATTATCTGGGCCCCCCGATTTAGTCCCATTAAGCTGTTTGAGTTTCGCTTCTACCTCAGATATGGTGATGTCTACCTCCATATCCTCATTCCCATTTATCATGCTACCATTATCCCTAAGATCCTCTTTAGTCTTATTAAAGACTGAGGCAAAGTATTTGTTTAGATATTGGGCCATGCCTAGATTATTCTTGACCTCCACTCCATCCTCAGTTTTTAGCGGTCCCACTTCTTCTTTCTTTGTTTTCTTCCTATTTATATGACTATAGAACCTTTTACTATTGGTTTTAATTCCCTTTGCAAGGTCCAACTCTACTTGACTTTTAGCCTGTCTCACTTTATCCCTACATATTCTGACCTCAATAAGGTAGCTTTCCTTACTGATCCCTCCCTTCTTCCACTCCCTATATGCTTTCTGCTTTTTCTTAATTACCTCTCTAAGATGCTTGCTCATCCAGCTTGGTCTACAACTCCTGCCTATGAATTTTTTCCCCTTTCTTGGAAAAAAGGGTAGGAGGTATGAGGTAGGAGCCCTCCCCTCACAGACATTCCTGCCTGTGCTTCCTCCCGGTATCCCGCTTTTCCACTTACCTCAGGGCTTTGGTCTCCTTCCCCCGGTGAACCTAGTTTAAAGCCCTCCTCACTAGGTTAGCCAGCCTACTCGCAAAGATGCTCTTCCCTCTCTTCGTAAGGTGGAGCCCGTCTCTGCCCAGCACTCCTCCTTCATGGAACACCATCCCATGGTCAAAGAATCCAAAGCCTTCTCTCCGACATCACCTGTGTAGCCATTCGTTGACTTCCACGATTCGACGGTCCCTACCCAGGCCTTTTCCTTCCACGGGGAGGATGGATGACAACACCACTTGCTCCTCAAACTCCTTTATCCTTCTTCCCAGAGCCACGTAGTCCGCAGTGATCCGCTCAAGGTCATTCTTGGCAGTATCATTGGTGCCCACGTGGAGAAGCAGGAAGGGGTAGCGATCCGAGGGCTTGATGAGTCTCGGCAGTCTCTCCGTCACATCGCGAATCTTAGCCCCCGGCAAGCAGCAGACTTCTCGGTTTTCCCGGTCAGTGTGGCAGATAGATGACTCATTCCCCCATAGGAGACAGTCCCCGACCACCACCACCCGCCTCCTTCTCTTGGGAGTGGTGGTCGTGGAACCCCCCATCTCAGGACAGTGCATCTCATGCCTTCCAACCAGCGGAGTCTCCTTCTGCTTTCTCCTCCCAGACATATCGTCTGGTCCACTCTCCGCAATGGTACCTGTGGAGAGAACATGAAAGCGGTTAGTTACCTGTGTCCGCGTTGTTGGAACCCGGACATTCCCCCTTCTTCTTCTGGAGGTCACATGTTGCCAAGCTTCTTCACTGGCCTCTTGGCTCCGCTGTGCAACCTGCTCTAAATCTTTAGAGCTTTGTGCCCGTAGAAGCATATCCTGACTTTTGTCCAGAAAATCCTCCGTTTCTCGTATGCAACGCAGGGTCGTTATCTGTTGCTCCAGACCTTCAATCTTCAAGATCCTGAGTGATATAAAGCCATCGGTAATAACACTGTTACTTTCCCTTCGGCATCACTCCCACTTCCTTCCCCTTCACTGCGGGCATCTGATGGATACGGTGGACAACACAAGTGCTCCAATAACAGTATGTGTTAGGTTTTAAAGAGCCTGGAGATCCACCATTTGCAGAACTAACTGTGGCTATCTCCAGGATCATGTGGGTCAATGCTGACTTTACAGTGGTGACCACTGTGCAGACCTAAGATTTAACTGATTTACTTTTCCAGTTCCTGATGAGCATTTCTCTGAAAACAGGATCCTCTTTGCTCTTGAATTCATCTGCTCCCGACCCCACCTGAGATCAGCATCCTGTTTGGGAAGCCTCAGCCCCTGACTAAGCAGAGGATTATTGCAGAGTCAGGAATTGGGTGTATCCAAAGCCTACCCACATTTCCACATTGCTGCTCTGGCTGATTACTAAAACATAGGACACAGTGAGCACCACTAGAGGACTCACCCACTATTTAAAGGGAACTACCCAAATCCTCCGCACTACAGTTACAATCTAACAATGACAATGACAAAGTGGTGTTCCAAGAACATCTTTTCTCATTTGCTTTACACCTGCAATATAATAAGAGTACCAGCTGCCAGCATTTAGTGATCTGTGGTGGAGAAAGGGACCCCATATGTTGCACACTGCATGATAAAGAAGAATAAATAATCACAGTCTCGGATGGAGTCAGATGTTTCCCAAGCACATTATATACAAATCTTTTAAACCCTTTAAATTGTATTTCAAATGTAGGTGATGGGATCAGAAAACGATGGGCTCATTATCAGATATTTAGTTTAAATACTTCTTACTCAGACAGCTTTGGATTTGAGCCACGTTGCTTGTGCATTGGCACCGTGTCTGTGAAAAATGCAAGTGCTGAATGCTCAGTTAAACCTTCTCAAATGTAATTAGGCTGATGGAGATATAGCTCATTTCATAGTGAGGCATGAGGTCCGCTTCAGCCCCGCCAAATTCATTCATGCGCCCCAGACAACTTTATCCTCGCAACTAGAATCTTCCACTGATATTGCACTGTGACAGGTGTTAGGACCCTGCATGGAAGCGCAGAGCTGTTTGGCTGACTCACCCTGGCAGCTGTTACAGATGAGTCTCATTAGCTCTAACTTAGGGGTATAAAGGGCAGAGACTCGCTCTAGGGCAAGAGTGATCCAGAGGGTGGGCAGGGCTCACTGCATGAAACAGCCAGCTCAGTAGAGAGGGTGAGAGCTAAGGCTTATGTTTTCAAGGACAGGCCTGCCTTAGGGGGCTCTGTCACTTATTTTAAGAATAAAGGCAACCCCCAGAAGGGGCTGAGTTTGGGCAGATACCTTTGTGTGTGTGCTCTGTTACAAGAGGACAGGAAGTCCACCCATTTCCATGGTGACAGTGCACACACGCAGACAGACACACACACAAGGCGGTTAGACCAACTATCACAATTCACTCCCCTCTGGCCTCCCCAAGCAGCAGCTCCCCAGAATATGCCCAGCACTTCTGAGTGCATTCTGCCATGTGCCAAGAAACATGACTGCATCGCGCACCCCTCTGGCTCTCTCACTGGCCCCCAGCCTCTTCTGAATCAGAAATGTAAAACACCTGACCATTCAATGCCCTTTAGGACCATCTTCCTTGTCGATGAAGCCCATGTGGGTTCCTCTCTCAGTTTGATTGTAGGGTTTGTTGCTGAATGCGGGGGTTGCGTTTGGCATGAACTCACGTGCAAGAGACTTTCTGCCTAATTTAAATTAGTTTTTAAAGAGGGATATTTTTCTGGTGGGATTCCAGCCAAACCAATGAGCCACAATGGGTGTGATGCAGGAGCCTGGCAGTGGGTTGATCACTTTATCTTGGTGTCTAACCATTATACCTCTGTATAAATACAAGGGAAACAGGTACTATACTTGAAGCTTGAGGGCCAAATTCTGCTTCCCTTTTCCTCGTGCTCCCCCACTGACTCTAATGGTATTGCGCTGGTGTAAACAGGACCAGGACTGGGCCCCCATTTTGTTCAGCGAGGCACCTGTGAAGAGACACTCCGGTGGAATGCTGCAGGTCAGCTGAGGAGCACCCAGGACCAGGCTCCAGGGCTTGCTAGGAGCAGGGAAGTGATGGGGGAGAGGACAGGCACAGAGACCCCGCTCCTGGGGACAAGGCTCACAATCGGAGACATGAATCAGAGATATGGGAGTGTCTCACCTGGCAAAGCGGGAAACCTGAGGAACAGAGTTTGTCCAATAACATCCTAACAGCCTCCTGGATGCTTCCAGTGTCCTACAAACCTGACCCTCCTCAGTACAATGGCCAATGGACATTCACCACCTTCACTCTCTTTTGTCTGCTGTGACTCTCCTTAACTTTTCCTGGTTTCCCCGCACAGCTTACAAATCGTGTGGCAAACATAGATCAGTGGCATGGGAAGGAGCATGCCTGAGTTCTAGCACCATGACAGGATGAAGAGGAAGTGGCTGGCTGTTTGAAAAGGGAGGCCTGCGCTGGCGTTGAGTTAGCCTGACCTTGCCTGGTAAACAGACTGGGGCCTTTTCAGTCGCGGAATTGGCACCTCTATGGGACAAAGAAAATATATCTTCTGCATCCCAGACTGATTGCTCCCCTGCACCATAGTGGGTTAGATGCTGCAGGGTTCTGGCATCTTCTACTCCTGTTGTCTTCAGTCCCTAGTTGGCTCAGGCCCATAGAAGATCATGGGCAGATAAACCAAGTTTGCTGTGACTGAGGCTTGGTCTACACTTAAACGTTACAGCGGCATAACTATGTCGGTCAGGAGTGTGGAAATCCTCCCCAGTGACACAGCCAACCCCAGAGTGTAGATGCAGCTATGTCCACAGAAGAGTACTTCTGGCAAATCAGCTAGAAGGTGTGTTCCTACACCCACAGAAAAACTCCTTCTGTCGGTGTATTCTGCAGCTACACAAGGGGCGATGCCAGTGTAGGCTCTGTAGTGTAGACGTACTCTTTGTAGGTTTGCTTTGCTGCTTTTGGATGCAAATGCCCCAGATCTGTTCTTTGCTAGAGCTCCCATATTCAGCCCCTTAGCACTAAGAGACTCCAGGCACTAGGCATTCTATTTGGTGTCGTTCCTGGGGGGGAAGATACAGTGACCAATATGCAGTTCAGTACGAACGTTGTTGTGCCAGATGATGGAGCCAGGGTGGAGACACCTCGTGGATGGCTGATGTTCCCACTATAACAATAGCAGCATTCTCTGCCTCCCTTTTTACTGCCTTGCCAGTGACCACGGCTCTCTTCCATCACAGGCAAATTAACACAGCTCCATCCAGAAACCAGGATGGAGCTCACAGCGGCATCACTGGAAGCAGCAGCATTTTAATTTCACATGCCGGCAGCTGGGCACTCGCACAGGAATGTTCCTACTTCAAAACACTTTCCTAATAACACATTTCTTTTTTTGGCGCTCATTTCCCAATCAATACACCGAGCTGCCCGCGTGGTCCAACTCTGCACCGTCACTTCCTTGCAGGAGCATGTCGCTACTAGCGGAGTTTGAGACAGCGGGATGAGAGGGGATAAGTGCCCAGGTTACATGGAGCAGCCAGGTCCTGCTAAGTCAGCGGGAGCCTTGCCTGAGAAAGGACTGCAAGATGAGGCTGCAAAGAAGCAGCCAGACTTACTCTCTGAATTCAGATCCCATCCCCTTGGGTTTACCGCATCACTGTCCAGACGAATTGCTGGTAGAGTAAGAAGAGAAGACTTGATTCCGAGTCTCAAGTGATTTTAGAAAACCCAAGTCTGGACTTCAATGATTAGAGTGGCTAGTGCAGCCACAAACCCCCCTTGGGACCCAGAACCAACTGCCCCCTCCCCCAAGTCCCCACCCTGAGCATGAAACAGGAAACTGTTTATGGAACAGAGAATGATGCAGAGGGTGTGAAGCTGGTGGCAGATGGGATCAAATGATCCAGAGGGAGAGAGAACACAAGCATGAGAATGACTCTGTAGCTAGGCAGTGAGACACCCTCCTGGAGGTGGCAGAGCCAGCCCCTCCCCTGCTCCAAAGACTCTTTTAATTATTTCTCCAGAATACAACAGCTTCAAGAGGAGACCTTGAGAGAGCCTCACATCAGAATATCCCGTAGGCTGACGGTGAGAGCGCTCACCTTCAAACCCCTTCCCCACTTCAGGCAGAGGGGGACTTGAACCGGGAGCACCCAGTGTGCACCCTAACCCCAGGGCTAAAAGTTACGCAGCACAGCCACCTCCCTTGCTCTTTCCCAAGCCCTGGCTGTTCTGTGCAAATGCACCCAAAGGGCCCAATCCAGCAGGCCTGCTCAGAGGGTGCTTCCCCGATCAGGCCCTGTACTCGACTCTGGCAGCCGAATGTCCGTCTTCCTCTGCTGTGGGGCTCAGGCGGGAGAGAGGCACCTGGACAGTCACAAGGGAGAAGCAGCATACGGGCCAGGCACCAGGCACAGGTGCCAATGGACATTTTACTGCAAAAACGTAGGTGCTAAGAGAGTTTTGGCAGCTCCAGGGTGGGGGGTGGTGGACACGGCACTGCCACTCCTCCTGGCGCGCTGTGAGGATAAACACATTAAAGACTGCGGGGTGCTCCGACACTACGGGCCTGGGGGCTGTTTTTCGCAGAGGTGACTCATGGGGAGGCATGCGGGATCACGTGCCCCTCCCCCCGATTTGCTGCTAGGCTTGTACTGAGCATGCTGACATGGACTGAGCATGCTCAGTAACACTGCTGAAGCCAGCTGCTCTCACTCTACACCCCACCCCACTATGGGCAGGCACTGGTCTCTGGCTGTGTGCACGCAGATGTACAGGGGACGGGAAAACAGCTGTGGGGTCCTGAGCAATCTCAGCCCCCTCCCCGCTGTGTGTTGGTCGAGGGGAGCTGAGGAAGCCCAGCACCCTGCGGCAGCTACTCAGCAACTCCCGGAGTCAAGTCCGGAGTCCTTCCAACTCAGCCCTTCCAGTGCTGACAGACTGCTGAGCAAACACAGCCATGGTGAAGGCTGCCGATGCCTCGGCTGCGGGAGAGCTGATGGCGTCATTTGTCAAACGAACAAAACCTCAGTACGAACCACCTGTTACTGTGCGTTACACGCTGCACCTGAGCACAGGGAATCACTCGCTCACTGCCCTAAAGGAGCTCCGGAGATGTCCACAACACTTTCCTGCAGTCTACATTATCTGACGTGTGGAGTGTAATGGGCCGGTTTGCAGTTCAGTCTTGAGCCCACAGATCTGACACTTAGGGGAAAACTTAATTCCTTCTTTATTTCCCATCGACATGGCTTCCCCTCCCATACGTGCAAACATGTTGCACAAAGTGACAGGAGGGCATTGAGTCGCACTGTGGTTATGGCACTCAGTGCATTGCTCTCTGGCTGCTACTTATCCTGGGCCAGTGCCGAGCCATGCAACAGAGATCTGGGAGAATTTTTTTCAGGAAATTCCTTTTTTTTTTGGCCTGAAAAAAATACCTTTTTGGGGAGTCTGAACCTATTTGCTGAATTTGGGTTGAATTCAACAAATCATTTCGGTCAGGGAACATTTTTTGAAAAATGTTTCAACTGCTTCGTTTCCACTGTTTGGTTCGGAGCAGCATTCTTCACCTTTAGCATCAACCCTACACTTCATGCTCCAGATCTGTGTGCAAGATCCCCTGCACACAGAAGAGTCTGTCCTATCTCGGGGCCTCTCCTTCTGCCCTACCACCCCACAAACATGATACAGTTCTGCGGTGACCTAGAATCCTACTTCCGACATCTCTGACTCAAGAAATATTTCCAACACACCACTGAACAGCACACTAACCCACAGAGACCTTCCTACCAACACTACAAAAGGAAGGATTCTGCGTGGACTCCTCCTGAAGGTCCTAAACAACAGACTGGACTTCTACATAGAGTGCTTCCACCGATGTGCATGGGCTGAAATTGTGGAAAAGCAGCATCACTTGCCCCATAACCTCAGCCGTGCAGAACACAATGCCATCCACAGCCTCAGAAACAACTCTGACATCATAATCAAAAAGGCTGACAAAGGAAGTGCTGTCGTCCACATAAATAGGTCGGAATATGAACAAGAGGCTGCTAGGCAGCTTTCCAGCACCACATTCTACAAGCCATTACCCTCTGATCCTACTGAGGGTT
The DNA here is from genome assembly GCF_965140235.1 of Caretta caretta. NCBI lineage: Eukaryota > Metazoa > Chordata > Testudines > Cheloniidae > Caretta > Caretta caretta. The sequence goes on from NC_134232.1 coordinate 4,248,782, forward strand.
ACCAAAAGAAACTACACCATCTGCTTAAGAAACTCCCTAAAGAAGCACAGGAACAAATCTACACTGACACACCCCTAGAGCCCCGACCTGGGGTATTCTACCTGCTATCCAAAATCCATAAACCTGGGAATCCTGGACGTCCCATCATCTCAGGCATTGGCACCCTGACAGCAGGATTTTCTGGCTATGTAAACTCTCTCCTCAGGCCCTACGCTACCAGCATTCCCAGCTATCTTCGAGACACCACTGAATTCTGGAGGAAACTATGATCCTTTGGTGATCTTCCAGAAAACACCATCCTGGCAACTATGGATGTAGAAACCCTCTACACCAACATTCCACACAAAGATGGACTACAAGCCGTCTGGAACACTATCCCCGATAATGTCACGGCAAACCTGGTGGCTGAACTTTGTGACTTTGTCCTCATCCATAACTATTTCAGATTTGGAGACAATTTATACCTTCAAGTCAGCGGCACTGCTATGGATACCCACATGGCCCCACAGTATGCCAACATTTTTATGGCTGACTTAGAACAACATTTCCTCAGCTCTTGTCCCCTAACGCCCCTACTCTACTTGCGCTACATTGATGACATCTTCATCATCTAGACCCATGGAAAAGAAGCCCTTGAGGAATTCCACCATGACTTCAACAATTTCCATCCCACCATCAACCTCAGCCTGGACCAGTCCACACAAGAGGTCCACTTCCTAGACACTACAGTGCTAATAAGCGATGGCCACATAAACATCACCCTATACCGGAAATCTACTGACCGCTATACTTACCTACATGCCTCCAGCTTTCATCCAGACCACACCACACGATCCATTGTCTACAGCCAAGCTCTAAGATACAACCGCATTTATTCCAATCCCTCAGACAGAGACAAACACCTACAGGATCTCTATCAAGTGTTCTTAAAACTGCAATACCCACCTGATGAAGTGAAGAAACAGATTGACAGAGCCAGAAGCGTACTCAGAAGTCACCTACTACAAGACAGGCCCAACAAAGAAAGTAACAGAACGCCACTAGCCATCACCTACAGCCCCCAACTAAAACCTCTCCAGTGCATCATCAAGGATCTAAACCTATCCTGAAGAACGATCCCTCACTCTCACAGATCTTGAGAGACATGCCAGCCCTCACTTATAGACATACCCCAACCTGAAGCAAATACTCACCAGCAAATACACACCACACAACAAAAACACCAACCCAGGAACAAAACCCTGCTACAAACCCCGGTGCCAACTCTGTCCACATATCTATTCAAGGGGCACCATCATAGGACCTAACCACATCAGCCACACCATCAAGGGCTAGTTCACCTGCACATCTGCCAATGTGATATATGCCATCATGTGCTAGCAGTGCCCCTCTGCCATGTACACTGGCCAAACCGGACAGCCTCTACGCAAAAGAATAAATGGACACAAATCTGACATCAGAAATCATAACATTCAAAAACCAGTAGGAGAACACTTCAATCTCTCTGGTCACTCAATAACAGGCCTAAAAGTGGCAATTCTTCAACAAAAAAACTTCAAAAACAGACTACAACGTGAAGCTGCAAAACTGGAATTAATTTGCAAACTGGATACCATCAGATTAGGCCTAAATAGAGACTGGGAGTCTTTGGGTTATTACAAAACCTAAACTTAATGTCCCCAAAAGTAATTTCTCCCTACTGTTACTCACACCTTCTTGTCAAATGTCAGTAATGGGCCACTCTCTAACCACTTCAAAAGTTATTTTTCCTCCCTTGGTATCCTGCTGTTAATTGATTTATCTTGTTAGACTGATCTCACACTTGGTAAAGCAACCCCCATCCTTTCATGTATTTATACCTGCTCCTGTACTTTCATTCCATGCATCTAATGAAGTGGGTTCTAACCCATCAAAGCTTATGCCCAAATAAATTTGTTAGTCTCTAAGGTGTATGGCAAATTGTCAGCACCACTATGATGGGTCTCGCGCTTTCTCTTCTTGCATGGGGGTTCAGGGCACCATTTCTTGTCCCTGAACTGGGGTATTAACTGCCCCACTAGTGTCCTAGACTAGGGGAGTGGAGAGGGAGGGACCCGGGCCTGCCCTCTACTCCTGGTCCCAGCCCAGGGGTCCTAGGGATAGCAGTAAACCACTAGAACTAGCGGTTCCTTCCCCTGGGCTACTTCCCTCTCCTGCCATTCAGCTTGTGGGGCTTCCCGCCCTCTCTCTGCACAAACCAGGTGTCCCTTTACCTAGGGTCTTGGTCTTCTTAGCCCACTGCAGCACTTCTCCAAACTCTCCTCTGCTTCCCTCCAAACTGCTCTCTGCTCCAACACCAATCCACTCTGCTTCAACTCCTCCAAACTGCTCTCTGCTCCAGCATCAATCCACTCTGCTTCAACTCCTCCTCTTGTCTCATTGAAGCAGGGGGTTTTTATCAGGTGACTGGCTTCAGATGCTTTAATTAATTTATAGCAAACTTTCTTCCCTCTACGGGGAATAAGGCTCCCTTCTAACACTCTTGCACTATAAGGTGGGTAGAAAGCTGGCTAGATTGTCGGGCTCAACGGGTTGTGATCAATGGCTCCATGTCTAGTTGGCAGCCGGTATCAAGTGGAGTGCCCCAAGGGTCGGTCCTGGGGCCGGTTTTGTTCAATATCTTCATAAATGATCTGGAGGATGGTGTGGATTGCACTCTCAGCAAATTTGCAGATGATACTAAACTGGGAGGAGTGGTAGATACGCTGGAGGGGAGGGATAGGATACAGAAGGACCTAGACAAATTGGAGGATTGGGCCAAAAGAAATCTGATGAGGTTCAATAAGGATAAGTGCAGGGTCCTGCACTTAGGATGGAAGAATCCAGTGCACCGCTACAGACTAGGGACCGAATGGCTAGGCAGCAGTTCTGCGGAAAAGGACCTAGGGGTGACAGTGGACGAGAAGCTGGATATGAGTCAGCAGTGTGCCCTTGTTACCAAGAAGGCCAATGGCATTTTGGGATGTATAAGTAGGGGCATAGCAAGCAGATCGAGGGACGTGATCGTTCCCCTCTATTCGACATTGGTGAGGCCTCATCTGGAGTACTGTGTCCAGTTTTGGGCCCCACACTACAAGAAGGATGTGGATAAATTGGAGAGAGTCCAGCGAAGGGCAACAAAAATGATTAGGGGTCTGGAACACATGAGTTATGAGGAGAGGCTGAGGGAGCTGGGATTGTTTAGCCTGCAGAAGAGAAGAATGAGGGGGGATTTGATAGCTGCTTTCAACTACCTGAAAGGGGGTTCCAAAGAGGATGGCTCTAGACTGTTCTCAATGGTAGCAGATGACAGAACGAGGAGTAATGGTGTCAAGTTGCAGTGGGGGAGGTTCAAATTGGATATTAGGAAAAGCTTTTTCACTAAGAGGATGGTGAAACACTGGAATGCGTTACCTAGGGAGGTGGTGGAATCTCCTTCCTTAGAGGTTTTTAAGGTCAGGCTTGACAAAGCCCTGGCTGGGATGATTTAACTGGGAATTGGGGTTGGACTAGATGACCTTCTGGGGTCCCTTCCAACCCTGATAGTCTATGATTCTATGATTCTCCTACTGCCCTCTGGCCATGCTGTATCACATATCCCCCCACCTCTTGCTCAACACTATGGGGTTGGGCTACATGAGGCAGTGCTGTCGTGATAGGCCATCAGCGTTGCTCTGTTGGCTTCCGGCCCTATGCTGTACCCAGAAATGGAAGGGCTGCAGGGATAGGAACCACCTAGTCACTCTTGCGTTCTTCTCCTTGTTTCTGTGCATCCACTGGAGTGGGGCATGGTCTGTCACGAGGGTAAACCGTCATCCCAGCAGGTAGTAGCGGAGAGTCTCCATAGCCCATTTTACCGCCAGACATTCCTTTTCAATGACGTCGTACTTTTGTTCCCCGGGGAGGAGTTTCCAGCTGAGATACAGGATCGGGTGTTCCTCCTCCCCTACCATCTGCAAAAGGACGGCTTCTAGTCCTACCTCCGAGGTATCTGTTTGTAGGATGAATTCCTTCTCGAAGTCTGGGGCTATGAGTACTGGATGACAGCAAAGGGCTGTCCTTAAATCTGCAAATGCTCCTTCTGCCGCATCAGTCCACTTTACTATCTCGGGGCCCCGAGCCTTTATCAGATCTGTCAGTGGCCCTGCTCTTGTGGCGAAATGAGGGATGAATCTCCAATAGTATCCTACTATCCCTAGAAATGCTCTGACCTGCTTTTTGCGGACTGGTCGAGGCCAACCTTGTATTGCCTCCACTTTATTCTACTGAGGTTTCACCAAACCTCTCCCTATTACATACCCGAGGTATCTGGCCTCAGCTAGTCCTATCATGCACTTGAGAGGGTTGGCAGTGAGGCCGGCCTTCCGCAGGGCATCTAGCACCGCTTCTACTTTTCCTAGGTGCGTTTCCCAGTCAGGGCTGTGGATGACTATGTCATCCAGATAGACAGTGGCATACTTGGCATGGGGTCGCAGCAATTTGTCTATAAGTCATTGGAATGTTGCAGGGGCCCCATGGAGTCCGAAAGGGAGGACACTGTATTGGAACAGGCCATCGGGTGTAAAGAAGGCAGTCTTTTCCTTGGCATTCTTGGCCAGGGGAATTTGCTAATATCCTTTGGTCAGGTCCAGGGTGGTTAGGTATTGGGCCTTGCCTAACTGATCAACTAGCTCATCAATGCGTGGTATCGGATAGGCATCGAATTGGGATACTTCATTCAACTTCCGGAATTTGTTGCAAAACCTCAGGGTGCCATCAGGCTTGGGGACTAGGACGATAGGGCTGGACCACTGGCTGTGGGATTCTTCAATAACCCCGAGTTCCAGCATCTTCTTCACTTCTGTCCTAATTTCTTCCCTTTTAGCTTCTGGTATCTGGTATGGTCTTATTGTCACCCTTACTCCGGGATTGGTGACAATATGATGTTGGACCAGTGTCATACGGCCTGGCTGTGTACAGAACACGTCCTGGTTCCATTGGATCATATCAATGACCTCTGTTTGTTGTTCTGGAGTTCACTCAGGAGATATCTTCACCTGCCCCTGTGGGTTGTCTGTCTGGGGTGGAGCTCCCCGAATGACCAGGCACATCTCTCGGTCACGCCAGGGCTTCAGTAAGTTGATGTGATAGATTTGCTCTGGCCTTTGGCGGTCTGGTTGTCTGACCTTATAGTCCACCTCCCCAATGGCTTCCACTATCTCATATGGCCCATGCCAGCTGGCCAGGAGTTTGCTTTCTGCTGTCGGCACAAGCACCATCACCCGTTCCCCCGGCTGAAACTTCCATACTTTCGCCTGATGGTTGTAATATGTCCGCTGGGCCTCTTGTGCTTTTTCCAAATGTTCTCATACTATAAGGGTTACTTGAGTTATTTGCCCTCTCATCTGTGTCACGTGCTCAATGACATTCTTTCCTGGGTTGGGTTGTTCTTCCCAATCTTCCTTGGCAATATCTAATATTCCGCGTGTGTGGCGTCCGTATAGTAGTTCAAAGGGAGAGGAACCAGTGGATGCCTGGGGGACTTCCCATATAGCAAACATTAGATACGGTAGAAGGGTATCCCAATCTTTTCCGTCCTGAGCTACCACCTTCCGGATCATACTCTTAAGGGTACGGTTAAACCGCTCAACCAGTCCATCTGTTTGTGGATGGTAGACTGATGTCCATGTGGCCTGGATGCGGAGTAGGATACATAAGTCTTTCATTAATTTTGACATGAAAGGGATTCCTTGGTCTGTCAGGATCTCCTTAGGGATGCCCACTCTGGCAAAAACCTGGAGTAGTTCTTTTGCTATTGCCTTGGACATGGGGTTTCTTAAAGGAATGGCTTCTGGATACCGCGTGGCATAGTCAACAATGACTAGTACGTTTCGGTGGCCCCATGCCAATCTTTCCAGTGGGCCCACTATGTCCATGGCTATCCTCTCGAAAGGGACTACAATAATAGGCAAAGGTACTAATGGGGGCCACAAGTGAGGTCGGGGGCTATGCAACTGGCATTCCGGGCAGAAGGTACAATAGCGCTGGACCACTGCACGTATTCTCACGTGCAGTACCAATCTGACCTAATTCCAGGGGGCCTGTTTCTACTCCGCCCCCTGGGTTGCCCCTACTTGGCCTAGGAACCACCTCCGACTCCTCACTGGCCTGAATTATCTCTTGGCCTCCTGAACAGGTTCACCTACCAACAAGGGAGGTTTTCTGGTTCTCTGCTAGAATCCTGGTCCCCAGTCTTTTATCTGCTCTCCTTTCCCGCCTAGACTTTTCAGGTTTTCTGGGGGATGAGAATAACTCTGGGGCAAATTCGGCAAACATTGGGGTGAGGCTATCTGCAGGTGCCTCCGTCTCAACCCGGGGGTTGCTACCCTCCCCTGGTTCTATTGCGGGGAGTAAGCTCTCAAACCTGAGGCAGTTCCTACCAATTAAGACAGGGTAGGGGAGCCTGAGGACCACCCTTGCAGTCACCCTGGTAGTATTCCCCTTGATCTCAATCCGTACTGGGATTGTGCCATGAATGCACGTTACCCCTGTGTTTTTGGCCCAGGTTAGTTGGTCTTGCCCCACCAATTTCCCCGAGACCAGAGTGACAGCACTCCCAGAATCTATTAATGCTATGGTCTCAATACCATTCATTTTTACTGATCTTGTATACCCATGCAAGATCATTGCGACCCCTACCAGGCCAATTAGGCCACATTGCTCCCCATGATCCCCCAGATTACATTGCATAGGCTCTTCCCTGTTGAGGCACTGGGCTGCTATATGCCCCAATTCCCCACTCTTGTAACACCGCCTCCTTATTCCAGTTGCCACCCTTTGCCTGGGGATATTTGGCCGGCCCCCCCAGTCCTCTCTTCCCAAACTCCCAGGTTCCTTCTTGGCCTCAGGCCATTCCTTGGTGTCTTTCCTCCCAGTTATGATTCTCCTGGCGTTCTCAACAGTCCGGGGCCTTGGGTTTGGCACTGGCTTCCTGGTTTGCCATGTCTCACCCCCTGGGGTCTGGAACAGTTTGCGGGCTGCCAGCTGTCTTTCCATGAGGGAGACCAACTCATCATCGGTGGAGGGGTCACTCTGGCCACCCCAAGCCCGGAGGCCTGGTGGTGGCCCCCTCATATACCAGTCCAGTACCAGGAGCTCCACCATCTTCTCAGAGCTGAGGGCCTCAGGGTGCAGCCATTTCCGGGTCAGGTGGATCAGGTCAAACAATTGCGATTGGGGTGTCTTGTTCTCTGTATACTGCCACTCATGGAACCTCTGGGCTCGCAAAGCTGTCGTTACTCTGGATCTGGCCGGGATCTCTACCTTCAGTTGGGGGTAATCTGCTGTAGTCTCCACGGTCATATCATAGTAGACCTTCTGGGCCTCCCCACCCAGGAATGGGGCGAGGATACCAGATCACTGATCTCAGGGCCAGGCCTCCCACAGGGCTGCTCTTTCAAAAGCCAGGAGGTACACCTCTACATCATCCTCCCGTGTCGTTTTCTGTAGGCAGTGGCTGGCCCGTATGGTCCGGGACCTGTCGCAGTTGTGGTTCAGCTCCATAAGGGCCTTCATCTGGTTCACCAGCTCTTGCAGCAGGGCTCGGTCCTGGGCAGCCTGACTCATCAACAGACGATTAGTCTCCTGCTGCATCCAAGTTGCCTCCTGTTGGGCAGTTGCTTCGACCCGGGTAGCCTCCTGCTGGGCTGCGGTGGCTTGTATTAGGGCCTTGACCATGTCGTCCGTCTTAGGGATGGGAGGGTTTTGGCTAACGCTGACTTAAGTCCCCAGTGCGTAGATCCCACTTCTAAACCACGTGTGGCAAATTGTCGGCACTACTATGATGAGTCTCGTACTTTCTCTTCTTGGATGGGGATTCAGGGCACCGTTTCTTGCCCCTGAACTGGGGTATTAACTGTCCCACTAGTGTCCTAGACGAGGGGAGTGGAGAGGGAGGGACCTGGGCCCGCCCTCTACTCCAGGTCCCAGCCCAGGGGCCCTAGGAATAGCGGTAAACCACTAGAACTAGCAGTTCCTTCCCCTGGGCTACTTCCCTCTCCTGCCCTTCAGCTTGTGGGGCTTCCTGCCCTCCCTCTGCACAAACCAGGTGTCCCTTTACCTAGGGTCTTGGTCTTCTTAGCCCACTGCAGCACTTCTCCAAACTCTCCTCTGCTTCCCTCCAAACTGCACTCTGCCCCAGCACCAAGCCACTCTGCTTCAACTCCTCCAAACTGCTCTCTGCCCCAGCACCAAGCCACTCTGCTTCAACTCCTCCAAACTGCTCTCTGCCCCAGCACCAGTCCACTCTGCTTCAACTCCTCCAAACGGCTCTCTGCCCCAGCACCAGTCCACTCTGCTTCAACTCCTCCAAACGGCTCTCTGCCCCAGCACCAGTCCACTCTGCTTCAACTCCTCCAAACGGCTCTCTGCCCCAGCACCAGTCCACTCTGCTTCAACTCCTCCAAACGGCTCTCTGCCCCAGCACCAGTCCACTCTGCTTCAACTCCTCCAAACGGCTCTCTGCCCCAGCACCAAGCCACTCTGCTTCAACTCCTCCAAACGGCTCTCTGCCCCAGCACCAAGCCACTCTGCTTCAACTCCTCCAAACTGCTCTCTGCCCCAGCACCAGTCCACTCTGCTTCAACTCCTCCAAACGGCTCTCTGCCCCAGCACCAGTCCACTCTGCTTCAACTCCTCCAAACGGCTCTCTGCTCCAGCACCAAGCCACTCTGCTTCAACTCCTCCAAACGGCTCTCTGCTCTAGCACCAAGCCACTCTGCTTCAACTCCTCCAAACGGCTCTCTGCTCCAGCACCAATCCACTCTGCTTCAACTCCTCCTCTTGTCTGATCGAAGCGGAGGGGGGGGGGGTTATCATGTGACTGGCTTCAGGTGCTTTAATTGGCTTCAGGTGCTCTAATTAATTTATAGCAAACTTCCTTCCCTCTACAGGGAAGAAGGCTCCCTTCGTACACTCTCCTGCTGCCCTCTGGCCTGGGCTTTCCTTGCTTTTTTTCTCCTGCTTCAGTTCCCCCCCTGGCGACCAGGCCAGACGCTTTTTCTTCGTTTTGTTTTTCTTTTTTTTGCTGTTTTTTTTTTGCTGCCGTTTGAGTGGAGGTCGGCTGCCTGCTTGCCTGCCAGCCCCCCCACGCCTGCCCTCGGATGCTGCTCCTGCTTCAGCTACAACACCTGGAGGAGGGGGGGGGAGGGCTGCCGACCCGCTCCCCGGAGGAGGGGAGTGGACGCCCCCAGACCCAACCGTTTTGCTGTTCGTTTGTGGACCTGCGATAAATCAACTTCTTATCTTTGCTTGGCATTTTTGGAATGCTCCACAAAGACCGGGAGAGAAGACAGCTGACAGAGACATCACCCAGGGAAGCTACAAATCATTGTGGAGGGGGCCGTAAGACTGAGTAACTTTTGAACTGTACTCTCGTGTGGGGGGAGGTTGACTGTGTCTTAACTGCATTTGTAGGGGCACAGGGGGCGTGTCACGGAGCTGCCCCCCGATCCATCGGTGCCCCCCCAACACTACTACAACCGTCACGGCCCCCACGCCATCCGTCCCTGCTGGCAACCTGCCATCTGCCTCTAGCCTCAACTGCTTGCTTTGAATTCCATCATCCAGACCAGACACAACAGCCGACCAAACGAGACTCTTTGGATAAACACGGGTGGGTCCGCATTCCCTGCCCCATCCCTGGACTGCCCACCCCACAGTTTGTCCCTACTACCTGACCCCAACTGCTGTTTCCTTCCCCTGTCCAGTCTGACCCATTTGGCCCCCCCCGCCTGCAGCCCAACAGGGAGAAGTGGTTAATCTGCTTCCCCCTCCCCCCTCCTCCTTCTGGTCTCCCCATCTCTCCCTGCTCACGATGGCAGGGAATGAGAGGGGTAAGGCCCCTCTAACAACCTCAGTTGTCCCTCCCCCACCTACCCCCCTGCCCAACCTCCAAGCCCCCCTCCCCACCACTGCTGCCAAAACACCTGCCACCACCCCCGCTGTGCATCGGCAGCCGGAGGCACCGGGTGAACTATTGCCGCTGCTATGCCCACCGCCCCCCAAGATTCTAGGAAAGCCCCTCCGGTTAGCCAGAAAGGCCAGGGTGCAAAGAAGGGGAAGGGCCCTGCCACAACCACCAAGCCCTCCATGGCAGAGGCTGCCCCCACCGCTGTGGCCTCATCATCAACCATGGTTTCCCTCTCCGCTGTTCCCTCCACCAGCTCTGCGAGCGTCCCTCCCTCGGCCCCCAGGGCGTATGCCTAGGCAGTGGCAGCTCCCCCCACCGTCTGGCGCCTCGTCATCTCGCCCACCCACCGCCTCCGCTACCATCAATAGCGGCCAAGGCCCCTTTCCCACCATGACCAGGAAGCATGGCGTCCGTTGCCTCCTGGTGCCCGCCTCGCCCCACGTGGAGACATACGTGCAGGCATTGGCGAGGGTGGTAGGACCCACGGCTATTGTGGGGGCCTCCAAAATGTATGCGAAGGTCGTCTTTTTCTTAGCATCGGAGGCTGCGGCCCAGGAGGCGGTGGAGAAGGGCCTGGCAGTGAGGGGGGTGTTTGTCCCCCTGGAGCTGCGAGAAGACCTGAGCGTCCGCCTAGTCCTGACCTCCATCCCTCCTTTTCTACCCAATGCTGCCCTGTTACCTGCTCTCTCCACCCTGGGGAAACCCGTTTCCGTCATCAGCCCTCTCCCGTTGGGCTGTAAGGACCTCACCCTCCGTCACGTCCTTTCGTTCCGCCGGCAAGTGCAGTATTTAGCGCCGCCGCCGGCGCGTGACGGAGAGGCGCTCGAGGGGTCCTTCCTAGTCCCCTACCAGGGAACTTGCTATCGGGTCTATTATTCCACAGGAGAGGCCCGGTGCTACCTCTGCCGATCAGCGGGGCATGTCCGAAGAGACTGCCCCTTGGCCCGGTGGGGAGAGACCCCCGAGACCAGGCAGGACATCAGCTCCGTTGTTGCCGACACCCCTGGCCGCCCGAGATCTGAAACCACCTCTCCTCCTGCTCGATCCACTGCCGCTCCTGCCCGGGCCCAAGAGATACCTCCCCTACAATGCCCAGACGAGCGAGGTAGCCCTGCCCTTGCTGTTAACAATCCAGCAGAGCCTATGGAGGAGGGTGCAGCAAAGATATTACCGGGCATAGAAGAGGGCCCGCCCCAAGGAGAACCTCCCCCCCATCATGTTGCCTCACCGTTACCCCCCCGAGTCCCTGAACCATCGCCTCTGCCCCCTGACACGACCCCTGCTAACCAGCCCCCAGATGATGCTATGGAGGGCTGGACCCTAGTCCAGGGAAAGCGAGGCAAGCGGAAGGCTCAATCTCCGCTGCACCCATCCGATGCGGAGGCCCCCCGGAAGACCAGGAAGGGAGGCACTGACACTGAGCCTTTCGCTATGCCCACGAGAGAGATCCATCCGCCGGTGTCAGGAGGGGAAGACAAAACAGCACTGGAAGGCAGAATCTCCCCTTTCACGGGAGACCCTCCCCTCTGAGACTCCTGAGGAAGACCCTTCTGCCCGAATATCACCCAACCCCCCCGCAAACCCCGAAGCAACCATCGTAGCGGGCACCAGAGGGGAGTCCCCTGGGGTGGCAGAAGACGACCTTTCCTCCATGTATGAGGAGATCGAGGCCCTAGGTTTGACCCCGGTCACCCAGGGAGAGAATGACCTACTGCCGGCTGGCCTCGATCTGGGCAACCTTACCCCAGTCCCCCTTTCCCCATGCTCCCTCCCCCTAACCGCCATCCCGGATGAGCAGCCTGCAGAAGGTGGTCCACCACCGTAAGCCATGGCTGCCAAATCCACCACAGAGTCTGCACCTAGCATCACTGGGAGCCCCCTCCCAACCCCCTTAACCCTCGAAAAATAGCCAGAGCTTCGCGAACCAGCTGAGCGGCGGCGAACCAGCTGAGCGGCGGCGAACCAGCTGAGCGGCGGCGAACCAGCTGAGCAGCGGCGAACCAGCTGAGCAGCGGGGAACAGCAGAGCAGCACACAGCAGGAGTTTGCCTGGGAGTTCGCCTGGAGTGAGCCCAGTGAGGCTTACATTTTGCAAACTTCTCTGAGGAAGCTCATAGTAGAAAGGTGATATGGAAGGGGGGGGTTCAGCTGTTGTGACCTGCACTGGATGTGCCATGTTTGTCTTTCTTCCACAGGACAGAAGCGACTTTGTCTGTACAAAGTGCAAGCTGGTCTCCATATTGGAAGAGAAGATTGAAGGTCTGGAGCAACAGATAATGACCCTGCGTTGCATACGAGAAACGGAGAATTTCCTGGACAAAAGTCAGGATATGCTTCTACGGGCACAAAGCTCTAAAGATTTAGAGCAGGTTGCACAGCGGAGCCAAGAGGCCAGTGAAGGAGCTTGGAAAGATGTGACCTCCAGAAGGAGAAGGGGGAATGTCCGGGTTCCAACAACGCGGACACAGGTAACTAACCGCTTTCATGTTCTCTCCACAGGTACCTTTGCGGAGAGTGGACCAGATGATATGTCTGGGGGGAGAAAGCAGAAGGAGACTCCGCTGGTTGGAAGGCATGAGATGCACTGTCCTGAGATGAGGGGTTCCACGACCACCACTCCTAAGAGAAGGAGGCGGGTGGTGGTGGTCGGGGACTCTCTCCTCCGGGGGAATGAGTCATCTATCTGCTGCCCTGACCGGGAAAACCGAGAAGTCTGCTGCTTGCCGGGGGCTAAGATTTGCGATGTGACGGAGAGACTGCCGAGACTCATCAAGCCCTCGGATCGCTACCCCTTCCTGCTTCTCCACGTGGGCACCAATGATACTGCCAAGCATGACCTTGAGAGGATCACTGCGGACTACGTGGCTCTGGGAAGAAGGATAAAGGAGTTTGAGGAGCAAGTGGTGTTCTTGTCCATCCTCCCTGTGGAAGGAAAAGGCCGGGGCAGGGACTGTCGAATCGTGGAAGTCAACGAATGGCTACGCAGGTGGTGTCGGAGAGAAGGCTTTGGATTCTTTGACCATGGGATGGTGTTCCATGAAGGAGGAGTGCTGGGCAGAGACGGGCTCCATCTTACGAAGAGAGGGAAGAGGATCTTTGCGAGCAGGCTGGCTAACCTAGTGAGGAGGGCTTTAAACTAGGTTCACCGGGGGAAGGAGACCAAAGCCCTGAGGTAAGTGGAAAAGCGGGATACCGGGAGGAAGCACAGGCAGGAATGTCTGTGAGGGGAGGGTTCCTGCCTCATACTGAGAATGAGGGGCGATCAGCAGGTTATCTCAAGTGCTTATATACGAATGCACAAAGCCTTGGAAACAAGCAGGGAGAACTGGAGGTCTTGGTGATGTCAAGGAATTATGATGTGATTGGAATAACAGAGACTTGGTGGGATAACTCGCATGACTGGAGTACTGTCATGGATGGTTATAAACTGTTCAGGAAGGACAGGCAGGGCAGAAAAGGTGGGGGAGTAGCACTGTATGTAAGGAAGCAGTATGACTGCTCAGAGCTCCGGTACGAAACTGCAGAAAAACCTGAGTGTCTCTGGATTAAGTTTAGAAGTGTGAACAACAAGAGTGATGTAGTGGTGGGAGTCTGCTATAGACCACCGGACTAGGGGGATGAGGTGGATGAGGCTTTCTTCCGGCAACTTGCAGAAGCTACTAGATTGCACGCCCTGGTTCACATGGGTGACTTTAATTTTCCTGATATCTGCTGGGAGAGCAATACAGCGGTGCATAGACAATCCAGGAAGTTTTTGGAAAGCATAGGGGACAATTTCCTGGTGCAAGTGCTAGACGAGCCAACTACGGGGGGAGCTTTTCTTGACCTGCTGCTCACAAACAGGGAAGAATTAGTGGGGGAAGGAAAAGTGGATGGGAATCTGGGAGGCAGTGACCATGAGTTGGTTGAGTTCAGGATCCTGACACAGGGAAGAAAGGTAAGCAGCAGGATACGGACCCTTGACTTCAGGAAAGCAGACTTCGACTCCCTCAGGGAACGGATGGGTAGGATCCCCTGGGGGACTAACATGAAGGGGAAAGGAGTCCAGGAGAGCTGGCTGTATTTCAAGGAATCCCTGTTGAGGTTACAGGGACAAACCATCCCGATGAGTCGAAAGAATAGTAAATATGGCAGGCGACCAGCTTGGCTTAACGGTGAAATCCTAGCGGATCTTAAACATAAAAAAGAAGCTTACAAGAAGTGGAAGGTTGGACATATGACCAGGGAAGAATATAAAAATATTGATCGGGCATGTAGGAATGAAATCAGGAGGGCCAAATCGCACCTGGAGCTGCAGCTAGCAAGAGATGTCAAGAGTAACAAGAAGGGTTTCTTCAGGTATGTTGGCAACAAGAAGAAAGCCAAGGAAAGTGTGGGCCCCTTACTGAATGAGGCCCCACAACCTAGTAACAGAGGATGTGGAAAAAGCTAATGTGCTCAATGCTTTTTTTGCCTCTGTCTTCACGAACAAGGACAGCTCCCAGACTGCTGCACTGGGCATCACAACATGGGGAGTAGATGGCCAGCCCTCTGTGGAGAAAGAGGTGGTTAGGGACTATTTAGAAAAGCTGGATGTGCACAAATCCATGGGGCCGGACGAGTTGCATCCCAGAGTGCTAAAGGAATTGGCGACTGTGATTGCAGAGTCATTGGCCATTATCTTTGAAAACTCGTGGCGAACGGGGGAAGTCCCAGATGACTGGAAAAAGGCTAATGTAGTGCCAATCTTTTAAAAAAGGGAAGAAAGACGATCCTGGGAACTACAGGCCAGTCAGCCTCACCTCAGTCCCCAGAAAAATCATGGAGCAGGTCCTCAAGGAATCAATCCTGAAGCACTTACATGAGTGGAAAGTGATCAGGAACAGTCAGCATGGATTCACCAAGGGAAGGTCATGCCTGACTAATCTAATTGCCTTCTATGATGAGATTACTGGTTCTGTGGATGAAGGGAAAGCAGTGGATATATTGTTTCTTGACTTTAGCAAAGCTTTTGACATGGTCTCCCACAGTATTCTTGTCAGCAAGTTAAAGAAGTATGGGCTGGATGAATGCACTATAAGGTGAGTAGAAAGTTGGCTAGATTGTCGGGCTCAACGGGTAGTGATCAATGGCTCCATGTCTAGTTGGCAGCCGGTGTCAAGTGGAGTGCCCCAGGGGTCGGTCCTGGGGCCGATTTTGGTCAATATCTTCATAAATGAACTGGAGGATGGTGTGGATTGCACTCTCAGCAAATTTGCGGATGATACTAAACTGGGAGGAGTGGTAGATACGCTGGAGGGCAGGGATAGGATACAGAGGGACCTAGACAAATTGGAGGATTGGGCCAAAAGAAATCTGATGAGGTTCAATAAGGATAAGTGCAGGGTCCTGCACTTAGGACGGAAGAACCCAATGCACAGCTACAGACTAGGGACCGAATGGCTAGGCAGCAGTTCTGCAGAAAAGGACATAGGGGTGACAGTGGACAAGAAGCTGGATATGAGTCAACAGTGTGTCCTTGTTGCCAAGAAGGCCAATGGCATTTTGGGATGTATAAGTAAGGGCATAGCGAGCAGATCGAGGGACGTGATCGTCCCCCTCTATTCGACATTGGTGAGGCCTCACCTGGAGTACTGTGTCCAGTTTTGGGCCCCACACTACAAGAAGGATGTGGATAAATTGGAGAGAGTCCAGCGAAGGGCAACAAAAATGATTAGGGGTCTGGAACACATGACTTATGAGGAGAGGCTGAGGGAGCTGGGATTGTTTAGCCTGCAAAAGAGAAGAATGAGGGGGGATTTGATAGCTGCTTTCAACTACCTGAAAGGGGGTTCCAAAGAGGATGGCTCTAGACTGTTCTCAATGGTAGCAGATGACAGAACGAGGAGTAATGGTCTCAAGTTGCAGTGGGGGAGGTTTAGATTGGATATTAGGAAAAACTTTTTCACTTAGAGGGTGGTGAAACACTGGAATGCGTTACCTAGGAGGTGGTAGAATCTCCTTCCTTAGAGGTTTTTAAGGTCAGGCTTGACAAAGCCCTGGCTGGGATGGTTTAACTGGGAATTGGTCCTGCTTCGAGCAGGGGTTTGGACTAGATGACCTTCAGGGGTCCCTTCCAACCCTGATATTCTATGATTCTATGAACACGTCACTTGCCTACTAACAGAAGACGGCGCCCCCCTCACGTATCCAGTGGAGATGTGTGGGAGGGCCCGTGACTTCTACCCAAGCCTTTTCTCCCCGGATCCGACCGATTCTGGAGCTTGCAGGGTGCTCTGGGAGGAACTCCCTACAGTCAGCGTGGGCGACCGAGACTGACTAGAGCTGCCTCTCACCCTGGCTGAGTTCTCGGAAGCCCTCCGTCGCATGCCCACCAATAAATCTCCGGGCATGGACGGGCTGACTGTGGAGTTCTACCGCACGTTTCCTTCCCCTGTCCAGTCTGACCCATTTGGCCCCCCCTGACTGCAGCCCAACAGGGAGAAGTGGTTAATCTGCTTCCCCCTTCCCCCTCCCCCCTCCTCCTTCTGGTGTCTCCCCGTCTCTCCCTGCTCACGATGGCAGGGAATGAGAGGGGTAAGGCCCCTCTAACAACCTCAGTTGTCCCTCCCCCACCTACCTCCCTGCCCAACCTCCAAGCCCCCCTCCCCACCACTGCTGCCAAAACACCTGCCACCGCCCCCGCTGTGCATCGGCAGCCGGAGGCACTGGGTGAACTATTGCCGCTGCTATGCCCACCGCCCCCCCAGATTCTAGGAAAGCCCCTCCGGTTAGCCAGAAAGGCCAGGGTGCAAAGAAGGGGAAGGGCCCTGCCACAACCACCAAGCCCTCCATGGCAGAGGCTGCCCCCACCGCTGTGGCCTCGTCATCAACCATGGTTTCCCTCTCCGCTGTTCCCTCCACCAGCTCTGTGAGCGTCCCTCCCTCGGCCCCCAGGGCATATGCCTAGGTGGTGGCACCCCGCCCCACCGTCTGCCGCCTCGTCATCTTGCCCACCCACCGCCTCCGCTACCATCAATAGCGGCCAAGGCCCCTTTCCCACCATGACCAGGAAGCATGGCATCCGTCGCCTCCTGGTGCCCGCCTCGCCCCACGTGGAGACATACATGCAGGCATTGGCGAGGGTGGTAGGACCCACGGCTATTGTGGGGGCCTCCAAAATGTACGGGAAGGTCGTCTTTTTCTTAGCATCAGAGGCTGCCGCCCAGGAGGCGGTGGAGAAGGGCCTGGCGGTGGGGGAGGTATTTGTCCCCCTGGAGCCGCTAGAAGACCTGGGCGTCCGCCTAGTCCTGACCTCCATCCCTCCTTTTCTACCCAATGCCACCCTGTTACCCGCTCGCTCTACCCTGGGGAAACCCGTTTCCATCATCAGCCCTCTCCCGTTAGGCAGCAAGGACCCCACTCTCCATCATGTCCTTTTGTTACGCCGGCAAGTGCAGCTTTTACCGCCGCCGCCAGCACGTGACGGAGAGGCGCTTGAGGGGTCCTTCCTAGTCCTCTACCAGGGAGCCCGCTATTGGGTCTATTATTCCACAGGAGAGGCCTGGTGCTACCTCTGCCGATCAGCGGGGCATGTCCGAAGAGACTGCCCCTTGGCCCGGCGGGGAGGGGCACCCGAGACCCCCGAGACCCGGCAGGACATAGGCTCCATCGTTGCCGACGCCCCGGCCGCCCGAGATCTGAAACCACCTCTCCTCCTGCTCGATCCACCGCTGCTCCTGCCCGGGCCCAAGAGACACCTCCCCTACAATGCCCAGACGAGCGAGGGAGCCCCGCCCTTGCTGTTAACAATCCAGCAGAGCCTATGGAGGAGGGTGCAGCAAAGATATTACCGGGCATAGAAGAGGGCCCACCCCAAGGAGAACCGCCCCCCCCCATGTTGCCTCACCTTTACTCCCCCGAGCCCCTGAACCATCGCCTCTGCCCCCCCGACACGACCCCTGCTAACCAGCCCCCAGACGATGCTATAGAGGGCTGGACCCGAGTCCAGGGAAAGCGAGGGAAGCGGAAGGCTCAAGCTCCGCTGCACCCATCCGATGCGGAGGCCCCCCAGAAGACCAGGAAGGGAGGCACTGACACTGAGCCTTCCGCTATGCCCACAAGCGAGATCCATCCACCGGTGTTGGGAGGGGAAGACAAAATAGCACTGGAAGGTAGAATCTCCCCTCCACGGGAGACCCTCCCCTCCGAGACCCCTGAGGAAGCCCTTTCTGCCCGAATATCACCCGAACCCCCCGCGAATCCCGAAGCGACCGTCGTAGCGGGCGCCAGAGGGGAGCCCCCTGGGGTGGCAGAAGACGACCTCTCCTCCATGTATGAGGAGATGGAGGCCATAGGTTTGACCCCGGTCACCCAGGGAGAGAATGACCTACTGCCGGCTGGCCTCGATCTGGGCAACCTTACCCCAGTCCCCCTTTCCCCATGCTCCCTCCCCCTAACCGCCTTCCCGGGTGAGCACCCTGCAGAAGGTGGTTCACCACCTGAGGCCATGGCTGCCAAATCCACCGCAGAGCCTGCGCCTAGCATCACTGGGAGCCCCCTCCCCACCGCCTTAACCCTCGAATCTGTTTGGGAGGCAGCACCTCTCAGCTGCTTGCCTCCCGAAGCCCAGAGCCTCGCCTCTGCCCCCGTCCCCACCCCCACCCCGTCCCTGCCCAATCCACCTCCTCCTGCAATGCTATTGCCGCCCCTGGGGTTATTTCCTTCCCGTTTTTTGCGGATCCCCCCAAGGAGCAGCCTTTGCATTCTCCTGCCGCGACCCATTAGGAGCTGCAATTTTCCCTCCACCATCCTCTTCTACCCCAAGGCTTGAGACAGACCTAATAACTTTAGCCTGTCAGACGCCCCGTCAGTGGTCTGCACCCTGCCTGCCCGCCTCAGTGGACCATGAGGAAGCACCAAAAGCCCTACCAGGGAATAACCCGGAAATCGCAACCACCCCCCCCCATGAGCTGCGAAAAGCATTGCAACAGTTTTTAGAAGACATCCGTGGCTACCGCAACAAGGTACAGATAGCTCTCCAGCTATGGGGGGACTTTGATCAAATCCTCAAGGCCACAAGGGCCCTTATAAAGGAGGGTAAAGGAAAGGAAGGCACGGTGCCGCGGCCTACGGGCGGGCCTGCAGCTTCCGTGACGATTTACTCACTTATGGGATGGGTCACGGATTGTTGCGTGACCCGCCGGGGGCTGCAAACACCCCCGCCAACAAAGAACCCCCACCCCCCCCCCCAGCCCTCTGCATGACGCCCCTCATTATTGCAATCTTAAACACCAGGGGCTGTAGGATGGCTCTCCGCAGGTCCCAGGTGCTCTCTTACCTTCGGGAAGGGGAGTACTCTGTGGTTTTCCTGCAGGAGACCCATACGGATCCGACCGCCGAGGACAGCTGGCGGCAGGAGTGGGGGGACAGGGTCTACTTCAGTCACTTCACGATTTGACAAGCTGGAGTGGGAACCCTGTCCCCCCCAACCTACGGCCCGAAGTGCTAGGGGTCACTGAGGCCGTGCCAGGCCACCTGCGGCATCTCCGAGTCCGTATGGAGGGGCTCGTAGTCAACCTCGTTAACATCTATGCCCCGACAATGAGCCCGAAGCGGCCACAATTCTATCAGCGGGTGTCCGACTTCCTCAGCACCTTAGATTCTCACAAGTGCCTGGTCCTGGGAGGGGACTTTAACACCACCCTCGAGGAACAGGACCGCTCAGGGGCCGAGCTGAGCCCGGCCGCTGCAAACATTCTTCGAGAAATAATTGAACATCACTCCCGAGTAGACATCTGGCGTGACCACCACCCAGATGACACTTCCACGTTCACCTTTGTCTGGGTGGAGGCCCATTGGTTACTCCACTCTCGGTTGGACCGTATTTATTTATCCCGTTTCCATCTTTTACAGGCCCACTCCTCCAACATTCGGCCGGCCCCATTCTCTGACCATCATCTAGCCACCATAACAGCCTCCCTCCGTGCAGAGAGGCCGGGGCCGGCCTATTGGCACTTTAACAACAGCCTGTTGGAGGATGAGGGCTTTGTGACATCCTTCCGGGAGTTCTGGCTGGCCTGGCAAGAACAGCAGCGTGCCATTCCCTCGGCGCGGCGACGGTGGGATCTAGGGAAGGTGCGCACCAAGCTCTTCCGTCGTGACTACACTCGGGGCACCAGCTGACGGAGAAATGCAGCGATAGAGCAGTTGGAACGGGAGGTCTTAGAGATGGAGAGGCGTCTGGCTGCCAGCCCCGAGGACCCATTCCTCTACGGAGCGTGCCGGGAGAAACGGGAGGAGCTCTGGGCCCTCAAGGACCATTGGGCTTGAGGTACCTTTGTTCGATCCCGCATCCGCCTCCTTCGGGAGATGGATCACGGCTCCCGTTTCTTCTATGCCCTGGAGAAAACGAGGAGGGCCAAGAAACACATCACCTGCCTTCTAGCAGAAGACGGCACTCCCCTCACGTATCCAGTGGAGATCTGTGGGAGGGCCCGTGACTTCTACACAAGCCTTTTCTCCCCGGATCCGACCGATCCTGGTGCTTGCAGGGTGCTCTGGGAGGAACTCCCTACGGTCAGCGTGGGCGACCGAGACCGACTAGAGCTGCCTCTCACCCTGGCCGAGTTCTCAGAAGCCCTCTATCGCATGCCCACCAATAAATCTCCGGGCATAGACGGGCTGACCGTGGACTTCTACCGTGCGTTCTGGGACATCCTTGGCCCAGACCTAGCCACTGTCTGGGCCGAGTCTTTGCAGGGCGGTGTCCTCCCTCTTTCATGCAGGCGAGCGGTGCTCACCTTGTTGCCGAAGAAGGGGGACCGCCGCGATTTACGAAACTGGCGTCCCGTCTCGCTCCTTAGCACAGACTACAAAATCATAGCGAAAGCAATCTCACTGTGGCTAGGGTCCATGATGGCGGACGTGATCCACCCAGATCAGACGTATACTGTCCTGGGCCGCAGCATTTTTGACAACCTATTTTTAGTCCGAGACCTTTTGGAACTCGGGTGTAGAGATGGTCTGTCGTTCGCCCTCCTGTCTCTTGATCTGGAGAAGGCGTTCGATAGAGTGGACCATGGGTACCTCCTGGGCACTCTGCAGGTGTTTGGATTTGGACCTCAGTTTGTGAGTTTTCTCCGGGTGCTGTACACTTCCGCGGAGTGTCTGGTTAGGCTCAACTGGATCCTGACCGAACCAGTCAGCTTCGGGCAAGGAGTACGGCAAGGGTGCCCCCTCTCAGGCCAGCTGTACGCTCTGGCGATCGAGCCCATCCTCTGTCTCCTACGCAGGAGGTTGACGGGGTTGGTGCTACGGGAGCCGGAGCTGTGGCTGGTCCTCTCAGCGTACACCGATGATATGCTCCTTGTGGTCCAGGACCCGGGCGACTTGGCGCGGGTGGATGCTTGCCAGACCATCTATTTGGCAGCCTCCTCCGCCTGAGTCAACTGGGTCAAGAGCGCTGGCTTGGCGGTGGGGGACTGGCGGTAGGTGAGCTCCCTCCCACCCGCGCTTCAGACCATTCGGTGGAGCGTGGGTCCACTGCTCTACCTAGGCATTTACCTTTCTGCCACGCACCATTCTCCGCCCGAGAACTGGCAAAATTTAGAAGGCGGGGTGATAGAGCGGCTCCGGAAATGGACGAGGCTACTCCGATGTCTCTCCCTCCGAGGGAGAGCACTGGTGCTTAACCAACTAGTCCTGTCCACGCTCTGGTACCGGCTCAACACCCTGGTCCCAGCCCCAGGTTTCCTGACCGACCTCCGGACATCGATTCTAGAGTTCTTTTGGTCAGGAATGCACTGGGCCCCTGTTGGGGTTCTTCATCTACCCCTGAAGGAAGGAGGGCAGGGCCTGACGTGTCTGCACACTCAGGTCCGTGTCTTCCGCCTCCAGGCCCTGCAGAGGCTCCTTTATAATGCAGATAGTTCGAAGTGGAGCATACTGGTGCACGCCTTCCTGCGCCGCTTCCAAAGGCTCTGATACGACCGGCAGCTCTTTTATCTCTGTCTGAGAGGTTTTCCGCAAGTCCTCTCTGGGCTGCCGGTCTTCTACCAGGACCTCCTCCGGACCTGGAAACTGTTTTCAACGACCAGGTCCGTGGCGGCCACCGTGGGAGCAGATCTCCTGGCGGAGCCCCTGATACACAACCCCCAGCTCCGTGTGCAGGTGGCGCAGTCCCGCTCGGTGCGCCAGAGTTTGGTCCTGATGGAAGTCACGAGAGTCGGAGACCTCCTGGACTATGACCGGGGAGACTGGATGGATCCCCTGATGCTTGCTCGGCGCATGGGGCTCTCCAGACCTCGCACCCCCCGGTGCATACTTCAGGAGGTGAAGGCCACCTTGACGCCTGCTGCTCGGGCTTATCTCAACCGAGCCCTGCGTCAGGGCGCCCCCGCCCACCCTCTACCGCAGGCCCCCGGACCTTTCAATTGGGTCCTTACCCCATAGATCCCAACAAACCCCTCACCCTTTCACTGCGAGCCGGCTGCATGAACTGCAGCTGGTCAGCTTCCAAATTGCGCCACGAAAACATCTATGCACACTTACGCTTCACACCCTTCACGCCCACAACCTGGTGTCCCGCCCCGATACAAAATGGCGGGACCTCCTGCCACTTTTGGAGGGTGAACAGCCCCGGTGGGCCAGCCTGTATTCCACCTTGGTTCTGAGGCCCGTCGGGGACATTAGTTGGCGGCTGCTTCACGGAGCTGTGAGCATGGGCGTGTTTTTGAAACGGTTCACCCCCATCCCAGATACTTGTCCTTTTTGCAACATGAGGGAAACCCTGGCGCACGTATATTTAGAGTGTGCCAGGCTGCAGCCCCTTTTCCGGCTCCTCACGAATATTTTATTACGCTTTTGGCTACACTTTTCCCCTCACCTTTTTATCTACACACTCCCCATCCGTGGCCCCACAAAGTCGCGGGATCATAGAATCATAGAATCATAGAATATCAGGGTTGGAAGGGACCCCTGAAGGTCATCTAGTCCAACCCCCTGCTCAAAGCAGGACCAATTCCCAGGGATCTCCTGGTTAACCTCCTCCTAGCCCTAGCTAAAACAGCCATCTATAAAACCAGAGAGGGGAGGCTGGCCAATGAAGCGTCCTGCGACTGTAGGGCCATTTTCTGATCCTCAGTACATTCACGTATCCGGGCGGAGTTTCTCTGTGCGGCGTCCACCGACTCCCTTGATGCTTTTGAGGAGCGGTGGGCGCTGTCCGGGGTTCTTTGCTCGGTGACCCCGTCCGGTTCCCTCCGTCTGACCCTTTGATTGAGGGGAAGAGTGAGAGACCCCAGCCCCAGCCGTTACCGCTGTGGATACCATCATCACTGTCACCTAGGAGGGGTCCTATCACACGTGTGTGTACGTCCACCCCACCCCCAAACCGCCCACCCCGCAGCTGTGCCCATCTTGTCGGGCACTCTCAGGAGAGGAATAATCGGTGACACTGGGCGTGGCACTAGGTAACTCAAGGGGGGTGGAAGACCATGAGTGTCGAGGAAGGCCCCCGGCTCTGGGCCCAGGTTAGCCTGAACACTTCTCCCTCCTGAAGGCTGCTGTGTTATACCTTGCATTTGCTTTTGTTTTGTTGCATAATTTTGCTTTATCCTTTTTGGTGATTCTTTGTAAGTGTTACACAAATAAAACTTTTTTCTGTTTCAGAAAAAAAAACCACTCTCCTGCTGCCCTCTGGCCATGCTGATTCACAGGTGCCACAAGTACTCCTCGTTATTTTTGCTTATACAGACTAACAGGCTACCACTCTAAAACCTGTTTAAAAGTGGCTATTCTCCATTCCCAAGAGAAAAGTACATTTCAATAGCGGGTGACGTCATCTCTCAGTTTAGCTTATAGCCTTGTCTAGAGTAGGATTCAAATTGTGATATTAGCAGGTGTCGGCTAGGAGTCCCCACTGGGCTTTGGCAGGTATTAAACGCAGCCTGTCTCCAATAAACACTGAAAAAACACTCACTAGCACATGTCAGTTCACACCATCCCTTTACATCCCAGCCTAGATGAGGCTTGTAAGCAGTGAGACTTGTGGAGCACCATGGGACTAAATGATATTCTACAAATGCCAGTTGTTATAAATGTTTGCAGAGTTGCTGTAGCCAGGTTGGTCCCCGGATATGAGAGAGACAAGGTGGGTGGGGTAATACTTTTTACTGGACCAGCTTCTTTTGGTGGAAGGGACAAGCTTTGGAGCTTCCCAGAGCACTCCCTCAGGACCTGAAGCCCTGCAAAGCTCGACTGCGTGTTCCTTCCACCAACAGAATTTGGTCCAATAAAAGATACTACCTCACCCAGCCTGTCTCAGTTATGATACCAGCACAACAGCACTGTCCCCACGCACCCATTTCCTGCGGCTAGGACCTAGGCAATGCTCCTGCCTTCTACCACGGATTGCTCCAACGCAGTGTTATGTGCCTTTGGGAAACGCCACTGAGCCACTATCATTTCATAAAGGGTGCATTGCCTAATGGCTTGATCAGTGGACTGCTAGCCAGGACTAGGAAGCTGGATGATCACCCCTGGTTGCTGTATGGCTGGGGAAGGGCGGTTGACTATCCGCTGCTGACTTTCAGAAGGCAGCGCCAACCCACCAGTCCTTGTGACTAATTTCTGTTCTCAAGGCACTTCCCAAGAAAAAGAGCAAGACACTTTGGCTTTGAATTTTAAAGCTGCCTGACTATCACAGTGGGAACAGGGTGCCTGAATAACCTCTGCCTCCTGGAAAACCTCAGTGTTTATTGCTAAGTGAGCTGAGATTCAGGTCCCCCAGGTCAGGGGAGGGAAGAACAGCTGGCCAGATGTTGGGCAAACCTCCAGGGAGAAGATGGTCTTGGATGATATGCCAGCAGCTTCTTCCTCCCCACTCCAGAGAGGAAAGATTCACAATGCACCTGAATCCCATTCTGCTTTGGAGCAGTTCCAGGGCTAGGCCTCAGGGATAATTGCTTTAATCTCATTTTCCTGATCAGACACACTGTCTAACTCATAGAATCAGAGAAGATGAGGGTGGGAAGAGACCTCAGGAGGTCATCTAGTCCAGCCCCCTGCTCTAAGCAGGTCCCCAACCCCAACTAAATCATCCCAGCCAGGGCTTTGTCAAGCCAGACTTAAAAACCTCTAAGGATGGAGATTCCACCACTTCCCACGTAACCCATTCCAGTGCTTCACCACCCTCCTAGTGAAATAGTGTTTCCTAATATCCAACCTAGATCTCCCCCACTGCAACTTGAGACCATTGCTCCTTGTTCTGTCATCTGCCACCACTGAGAACAGTCGAGCTCCAGCCTCTTTGGAACCCTCCTTCAGGTAGTTGAAGGCTGCTATCAAATCCCCCCTCACTCTTCTCTTCTGCAGACTAAATAAGCCCAGTTCCCACAGCCTCTCCTCATAGGTCATGTGCCCCAACCCCCTAATCATTTTCATTGCCCTCCGCTGGACTCTCTCCAATCTGTCCACATCCTTTCTGTAGTGGGGGGCTCAAAACTGGATGCAATACTCCAGATGTGGCCTCACCAGTGCTGAATAGAGGGGAATAATCACTTCCCTTGATCTGCTGGCAACACTCCTACTAATGCAGTCCAATATGTCTTTAGCCTTCTTGGCAACAAGGGCACACTGCTGACTAATGTTCAGCTTCTCTTCCACTATAATCCCCAGGTCCTTTTCTGCAGAACTGCTGCTTAGCCAGTCGGTCCCCAGCCTGTAGCAGTGCATAGGATTCTTCCTTCCTAAGTGCAGGACTCTGCACTTGTTCTTACTGAACCTCATCCGATTCCTTTTGGCCCAATCCTTCAATTTGTCCAGGTCATTCTGGAGCCTATCCCTACCCTCCAGTGTCTCTACCTCTCCCCCCAGCTTAGTGTCATCTGCAAACTTGCTGCGGGTGCAATCCATCCCATCATCCAGATCATTAATGAAGATACTGAACAAAAGAGACCCGAGGACCAACTCCTGGGGCACTCCGCTTGATAATGCACTGTCATGGATTGGTATAAGTTGTTCAGGAAAGACAGGCAGGGGAGTAAAGGTGGAGGAGTTGCACTGTATGTAAGAGAGCAGGTGCTTAGAGCTCCAGTATGAATCTGGAGAAAAGCCTGTTGAAAGTCTTTGGGCTAAGTTTAAAGGCGAGAGCAACAAGGGTGATGTCATAATGGGCATCTGCTATAGACCACCAGATGAGGGGGATGATGTGGATGAGGATTTCTTCAGACAACTAACAGAAGTGTCCAAATCACAGGCCCTGGTTCTCATGGGGGATTTCAATCACCCTGACATCTGCTGGGAGAGCAATACAGCAGTGCACAGACAATCCAGGAAGTTTTTCAAAAAGAAAAGGAGTACTTGTGGCACCTTAGAGACTAACCAATTTATTTGAGCATAAGCTTTCGTGAGCTACAGCTCACTTCATTGGATGCATACTGTGGAAAGTGTAGAAGATCTTTTTATTGCCAACTGTGCCCACATATCTATTCAGGGGACACCATCATAGGGCCTAATAACATCAGCCACACTATCAGAGGCTCGTTCACCGGCATATCCACCAATGTGATATATGCCATCATGTGCCAGCAATGCCCCTCTGCCATGTACATTGGTCAAACTGGACAGTCTCTACGTAAAAGAATAAATGGAACAGATCAGATGTCAAGAATTATAACATTCATAAACCAGTCGGAGAACACTTCAATCTCTCTGGTCACGCGATTACAGACATGAAAGTTGCGATATTACAACAAAAAAACTTCAAAACCAGACTCTAGCGAGAGACTGTTGAATTGGAATTCATTTGCAAATTAGATACAATTAACTTAGGCTTGAATAGAGACTGGGAGTGGCTAAGTCATTATGCAAGGTAACCTATTTCCCCTTAAAAAGAAAAGGAGTACTTGTGGCACCTTAGAGACTAACCAATTTATTTGAGCATGAGCTTTCGTGAGCTACAGCTCACTTCATCAGATGTTTACCGTGGAAACTGCAGCAGACTTTATATACACACAGAGAATATGAAACAATACCTCCTCCCACCCCACTGTCCTGCTGGTAATAGCTTATCTAAAGTGATCAACAGGTGGGCCATTTCCAGCACAAATCCAGGTTTTCTCACCCTCCACCCCCCACACAAATTCACTCTCCTGCTGGTGCTAGCCCATCCAAAGTGACAACTCTTTACATAATCAAGTAGGGCTATTTCCTGCATAGATCACCGGAATCACCTGATCAAGATCCTCTACTTGATCTATGCAGGAAATAGCCCTACTTGATTATGTAAAGAGTTGTCACTTTGGATGGGCTAGCACCAGCAGGAGAGTGAATTTGTGTGGGGGGTGGAGGGTGAGAAAACCTGGATTTGTGCTGGAAATGGCCCACCTGTTGATCACTTTAGATAAGCTATTACCAGCAGGACAGTGGGGTGGGCGGAGGTATTGTTTCATATTCTCTGTGTGTATATAAAGTCTGCTGCAGTTTCCACGGTAAACATCTGATGAAGTGAGCTGTAGCTCACGAAAGCTCATGCTCAAATAAATTGGTTAGTCTCTAAGGTGCCACAAGTACTCCTTTTCTTTTTGCGAATACAGACTAACACGGCTGTTCCTCTGAAACCTATTTCCCCTTGTTTTTTCCTACCCCCCCCCCCAGATATTCTTGTTAAACCCTGGATTTGTGCTGGAAATGGCCCACCTTGATTATCATACACATTGAAAGGGGAGTGATCACTTTAGATAAGCTATTACCAGCAGGAGAGTGGGGTGGGGGGAGAGAAAACCTTTTGTAGTGGTAAACACCCATTTTTTCATGCTCTGTGTGTATAAAAAGTTCTTCTACACTTTCCACAGTATGCATCTGATGAAGTGAGCTGTAGCTCATGAAAGCTTATGCTCAAATAAATTGGTTAGTCTCTAAGGTGCCACAAGTACTCCTTTTCTTTTTGCGAATACAGACTAACACGGCTGTTACTCTGAAACCTGTCAGGAAGTTTTTGGAGAGTGTTGGGGACAACCTCCTGGTGCAATTGCTGGAGCAACCAACTAGGGACCATGCTCCTCTTGACCTGCTACTCACAAACAGGGAAAAATTGGTAGGGGAAGTACAAGTGGGTGGCGACGTGGGTAGCAGTGACCATGAGATGGTTGAGTTAAGGATCCTGATAAAAAGAAGAAAGGAGAGCAGCAGAATACGGACCCCTGGACTTCAGAAATGCAGACTTTGACTCCCTCAGGGAAATGATGAGCAGGATCCCCTGGGGGAATAACATGAGGGGGAAAGGTGCAGTGGGGGAGGTTTAGATTGGATATTAGGAAAAACTTTTTCACTAAGAGGGTGGTGAAACACTGGAATGCGTTACCTAGGGAGGTGGTAGAATCTCCTTCCTTAGAGGTTTTTAAGGTCAGGCTTGACAAAGCCCTGGCTGGGATGATTTAACTGGGAATTGGTCCTGCTTCGAGCAGGGGGTTGGACTAGATGACCTTCTGGGGTCCCTTCCAACCCTGATATTCTATGATTCTATGATTCTATGAAAGAAGTCCAGGAGAGCTGGCTGTATTTTAAAAGAATCCTTATTGAGGGTACAGGAACAAACCATCCTGATGTGCAGAAAGAATAGTAAATATGGCAGGCGACCATCAGAGAAATCTTTGATGAGCTTAAACACAAAAAGGAAGCTTAAAAGATGTGGAAACCTGGACAGATGACTAGGAAGGAGTATGAAAATATTCCTCAAGCGTGCAGGAGTGTAATCAGGAAGGCCAAAGCACAATTGGAGTTGCAGCTAGCAAGGGATATGAAGGGTAACAAGAAGGGTTTCTACAGGTATGTTAGCAACAAGAAGGTCAGGGAAAGTGTGGGCCCCTTACTGAATGGGGGAGGCAACCTATTGACAGATGCTGTAGAAAGAGCTGAAGTACTCATTGGTTTTTTTGCCTTGGTCTTCACAGACAAGGTCAGCTCCCAGACTGCTGCACTGGGCAGCCCAGTATGGGGAGGAGGTGAGAAGCTCTCAGTGGTGAAAGAACAGGTTACGGACTATTTAGAAAAGCTGGACGTGCACATGTCCATGGGACCAGATCTAATGCATCTGAGGGTGCTGAGAGAGTTGGCTGATGTGATTGCAGAGCCATTGGCATTTATCTTTGGAAACTCATGGCGATCGGGGGAGGTCCTGGATGATTGGTAACAGTCAAATATAGTGCCCATCTTTAAAAAAGGGAAGAAAGAGAACCCAGGGAACTATAGACCGGTCAGCCTCACCTCAGTCCCTGAAAAAATCATGGAGCAGGTCCTCAAGGAATCCATTTTGAAGCACTTGGAGGAGAGGAAAGTGATCAGGAACAGTCAACATGGATTCACCAAGGGCAAGTCATGCCTGACCAACCTGATTGCCTTCTATGATTCTAATTGTAGGTATGAAAAGCCTTACAGAATTATAAGAGAGACAAGGTGAGTGAAGTAATATTTTTAATTGGATCAACTTCTGTGGGTGAAAGAGACAAGCTTTCGAGCTCCACAGAGCTCTTCTTCTGGTCACTCTGTGTCTCCTTCCCCAGCAGAAGTTGGTCCAATAAAAGATATTACTTCACCCACATCTTCATCATCTGGACCCACGGAAAAGAAGCCCTTGAGGAATTCCACCATGATTTCAACAATTTCCATCCCACCATCAACCGCAGCCTGGACCAGTCCACACAAGAGATCCACTTCCTGGACTCTACGGTGTTAATAAACACCACCCTATACCAGAAACCTACTGACTGCTATGCCTACCTACATGCCTCCAGCTTTCATCCAGACCACACCACACGATCCATTGTCTACAGCCAAGCTCTACGATACAACCGCATTTGCTCCAACCCCTCAGACAGAGACAAACACCTACAAGATCTCTATCAAGCACTCTTACAACTACAATACCCACCTGCTAAAGTGAAGAGATTGACAGAGCCAGAAGAGTACCCAGAAGTCACCTACTACAGGACAGGCCCAACAAAGAAAATAACAGAACACCACTAGCCATCACCTTCAGCCCCCAACTAAAACCTCTCCAACGCATCATCAAGGATTTACAACCTATCCTGAAGGACGACCTATCACTCTCACAGATCTTGGGAGACAAGCCAGTCCTTGCTTACAGACAACCCCACAACCTGAGGCAAATACTCAGCAGCAACCACACTCCACACAACAGAACCACTAACCCAGGAACCTATCCTTGCAACAAAGCCCGTTGCCAACTGTGCCCACATATCTATTCAGGGGACACCATCATAGGGCCTAATCACATCAACCACACTATCAGAGGCTCGTTCACCTGCACATCTACCAATTGGATATATGCCATCATGTGCCAGCAATGCCCCTCTGCCATGTACACTGGTCAAACTGGACAGTCTCTACGTAAAAGAATAAATGGACACAAATCAGGTGTCAAGAATTATAACATTCAAAAACCCGTCAGAGAACACTTCAATCTCTTTGGTCACTCGATTACAGACCTAAAAGTTGCAATTCTTCAACAAAAAAACTTCAAAACCAGACTCCAACGAGAGACTGCTGAATTGGAATTAATTTGCAAACTGGATACAATTAACTTTGGCTTGAATAAAGACTGGAAGTGGATGGGTCATTACATAAAGTAAAACTATTTCCCCATGTTTATTCCACCCCTTCCCCCACCTCCCATCCCCGCTGTTCCTCAGACGTTCTTCTCAACTGCTGGAAATGGCCCACCTTGATTATCACTACAAAAGGTCTTTTCCCCCCTGTTCTCCTGCTGGTAATAGCTCACTTTACCTGATCACTCTCATTAGAGTGTGTATGGTAACACCCATTGTTTCATGTTCTCTGTGTATATAAATCTCCCCACTGTATTTTCCACTGAATGCATCCGATGAAGTGAGCTGTAGTTCACAAAAGCTTATGCTCAAATAAATTTGTTAGTCTCTAAGGTCTCTAGTCCTCCTTTTCTTTTCACCCAGCTTGTCATGCTAATATCCTGGGACCAACATGGCTACAACGTCACTGCAAACAGAAGTTCCAAGTACTTTTTCTAATTATTTTGCTCATCTTATAAACAGAAGGATAGCAAAAGATCATTATTCAGTCTATCCTGCATCCAGCCCCACAGGTAGTGTCAGCAAATGCTCTCGGATCTCACCTGAAGCTCCAGGCTTAACTTTCTCCTGGCCAGAAGGGTTGCATGCTGAAGTTTTTGATGCTACAAAAGGAACCACTGACACAATGTTAGGCCCTTACATCCCTACTGAAGCATCTGAATACCTGTTGTGGTGAGTATTGATTTACATGCGTAAAACAGAAATTTGGGGTACCCAGTTTTGAATGCGGCCCTGTCATAAATATAAAGGAAAGGGTAAACACCTTTAAATCTCTCCTGGCCAGAGGAAAAACGCTTTCACCTGTAAAGGGTTAAGAAGCTAGGATAACCTCGCTGGCACCTGACCAAAATGACCAATGAGGAAACAAGATACTTTCAAAGTTGGAGGGTGGGGGGGAACAAAGGCTGTCTTTGTCTGTGTGTTGCCTTTGCCGGGACCAGAGCAGGAATGCAGGTCAAAACTCCTGTAAAGGGTTAAAAAGGAATCTAGTTAGATATGCGTTAGATTCTGTTTTGTTTAAATGGCTGATAAAATAAGTTGTGCTGAATGGAATGTAGATTCCTGTCTTTTTGTAACTTAAGGTTTTGCCTTGAGGGATTCTCTATGTTTTGAATCTGATTACCCTGTAAGGTATTTACCATCCTGATTTTACAGAGGTGATTCTTTTACTTTTCTTTAATTAACATTCTTCTTTTAAGAACCTGATTGCTTTTTCATTGTTCTTAAGATCCAAGGGTTTGGGTCTGTGTTCACCTATGCAAATTGGTGAGGATTTTTATCAAGCCTTCCCCAGGAAAGGGGATGTAGGGTTTGGGAGGATTTGGGGGGGGAAGACATTTCCAAGTGGGCTCTTTCTCTGTTATATATTTGTTAGACGCTTGGTGGTGGCAGCAATAAAGTCCAGGGGCAAAAGGTAAAATAGTGTGTACCTTGGGGAAGTTTTAACCTAAGCTGGTAAAAATAAGCTTAGGGGGGGTTTCATGCAGGTCTCCACATCTGTACCCTAGAGTTTAGAGTGGGGAAGGAACCTTGACAGGCCCACTAAAACCCACAATTCGTACACACAGAATCTAACAAGGCACTAAGAAAACAATTCTGTCTTGTTATCTTGTAAAGACAAGCTAGTGGAACAGAACAATCCTGCAGGTTCAAGTCATCTGAACAAAGTAAGCAGGACAGATGCTAATTGGATTTGATCTTTCCCCAAAGCCTTTTTAGCACTGAATGGAACGAAGCTGCCATCACGTCCTCTGGCGTGAACGATTTTTATACTCATGGCTGATGCTAATTTGAGCAGTGCACGATGCACAGGTATGCCGAGGGGTGGACTGAAGTCAGATTTGCCATTTCCATTATCAGTGGCTACCAGCAGAGGAGCTGGTGGGATGGGCACTCAGCCATTCCCTGGGACTGTGACTGTTTGGAGAACTTTGAAGTTCAGGAGGATTTTGAACCTTGGAATTAACAGGTGTGTGTGTGGGAACTGGAAAAACGTAGAGGGCTAACCCAAAAAAGTCTGGCAGCAGGCAGAAGACAAAACAAATAATACAACCTCACAGCTTTGCCACTGTATCAGAAATCACTGTGCTCTGCACTGGCTGACTCTGTAACTGTATAACCAGATCGATTTAACTGGAACACTGCTTGGGGGCCCTTTTAAAAGCAGGCGTCCCTAGCCCTGGGATTGGGAAAGTCAGGTAAGAACATAATAATGACCCTACTGGGTCAGCCCAATGGTCCATCTCATCCAGTACCTGCCTCCTGGGCTTCATTCTTTCTGAAGCATCCCAGTGCCAGATGCTGCAGAGGGAAGGAACAGAACAGGGCAATTAGCGAGTGATCCATCCCCTGTCGTCTTGTTCCTGCTTCTGGCAGTCAGAGGTTTAGGGACATTCAGAGCATGGGGTGCTCTGAGTGTCACCCCTGACCATGCTGGCTCACAGCCATTGATGGACCTGTCCGCCATGAACATATCTAATCCTTTTCTGAATCTATTCAACTTCTGGTCTTAATAACATCCCCTGGCAACAAGTTCCACACATGGACTGTGCGGTGTGAGAAGAAGTACTTCCTCATGTGTGTTTTAAACCTGCTGCCAGTTCATTTCATTGGCTGACCCCTGGTTCTTGTGTTATGTGAAAGGATAAATGACACTTTTTTAAGCACTTTCTCCACCCCATTAATGATTTTATAGACGTCTATCATTCCCCTCCCCCCATAATAATCTCTTTTCTAAATGGAACAGTTCCAGTCTTTTTAATCTCTCCTCATATGGAAACCGTTCCATGCCCTTAATCAGTTTTGTTGCCAATTTCTGTACCTTTTCCAATTCCAATATATCCTTTTTGAGATAGAGTGACCAGAACTGCTCACATTATTCAAGGTTGGGCATACCAGGGATTTATAGAGTAGCTTTATAGTATTTTCTGTCTTCTTATCTCTTCCTTTCCTAATGAATACTGGAGGGGAACTGGAGACTTTCTCCCTTGCAGAGATGGGGTCTCTGCCCACCAGAAAACACTGGTAGGCACACACGCTGACTTGTATTTTCCCCAGTGGGCCACAAGGCCCTGCCCTCACTCTGCCCCCTCCCCTGAGGTCCCCCTGCCCGCCCACTGCTCCCTCCTCTCTGCACCCCATCCTCCAAGTGCCTCCCACCCACTGAACAGCTGATTGGTGGCAAACCCCGGAGCTGGAACCAGTGTGCCTGGTGGGTGCTGAGCAACTCCTTTTTTTTTCGTGGGTGCTTGAGCCCTGGAGCACCCACCAAGTGGGTGCCTATGGCTGGTAGGATTTGAGGAATGTTAATAATAAGAGGTGATGCCGAGCTGTCCATATTCAAAGCACTCTGTGCACACTGACTGAGGAATCCCTGCAGCACCCCTGGTAGGGAGGAAGACCTTCAGTTTACCCAGGTGGGGAAGGAAGAAAGGAAGGCAGGAAGGCCAAGCTTCTTGCCCAAAGCTTCAGAAGGAATTCCTCTACATGTGGATCCGTACTTCGGTGCTCCTGATTTCCAGCCCTGCGCTCAGACCTCTCGCCTTCACCCCTGGTCTTACCCAGGTCCAGAATGCAAATGCTGAGCCAAGGGAGCAGAGCAGAGCTAGGGTGCATCCAGTGCGAGGCCAAGGAAGCGAGTGCGAGGGGTGACATTTTAATCTGTCAGTCAGCCCCTTTATGGTATGTCCGCTGGCGGAATGGCAAGGTCTCATTTTTGCTTCATTGCAATGGCTGCATTCCAAAGACAGAGTGTTCTCTGGCACACAGGTGTTGCGGGGCTTATAGAAACGAGACTTTAATATCTAATGTAGGTTGACAAACCCGCTTCCTTGCACATTTACAATCATTATTAATTAATTAATTAATTAAATGCTTCTTAAATCCCCTTGATCTCTGCTATTCAGGATTAAGACAATCCATTTGGAACTGGCAGGAGCAGAGAGAAAAGGGAACAAATTGAATCGTCTCTTTAAATGCATGATGGCTTTTCCTTATCGAAATACAATTAAATACAGAAGAACTGCTTAAAGACAAGGCAGAGCTGAGACCCAGACCCAGCACGGAAATCCAGTGGGTGGGGATAGAAGTCACAGGAGCCGGAATTCAGACCACGGTATCAGGCTGGGCTAGTCCATTCTTTTACTTTCTTATTACCTAATCCATATGTTGGGGTTTTTTAATTTTGTTTCTTGGTTAAGTGTTGGCCTTCACACTCCACTCTTGGGTTAAGGATTCCAGATCACTGCAACACCCATGTCTGTTGCAACACACCCAGATTTGTTTTTAAAATGTGGTTTAAGTGGTGCTGTGCAAAGAGAAAGATGCGGAGAGCTGAGACGCGACAGAGATAGTGCTGGCAGTGCTGATAGTGCTGCTCTGCTCCCAAGAAGAAAGCCAAGGAATGTGTGGGCCCCTTACTGAATGAGGGAGGCAAACTAGTGACAGAGGATGTGGAAAAAGCTAATGTACTCAATGCTTTTTTTGCCTCTGTTTTCACTAACAAGGTCAGCTCCCAGACTGCTACGCTGGGCATCACAAAATGGGGAAGAGATGGCCAGCCCTCTGTGGAGATAGAGGTGGTTAGGGACTTTTTAGAAAAGCTGGACGTGCACAAGTCCATGGGGCCGGACGAGTTGCATCCGAGAGTGCTGAAGGAACTGGCGGCTGTGATTGCAGAGCCATTGGCCATTATCTTTGAAAACTCGTGGCGAACCGGGGAAGTCCCGGATGACTGGAAAAAGGCTAATGTAGTGCCAATCTTTAAAAAAGGGAAGAAGGAGGATCCTGGGAACTACAGGCCAGTCAGCCTCACTTCAGTCCCTGGAAAAATCATGGAGCAGGTCCTCAAAGAATCAATCCTGAAGCACTTGCATGAGAGGAAAGTGATCAGGAACAGCCAGCATGGATTCACCAAGGGAAGGTCATGCCTGACTAATCTAATCGCCTTCTATGATGAGATTACTGGTTCTGTGGATGAAGGGAAAGCAGTGGATGTATTGTTTCTTGACTTTAGCAAAGCTTTTGACACGGTCTCCCACAGTATTCTTGTCAGCAAGTTAAGGAAGTATGGGCTGGATGAATGCACTACAAGGTGGGTAGAAAGCTGGCTAGATTGTCGGGCTCAACGGGTAGTGATCAATGGCTCCATGTCTAGTTGGCAGCCGGTATCAAGTGGAGTGCCCCAAGGGTCGGTCCTGGGGCCGGTTTTGTTCAATATCTTCATAAATGGTCTGGAGGATGGTGTGGATTGCACTCTCAGCAAATTTGCGGATGATACTAAACTGGGAGGAGTGGTAGATACGCTGGAGGGGAGGGATAGGATACAGAAGGACCTAGACAAATTGGAGGATTGGGCCAAAAGAAATCTGATGACGTTCAATAAGGATAAGTGCAGGGTCCTGCACTTAGGACGGAAGAACCCAATGCACAGCTACAGACTAGGGACCGAATGGCTAGGCAGCAGTTCTGCGGAAAAGGACCTAGGGGTGACAGTGGACGAGAAGCTGGATATGAGTCAGCAGTGTGCCCTTGTTGCCAAGAAGGCCAATGGCATTTTGGGATGTATAAGTAGGGGCATAGCGAGCAGATCGAGGGACGTGATCGTTCCCCTCTATTCGACATTGGTGAGGCCTCATCTGGAGTACTGTGTCCAGTTTTGGGCCCCACACTTCAAGAAGGATGTGGATAAATTAGAGAGAGTCCAGCGAAGGGCAACAAAAATGATTAGGGGTCTGGAACATATGAGTTATGAGGAGAGGCTGAGGGAGCTGGGATTGTTTAGCCTGCAGAAGAGAAGAATGAGGGGGGATTTGATAGCTGTTTTCAACTACCTGAAAGGGGGTTCCAAAGAGGATGGCTCTAGACTGTTCTCAATGGTATCAGATGACAGAACGAGGAGTAATGGTCTCAAGTTACAGTGGGGGAGGTTTAGATTGGATATTAGGAAAAACTTTTTCACTATGAGGGTGGTGAAACACTGGAATGCGTTACCTAGGGAGGTGGTAGAATCTCCTTCCTTAGAGGTTTTTAAGGTCAGGCTTGACAAAGCCCTGGCTGGGATGATTTAACTGGGAATTGGTCCTGCTTTGAGCAGGGGGTTGGACTAGATGACCTTCTGGGGTCCCTTCCAACCCTTATATTCTATGATTCTATGATTCTATGGCAAAATGTGGGGCACATTCAGCCTACACTTCTCAACCCTGACCCACAGCAGCTCCAGCTAATCCAGTGCTGGGGACTCACACAGCCTTGCCAGGAAAGCTGCTCCAGTCGTGAGCTCCTGTAAAGCTCTGTCCATGCACCTCAGCTCTGGTCTGCACCTCACTTCCATCCCCCAGGTGTGCAGTTTAATTCTGACCTCCAGTGCCCTCTGTTAGCCAGTCCCCTCTCCCCACAGCCCAAGCACCTCCCTTCTGACCTGCAGCACCCCATGCTGTCCTGTCTCAGACAGGATAATAGAAAACCGTCAGCAGTCCTCTTCTTAGCTTAATTCTGGTGTTATCTAATTGACCCTAACAAACCTGCTCTGTGAAATAGATGGATATTTTTGGCAGCAGGCTCATTGCAAGGATGTGTCTCCTCTGCAGTATAGGCTGAGTTTGGCAAGGGTTTCAGATCCCGATATGTCTTTGTAGATCCTGCAAGCCTCATCTGGTGACACTGGTGACACTAAACTGGGAGGAGAGGTAGATACGCTGGACGGTAGGGATAGGATACAGAGGGACCTAGACAAATTAGAGGATTGGGCCAAAAGAAATCTGATGAGGTTCAACAAGGACAAGTGCAGAGTCCTGCACTTAGGACGGAAGAATCCCATGCACCGCTACAGACTAGGGACTGAATGGCTCGGCAGCAGTTCTGCAGAAAAGGACCTGGGGGTTACAGTGGACGAGAAGCTGGATATGAGTCAACAGTGTGCCCTTGTTGCCAAGAAAGCAAATGGCATTTTGGGATGTATACATAGGGGCATTGCCAGCAGATCAAGGGACGTGATCGTTCCCCTCTATTCAACATTGGTGAGGCCTCATCTGGAGTACTGTGTCCAGTTTTGGGCCCCACACTACAAGAAGGTTGTGGAAAAATTGGAAAAAGTCCAGCGGAGGGCAACAGAAATGATTAGGGGACTGGAACACATGACTTATGAGGAGAGGCTGAGGGAACTGGAATTGTTTAGTCTGCGGAAGAGAAGAATGAGGGGGGATTTGATAGCTGCTTTCAACTACCTGAAAGGGGGTTCCAAGGAGGATGGATCTAGACTGTTCTCAGTGGTAGCTGATGACAGAACAAGGAGTAATGGTCTCAAGTTGCAGTGGGGGGAGATTTAGGTTGGATATTAGGAAAAACTTTTTCACTAGGAGGGTGGTGAAGCACTGGAATGGATTACCTAGGGAGGTGGTGGAATCTCCTTCCTTAGAAGTTTTTAAGGTCAGGCTTGACAAAGTCCTGGCTGGGATGATTTAGTTGGGGATTGGTCCTGCTTTGAGCAGGGGGTTGGACTAGATGACCTCCTGAGGTCCCTTCCAACCCTTATATTCTATATTCTAAAGATTTTGAAAATATGGGTTGATTTGGGCTGATTGTTATGGTTGGAAATTCTTCCCCCCCACTCCCATAATTATCCACCCTCCCGAAAACAAATCTAAACATTTTGTTTGCACATTTTTTGAAAGAAAGCATTTCCACTTTTTGATTCAAAATGAGTTCATTTTAAAAGTTCCTTGAATTTGATTTTAAAAACGAAAAACTGAAATGCTCAAACCTGTAACAATTTGTTTTCGATTTGCCAAAAACGTCAAAGAAAATATCATAGACCATAGAATCATAGACCATCAGGGTTGGAAGGGACCTCAGGAGGTCATCTAGTCCAACCCCTGCTCAAAGCAGGACCAATCCCCAATTTTTGCCCTAGATCCCTAAATGGCCCCCTCAAGGATTGAACTCACAACCCTGGGTTTAGCAGGCCAATGCTCAAACCACTGAGCTATCCCTCCCCCCCAATCAGTTTTGGGTTGGCCCGAAACAATTTTTTTTTCTGTAGATATTTCAGAACGGCCGGTGACGCAAAAAAACCTGTTCTTCGCTCCGCTGCACTCTGCTGAGAGATGCAGGCAGCCGCTTCCCTGAGTGGGTCGTGTCCCGTGGAGGCTGCAGATATTGCCTGTACATCGCTGCACATTGAGCAGACATCATTGATGGGTTGTGGTTTCATTTTACACCGCAGGCTGCTTTCACGATCCTGGTGAGGGGCCTGTGCCTAGATTTAGGGGAGGAATTATTAACTAGCCTGAAAACTGCCATCAGCAGGCAGTGGGGGATCTTAGCTGGAAAGCACATCTTCTTAGGGTATCTCCACTTGGTGCCCAGAGTTTCTTGCCATTTGCACATTTTGTTTCCCATAATGACAGTTAACCCTGTCTTAACTCGTTTTCTTCGGAGCCAGCAGGGAGCTCCCGCAGTGCTCGCCGCACGCTGGCAGCATGGCCAAGTGGTTTCAGCAGGGCACCAGGAATTGGGATGGCCCTACTCCCAGACACAGGACCTTGGTCAAGTCACTTCACTGCTCTGTGCCTCAGTTTACACACCTGTCAAATGGGGATAATATTCCCTTGCCTCACAGGGGTTGTGAGGCATAAAGAACCCCTGTGAAGAGCACTGAGAGCTATGCAGGGAAGGCAGCCAGTATCATTACTCTTGGATCAAAAGAGGCTCTCATCAGCTAAGGCAAATATGACAAAGCCTTTCCAGGTTAGAAACCAGCATCATCTTCTGCAAGGTAGGTAAGTAAAGGTGTGTGCAGCCTGCATATGCATGTGTGGCTGTATTTCTTGCTTGCTCCCCAAGGGAATGTGTGTGTGTGCGTGCACACACAGGTGGATGTATATGTGTGTGTGAGTGCATGAGTGTGCACATGTGTAGGAGTGTGCACATGTGAGAGTGTGCATGTGTGTGCACGTGCATGTACATGTGTGCACATGTGTGTGTGAGTGTGCACGTGTGCATGGTTGATCTGGGCGGCCCCCTACTGAATAGAAATGATGTGACCACACTTCTGATTGTGCTCATCTGAGGGGAATGTCAATGTCTTTTGGGTTAACCAGCTGTCTGTACACTGAAAAGTCTAAGCTGGATGTATTTGCATTTGCTCCAAATGAAATAATAGCCAGGAATCCATGTTCTTTAATGAGACATCAAATAGCCTCGTCTCTGCAGAATTTCAATCCCAGACAGCTTTAGCCCTTGCAAAATACTCCAAGCTTCACACGCGCACAGTGTGCTGTCCATGTTGTCACCGTCCCCTAGTTATTGATGCTGGAATTTCTCTGTTTACTGTCTCCCTTCGCAGGCAGCGCTGTGTTCAGTGCAACACATCTGTTCCTCCCCATTTGCTCTCTTCATGGAAATGCCGAAAGCGGCAGCTTCACCAAAGGGGATTAACCCCATCCCCTCTGTCACGGTGAGCTGTGCTGCTGTCACACCCCGACGGCCCCCTCCCTCAAAGAGTCCCCTGGGAAGGCAGATCAGCATTGTATATTGCTAACCCTGTTGCTTGCATCACAAAGCATTTTGGGGAGGGTCAGAGGTGTATGAGTGGGGAGTGGAAGTTTCCTTTGCAGGTAGGAGAGGCTGGGCGGGGGGAGAGAAAGAAGAAAGCAGAGAACGGGTTAATTTAACACTGCAGCTATCAAACTCAGTCCAAAGATAAAAAGCTGATTCCAGTCCAAGGCCAGCTGCTATCTGCCAAGACAGAAAAGGGGGAAGTCCAACCCCCCCAACCAGCTGAAAAAAAAAGAGTTGATGAACAAAATGCAGGGGCTGGGAAAAGGAGCAAAACGGCAAAGGCCAGCCAGGAACAAACAAAACTGTCTCACGGCCCTGAAACCTGGTGTTTTGGGAAAGGGAAAGAGACCACAGAAAGCCAGTTTGGACAGGCACAAAGAGCACCAGGAACAGAGGTCGTGGAATGGAACAGCCCCAAAGAAGCCCAGGACTTAAAACCCCCCTGAGAGCTGGAGCAACTTGGCGAGCGCAGCAGATCCTTGGACGGCCTGGGCCCAGGACAGCACTCCCGTCCACCTCTCCCTGCCCTTCTTCTGACATTACACTCAGCCTTGGCCAGCCTGGGTCGTGCGTGTGTGAGTATGAAAGTGGGTT
The DNA here is from genome assembly GCF_965140235.1 of Caretta caretta. NCBI lineage: Eukaryota > Metazoa > Chordata > Testudines > Cheloniidae > Caretta > Caretta caretta. The sequence goes on from NC_134232.1 coordinate 4,289,485, forward strand.
AGGGCTTGGGGCATTAACACTTTCTTTCTTCCCCTGAGTGACGTGGGAGCGTTCCCAGCACTCTCTGCTGTTATTTTATTATTTTATCAATAAAGCTTTAAAACTTAGACACTTGGTGTGCCTCATCATCTCCTCCCCAAAAAGATCCTGTGGCCCCAGCCTGATCAACTGTGGCCCCAGGCAGATTGGTAACAAAGATCTGTCACACTGCCTCCTATCACTTGGAGCGCAGCACAGGAAACAACCCCGTCGCCTCGGCAACTTTAGCGATTGTATACGCGCTGATCCCACAGGTGACCTCATGGATTGGGGCTGGGAGATTGTTAGAGGAGAAGCATGAGTCTTGGTGTGCTGGGAGCCCCAGGCCTCCGGCACTGACCTGCCCTCCTTTGCCAGGCGTTATTCCACTTACCATGAAGGCCAGGATATTAACAACTCGAGAAGAACAGTTGAAGGTGGAGTCTTCCCGGCCAGGCTGTGTTTGTCCCAGGATCCCGATGGGTGGAATGTCAGCTGGCCAATCACATTTCTCCTGCAGACCTCCCAACCACGTGGATTGAGTATTGACTGTGATGCTGAACTCCCTCCAGGTAAGCAAGCAGGTGTCCCATTTGTCAGGAGCAGAAGGAAAGCCCGCATAATTGCTGTCCTAGCCTCTGTGACCAGCTGTCCCACGGCTTTGAAAGGGGTATGCATGCACACTGGGAGACTAGGCACAGGAGGAATATCCCGACACACAGGATGGGGCCAGTTTCCTGTCAATGGAAATGCAATGGATCATTTTGTGGCGTGCTGGGTTTTCCATCACTGCTTGCCACCCTCAGGAGAGCTGGTGTCAAGGTGCGGGACCCAGTGCCCCATTGTCCAGACCCTGTGGCTTGGCTGTGAAGTGTGCTGTGGTACAACGGCCCATGCCTTGCCCGTGATGGAAAGCGGGAAACACGCTGGAGAAGCGATGGATGTTGATGCTTTGTCCCAAATATCAGGGGACAGAGGCTAACAGGTGAGCAATGACTTCCAGAGTCAGGCGCATGGGCAACACTAGGGGCTTTTGACAGTGGAAATCCTGGTGCACCCATCCCAGGTCGAAATCAACCAGGACTGGCCGGTGCATTCAGCCACAGCACCTCTCCTGCCCGCCCTGCAGCCCATGCTGAACACAGGGGAGGGGATTCCAGTGGTGTGACCAAGTGGGAATATTTTTTAAAATTTGTATGAGTCCTGTTTGTGCCTCAGTTTCTCCTAGGTGTTGCTTTGTTACCCAGAGGGGGTGGTGGAAAGGGACTGTTTGCTCTCAGAGCAGGCGAAGAGACCGAGGTGTGGGTGTCACTTAGCTGGGTGGGCATTAGTCCCCATATCAATGGACCATTTAAGAAGATAATGACAAATCCAATCTCCCGGACATTGACACCAAGCACCCAGCGAGCCAGGGGGACCGGGCTTTCCCCACCTCTCCTCAGGGAGGGGGCATAGCACCGATCCTGTGGAGCCAAGACAAGGGGGGACAAGGATCCTCCAAGCTTAAGAAAGGAGGAGGGTAGGAGTTAAAGGAGAGGTGAGTCAATAAAGAACAAGAGACACAGCGTCAGAGCTGGAGCTGGGTTACATGAGCCTGCCAGGTACAAAAACTCCTCTTGGCCTGCAGCCCTGCGTGTCCTTTCAGTACTTCCAAGCCTATTCCGTCCCTGTGCTGCTGATGGTCACAGAGTCATCGGCGCTAAGGTGCACATCTCAGCAACCTGTTCTGAGCATGTCCAGGGCAAGGGAGAGCGGCCCAGTGCAGCTCTTGTCTTTGGCAAAGGCTGGGATTTCATAGAATCATAGAATCATAGAATATAAGGGTTGGAAGGGACCCCAGAAGGTCATCTAGTCCAACCCCCTGCTCAAAGCAGGACCAATTCCCAGTTAAATCATCCCAGCCAGGGCTTTGTCAAGCCTGACCTTAAAAACCTCTAAGGAAGGAGATTCTACCACCTCCCTAGGTAACGCATTCCAGTGTTTCACCACCCTCATAGTGAAAAAGTTTTTCCTAATATCCAATCTAAACCTCCCCCACTGCAGCTTGAGACCATTACTCCTCGTTCTGTCATCTGATACCATTGAGAACAGTCTAGAGCCATCCTCTTTGGAACCCCCTTTCAGGTAGTTGAAAACAGCTATCAAATCCCCCCTCATTCTTCTCTTCTGCAGGCTAAACAATCCCAGCTCCCTCAGCCTCTCCTCATAACTCATGTGTTCCAGACCCCTAATCTCTCTCATCCCCGTTACACGGCCTGCTCCTGGCATGCATGTTTCACTCTGGACTAGCAGCTGGCTCTGCTGTGAGCTAACATTCCCCCTCACTCAGGGTTATTGCCTGATTCACTCTCCCTGTCCCCCTGCCGTTGGGCTCCACTGAGGGCGAGTCTTTGCCGGGTTTAATAGCTTTGTAACAAGGGGATTGGACACGCAAAGGGCCACACAGTGGCACAATGGCTCTGCAGCCCCAGCATCTCACACGGCTTCAGGGACAATCAGCCGGTTTCATCAAGGTACACAACAAAGGCGTCATTGTGACTGAGGCTCGTCAGTCACGCATTACAGGTGCTGTTGTCTTCACCTCAGAGAGTCCAAGGCCAGACAGGACTGTTAGATCCATCCTGCATCACACGGGCTGTTACATTCCACCTGGAGACCGTGACATGAAGCCCAAAACCTTCGGTTAGACTGAAGCATTTCAGTCCTCAGGGGACTAAACTGTTGTGTGCCACAGAGGAGACCAGGCAAGACTGAGCTGGCACCAGTGCCCGGGGCCCCCGTGCTGTGGGAATTGATGAGGTGGGACAGGCCCAGATGATCCCAGCAAGTGAACCAGGCCCCATGCTGCAGAGGAAGGCAGAAAACCCTTATGCTGGCAGACTGATGGTCAGAGGCTAGAGTGAACTTAGCCAGCTGCTAAGAGAGTCTCCCATGCAGGAGCTGGGCTCACAAGCGAGGCTCTGTGGGGGTCCATGTGCAGCCTACGCATTACCACACACCAATCATTTTGCACTAATCCACACAGCCAGAACACCCTGTCCTGCTGGGGAAAACAAGGCAATTCCAAAATGTCCAGCGTCTCCGCTGTTGGCAAGGGCTTCGGAGTAACCCCTTCCCACAGCTGTTAACACAGGCTGCTTCATGCCCAAGCAGCCGGGCTCAGAGCTGCTCCTCAGCCTTGCACATGCTGCATGGTGGTTGCTGACAATGCCACAGATGCTTAAACCCAGCCACCTGCAGGTAACGAAGGGGAGGCCGGAACTCCTGGCCAGGAGGAAAGTCCTCCCCACTCCCAACCCTCGAGGGAAAGGCCAGCAGATCCTAAGGGGGTGGTCCAGGGGGTTGGGAACACAGAGGGGTCAGGAGAACGGAGCAGTTATAAAGCAGACAAGAAGCCGCAATGACATACGAGAGGAGAAAATGCCTGGAATGAGCATCTCCCCTTCTGAAGGGGGGAGAACCCGTCACCTAACCCGAGTGGACAGGAGCAAGGAAGCTGAAGGTATGTCTACATTGCAAAGAAAAACCTGCAGCACCAAGACTCAGAACCTGGGTGGAGTGGTTTGGGCTCACAAGACCCGGGCTGTGAAACCCGGCAGGGGGAGGGTCTCAGAGCCCGGGCGCCAGCCTGAGTGGGAACTTCTACAGTGCTATTTCTAGCCCCGCAGCCTGAGGCCCAAGAGCATGAGTCCTGGGTTTTTCCTTGCAGTGTAGACATATCCTGAGGCTCTCCAGGAAGCCATACCTCCCTAGTACAGATCAGAATCCATTCAGCAGCTGAACAGCTCCAGCAGGAATCACTAGAGCCAGCGGCAGCAGCTCGGTTACTGGCTAACACTGGTGCCATGTCGGGGAAAAGGCTGGCAAAGCCCTGGTGCAGGTGAAACAAAGATTCCCAGTCATCTTTGCCGAGATGGCGGAGAAATGGTGCTTTTAAAATGCATGGGAGCTAGCCTGTGTGCATTAAGTGCTGTATAAAAACCTGGTAGCAAGGACTGCAGGCAGATCGTCCCTGGCCAGCTGTTAGCCGGTCTATGGGATGGGAGGTTGCATAGCTGTGGATCATCCAACACCGTGCCGCCCCTCTCCCTGCCTGTTCAGTGCCCTCCTGCCCCATCACTGGTGCAGCTGCTAAGGGAGTTCAAGCCAGGGCACCCTGTGCAACCCCACAGCACCCAGCGTCCCCACCTACCCAGAGGAACCGCACTGGCTCTGCTGCCCAGGTGCCAGAGCAGAAGACTGGAGTTGCCACCCTGTGCGAAAAAGCAGCCAGCCTCCAGCCTAGGGGAGAGGGCGGAGTCATGAGGAGGGGAGGAAATTTAAGGACTCAGTTCAGAAAACCACTAAAGCACATGCTCAAGTCCCATTAACTTAATCACGTGCTTCATTGCTTTGCTGCATCGGTGCCTTAGGTAGCCAAGGGGCAATTCTTCTTCAGCTAAGCATGCGGCCCCCTGGGAATAGCTCAGTGTGGATTTTTAGGGTAAGTTAAAATCACCAATTTGTACAAATCCTCCCCCTTCCCCCTGGCAGCTGGGGGCAAACACAATCAAAACGAAGAATTAACTGAGTTGCGGGAAAGGCCCTGGAATGCAGAGAAAGGCCAGATCTATACACAGAAAATTTTACCAGCATAACTTGATGAGGGGTGTGGGGTTTTTTGTTGTTGACATAGTTGCACCAGTAACTGTGGAAGCTGCTATACTGGGGAGAAGCGCTTGTCATAACATGGACATAAGGATCCTTCCTGACCTCCCTTTGGGATCTGCTGTGGAGCGGCGCTAGGTAAAAGCCACAGATTATTAGTGTTCTTGATTAGCAGAGCCCTGTTCGTTTGGCTTTGCTGAGTTGGAACGAACTCTGCCGCTCTCGGCGCTTTTATACGGGTGGATCGGAGTCTACGCTTGTCACTTTCCTTGGGCCGTTGTTAAGTCACGAGGGCACAAACAAAAGCCTCTCAGCTGCCCCTGACCCTTGATGAAAGGATTTTGCCTTTGCATGGGGTGGGGGGGACTGGTTTGTTTTCAGCTGTGAAAGCCACTAAATGCCCAGGCACAATGAGGTGATTCAAGGAATGGACTTGCCCTTGCCAGACAGGATCGGACCAAGGGGCCAACAGGGACTGGACACTTCAGAGGAAGGTGCAAGATGCCCCCCAGTGGACAATTATGGAATAACCTGCTCATAGGCAAAATCCCTTCCTAGCCCCCTCCAATTAATGAAGCCTCCCTTTTAGGTTTTCATTAATCCCACCTAACAGCTGTGAGCGTTCCCATAACCCATATCAAGGCCCAATTCTTGCTGAATCCTACCAGCCTCTTGGCTCCATGATCCCTTAATCCCGAGCTCTTACCTAGTGCTGGTCAGCAGTAGCTCTCAAAGTGTGTTAGTAAAAAGAGCACTAACATTATCCCCATTTTATAGAGGGAGAAATTGAGTCACAGAGACTTGCCCAAGGTCAACCGGGAGGTCAGTGGCAGAACTGAGAATAGAACTCAGGTCTCCTCACCACATCCAGTGCTCTCCCCACTAGGCCACACGTGTTGTATGAAAAAGCACCACCTTTTCATCCATCATAAATGTGCTGCTTTTCAATCTTACCAAGCCTCCGCTTGACCCTGTTTTATGCCGAAGGGCACCCCCCCGACCGCTAACGTATAAACTGCTATGACATTTTCCCACTGGCCTCTGTCAATCAGATCTTTTCAATCACTCCTCATGTGATGTCTTGTCCATGCCTTGAATCATTTTCACTGTGTGTTTCCAAGCTCCTTCCCCCACTGCTATGGTACATCTATTTCTGAGATGGGGTGACTAGAACGGAACGCTATTGTAGGTGAGACCACACCATCACCTTGTATAATGACCCTGTAATCATCTTCTTACTATTTCCCAGCCCGTCCCTTCTGCAGCCTCATCTTTTGTTTGCTTTTCTGACTGCTGCTGCACCTGGAGCAGAGGTCTTCAGTGAGCTGGCCGCCATCACGTGCAGGGCTGTTTCTGGATAGGTGACAGTTAATTCAGAACCTAGCAATACACACCAAGAGTTCAGGATTTGTGTTATTGAGGGAAGCAGAGGGGGGAAAAAATCAAAGCACCAGTAACTTTCTGGGGTGAGCTAGAATATTGCAGGGGGTGTGTGTCCTCTTTCCTAATAGGACTGAAAAGTTGTTGTTTGGCAAACACTTGGAAAAACACAAAGGGCTGTTTAATCACCATTTTCAAACGGGCCTGCCTACCTCTAGGCAGCTGGGTGTCTGGCTTAAGCACTCTTGTCATCAGACCCCGAGTGCCATTTTCCTGCTCGTCTCCGAGTATTTACAATTCTCGTTACTGCAGTTCTTGGGATCTGATGTTCTCTGCCCCATGCAAACATTGCAAGCGGATGAGTCTCCAAGGCACACTAGAGCCCCATTAAACCGGATTGCTCCATCTTTCAACCTGTTGCTTTAATTGAAACCTCTTAAATGTTTATTGCCGACTTGGCAGAAATGGCCGGTTTAGTGCGCATTTCATCTTCGCTAACGTGCTGCATTTGTGGCATAATAAGGAGTAATGGAGCTGGGTAAATAATGTTATCTGAGCCCATCAATTCGTGTGGAGTGGCTGAAGCAATGCCATGGGCGGTGCCCCACTTGGGGAGGACGGCTGCTGTCAAATTCAGACCAAAAATCTTTCTCTCTATATCTACATACACGCAAGGCGGTGAGTCCTAGAGCGAGCTAAGTGCAGCCCTGGCTGCCATGTTTCTAAAGGGTGAGGCAAAGGGGGGAAAGGCTTTTTATTGTGATTAATGGAACCCCTTGTGGTGGGGGATGACACTGTTTCAAATCCTCAATTCCCGGCCTCTGCCGAAGAGTCAGCTCATCATTGAAGATCAGGGTTGAAAGGGACCTCAGTAGGTCATCTAGTCCAACCCCCTGCTCAAAGCAGGACCGATCCCCAATTAAATCATCCTAGCCACCACCTCCCTAGGTAACCCATTCCAGTGCTTCACCACCCTCCTAGTGAAATAGTTTTTCCTAATATCCAACCTAAACCTCCTCGACTAATGCCACAAGGTTCAGGGAGGTATGTGCTCTGATCCCGTGGGCTGTCAGGCAAAGGCAGCCTCAGATCACCTGGTGCCTGCTAACTTGTGTGGGCCCACGCCTGCACCCTGCCCTGGAGCCATTACTGCTCACAGCTGGGTGCACATGACCCCTAACTCAGAGCTGTGACATGCAGCGTAAGGGGAGCAGAAGCGTATTCCCACCACCGGGGTGGTGCCTGTCCCCAGCGTCAGTGATGCATGTCAGGGTGTGCGTGGGAGAGTGACTTTCCCAGAGGGCACTGGACGTGGGTAAGAGCTGTGGCCCACTAGTGTGTGTGTGTGTGTGTGTGTGTGTGTGTGTGTGTGTGTGGACCCTCCGGTGTGTGTGTGTGTGTGTGTGTGTGTGTGTGGACCCTCCGTGCCCAGAGCTGCAGAGCCCAGCCCCTGACAGCAGTGTGCTCAGAATCACGATGGGGTGCTCAAAGCCCTGGAGCACCCAATTCCCAGCTAAGGGTACATGCCCTCAGACTTACAGCTGCCATGCCCATCGCTGGGGGAAGCGAGGGAACGCATACCCACAGCCCCAGAGCTGCCTCCTATTGGGGTGTTCCTAAGCCCCCACAATGGGGAAGTGATGCCGACTGTAAAGGGGGGGCACATATTGCCAGCCCCCATTGCTTACCCCTGGGATCTCCTGTTCATGACCGACGCCGTCCCTTAGACTCAGTAATTGCCATAGCAACCGCTCTTCGCCACCACGCGAGCTCCCTCCGCGCGCGGCAGCGTGTTCCAGCCACGCCCGGCTCGGCGCCGCCGCCGCGGCGATAAACCCGGACGCTTCCCGGCTTGTCGGGCCGCCCGGTTCGCTCGCGCCGGCCCCGAGCCACGCGGCTGCCGCGGGCCGGGGCCGGGGCCGGGGGCGGGAGGCGTCGGGCAGGGCGGGGCAGGGCACAGGGGCAGGGCAGCGGAGGGTTTCGCTCAGTGGTGCCCCGTTGCTGCTGCACCCAGGCTGGCGCTCCGTGGAGCGACTGGGAGAGTCAAGGAAAGGCCGCGGGGCAGACCCCAGAGCTCTGCGGAGAGTCAGCCCGAGCCTGGCTCCCCCAGGCGCCGCGGGCGCACCGTGCGGCCCGCGGGGGGCAGGCGGCGGCCGGGTGGGGAAGAGGCCAGTGGCGGGGGGCTGAGGAGGCGAGCCCGGGGGTGTGGGGATGGCGAGCCGGGCGGGCCGTGGCGCCACTGGCGCCGGGTCCAAAGGGGCCCCGGCCCGGCCCGCTCTTCTCCGCCCCCTGCTCTTGCCTGTGGGGGCAGAAGCTTGAGGCTGCCGGCAGCTGGGGCCCTCCCGCGCCTCTTCCCCCAGTCTGCTACGTCCCTGCCCTGCCCCTCTCCCTGCCCCCGCGTGCCTTCGCCGTCCTCGTAGTGCTGCTCCGGGGGGAGGAGGGGAGGGAGCGTGGCCTTGGGGAAGGGGCTGGAATGGGGGCATACCCCCTGCAGCCCCTGCTGGGAGCACCCCCAGCCCCCTGCACCCCTCACACCTCCCCAGCCCCCTGCTCTGACCCCTGCACCCCCTCACACCCCCACACATCCCTGCACCCCCCAAACCTCTCCAACCCGCTGCCCTGACTCCTGAACCCCCCTCATACCCCCCAGCCCCCTACCCTGACTCCTGCACCCCTCCACATCCCCACCCCAATCCCGAGCACCAAACAGGAGCTTCCCCAAGTAAGCGCTCCACACCTGGCATGCGGGTGGGCTGGTGGCGGGGGAGGGGGGCTGAGGAGGCAAGCAGCGAGTCAGTGGCTGGAGGAGGTGGAAATGCTTTCCAGTGCATGCATCTGATGAAGTGAGCTGTAGCTCATGAAAGTTTATGCTCAAATAAATTGGTTAGTCTCTAAGGTGCCACAAGTACTCCTTTTCTTTTTGCGAATACAGACTAACACGGCTGTTACTCTGAAAGTTGTCTGGAAGTGCCTGCCTTCCATGCCGTCCTCATTCACACCTCATTCATTCAACAGGGCAATTAATTACAAAGTGGGGGGAAAATCTTATTCTACTTCTAGCAAAAAGACATTTTTCTTTTACCTTAATTATACTACCTTAGGGGCCCGCTATAACATATTACCGAGGTTCAATACAAAGTTATACAAAAATGCACAATGCAGAGATTTATCTACAACTGCATTGACTGTTGTGTGCAGTAATATAGTGACCCCTGGGTCTTTGAATGAGGCTTTATACTTGGGGAGGGGGCAAGCAGCGAGTCGGGGGCAAGCGGGTGGGCAAGCGGCAGGTGGGCAAAGAGGCGAGCAGTGAGCCAGCAGGGGTACTAGGGGCGGGCATGCAGGTTTCTGGCAGGGGAGGGAGGAGGTAAAAGGAGGCGAGTGGGGGGTGGGGGACTGACTAGGAGGGATGCAGCAAGCCAACGGGGCGCTAGGGGGTGAAGAGGGGTGTGATGGTGGGGCCGAGTGGGGTGGGGACGGTCCTATTTTACTGCTGTGATCTGGTTACCCTGTGCATGCTGTTTCTTCCCCCCTCTACAGGCTTCCACACACCATCAGTGCCTTGCTAATGTGCCATGCGCTGTGAGATATCTCCTCTATGTGTGACTGTGAGTGTTTCCCTTGTGTGTGAATTTATTCAATACAATCCTGAGCTTCATAATGGATACCATGAGTGAAAAGAAAAATAGAATCAGAGCACAGAGTTTTCAACACTGAATGGACGAATAAATACTTATGTACTGTTTCCAAAGACAAAATACTGTGCCTCGTGTGTTGCGAAATATTAGCCATTCTGAAAGAATACAACCTTCGGTGGCACTTTGAAACTAAACAGCCCAATCTCGCCAAATTGAACCTAAATGAAAAAATAATTAAAGCAGCCAGTTTAGCGAAAAACCTTAGTGGGGAACAGCAAATTTTCAAGAAAGTGAGCACTGAGAACGATACGGTTACTAAAGTAAACTTTCACATTTCTAAGGAAATTGCTGCTGCTGGGAAATGCTTCACAGAAGGCAAGTTTTTTAAAAAGTGTATGTTGATTGCTGTATCTGAGTTATGTCCAGAAAAAGGGAATATTTGAGAATGTCAGTCTATCACACATGACTGTACAGAGAAGAATAGCTGACTTTTCTACAATCTAAGTGATCAGTTAAAGCAGAGAGTCAGTGAATTCTGCTTTTACTCCCTAGCTATGGATGAAAGCACTGATTTAAAATACACCGCCCAACTTCTTATTTTTATTAGAGGTATTGATCAAAACTTTGAAATTACTGAAGAACTTGCTGGCATGTGCTCCCTGACAGGTCGCACAACCGGAAAAGAAATCTCCAGTGAAGTGATAAAGTGCATGAATGATAAGTCGGGATTAGATTTCACAAACTTGGTGGCCATTTGTACTGATGGTGCTCCAGCTATGTGCAGAAAAAATGTTGGAGCAGTTACTCTTCTTGAAGAATTTATCGGGACACAAATAACCAAACATCACTGCATTATACATCAGCAGGTTTTGTGTAGCAAAGTCTTAAAATTTGAGCATGTAATGTCAGTGGTAGTTTCCATTGTAAACTACATCCGTTCTAGAGGACTAAAACATTGGACATTTCGAGCCTTTCTTGAAGGGGTAGACACCGAGTGCAGCGACTTAATCTACCGTACGGAAGTGAGGTGGTTGAGTCGAGGAAGAGTGCTTCAGCGTTTCGTTGCTTTGAAAGAGGAGGTAGCAAAATTCCTAGAAAATGGGCCAATAAAATTCCCAGAGCTTGAAAATGAGTCCTGGAATCAAGATCTCTTTTTCTTTTGTGATATTACAGCACACCTGAATGATCTCAACATTCAACTTCAGGGAAAAAATCAACTTATATTTCAAATGTGTGCAGCAGTGAAAGCTTTCAAAATGAAATTGAAACTTTTCAGAAGTCAGCTGTCAGAAGGCAAAATGTGTCACTTTCCCACTTGTGCACAGTGTATCCCTCAGCACAAATACGCTGAGTTAGAAGAAAAATACACAAAGCACATTAATCTTTTGATTGAAGAATTTGACAGAAGACTTACTTTGTCTAAAGAAGATGTCCAGTTGAAGCTGATTGAAGATCCCTTTTCTGTGGATCCAGAGGAAGTGCCACTAGATTTGCAGTTGGAGGTTATTGAATTTCAATATTCTGCAGTTTACCGAAATAAGCACAGAGAAAGCAGCCTGCGGGACTTCTACAAAAGTCTGGACAATGAAAAATACAAGAATTTTATCGAAGTTGCCCTGAAAACGTTCAGCATTTTTGGAAGCACTTACATATGTGAACAAACATTTTCCATCATGAACATGAATAAAAACAAGCAACATTCTTCTCTGACTGACGACCATTTGGAAGACATGAAAATATCCACTTCAAATATGACCCCCGAATACGACAACCTTGTTGCCGAAAAGAGATGTACTATCTCTCATTAAATTTGCAAGGTAATTATGAAAAGTACAAATGTTTTCTTTCAATGGAACAGGTGTTTTTCATTTTTCCATGGTTCATAAAAAAAATTAAAATTAAAAAAATTGTTTGCTTTAATTTAAAAATTCTTAATAAAGTATCACTTCCCCGCCCCCAACCTTCCTTTTTGGCCCACAGCTGTTTCAGCAAGGCGGCACTAGGGAAGGAGGGTTTGTTTCCGCTGGGCCGGGCGGTGCTGGGAGGGGGGCGGTTCGGCAGGGCCGGGGGGTTTCCGCCCTCAGCTGTTTTCTTTGGAGTAATTTGGCCCTCGCCGCTTTACGAGTTGTGCAGGCCTGCCCCAGGCATTGCTTCAGATCCGGCACATGTCACCTCAGCACTCGGACAGCTCCTACCCTGAGGGCGCAATTACTGGAGTAGCTATTTCTTCTCTAGCACCTGCTGGAGTGGGCCAGGAAATTGGCAGCCTTAAACTCTTATGTTATAGCCCAGGTCCATCAACCTGGAGAAAACAGCTGGGTCACAACAACTTTGGAAGTGCTCCGCCTCTGTGGCTGTAAGTGTCAATGTCCCATTCACCTCCGGGTCCTGTTGCTGTGGGAATGTGGCACCAGCCACCAGTTTGTACACAGTAGGTGGGATCCAGATGGCTATTGGGTGTGGAGGTGTGTGTGCGGGGAAAAGGGGATATGCAGCCATAGGGAGATGTACTATGGGGGTTCCAGGCTGTATGAGGGTGGGTGATGAAATGGATTTGGTTCCCTGGCTCTTGGTGAAATGGTAGATGGGCAGAGAGTGTTTCTATGGTGATGATGGACAAGAGGTCCCATGAATGGCTGGGTGAACAGTATGCAGAGTATAGGATGTGTGATTACTATTGGTAATACAGAGGTGGTCCAGTGTTTGCAGCAGGCAGGGGGATGGGCAGTTATACACGGCTATCAGCGAACGTTCACTATGAATTTTGTACTTGCAAACTTATTTTTTTACTAACTACATTTAATGAAGTTCTTAAACAATTACTTGACTTCTCATGCCAGCAGGGGACTGAGGTATCAGCCCGAAGTGCAGAGTCTTTTCAGAGTCCCTATCCACGTCCCATTGCTCCCGGGAGCCGTATAATGGGTCCGCTCTGCCTGTGCCTTTCACGCCACTGCAGAGCGGGGAGGGCCTCTGCTTTCTGTAGCTGGCAAGTTTTAAATGTGTTAAATGTTCTGTTTCATGGAAACAGAAGGTCTGTACACTCCCTGTGAGGGAAAGGACTCCCAACTCCCCACAATGTATCATCATCTCAGGTCCCAAAGAGGGATTTCCCTGGTGGCACATGCTCAATCCCCAGTCCCCAAAGCCCACCCAGGGCCAAAGGGAGAGCCTTCTCTTGACAGGAGAATGGCTTCTTGCTGTGGAGAGTCAGAGCGTTAAAGTCGAGCAGGGACCACCAGCTGCCAGCCCCACCCAGCCCCTGTGCACCAAACCCAACACCTGAAATGAGACCACAGCATCACAGTCCTCAGGACCCTGGGCTATTATGTGCCAATCGCAGAGAATAGGAGGGGCCGAGGTGCACCAGAGACCCCTGAAGTGACAGGGAAATGATTAAGTGAAGTAGACCCAGATGACCCCCAAGGTCACTGCCAATCTAACCTGGAGGAAAATTCCTTCCCTACCCCACTTAGACCTTGAGCAAGAAGCAGCCAGCCAAGCACCTGAGAGGGAGAATGCTCTGGGCCACCTCAGAGCCCTGCCTCCCTCCCCTCCCCGTCCAATGTCCCATCTCCAGCTGTGGCCATCTCTGATGCTTCTGAGGAAGGAGATAAAAAAACAATAACCGTCCCACAATACACTGGGGGAAATACCCCTTCCTGACCTCTGCATCTGGCTGGCTGAGACCCTGAATCATGAGCTTTCAGGAACACAAGACAGAGACCGGAAGTGAGCCTCAGGATAAAATGAAGACACTAGGAGTGGTTATTAATGGGTCTTTGCACTGGTAGAAGAACCACTGTCCGCACTGAGCAGTGGAGGAAGGCAGGGCCCTGTGATGCCAGTCAAAGAGTCCATGTGTCTGAGTGGGAGGTAAAGGAGGGCAAACAGGAAAAGCATTCATTCTGTGGTTTCACTTGGCTATACCCACAATGGGTCTGGCAAGATGCCAGACAGCCGGGGACCTGCCTCTAAGAAACACTGCTTTGCCTGAGATATTGCAGACCGTTCTCCGACTTCTGGTGAGAAGCAGAAGCTACCTGCCCGGGAGCAGCCAGGCAAAGGCATGGACCACAAGATGATCATTCCCCCGACTGGCTGTGGAGCTCCTTGTTGCAAGGCGGTAAAACAAAACCCGATGACTGTGAGGATGTTACAGTCATCGGTGTCCAGTCCACAGGGGCCTCACGCTGTGTCTTGTCCAGGGTGAAACATGCCAGTCTCCCTAGGCAGAGAATTCCTCAGCCTAATGCTTCTCACCATTCAGAAATTTTCCCTGTTGTTCAACCTTATTTTTGTCCTATGACTCCTAGTTACCTTACCAACAGTGCTGGTGATTTATCAGCTCATCCCTGGATAAGCTTTCGGTCAAACACGCTGGAACTGAATAAAACCTCCTGAGAGCTTGAGAGACCAGTCCTCTGAATTACAGCGGCCAGGGAACACTAGCTCCCCCTTCTCTCTGCTTACACAAAAACACAGTTTCTCTGAAGATCCCTGCTGCACATGGCCAATGGCAGTGCAGTTCCCCTGGATTTTGCCTGCAGTCGCTTTGTAAGTTACAGGATAAGGGCTCTCAGACGGATGCAAAAGATAGGATGGCCCCCACTAGCTACAGGGAATCTCCCAGGGTTGGTCTCCAGTGCTAGCTCTTATCATTTCCCTGATAACACAGCAGTAAAACACCTACACGGCTCAGCAGATGTGGTTAATCTATAATTTGGGGTTTGTTTTTTTGAGTACATCTGGTGTGATGTTCGTTTTCTTTCCAAGGTGCAATAAACTTTTGCAGGGAGTAGCTGCCACTTTCCACAAAGCTCTAGATTTTATCATCCTTCCTAAACATTTTGGTTCATTTTCTCTGTTGTCGTCAGACTTTTCTGGCTACAGATATATGTTATTGCCAAGCACCACATCAGCATTCAAGAAGTAACTAGCCAGGAGAATAGAACTCTGAGGAATTGCATTCAATGGGGGGAGTATGAAAGGCCAGTTTCCTTACAATTCGAGATGCTCAGATCAAGGGTCCATCTAGTGCCTTCGGCACTGGTCAGTACTTGATTCAGAAGATAGCCATTCCTGTCCAGCACACACCTCAATCTACTTGACTGGCTGTGCCATGTTGCACACAGAATGGAGGAGACATCCAGAGGGCAGCAGCTCCAAATACATATCCACTTCCCATCGTCCTCTCCCAGGGACCAGGGGATTTCCTGCCAACTCTCCCTTTGGGAGCCAGTTCTCTTTCTAACTGGGTGCCACCTCTCTGACTTTCAGACACCCATCTGGCTGGCCTATGATAAGCTGCCCCCTGCACGCTCCCAACCAGAGAGGCAGCGAGCTAGCAATCCCCTCTGCCATGGGGTCAAGTAATCCCAGGGGCCTGCTGGCCAAACCCTCAAGGGAAAGCTCTGGAGTGTGCATGAGTGACCATTTGCAACGAGGATTCAAACCAACTCTTCCCAGCACTGTACCTGGCCCCACTCAACTCTGCTTCAATGTAATACATCAGTGGCCACCGAGAAATGACCTGGCTATTCCTAGGGTGCACACCAGGCCATTCAGAAATC
Source organism: Caretta caretta (assembly GCF_965140235.1). NCBI lineage: Eukaryota > Metazoa > Chordata > Testudines > Cheloniidae > Caretta > Caretta caretta. The sequence continues at coordinate 4,304,741 of NC_134232.1, forward strand.
CCAGCAAAAGCCCTCCGAACTAAAGGAAAATCATCACCTGCTATTAGCAGTACAGGGCCTATGACACACAGTTCTAATTCAGTCACACTAGGCAATTCAATCCAAGCTCACCTTCCTCCTTTCATTCTCTAGGGGGAATTGCTTCCTCAAGTGTTTTGTGTAGTCCTGTTTTTGTTAATCAAACAGGACACTCTGGAAGTGGAAACTAAAGCAAAGGAGAAAGGTTTGCAGCTGTGGTCTCTAAAGAACCTTTAAGAGCAAGGGAAGGCAGGGCAAGCAGCAGAATAGGAACAAGTGAATGATCCTGACTGCAGCTCACCCCTGCCCCATGGTGGGGTATTTGCCTATATATATTTAACCTATAAAGCAGTAGCTCACAACCTTTTTCATACCAGGCTCCTCTTTGGTCCCCTCCCTCCCATCCAGCTCAGGCCTAGCTGAGACCCCTCTCCTCTTTAGCAACCTAGAAAAGGTGGGTTGATTCCCACCCCCTTACACCTTGTCTTGATCCCCTCGGGTTATGGCCCCCCTGCTCGAGAACCATGTTCTGGAGCCCAACTCTTTGGGTGTGCATGAACGAGAACATTATTTGTTTTTTCTGTAGGCATTAGGCCACAGACGCGTTTCCTAACATCCGTGAAGCAGCCATGTTAAAGGGAGACAAATATTTCCAATTACCACTTGCTCCTGTAACACACGTTGCATTTGAGAAGGAGATTTTGCCAAACTGCTTCAGTGGGTGCGTAGTATAATAGAATACTCAACTCTGCGTTTCATTGCCTATTTGAGAACTAATAAATGAGTTTGCTGCAGAGTGCCATGTAAAAGGCTGCAAAGGTATTTATTAATCACCGCTCTAGTAATTCATTTCTAGCACTTAAGCCATTAGTGGATTTTACGGCGCTAATGTGATCTTCCTAAGGGGGCTAGTGGCTTTGTTGGAGTCGTTTTTCACAGCTGGCAATGGTTCACTAAACAAAAATCCTCCTTTTGTCTGCTGCCAAACAGCAAAAGGCTTTCTTTACAAGCAAACAAACAAGTAATCATAGAGGAGTAAATGATCAGGCCGGTAAATGATCAATGGAGTGCTCAATCTCAAATAAAGGTGGTGTAATGGCTGGAACAATGGACTGAGAATCAGGGGACCCTTGCTCCGGCCCTGACTCATTTTGTTACCTTGGGTAAGTCACCTTCTCTCTCTGTGCCTCAATTTTCCCAATATATAAAATTGATATAATGATGCTGCTCCCCAGCACCATGTCATATTAAGAGCTGTAACGGTAGCCTCCAAACTGAGGGCGCTCTGTCCCCTATCCTGATTTTTGGGCATCCCATGTTAGGAAAGATTCAGACAAATCAAAGTGTCCAGAGGAGAGCAACAGAACTGATCAGAAGTTTAGAACAGGAAAGGTTGAAATAACTGGGCATGTTTAGTCTAGAGAAGAGACAACCGAGGGAGGACCTGATAACAGCGTTCCGATATTTTAAGGGCTGTTTTAAATAGGCTGGTGATCAATTGTTCTTCATGTGCATGGAGGGTAGGACAAAAAGGGCTTGTCATAAATATAAAGGGAAGGGTAAACCCCTTTAAAATCCCTCCTGGCCAGAGGAAAGATCCTCTCACCTGTAAAGGGTTAAGAAGCTATGATAACCTCACTGGCACCTGACCAAAATGACCAATGAGGAGACAAGATACTTTCAAAAGCTGGGGGGGAGGGAAAAACAAAGGGTCTGTCTGTGTGATGCTTTTGCTGGGGACAGAACAGGAATGGAGTCTTAGAATTTAGTAAGTAATCTAGCTAGATATGCATTAGATTATGATTTCTTTAAATGGCTGAGAAATTAAGTTGTGCTGAATAGAATGGATATTCCTGTCTGTGTGCCTTTTTGTAACTTAAGGTTTTGCCTAGAGGAATTCTCTATGTTTAGAATCTAATTACCCTGTAAGGTATTTACCATCCTGATTTTACACAGGTGATTCTTTTTACTTCTATTAAAATCCTTCTTTTCAGAAACAATGTTTTTTCATTGTTCTTAATATCCAAGGGTTTGGGTCTGTGGTCACCTATGCAAATTGGTGAGGATTTTTACCAAACCTTCCCCAGGAAGTGGGGTGCAAGGGTTGGGAGGATTTTTGGGGGAAAGACATTTCAAAACAACGCTTTCCTAATAAAAATAAACCCAGAAAAATGTTTGGTGGTGGCAGTGGAAGTCCAAGGGCAAAGGTAAAATAGTCTGTACCTTGGGAAGTTTTAACCTAAGCTGGTAAAAGTAAGCTTAGGAGGTTCTCATGCAGGTCCCCACATCTGTATCCTAGAGTTCAGAGTGGGGAAGGAACCTTGACAGGGCTTAACCTGCAGCAAGGGACATTTAGATTAGTTATTAGGAAAAACTTCTTAACTAAAAGCGGCAAAGAGTCCTGTGGCACCTGATAGACTAACAGACATATTGGAGCATCAGCTTTCGTGGGTGAATACCCACTTTGTCAGATGCATGTAGTGGAAAGGATAAATGGACACAAATCAGATATTAGGAATGGCAATATACAAAAACCTGTAGGAGAACACTTCAACCTCCCTGGACACACAATAGCAGATGTAAAGGTAGCCATCCTGCAGCAAAAAAACTTCAGGACCAGACTTCAAAGAGAAACTGTTGAGCTTCAAGAAAAGGAGTACTTGTGGCACCTTAGAGACTAACCAATTTATTTGAGCATGAGCTTTCGTGAGCTACAGCTCACTTCATCAGATGTTTACCGTGGAAACATCTGATGAAGTGAGCTGTAGCTCACGAAAGCTCATGCTCAAATAAATTGGTTAGTCTCTAAGGTGCCACAAGTACTCCTTTTCTTTTTGCGAATACAGACTAACACGGCTGTTCCTCTGAAACCTGCTGAGCTTCAGTTCATTTGCAAATTTGACACCATCATCTCAGAATTAAACAAAGACTGTGAATGGCTAGCCAACTACAAAAGCCGTTTCTCCTCCCTTGGTGTTCACACCTCAACTGCTAGAAGACGGCCTCATCCTCCCTGATTGAACTAACCTCGTTATCCCTAGCCTGATTCTTGCTTGTATATTTATGCCTGCCTCTGGAAATTTCCACTACATGCATCTGACAAAGTGGGTATTCACCCACGAAAGCTGATGCTCCAATATGTCTGTTAGTCTATCAGGTGCCACAGGACTCTTTGCCGCTTTTACAGATCCAGACTAACACGGCTACCCCTCTGATTCTTAACTAAAGAATAGATACGCACTGGAACGGGATATCTAGGGAGGCTGTAGAATCCCCGTCATTGGAGGTTTTTAAGAACAGGCTGGACAAACACCAGTCAAGGATGGTCTAGATTTACTAGGTCCTGCCTCAGCACAGGGGGCTGGAATTGATGACCTCTTGAGGTCCCTTCCAGCCCTACAATTCTATGATGCTTCCCAACATCGCAGGCCTGCTTGTGGGGTTCAGACTCATTCAAGTTTGGTAAGTGATTTGTGATACGCAGCTCATTAGAGATAAATGACTGCAGGGCCATCTAGAAGAGCAGATTGCTACAACTTTTAATGACGTGAGCTGTGCGCCTTGGTACCACGCTGCCCCCAGACTCTGAGCTGGCATTTCAGAGACTCTGCTAAAGTTGACCAAAACATGCCTTAATCTCCTATTCAACTTTAATGAGTCAGATGCACAAATACAAACGCTAGACTGGAGTTACCATTGAACTGAGGCACAATAATCACTGCCAAAGATTCTGCTGCTAATCAGTTAGGCTTCTATTCCTCCAGCAATTTCTTTATCACACACTCTTTGCTACAGAAGGTACACATCAGGTGCAACAGCTTCCAGGGGGGAGGGAGCAAGCAGTAGAAAGAGGTGTGGAGGTGGGAGGGGAGTGTTCATTTATTGGTATGTGCAGAGGCTTGCGTTAAAGTGACGCTGTCGGGAATTGAAAACCACCCTCATCTGTATGAACACCACCTCTTTGGATTAGTAAAACTGGAATATTTTTTTTTAAAAAAATCTCATTCACCGGATGTCACTATTTAGGCCAGTCCCTTGTAGCTCTAAACCCACATTACCAGAGTATCTGAGCACCGCACAGTCTTGAACATGTTTGCCAGGGTACCACTCTAACCACTGGCCAGTCCTTCCCCTCTTGTTCTGCTGGGTTACTCTGTGCATTTCACCCTCAGGGGGCCCAATGAAAACAACTGGTCAGTTTCCTTTCTGCACCGTAGGTCTCTCTGGGGCTGGTATGCACCAGCAGAGCATTGCAGTGTTTGGCGTACAGCAAGCATCTGGTCAATTTGACTGCACCTCTCCGTTGGAAACTCCTTTTGGAAAACATCGCTGTTACTACTTGATTTCTGGATTTGGAAATGGACAAAGCAAACCCACAAAAAACGAGAGGGAGGCTGGTCCAGTGGTTAGGGTAGTGGCCTGCCATGCCATGCTAATGACACAACAGACCGCATAAATAATAAAATTAGATAAAGACGAGTTTTTTTTAAAATCACTCCAGTTTTACTAATCCAAAGCGCTGGTATTAATTCAGATGAGGGTGTTTTTCAATTCCTGACACGGTCACTTTAACAGAAGCCTCTGCACATGCCAATAAATGAATACGTACTCCCCGCATTGCTGTGGGTGTGTACACCCGCCCCCTCACCACACGTACACCCTGTTTCCACTGCCTGTTCCCCTTCCCTATGGAAGCTGTAGCATCTGATGTGTGCATTCTGTAGCAAAAAGTGCGTGCCAAAGAAATTGCTGGAGGAATAGACGCCTAAGGCCTGGTCTACACCAGGAAATTAGGTTGGTGTAACTACATCATCCAAGGGTGTGAAAAATCCACGTCCCTGAGCGACACAGTTAAATCAACCTCCCCCCCCCCAGTGTAGATAGCGCTAGGTCAGTGAGAGAATTCCCCGTCAACCTAGCTCCCACCTTTCAGGGATGTGGCAGGGTCTGCACCACTGTAGCATTTTAAGGGCAGACAAGCCCTAATGAATTAGCAGCAGCCTATTCGGTAGTATCACACCTTGAATCAACAGCCTCTCCAGTCCAGTGTACCACCTTGCTGCGGCGATCTAACTCCCAGCGCGAATGACCACTGTGTTCTCAGGCATGGAGCAGTGGGTTCACTCCATGGTGTATGGAAGGGGAACATTCTCCCACCTGGCAAGTCCCAGTATATTATTTTGATATACTGTAGCTGCATCTTGGCAAGGTGGATGAAAGGAGGGGGAGGAAAGCAAGTTGGTCCCACTCCCACTGCCCCAGCGTGCAGGAGGGGGCAGCTAGGTGCAAAATGGTGCAATTCCAGAGGCACTGGGCATTCGGGTGTGTGGTCAATATACGCCTTGGCAGCACTGCCGGCTTGCAACAACTTCTCCCTGGAGGGTTGGACAGGCCTAAGGAGTCTGAGCCATAGATGTGGGAATGGAGAAGGTTTGGCAGGCAAATCATGTGTTGATTAGAGAGCAGCTGTTCGATATCTGAACAGCTGTTGCCTGTGCCCCCAAAGAGCATTTTACCCACCTATTACTGATGTGTTCAACTAGAAATGAGTTCTTGGTTGCTGAAGAATAAAAGCAGCTCATTTTCTAGAGCCTGCTGGATTTTCACACAAGACACAGACAGGCAAAAACCCATTACTTGATAAACCAAAAGAATCCATTGCCCTTCCTTGGCACTTGCTTACCTGAAAACTGGCACTGAAATAACTAAATGGGTTACTTCTCCTAAGACACTTTTAATTACTTTGCTGCAAGTCCATGCACTGACTTCAGTTAGCTCATTATATTTCAGAATACGAACGTCCACGCACAGACTTGTAGTGAAATAACAACCGGTGTGTATCGAACCTGCTGTGGTTATTTGGGTTCCAGTGTCCATGTGGTCCTTGGCTTACAGGTAAGTTTGGTGTTAAATTTCCACTGGTAAGTGGTAAATCGGGTGGTGAGTGTCCTTGAGTTAATCTGAGAGGAAGCGGAAGAGCTCTTGCTCTAACACCATGGATGGCCAAAAAACCCAACGCCTCCTGAAACTGGCTCTGAGTTTTTGAGTCCCATTGCACTGGAAGGAGACCGCAAGGGCAGGAAGAACCTGAGTAGGGCAACGAGGAAGGTGAAGAATAGAAGCTCCAGGAAAGAGCTTTATGCCACTGGCTGACTTTCAAACTCCTAACAAGTATCCAGATCTAACAGCAATGTCACATCTCATTGATCAGTCCAGGGATAACGTATCGCCACTGGGACACGAGGGAAGTGATGTGTTATGAGCTGCTGGCCTCCCACCATTGGTGATAATAAATAATTGAAATATTGTCATACTGCCTGCAAGGAGACAAGCTGATTTACATAAACCCCTTTCCTCTAATCTCCCTTTGTCCTTCAACCCTGAGCCCCCATGGGCAGGGACCGTCCCTTCTTGAGTTTCTGGAAAGTGGCTAGCACATGTTGGGACTATTGTAAGTGAGCAACTGTGATAGCCACCCTCTTGGGCCAACGGGCCAGGAACTGAACCAGAGACTTTCAGAGCCAGCTAGCTTGAGAGCCAGGCTGCCATAGCTGCTGGTTGTACCAACTCATCTCCTCTGGGAAGCAGCCATGGAGGGGACCTGTAACACACCCTCACCAGCCAGTTACACAACACCAAACAACAATACTCTGAAGGGACGGCCACCGGGTTGCCTGCCCCTTTGAGGGCTGGGAGCCAGCCAGCCCTGTTCATTTATCAGGCCCAGCTGAGAAGGTGTCAGGTGTTTTCTAGGAAGGGCTGAGAAAGCTCAGCTGGAAGGAGCTGCAACAGGAGACAGGCCTCTGCAGTGGGCCTTGAAACAGAGGGGACTGAAGGAAAGGGCATGTCTTCCTGTCAGCATGGAGACAAGCCAGGGGAAAAGCCAACAGGAACTGTAGCCCAGGGCCTATCTAAAGGGACTGTTTTGGGTTTGATGTTTTGACTAAGTTTTAAGGATAAAGCTGTGCCCAGAAAGAGACTTGGGGCATGGCAGTATGTCCTGGGCAGGTCAAGAGAGCCAACCTGTATGAGGGGAAACAGAGGCATCAGCTGGCCTGCAGCCAGACAAGGTAAGGCAGGGATGAAATCCACTCTGTGGGCTCTGGCAAATGTAATAGAAACAATACAGTGAATGATTCACCCTTATGAAATCCAAACAGAAAACAATCAAGGCCTGGGGGTCATTATGAGGTAATCCATATTGAAAACAGTGGTAGTCACCAAATACCCTTGGAATAAAACAGCTTTCAGGTGATTTTTATACCTGGGGAGAGATGGTCTGAGGTGGACACCAGGGAGGCAGTGAGGTCAGAGAATTTACGGCCAGTGCAATCAATCATCTGGCCAGGGAATCTTACCCTGCATCTAGTCCAATACCCTGAGGTTCCACTACAGTGTCCATTCGAGACAGAGACATTCAGTCTCGAGTTAAAGAATTCATGTGGAGAATCTATCATACCCTGAGATAAGTGATGTTAAAAAAAATGGTGCCTTGTTCCCGTTTTGAAGTGGTCTAGCTTCAGCTTCCAGGGACGGATCTCGTTTGACCTTGATCTGATGGCCTGGAGAGCCATCTACTATCAGAAGTCATCTCCTCTGTTAGGGACTTACCGAAAGTAAGCAACTTGCCTCTGAACCTCAGCAAGTTAAAAAGGTCGAGTTCTTTGGCCACGTCTACACTGCATTGCAAACACAGTCTGTGGGGCTGGTGGACGTGGTGTTTCCAAAGCCATGCTTGAGCATCCACGCTGCATTGTAAACATGGTTTACAATTGCTGGACTCGGGTCTCAGAACCTTGCTAACATGTCCATACTGCGCTACACAGACCTTCTGACTCCAGTCTGCACCTTGATTTGGTCCACGCTGCAAAATGACAGGATGTGGACCTGAGTCACAGCTGGACTTGGCTATGACCCATCCCCCTACCATGATCCTAGGACCCCAGTCCTGAGTGCTTGCTGACCAGTCTGACTGATCTGTGTGTGGACGGAAGAAGGGCTTAGGCTGAAACCTAAGTCTGAGCCTGGACTTAACGTGCAGTGTAGACAGACCTTAACTCTCACTGTGAGGAAGTCACGAAAGCTCATGCTCAAATAAATTGGTTAGTCTCTAAGGTGCCACAAGTACTCCTTTTCTTACTGTGAGGAAGGTTTCTCAGACCTCGAATCATATTCACAGCCATTCTCTAAACCCTCTCCAATTTCTCTATATCCTTTGGAGGTGCGGACACCAGAACTGGGCCCAGTCTAGCAGTCACGGTTACACCAATGCCATACACACAGGTAATATCACCTTCCTACTCCTACTCGATAGTCCCCTGCTTATAAGGATCACCCGTTCTAGCCATAGCAATCAATCACCAGATCACCTGGCAACCCAAGCACGGGTTGATGGCTCACTGATACCAGGACCAGGCTGACAAGGATTTAAAACATTAAAAAAAATGGGGCATGTTTAGTCTCAAGAAAAGAAGACTGGGGTGGGGGGTAGGGAACCTGATAAGTCCTCAAATATGTTAAGGGCTGTTCCAGGGGTGCTGGAACCAAGTGTGCGGGGGAGGGCAGCCCCTCTTGGCTTGAAGCAGTTTCCATCCTATGCAGGGTTTACAGTTTGGTTCACTGGCTTTCAGCACACCCCCACTGTACACATTGTTCCAGCCCCCCAGCCCCCCTGGGCTGTTATAAAGAGGATGGGGATCCGTTGTTGTCCATCTCCACTGAAGGTAGGACAAGGAGTAATGGGCTTAATCTGCAGCAAGGGAGATTTAGGTGAGATATTAGGAAAAATGTTCTAACTCTCAAGGTAGTGAAGCTCAAACAGGCTTCCCAGGGAGGTTGAGGAATTTCCAACCCTGGAGGTGTTGAAGAACAGGCTGGGCAAACCCCACTCACAGATGATCTAGGTTTATTGGTCCTGTCTCAGCGCAGGGGGCCTGGACTTGCTGACCTGGCAAGGTCCCGTCCAGCCCGACATGTCTCCGATGCTATGAAATAAGGCAAAGGCCTAGGCCGTTCTTTCCAAGCCAGGGCCACTTTCAGACCCTTCCGCTGCTCTGCACAGGAAGGGGGGTGACTTGGGCGTTACCACGCTGAGCACAGCAGCACCAAACTTTTGTGACTCCCATTCCTGGGAACCTACAAGCCAGCAAGCTGAGCAGGGAGCTCCCTAAACTAGCCAATAGGAAAGGTCAGGAAGCGGCGTGAAGCTGAAGCCCCACCCCTCATAGGGATGTAGGGCCCCAACTCTGGGCCGGAGGGAGGCGTCTCCTTCTGCTTGGGATTCACAGCCAGGAGGCAGGTGCCTGCACCAGGTCAGTCATTCTCCAAGACAAACGGAGGAGGTGTCCCTCTGTTAACGTTTCTCCCAGTGATTAGCCCACTCCCCCCGGGCGTGGGAGACCCAGGTCCCCCCCTCCGGCTTGCTGTGAAGAAGGGATTTGAACTTGCCCTAACCACTAGGCTAGAGGGTCATCTGGGGCAGGCTCTCAATCTCTCCTGTCAAAGCTGTTCCACTGGGCATAAATAATGAGTCAGTGTAGCAGTGGGACGGGAGTTTGGGTCTGCCACCTCCCGGCAGATGCCCAAACGGCCAGGCCTCAAAGTCATTCTACCTCTCGCTGGCCCACATTTTTCTATTGTCTCCTTTCAAATTTGAGATCAATTTTTTTTTAAAGGTAAAAAGAACCCTTGAAAACAAAACGTTTCCTTTCACGTGGAACTAAATGCTATTGTTCTGACTGTTTGGGTTTTGCACAGCCCTCCCCAGGAGTAATGAGCCCTGCCGACAAGCTACCGTCAGCCTCCAGTTCATCCACTCCAGAAATAATCTGTGTGTTACCAACCTTCTACCCTCCCACAATCCTGCCAGATTAGAATTTCACACACACTTGTTTCAAATGACAGGCAATGAATAAAAGTCTCTCTGACGGTCACCCATCCAGACCTGAGGGCGGGGGTGCTGTCAGAGATTCGTTATTCCAATGCGTCACAGGGAGGATCACAGACTGATTTAACTGCAGCAAATCAACCTTGCTAGCAAAGCCTGGCTTCTAGCCTCAGTGGCACAAATCAGCCTTTGGCCTGTGTTCACGCATGCTTCCAGCTTAGTGTGCGAACAGCCAGCAGGGGATATGTGCAAAGATCTTGCATGCACACAGGGAACTTCCTCTGGGCAATTACTCCCTACTGGTCTCCTCTTTTGCTCTGGAATGCTACTGGATTTGACAGAGTTTTCACCCTCTGGGCTAGGCTGGCCACATGGAATGGGGGCAGAGCTCTCCAGCCGGCTGGCACGTTCTCTTCCCCAGTCACAAGGGGGAGCTGTGTGTTTGTAAGACTGGCAGGGCAGATTCCACACCCTGTCTTCAGTCTTGCATAATCCTCTCAGAGAGCACAAAGCACCAGCTACTGAGGGCAGGCAATGATGGGACAAATGAGAATTTCTGTGTACAGATTTTTAGCCATTAGTCGTTACCATAAGTACTAGTATGGAATTCCAGTGGGCCTGGTTCTTATCTACACTAAGGCCTCGTTGCATTGCAGGCTTTAGAGTGCGTATACAAAATATTTATACTCAGTTTAACATCCTTTTATACTGCTAGGTCTGCGCACAGCAGCCTTCCTGTAAATAGCCATCAGATCTGTGTGTCTCATATGGACTTCATTAATAAGATCATCCCAGTGACAGTTACAGATGGACAAACCAGTTTGGATAAAATAAGCTAGTTATCGCTGGAGATGGGGAAAGGCTTTGGCCAATGCTAGTCTTCATTTTCAAACATGCCCCGGTTCTGATCAGAATGGGAGGCAGAAATGCCAACATTCTGGAAGTAAATTTGTTTCTATGCAATTTTCAGCATGGTTCTGCTGACTTCAAAGGTGTGGGCATACATCAGACAGAAGAAAAATTATGTCTGCCCAGCACTAGTGGCAGCCCCTTTGCCCCTTTGAAACTTTACATTTTATTGCGAACATCCAAGTCAACAAACAAGCCAAAATTTATGCACAGGGCTTCACTCCTAATTCTGCAACCAACTCTTCAGTGCTGAAATTTCCTCTTCGTAGCCTGAGATCCCATAGCGTGGTAGAATGCCAGCAAGCTTCCATTCAAGGGGTAGGGTTTAAATATGTAACTCAGTGGTTCTCAAGCTGTGGGTTGCAAGAGAGCACTCTGCCCACCATGCTGGTTTTGTCACAAAGATAAAGCACCTCTCAGTTTTCAAGTAGGAATGGCAACATCTACTCAGAGCCAGACTGGACAGGTTCAGGGTTTGCAGAGGTTTTTTCTGGTCAGCACCCTTCTCTTCCTCCCCACACCCAATGAAAACAAACACCGCCCACCAAATCCCCCCCTCCCCATCTGTCCTTGCTCCATGTATTTCTCTGTTGTCAGGGGTGTTTTAGGTAAATTCAACTGTGATCTGATTTGCCGCTGAAATGAAAAACGGGGAGAAATACATACGTCACAAAGTTCCCTGGAGAGTTGGGAGCAGCAGGGGCAGCACCAGGCCTGGAGAATGAGCGGCACAGAGATAAGAGTGGGAGAAGTGACCAAGCAGCCATACCCACGTTTGTATGACATTTGCCTCCTGACAGAGTGGTGACCGAGACCTTGGGCTACTCAGTGGCCTATTTAGAGTAGCAGCCTCATTAGGGTAGGTTCTACCCCTCCTAGAAGTGCAGGGAAAACAGGATTAGGGGAGTTGCTTCAGGAAAGGGTCTCTCCATCTCTCCCCTTAGAAGTGACACACCATAGGAAAACGTTCCCATTCCACACATCAAACCACAGACTCACCCGTTGCTCCTGTGTGGCGACAAAGGTCTGAAATCCAGGGGCCACTCCGAACCCAAGCTCTTGGACGAAGGGTGGCTCCGACTGGCTATGGATCTGAACTTTGACTCCAGCTTCAAATGTAGTTTCCTCTAAAAAGAGAAGCAGGAATGCTAAGTCACCAGAGGAAGAACAGGTTAGCTAATTGGCTGCTGTGGCTCTGAGGGTGGCATGCAAAGTTAAAAGAGAGCTTGTGCATAGGATCATGTTTGGAATCGTTACTACACTTACCCCTCCTCTCCCCAAAAGGGGTTGGGATGAATTTCTTATGCTGGCAAATGTGCTGTTCAGAGAGGAGTGGAGAAATCACCATGTGCTATTTGCCAGCTCAGTAGCTTTTCATTGCAGGGCTATTTGATGGACACCGTGTGAGAGAATCAGGACCATCTTTTGTGGTCAACCAGGCAGATTTTGGATTTGTCATTGGGGTGGGGGGGGTTAATCCGGCTCACCTCTGCAGATGCTGCTGCTGGCCATTGAAACATCAATAGCCTCTCCAGACTCGGAGCACAGAGCGGCCCGTTCTGTGGGCTTCTTCCCCCTTGGGTAGCAGTTGTGTAATGGCAGGTTCCACAACTCCTAAATGTGCAAGAAGGTTCCTAGGGATGGGAGCGGGGGGCTGCGTGAGGGGCGGGGTTTGCAGATAAGATGCCCTGTCTCTTGGAGAGGCCAGGCCACTGTCCAGACAACCTCTGTCTCTTTCTGAGATTTGAGGTACCCAATGGCTCCATGTCTAGTTGGCAGCCGGTATCAAGTGGAGTGCCCCAGGGGTCGGTCCTGGGGCCGGTTTATTCAATATCTTCATAAATGATCTGGAGGATGGTGTGGATTGCACTCTCAGCAAATTTGCGGATGATACTAAACTAGGAGGAGTGGTAGATACGCTGGAGGGCAGGGATAGGATACAGAGGGACCTAGACAAATTGGAGGATTGGGCCAAAAGAAATCTGATGAGGTTCAATAAGGATAAGTGCAGGGTCCTGCACTTAGGACGGAAGAACCCAATGCACAGCTACAGACTAGGGACCAAATGGCTAGGCAGCAGTTCTGCGGAAAAGGACCTAGGGGTGACAGTGGACGAGAAGCTGGATATGAGTCAGCAGTGTGCTCTTGTTGCCAAGAAGGCCAATGGCATTTTGGGATGTATAAGTAGGGGCCTACCAAGCAGATCGAGGGACGTGATCGTCCCCCTCTATTCGACATTGGTGAGGCCTCATCTGGAGTACTGTGTCCAGTTTTGGGCCCCACACTACAAGAAGGATGTGGATAAATTGGAGAGAGTCCAGCGAAGGGCAACAAAAATGATTAGGGGTCTGGAACACATGAGTTATGAGGAGAGGCTGAGGGAACTGGGATTGTTTAGTCTGCAGAAGAGAAGAATGAGGGGGGATTTGATAGCTGCTTTCAACTACCTGAGAGGTGGTTCCAGAGAGGATGGTTCTAGACTATTCTCAGTGGTAGAAGAGGACAGGACAAGGAGTAATGGTCTCAAGTTGCAGTGGGGGAGGTTTAGGTTGGATATTAGGAACAACTTTTTCACTAGGAGGGTGGTGAAACACTGGAATGCATTGCCTAGGGAGGTGGTGGAATCTCCTTCCTTAGAAGTTTTTAAGGTCAGGCTTGACAAAGCCCTGGCTGGGATGATTTAATTGGGGATTGGTCCTGCTTTGAGCAGGGGGTTGGACTAGATGACCTCCTGAGGTCCCTTCCAACCCTGATATTCTATGATTCTATGATCACAGCTATTTTCTACCAGGCAGAAATCTGGTTTGAAATATATTTCCCCCATTATGTAAGCCTCCCCCCGCAAAAAACATATATGTTAAAAGAACATTACCTATGGTTTGTCTACACTTATAGCGGTTTAGAGCCCAGCCCAGCTAGCACAGTACAATTAGTGGTGTAGACGGCGAGGCACTTCTTTGTAGGGTAGAGTACAGACACCCTGGACCCTAGGGTATATACCCTACATGGCTCTCTACATGCCCAAACAGTGCCTCCCCCATCTACACTGCTATTTCCAGCAGTGTAGTGTCCCACAGCCTCCCCACTGCTGGAGCAGTGGGACTGGGGAAAGGCAGAGAAGAAAGGCTCCAGCAGCACCCCACTGCCAGAGCTTTTCCTAGCTGCCTTCCTCCTGCCAGAGCATTTCACTGCTGCATGTAGCTACATGTATCCTAGGGGCTACCACAAGTGTGAACAAAACCTTAGGCTGCAAGGTCAGCCACTTGAAAATGTAGGAAATGCCAGGTTTACACAGCGCTCTGTACAACTTTGATTCTTCCACCTTTTGCGTCCATCATGTGAACTGAACAAGGCAGGGGGCCCGTGGAAAATATACTATGTGATCATGTCATGAAAAACCATGTGTACGATTTTCAAAGGTGTCTCTGTGACGTAAAGATGCAAAGATTAGGGTTTGTCTACCCATGAGAGTTAATCCAGAATAAAGTAGGGTGTGAATTTAAGGCAGATTAACTATTCCTGTTGAACTACACATGTGAAGACTATTTCAGAACAACAGTGCCTTATTCTGAATGAGCTTAATCCATTTTGGAAGTGGATTAAGCTAATTTGGAACAGCACTTGTATTCCAGAATAACTCCCTGTGTAGACAATCTCTAAGGGAGTTAGGAGCTAAATTCCATTGATTTACACTAACTGGGCATTTGGGAAACTGGGAGCAACTAGTCCAGTATGCTCTGAAGTCTGCGTTCACAAATTCCCCTATAATGAACATAACTGTCCAAAAACACTGGCTGGCTCCCCTGATTACACAGCATTGTCAGGCTTCCCCAAAGCACAGTCCGCTCAGCAGAGCTTCAGGCAAGCAGCAAACAGAGCCCAGGAGCTTGGTAGAATTACAGCTGACCTTCAAGCTAACTAAGAATTTCAGCTCGCTGGGGCTCAGATAACCAAGGTTTCAGTGCTTATCAACTGGGGATTTTGCACATGTCAAACATCGGACTTCAACGCTTAACAGCCATGGGGGATTTGAAGCTTGTGACGTCAGAAAGATTCACAATAAACCCACATAGTTGGCTGACAGCTTCTATGTCATGGTGATGTGAGCATTTTGAACAGGGCCGTCCTACCACTATGGCTACCATGAGATGTTCAGAAGCCCCCAACTCCTGTCCTTCTCTTCACAATTCACTCTGGAAAGACACATTAAGTGGAACATTAAAGCTGATATTTAAACCCACATGAGGCAGGAATCCTCAAATTATAATCCTGTCCCCTTCTCTCCTTCCTTTTGTCAGAAGTCCTCCCCTGCCTTCGCTTTGGACGTTCTCCTCCTTTGAACTTTACTTAAGTCAGTACGTTGGCTAGCGAGTGAGAAGGCGCAGTTTGGAAAGTAGCAATGGCCGAAAGCCATTTTGGGAGGTAGGGGGCAGAATGAGTGTACAGTGAATTAGATGCAAGTGCAATGTGGCATGGAGATGGCATTTTGGGCCCTTCATGTCATGCAAGAGGTCCTCTATTCAGCACTGGTGGTGCTGCGCCTGGAACACAGTTCTAGGCACAGACACATTGGATGCAGATCAGCAAAGCACAACAGACGTAATGAGGGAATAGAGGGAGATGTGGAAGGAAAGGTAACATTGCCATCTAGGCTTAGCATGGCTAAGCAACAAGATGCACCCTCATAACAGGGGGGAGGGATAGCTCAGTGGTTTGAGCATTGGCCTGCTAAACCCAGGGTTGTAAGTTCAATCCTTGAGGGGGCCATTTAGGGATCGGGGGGCAAAAATTGGGGATTGGTCCTGCTTTGAGCAGGGGGTTGGACTAGATGACCTCCTGAGGTCCCTTCCAACCCTGATATTCTATGATTCTATGAACAGTCTGTGCATAAGGCACCAAACGTTAGAGTCTCTGGGAGCCATCTACATATCTGAAGGGAGGTTGGGGCAAGCCCCATCTTTCATGCTCTTGGAGGGAGGCATGAGGACTATAAGGGCATAGGCACTGTCCCAACTGAAACTGCTCACCAAAAATCTCTGTCTCAGTGCACTGAGCACACACATGCTTGATTTTTTATATATATATGGACAAACCCCCCAAGAAGAACTAGCTACACATCTAAGGAACACAAAGGAATTATCCATGCAGGATGCTGCTCACCGCCTCGCTCTATCTACTTTTGGCTTCCATCCCTTAGTAATTAATAAAATGAAGGAAGAACACTATTATTTTTAATTATACTTTGTTTAAACTAGAGTATCTTTAGTGGTGTAAATCTGGAGTAGCTCCATGTAAATTTAACACCAATGTAAATGAGAGCAGAAGCTGACCCTCTCTCTTCCCAGTCCCCTTTCCTTCTCCTGTGGGGGTAGGGTGACCAGACAACAAGTGTGAAAAATCGGGACAGGGGTTGGGGGGTAATCATAGAATCATAGAATATCAGGGTTGGAAGGGACCCCTGAAGGTCATCTAGCCCAACCCCCTGCTCGAAGCAGGACCAATTCCCAGTTAAATCATCCCAGCCAGGGTTTTGTCAAGCCTGACCTTAAAAACCTCTAAGGAAGGAGATTCTACCACCTCCCTAGGTAACGCATTCCAGTGTTTCACCACCCTCTTAGTGAAAAAGTTTTTCCTAATATCCAATCTAAACCTCCCCCACAGCAGCTTGAGACCATTACTCCTCGTTCTGTCATCTGATACCATTGAGAACAGTGTAGAGCCATCCTCTTTGGAACCCCCTTTCAGGTAGTTGAAAGCAGCTATCAAATCCCCCCTCATTCTTCTCTTCTGCAGGCTAAACAATCCCAGTTCCCTCAGCCTCTCCTCATAACTCATGTGTTCCAGACCCCTAATCATTTTTGTTGCCCTTCGCTGGACTCTCTCCAATTTATCCACATCCTTCTTGAAGTGTGGGGCCCAAAACTGGACACAGTACTCCAGATGAGGCCTCACCAATGTCGAATAGAGGGGAACGATCACGTCCCTCGATCTGCTCGCTATGCCCCTACTTATACATCCCAAAATGCCATTGGCCTTCTTGGCAACAAGGGCACACTGCTGACTCATATCCAGCTTCTCGTAACTGTCACCCCTAGGTCCTTTTCCGCAGAACTGCTGCCTAGCCATTCGGTCCCTAGTCTGTAGCTGTGCATTGGGTTCTTCCGTCCTAAGTGCAGGACCCTGCACTTATCCTTATTGAACCTCATCAGATTTCTTTTGGCCCAATCCTCCAATTTGTCTAGGTCCTTCTGTATCCTATCCCTCCCCTCCAGCGTATCTACCACTCCTCCCAGTTTAGTATCATCCGCAAATTTGCTGAGAGTGCAATCCACACCATCCTCCAGATCATTTATGAAGATATTGAACAAAACCGGCCCCAGGACCGACCCTTGGGGCACTCCACTTGATACCGGCTGCCAACTAGACATGGAGCCATTGATCACTACCCGTTGAGCTTTTTTTGCCTCTGTTTTTTTTTTGTTATTAATCCCTAAATGCATAACCTTACACTTCTCACTATTAAATTTCATCCTATTACTATTACTCCAGTTTACAAGGTCATCCAGATCCTCCTGTATGATATCCCGGTCCTTCTCTAAATTGGCAATACCTCCCAGCTTTGTATCATCCGCAAACTTTATTAGCACATTCCTGCTTTTTGTGCCGAGGTCAGCAATAAAAAGATTAAATAAGATTGGTCCCAAAACCGATCCCTGAGGAACTCCACTGGTAACCTCCCTCCAGTCTGACAGTTCACCTTTCAGTAGGACCCGCTGTAGTCTCCCTGTTAACCAATTCCTTATCCACCTTTCAATTTTCATATTGATCCATATCTTTTCCAATTTAATTAATAATTCCCCATGTGGAACCGTATCAAACGCCTTACTGAAATCTAGGTAAATTAGATCCACTGTGTTTCGTTTGTCTAAAAAAATCTGTTACTTTCTCAAAGAAGGCGATCAGGTTGGTTTGGCACGATCTACCTTTTGTAAAACCATGTTGTATTTTGTCCCATTTACCATTGACCTCAATGTCCTTATCTACTTTCTCCTTCACATTTTTTTCCAAAACCTTGCATACTACAGATGTCAAACGAACAGGCCTGTAGTTACCTGGATCACTTTTTTTCCCTCTCTTAAAAATAGGAACTATATTAGCAATTCTCCAGTCATACGGTACAATCCCTGAGTTTACAGAGTCATTAAAAATTCTTGCTAATGGGCCCGCAATTTCATGTGCCAATTCCTTTAATATTCTTGGATGAAGATTATCTGGGCCCTCTGATTTAGTCCCATTAAGCTGTTTGAGTTTTGCTTCTACCTCAGATATGGTTAATATCTACCTCCATATCCTCATTCACATTTGTCATGCGACCATTATTCCTAAGATCCTCATTAGCCTTATTAAAGACTGAGGCAAAGTATTTGTTTAGATATTGAGCCATGCCTAGATTATCATTAACCTCCACTCCATCCTCAGTGTTTAGCAGTCCCACTTCTTTCTTTGTTTTCATCTTATTGGTATGGCTATAGAACCTTTTACTATTGCTTTTAATTCCCTTTGCAAGGTCCAACTCTACTTGACTTTTAGCCTCTCTCACTTTATCCCTACATGTTCTGACCTCAATAAGGTAGCTTTCCTTGCTGATCCCTCCCATCTTCCACTCCCCATAGGCTTTCTGCTTTTTCTTAATCACCTCTCTGAGATGCTTGCTCATCCAGCTTGGTCTACAACTCCTGCCTATGAAGTTTTTCCCCTTTCTTGGGATGCAGGCTTCTGATAGCTTCTGCAGCTTTGACTTGAAGTAATCCCAGGCCTCCTCTGCCTTTAGATCCATAAATTCTTCAGTCCAATCCACTTCCCTAACTAATTTCCTTAATTTTTGAAAGTCAGCCCTTTTGAAATCAAAAACTCTAGTCGCAGATTTATTTTTGTTTACCCTTCCATTCAGTTTGAACGGAATTAGCTCATGATCACTTGAACCAAGGTTGTCCTCTACAACCACTTATTCTTTGAGGTCCTCACTACTCACCAAAACCAAATCTAAAATGGCATCCCCTCTAGTCGGTTCAGCAACTACTTGATGAAGGAATCCATCAGCTATCGCATCTAGGAAAATCTGAGCCCTTTTTTTTTCTAGCATAGAATCATAGAATCATAGAATCATAGAATATAAGGGTTGGAAGGGACCCCAGAAGGTCATCTAGTCCAACCCCCTGCTCAAAGCAGGACCAATTCCCAGTTAAATCATCCCAGCCAGGGCTTTGTCAAGCCTGACCTTAAAAACCTCTAAGGAAGGAGATTCTACCACCTCCCTAGGTAACGCATTCCAGTGTTTCACCACCCTCATAGTGAAAAAGTTTTTCCTAATATCCAATCTAAACCTCCCCCACTGCAGCTTGAGACCATTACTCCTCGTTCTGTCATCTGATACCATTGAGAACAGTCTAGAGCCATCCTCTTTGGAACCCCCTTTCAGGTAGTTGAAAACAGCTATCAAATCCCCCCTCATTCTTCTCTTCTGCAGGCTAAACAATCCCAGCTCCCTCAGCCTCTCCTCATAACTCATGTGTTCCAGACCCCTAATCATTTTTGTTGCCCTTCGCTGGACTCTCTCCAATTTATCCACATCCTTCTTGAAGTGTGGGGCCCAAAACTGGACACAGTACTCCAGATGAGGCCTCACCAATGTTGAATAGAGGGGAACGATCACGTCCCTCGATCTGCTCGCTATGCCCCTACTTATACATCCCAAAATGCCATTGGCCTTCTTGGCAACAAGGGCACACTGCTGACTCATATCCAGCTTCTCGTCCACTGTCACCCCTAGGTCCTTTTCCGCAGAACTGCTGCCTAGCCATTCGGTCCCTAGTCTGTAGCTGTGCATTGGGTTCTTCCGTCCTAAGTGCAGGACCCTGCACTTATCCTTATTGAACCTCATCAGATTTCTTTTGGCCCAATCCTCCAATTTGTCTAGGTCCTTCTGTATCCTATCCCTCCCCTCCAGCGTATCTACCACTCCTCCCAGTTTAGTATCATCCGCAAATTTGCTGAGAGTGCAATCCACACCATCCTCCAGATCATTTATGAAGATATTGAACTTGTCCTCCAGTCCATATCTGGGAAGTTAAGGTCTCCCATGATCATGCAATTTCTATTAGTATTTACTTAATTAAAAACATTAAAGAGGGCTCTACCCACATCCCGATTGGATCCCGGCGGTCTAAAGCACACCCCAAGCACTATCCCAGGGGAGGCTCTAGTACTTTTCTTCCCCAATGTGATTTTTTCCCAGATGGACTCGGTCTTATCCATTCCATCGCTTCTTATTTCTTTACATTCTACCTCATCATTGATATACAATGCTACTCCACCACCTTTACCTTTATTTCTGTCTTTCCTAAACAGCACATGCCCTTCGATACCTGTAGTCCAGTCATGACTACTATTCCATCATGTTTCTGTTTTCCCTATAATATCTGGTTTCACTTCCTGCACCAGTAGCTCTAGTTCCTCCATTTTGTTACCTAGGCTCCTAGCATTGGTGTCCAAACATCTTAATTTTTGCTGTTTGGCCTCACTCACATTCTGTACCCGATTAGGCACAGTCATTCTACAGCCAGTATGACCTGGTATCCACTCTGCCCTTCCTCCTTATGTCCATTCTCCTACCCACAGCTGTAACCTTTCTCACTTTGTTTTCTTCTCTCTCAATGCTAGAATCCGGCGTGGAGATTACCTGGACATCTCCCAACCATCTCCCCCGATCAGGAACAGTCAACATGGATTCACCAAGGGCAAGTCACACCTGACCAACCTGATTGCCTTCTGTGATGAGATAACTGGCTCTGTGGATATGGGGAAAGTGGTGGACGCGATATGTCTTGACTTTAGCAAAGCTTTTGACATGGTCTCCCACAGTATTCTTGCCAGCAAGTTAAAAAAGTATGGATTGGATGAATGGACTATAAGGTGGATAAAAAGCTGGCTAGATCGTCAGGCTCAACAGGTAGTGATCAATGGCTCGATGTCTAGTTGGCAGCCAGTATCAAGTGGAGTGCCCCAGGGGTCAGTCCTGGGGCCGGTTTTGTTGAACATCTTCATTAATGATCTGGATGTTGGGATGGATAGCACCCGCAGAAAGTTTGTGGATGACACTAAGCTGTGGGGAGAGGTAGATATGCTGGAGGGTAGGGATAGGATCCAGAGTGACCTAGACATATTGAAGGATTGGGCCAAAAGAAATCTGATGAGGTTCAAGAAGGACAAGTGCAGAATCCTGCACTTAGGATGGAAGAATCCCATGCACTGCTACAGGCTAGGGACCAACTGGCTAAGTGGCAGTTTTGCAGAAAAGGACCTGGGGATTACAGTGGACGAGAAGCTGGATATGAGTCAGCAGTGTGCCGTTGTTGCCAAGAAGGCTAACGGCATATTGGGCTGCATTAGTAGGAGCATTGCCAGCAGATCAAGGGAAGTGATTATACCCTTCTATTCAGCACTGGTGAGGACTCATCTGGAGTATGGCATCCAGTTTTGGGCCCCCCACTACAGAAAGGATGTCGACAAATTGGAGAGAGTCCAACAGAGGGCAACAAAAATTATTAGGGGGCTGGAGCACTCGACTTATGAGGAGAGGCTGAGGAAACTGGGCTTATTTAGTCTGCAGAAGAGAAGACTGAGGGGGGATTTGTTAACAGCCTTCAACTACCTGAAGGGGGGTTCCAAAGAGGATGGAGCTAGGTTTTCTCAGTGGTGGTGGATGTCAGAAGAAGGAGCAATGGTCTCAAGTTGCAGTGGGGGAGGTCTAGGTTGGACATTAGGAAACATTATTTCACTAGGAGCGTGGTGAAGCACTGGAATGGGTTACTTAGGGAGGTGGTGGAATCTCCATCTTTATAGGTTTTTAAGGCCTGGCTTGTGAAAGCCCTGGCTGGAATGATTTAGTTGGGGTTGGTCTTGCTTTGAGCAGGGGGTTGGACTAGATGACCTCCTGAGGTCTCTTCCAACCCTAATCTTCTATGATTCTATGAAGTGATCCATCCCCTGTTGCCCATTCCCAGCTTCTGGCAAACAGAGGCTAGGGACACCATCCCTGCCCATGTTGTCTAATAGCCATTGATAGACCTCTCCTCCATTAATTTATCTAGTTCTTTTTTGAACCCTGTATGACGCAATGGCTAATGTTAGTATGGTGGGTCCTGCGCTTTTCTTGGCAGGGGGCTAAGACACCACTCCTTCCCCTGCTCTTGGGGTGCCGAGGGCCCCACTAGCGGCCCGGGAAGGTGGTAGAGGAGGGAAGCAGGGGAGGGGTCTGCGTTTGTTCCTCACTCTGAGCCCCAGCCCCTCTCAACCCCTGCAGGTTTCTTACCCTCTTCCCCCTTGGATAGAGTTACCTGCAAACTTAGTGTCATCTGCAAACTTGCTGAGGGTGCAATCCATCCCATCATCCAGATCATTAATGAAGATATTGAACAAAACCGGCCCCAGGACCGAGCCTGTGGCACTCCGCTTGATACCGGCTGCCAACTAGACATCAAGCCATTGATCACTACCTGTTGAGCCCGACAATCTAGCCAGCTTTCTACCCACCTTTATAGTCTATTCATCTAATCCATAGTTTTTTAACTTGCTGGCAAGAATATCAAAAGCTTTGCTAAAGTCCAGATATATCACATCTACAGCTTTCCCCATATCCACAGAGCCAATTATCTAATCACAGAAGGCAATCAGGTTGGTCAGGCATGACTTGCTCTTGGTGAATCCATGCTGACTGTTCCTGATCACCTTCCTCTCCTCCAAGTGCTTCAAAATGGATTCCTTGAGGACCTGCTCCCTGATTTTTCCAGGGACTGAAGTGAGGCTGTCCAAGTCTGTAGTTCCCCAGGTTCGCCTTCTTCCCTTTTTTCTGTTCTGTGCACACCCTCTGAAGTTCAGAGAGTTGGAGACAGGAAACAGGGCTAATGGACCATTGGTCTGACCCAGGATGGTAACATGTTATTAACCTACATTTTCTCTGATTTAATGCCATCCTGTTATCTCTAATTACATTCCCTTACACTACTCTAAGCAACTAGGTATCTCCTTCCAACAGCTGTAAGTAGTTACCATGTACTTCCCTGGGTAATTATCTTGCAAGAGATAGAAGATGGCATTTATTTTGTACATTTTATTGGAAAATGGGAACTGCTTTGTTAGAATATTTTTGGACCAAAAATATTTCATTTCTTAACCTTCCTCATATATCAATACCTCGAGCTTCTTAAACAGTTGGGTTGTTCTTCTCGGAGTTATCTACGAACGTTTCTGACAGGTGCGTGCACTCATATGATATATTGCATTATGCATCTTGAAACAAACTGTAGCAAGCAAGGTACAGACAGATAATTTACAGGGAGCTATAACAGGCTTGTAAATTGTAGGACTTGTAACTTTAAATAGAAATTCCTCATGTGTAATACACATTAACTCTAGAACTGGCTGGAAAATGTATTTTCCACCATGTGAAAAAAAGAAAAGTTTAAAGATGGTTTTGTTTTCAGTTGCCCAGAACTGGCAAATGTTTGTCGCTTTCTCTTTGATGACAAAATGAAAAATGTAATTAAAAAAAAAGGATCATTTCCACTGACATTTCACTTTCTACAAAATAGCCATTTTCCACCCAAAAACCTTTGATGGAATATGTTTGGACCAGTCTTAAATAATTATTCTATGAACTGTTTACTAGTACGAGTTTGGAGAATTGTATGTGTGAGACCATATAAAATACATGCCACATATGAAAGGGAAAAAAGAAAGGGACCTAGAATTCAATCTGCTAAGAATCCATAGAATTGGACAATCTACACTTAGGCACTAAGAACCCAGAGGAAACTCTGTGAAGAAATCTTTGGTAACAACACAAGATGTTTTTTTTTCTGGAGGGCATGTAAGACTCAAAACCTGAGCGTAGTTTGTTTTCTTAAATACCATTGCTTTCCTCTTTTGGTTCTCTGAAGACTTCAACAAACTCTTCCCCTCTTCTTAAAAGAGTTTCTCCAACAAACAAGAACAAGGTCTTGGAGAGAAACCTCCAAGGAAAACAAAGAGATCAAAGTCCTCGAAGGAGGCTGTCCTCTTGAACTCCTCCATTCATGCAGTTTGCCATGGTGTGGCAGGGAAAAGAAGAGAAAGGACCATAAGAATAGGATCAAAGAAAAAAAAAAGGGGCACAGAAGAAAAAAATGAAATGGCAGGCAAACAAACGAGACGCCATGGACGCAGAAATAAACCAGAGTTCAGTACCTCGCAACCAAGTATTTCTGTCAGCCTTTCGTCTCAAAGGGTCAATACACAGAGATAGTTCAGGCATAACCAGGAGTGTCAGATGTTTTGATCATATTCACACTAGAGGTGCAGTTCTCTACAGTGAGATGATCCATTGGTTCAATGGAGGAGAATTGTCCATCGGACTTTAGTATAAGGGATTGTCTACATGGAGTTACTCTGAATAGCTATTCCTGATTAACTCGATATGTGGGTGCTCTTATTCTGGAATACGAATGCCTTAGTTTGAATTAGCCGAATCCACTAGAATAAAGTAATTCAGAATAAATCACTCTCATTCCAGAATAAAAGTATCCACAGATGAAGACAATCAGGCCTAGCTATTCCCCTTTAAATCCACACCCGATCTTAATCTGAATTAATTTCTCAGTGTAGACAAGCCCTAAATCAAACACATACTCCTTCTCAATACTAACTTTTGTACTGGTGACCCCTTTCACATAGCGAACCTCTGAGTGCGACACACCCCCCCTATAAATTAAAAACACTTTTAAATATATTTCACACCATTATAAATGCTAGAGGCAAAGCATGGTTTGGGGTGCAGGCTGACAGCTCATGACCCCCCATGTAATAACCTCACAACCCCCTAAGATTATACTCTCATCCTTCATTTTTTTTAAAGTAAGTTTCTAGCTATCATGGTTGTGAAGAAAATCTCAAAAATGTGACCTGAGGCCCAGACACTGGAAAACAAATAAAATGTGTTTTAAAATAAATAAAATGTGTTTTACTCTCATGATTTTTAAGCTAATTTCTCAATTTTTAGGACGTGACTCATGATTTCGTGCTAATCCAATTCTTCACAGTGTAGCATTTTTTTAAAAAAATTCATTGCATCACAGTCCCATCTTGGGATGAAGAGACTCCTTGGTACCTGTTTTTGAAATGCATTACGATATGACATTGTATACAGCACAGTATCCCCAAATAAATTGTGACTGCTCTTCTAGCTAAAGGATTACAGTTATGTTAATTAAATTGCTGGATTAATTTGATGTGTGCTTCCTGCTGGCTTCAGAATATTACAAATCATCAAGCATTTCTGGTGCTTCTATTTCTGATGACTCAAGCAATGCTTTCTGGGTTATATTGTCACCAGAAAATCTTGATAAAGCTCCAGGTGATCATATATTCGGGTACAGTTTATAAAATCCATCCCCATGTCCATACGGGGAGGTGCCATTAGAATGAAATGAACTATCACTGGTACTTGGGTACCCTTCTTCCCCCTCCAGATTACTATGTAACCCACCCAACAACTTTCTGTTGTAGATTAATGTCTCAGCTTTATTTGACACTAATTTAATGCCAGAGGTGTGGGGGGAAGACTTGGGTCATGGGCCATTCATATCTATAACAGTTAGATAGCTGCTCTGACATTTCTATCCTATGGGGCAGAAAAGAACATGCATGTTCTTATGTGGAGAAAAACAAAGCAAACCCACCTTCTCCAATCTGGGCAAAAACATCCAGTGCAACCCCGCCCTCCACCCAGTTCCCTGTCATGGGGGTCATAGGAACACGACACATGGGTTGGGGGCAGCCCAATGGTACTGTAGGAAACATTGTGCCCTTGAGGAATAGGCAGAGAATTGGGAGTCCTGCACTCTAATCCTGGCTCTTGGGCTAAGTTCTTACCTGCTCTGTGCTTCAGGTTCCCCGCCTGCACCATGTGGGTAACACGAGCGACCTAACTCAGAGAGGGCGGTGAGAAGCCATTCATGTTTTGACAGAGCTTTCTCCAGCACTCATTACATGTTTAGTGTTATTATTAGTGCGTAGGGGAGGGCAATTATCATGCAGGAACAATCCTGTTTTGTTCTTGTTCTTAAGAGAGCACTCCAATGCCATCCATTCTATGCATCTACCTTCCCTACCCTACCTTGTGTACCAAACCCACCACTCCTTCCCCCATGTCTTTATTGGTAGCAGCAGGGAGCCATACGTGCCTCCAGTAACGCTTTGCACACACACGTCTCTCAGGGGTCGGAGACATTTGCGGGTCAGCCTTCGGCATGGCTAACTGGTTAATATATCGCCATGGAAACCACGTGCGATGAATCAATCATTCACACTTTTTTTGCTCTTTGTCTCACTGTCAAGCTGGCCTCGCCCTTTTCCGCCTATTTCACTTCTATGCAAAGTAGCCAAGCATCAGCTTGCGAGACTCACACTCCGGCTGGCAGAATCCTGCGGGGGTTTCGGGAGAGATTCGGGAAATCAGCTAAGGTTGCTGCAGCTGGGCATTGGCTGAAGGTGCCAGATGAAAGGAATCTGGCATGCGGAGCTCATCCATGTGGGGCAGAGAAGCTGGGAGGCAGATATTTCCCATCCCTGAGGATAGGAGCAATAGGCAGCTCGGAGAGAATCCCAGTTCACGGAGATCCATTCCCAGAAGTTCCCAGTCATTTCCTGGGTCAGCATCCTTCCTCCTACTTGGCTGGGAGGAAGGGGCAGTGGGGAAGGAGCTGATGGGGATAACAGTCTTTTGCTTAGCAGGTTCATCACAGCAGGCGATCCCAGTCCATGGGGAACTGGGGGCTGGGGTTTTCAGAGACAAAAAATAATCAAACGCTAGTCCTCATTCACTCCTGTTTAATAGTGTTACATCTCATGTTCCTAAAAGAGCAGGGTTCAAGGTTTCAGCCAGCTACTGGTAGAGTCAAGAAGGGATTCCCCCACCCTCCACAATGTATTCTGGGAGGAGTTTATTGGTCTCCTTCCTCAAGTATTAGGGATGGCCACAGCTGGAGATGGCACCTTGGGTGGGGTGGGCCAGGGCTCCGAGGTGGCACCAAGCATTCTCTCTCTCTCTCTCTCTCTCTCTGTTACTTGGCTGGCTGCTTCTTGCTCACATGATCAGGGTCTCACTGATCACTATGGGGGTGTTGGGAAGGAATTTGCCCCCCATATCAGATTGGAAGGGACCTTGGTTTTTTCCCCCCACATTCCTCTGCAGTGCAGGGTGCAGGTCACTTGCCAGGATTATCTGGGTGTATCTCACTTTATCATTCCCCTCAGGCACTGGTGCCCCTTGGTCCCTCCCAGTCTCTGCCTGTGATACGCAATAATCTAGTCTGCTGTAGACTAATTTCAGTTGTTGGGGTCAGTGTGCGGGTGCTGGGTGGTGTTGGCCTGTGATGTACAGGTCAGACCAGCTGCAGTGGTGGTCCCTTCTGACCTTAAACTCTCTGACTGTATGTTACACCCCCAGGGCAGGGTGCTGTTCCCAACCGGAACATTTTATTTCAACATTTGCAAAAAAATCAAATCATCCCTATACACAGCTCACACAAACCCTCTGCTGCAGAGCTTGTCTGGAGCTCCCAACTCTGCTCTGATCACACGGGGCGCACCAGAGCTGTGTCCTCCTGACCTCTCAGCAGAGTTCCAGACTTTAAAAGGTCCGTGATTCCCAGCTTGGGGAGACAGACACACGCTAGCTCTGCTTGAGCTACTGCGCTAAAATGAGCAGTGTAGACACAGCAGAAATGGCAGTGACGTGGGGTAGCTGCTTGAATAAAATGCCCCCCAATCCCCTGGGTATGGACTGCTATTTTTAGGCTCCAGCTGGAAAAGACCTAGTGTGTGTATGGCTACCTGAGCTGAGAATCACACCTCCTAGCCACAAGAGAGACATACCCAAAGAGAAGAGAAAGCCCTGGCACTGCATCCAGCTCCAGGTAAAACAGACACTTCAGACCCAATGTAAAAACAAAACAAACCACATTCACATTAATATATATCATGGCTTTTAAGTGGAAATTCCCAGAACAAACAGCCTGCTATTGTCTGCCTTCCCTGTGATTAGCATCCAGGCCTACCGGCCACCCTCAAGAAAGAAGGGATAATTATGCATAACAGATATTTGCAATGGACCCCAACAAAGAAAGACTTTGTCTACACAGGAAAGTTACACTGGTATGACCTTAGGAGTGAACTTAACTGGTGCAGCCCCTTCTTACTGCGGGATGAAAGTGGTTTGTTGCAGTTTAAATTAAGTGGACGGGGAATGTGTTTAGATATTTCTGTTTAACTTACATCAGTTTAAGATCATTCACTACATTGTTTATTTAAAAAAAACATTTAAGGTCTGGTCTACACTTAAAACTTATGCCAGGGTAGGGATGTCTTTCTGGGGTGTGAAAAAAAACACTTCTATTGGCATAGGTGGTGTTCCTAGACTGGCAGGAAGACTCCTCCTGTTGGCAAATGCTGCATCTAGGTGACTAGGTGACTCTGGTGGGACAGGCTTTGTAGCACAGACAAAGCCTTAGTTAAACTGATGGAACTTTCCAGCTTAGACAAGGCCCAGGAGGTTGGGGACAGGACAAAGGGTGATGAATTGAAGATGGAAAAGCCTATTGACTCATCCAGTTCATTCCTCAGTGCTTGACCTTGTTGCTTTTTCAGTAGGTGATTAACTAACGTAGGGCTATGTAGGGGACACACTCAGGGGTGAAAGTAACTTAAATGACTTACCGGTATGCAGGATAGGGTCCTGGGCAAGGCGGGGGTCCCCCCAGAAGGGGCAGAGCCTTGGGCGGAAGGGCGGGGCTTTGGGCAGAAACAGTGGGGCCAGGGCCAAGATCCCCCAGCCAGCCCTTCAGCATTGCCTGGCCCATGCGGCCTGGAGCTTCAGCAACGATTTAAAGGGCCCAGGGCTCCGGCCGCAGGCGTGCTGGCAGCAGCGGTGGCCAGGAGCCCGGGGCTCCTTTAAATCATTGTAAGGATGATTTGGACCAGTTGCTTCTGGGAAACTTTCATCCACTTTGCTAGAAGCTCCTGAAATGTGTTCTATGTTGAAATCAAAATCTTGGAGAGCTAAACTCCACCAAATAAGTTTTTTGTTATTTCCCTTGGCGGTATGAAGCCACTGTAGTGCAGCATGGTCGGTTTGCAGGTGGAAACGCCGTCCCCAAATGTATGGGCGTAGCTTTTCCAGAGCGTAGACAATGGCGTAACATTCCTTTTCACTGATTGACCAGTGGCTTTCCCTCTCAGACAGCTTCTTCCTGAGAAACACGACAGGATGGAACTCTTGATTCGGTCCTTCCTGCATTAAGACTGCTCCCACTCCACGCTCGGATGCATCTGTGGTTACTAGGAACGGTTTGTCAAAGTCTGGGGCCCTTAGCACAGGGTCAGACTTGAGTGTCCCTTTAAGCTGGTTAAAGGCCTTCTGACACTCTTCAGACTACTGAACGGTATTTGGCTGTTTCTTTTTGGTTAGGTCTGTCAGTGGGGCATTGATTTGGCTGTATTGCGGTACAAATTGCCTGTAATATCTGGCCAAGTCTAAGATGGATTGGACCTCTTTCTTTGATTTTGGGACAGGTCACTTTTGGATAGCATCCACTTTGGCCTGTAGGGGGTTGACAGTTCCTCGACCCACCTGGTGTCCAAGGTAAGTCACTCTGTTTAGGCCTATTTGACACTTCTTAGCCTTAACAGTTAGTCCTGCCTCCCTTATGCGCACAAAGACTTTTTGTAGATGTTCCAGGTGTTCCGCCCAGGAATCCGAAAATATGACCACATCGTCAAGGTAGGCTACTGCATATTCTCCCAATCCTGCTAGGAGACCATCTACTAGTCTTTGGAAGGTGGCGGGTACATTCCGCAGCCCGAAAGGGAGTACATTAAATTCATACAGCCCGAGATGTGTGGTGAAGGCTGACCTTTCCTTGGCGGGTTCATCTAGCGGTACCTGCCAGTACCCCTTGGTTAAGTCCAAGGTAGAGATGAACTGGGCCCGTCCCAGATTCTCCAATAATTCATCTGTGCATGGCATTGGATAGTTGTCTGAGCGAGTTACAGCATTTAGTTTACGGTAGTCCCTGCAAAAATGTATCTCCCCATCTGGTTTGGGAACTAGAACCACTGGAGATGCCCATGCACTGTGGGAGGGGCGGATTACACCCATCTGTAGCATATCCTGGATCTTCCGTTCTATAGCAGTTTTAGCTTGAGGAGACACCCAGTAAGGTTGGACTTTAATTGGGTGAGCATTACCTGTATCAATGGAGTGGTATGCCCGTTCAGTCAGTCCTGGGGTGGCTGAGAACGTTGGAGCGTAGCTAGTGCACAGCTCCTTGATCTGCTGTCGCTGCATACGCCCAAGGGTCATGGAGAGGTTCACCTCTTCCACACCACCAGCACTTTTCCCTTCGTAGTAGACACCTTCAGCCCACTCACCGTCGTCTCCTCCCTGGGCTGTAAACTGACAAACCTTTAATTCTCTGGAATAAAAGTGCTTTAGAGAATTAATATGGTATACCTTAGGCTTTCGCTTTGAGGTGAGGAATGCTATGAGATAATTAACAGCTCCCAGGCACTCCTAGACTGTGAATGGCCCTTCCCACGATGCTTCATTTTATGGGCCTGGAGCGCCTTTAAGACCATGACCTGGTCCCCTACTTTGAAGGAATGCTCTCTGGCATGTTTATCATACCAGGCTTTTTGCTCTTTTTGAGCATCCTGTAAGTTTTCTTTAGCAAGGGCTAAAGAGGTTCCGAGGGTGTTTTGTAGGTTGGTTACAAAGTCCAGAATGTTAGTTCTTGGAGAAGGTTTAAATCCCTCCCATTGCTGCTTCACCAACTGTAATGGCCCCTTAACCTTACGGACATATACAAGTTCAAATGGTGAAAACCCTAAACTGGGATGTGGTAGAGCTCTGTAGGCAAAGAGCAACTGCTGCAACACGAGGTTCCAATCATTGGAGTGCTCATTTACAAATTTACGTATCATGGCCCCCAAAGTTCCATTAAACTTCTCCACCAGGCCATTTGTTTCATGGTGGTAAGGGCTGGCAACCAAGTGATTTACCCCATGAACTTAGAATCATAGAATCATAGAATATCAGGGTTGGAAGGGACCTCAGGAGGTCATCTAGTCCAACCCCCTGCTCAAAGCAGGACCAATCCCCAATTAAATCATCCCAGCCAGGGCTTTGTCAAGCCTGAGCTTAAAAACTTCTAAGGAAGGAGATTCTACCACCTCCCTAGGTAACGCATTCCAGTGTTTCACCACCCTCTTAGTGAAAAAGTTTTTCCTAATATCCAACCTAAACCTCCCCCACTGCAACTTGAGACCATTACTCCTTGTCCTGTCCTCTTCTACCACTGAGAATAGTCTAGAACCATCCTCTCTGGAACACCTCTCAGGTAGTTGAAAGCAGCTATCAAATCCCCCCTCATTCTTCTCTTCTGCAGACTAAACAATCCCAGTTCCCTCAGCCTCTCCTCATAAGTCATGTGTTCCAGACCCCTAATCATTTTTGTTGCCCTTCGCTGGACTCTCTCCAATTTATCCACATCCTTCTTCTAGTGTGGGGCTCAAAACTGGACACAGTACTCCAGATGAGGCGTCACCAATGTCGAATAGAGGGGGATGATCACATCCCTCGATCTGCTCGCTGTGCCCCTACTTATACATCCCAAAATGCCATTGGCCTTCTTGGCAACAAGGGCACACTGCTGACTCATATCCAGCTTCTCGTCCACTGTCACCCCAGGTCCTTTTCCGCAGAACTGCTGCCTAGCCATTCAGTCCCTAGTCTGTAGCTGTGCATTGGGTTCTTCCGTCCTAAGTGCAGGACCCTGCACTTATCCTTATTGAACCTCATCAGATTTCTTTTGGCCCAATCCTCCAATTTGTCTAGGTCCCTCTGTATCCTATCCCTGCTCTCCAGCATATCTACCACTCCTCCCAGTTTAGTATCATCCGCAAATTTGCTGAGAGTGCAATCCACACCATCCTCCAGATCATTTATGAAGATATTGAACAAAACCTGCCCCAGGACCGACCCCTGGGGCACTCCACTTGACACCGGCTGCCAACTAGACATGGCCATTGATCACTACCCGTTAAGCCCGACAATCTAGCCAACTTTCTACCCACCTTATAGTGCATTCATCCAGCCCATACTTCTTTAACTTGCTGACAAGAATACTGTGGGAGACCGTGTCAAAAGCTTTGCTAAAGTCAAGAAACAATACATCCACTGCTTTCCCTTCATCCACAGAACCAGTAATCTCATCATAGAAGGCGATAAGATTAGTCAGGCATGACCTTCCCTTGGTGAATCCATGCTGACTGTTCCTGATCACTTTCCTCTCATCTAAGCGCTTCAGGATTGATTCCTTGAGGACCTGCTCCATGATTTTTCTGGGGACTGAGGTGAGGCTGACTGGCCTGTAGTTCCCAGGATCCTCCTTCTTCCCTTTTTTAAAGATTGGCACTACATTAGCCTTTTTCCAGTCATCTGGGACTTCCCTCGTTCGCCACAAGTTTTCAAAGATAATGGCCAATGGCTCTGCAATCACAGCCGCCAATTCCTTTAGCACTCTCGGATGCAACTCGTCCGGCCCCATGGATTTGTGCACGTCCAGCATTTCTAAATAGTCCCTAACCACCTCTTTCTCCACAGAGGGCTGGCCATCTACTCCCCATGTTGTGATGCCCAGTGCAGAAGTCTGGGAGCTGTCCTTGTTCGTGAAGACAGAGGCAAAAAAAGCATTGAGCACATTAGCTTTTTCCACATCCTCCGTCACTAGGTTGCCTCCCTCATTCAGTAAGGGGCCCACACTTTTCTTGGCTTTCTTCTTGTTGCCAACATACCTGAAGAAACCCTTCTTATTACTCTTGACATCTCTCGCTAGCTGCAGCTCCAGGTGCGATTTGGCCTCCTAATTTCATTCCTACATGCCCGAGCAATATTTTTATACTCTTCCCTGGTCATATGTCCAACCTTCCACTTCTTGTAAGCTTCTTTTTTATGTTTAAGATCCGCTAGGATTTCACCGTTAAGCCAAGCTGGTCGCCTGCCATATTTACTATTCTTTCGACTCATCGGGATGGTTTGTCCCTGTAACCTCAACAGGGATTCCTTGAAATACAGCCAGCTCTCCTGGACTCCTTTCCCCTTCATGTTAGTCCCCCAGGGGATCCTACCCATCCGTTCCCTGAGGGAGTCGAAGTCTGCTTTCCTGAAGTCAAGGGTCCGTATCCTGCTGCTTACCTTTCTTCCCTGTGTCAGGATTCTGAACTCAACCAACTCATGGTCACTGCCTCCCAGATTCCCGTCCACTTTTGCTTCCCCCACTAATTCTTCCCGGTTTGTGAGCAGCAGGTCAAGAAAAGCTCCCCCCCTAGTTGGCTCGTCTAGCACTTGCACCAGGAAATTGTCCCCTACGCTTTCCAAAAACTTCCTGGATTGTCTATGCACCGCTGTATTGCTCTCCCAGCAGATATCAGAAAAATTAAAGTCACCCAGGAGAACCAGGGCGTGCGATCTAGTAGATTCTGCCAGTTGCCGGAAGAAAGCCTCATCCACCTCATCCCCCTGGTCCGGTGGTCTATAGCAGACTCCCACCACTACTTCACTCTTGTTGCTCACACTTCTAAACTCAATCCAGAGACACTCAAGTTTTTCTGCAGTTTCGTACCGGAGCTCTGAGCAGTCATACTGCTCCCTTACATATAGTGCTACTCCCCCACCTTTTCTGCCCTGCCTGTCCTTCCTGAACAGTTTATAATCATCCATGACAGTACTCCAAAGGCTTTCTATGGCTTCCCAAAGGCTTTCTATGGTTCCTGCCAGGAAATTAGTTCCTGCATCTGTAAGCAACCTACCCTGGCAAAAATGTCTGTTAGTGCCTGGCACACACTTTTAGCCCTGGTATTGCTTAGAGCTACTGCTTCCGGCCATCGGGTGGCAAAATCCATGAAAGTCAGTATGTACTGCTTTCCTCTGGGTGTCTTTTTCGGAAAAGGACCCAGAATATCCACAGCTGCTCGCTGATATAGAACCTCAATGATGGGAAGTGGCTGGAGAGGGGCTTTGACCTGGTCTTGAGATTTTCCCTACTCTTTGGCACACCTCACAAGACCAGACATAGGTAGAAACATCCTTGCCCATTCCCTCCCAGTGGAATGTCTTTCCCAAATGGTCTTTGGTTCTGTTCACCCCAGCATGGCCACAAGGATGATTGTGGGCTAAGCTTAATAGCTTTATCCGATACGTAGTTGGAACTACCAACTGTCTATGAGGATACCAGTCTTCTTGGTGTCCATCAGAAAGCATTTCCTTGTATAAAAGTCCTCTTTCTACAACAAGCCTGGATCGATTAGAAGAGCTGAGAGGCGGTGGGTTGCTCCGTGCCACCATCCAAGCTCTCTGGAGGCTTTCATCTGCTTCCTGTTCGGTCTGGAACTGTTCCCTTGATGCTGGAGACAACAGTTCCTCATTGGATTGTGGACCTGGGCTTGGTCCCTCTGGAAGCGATGCAGGTGATGGGGCTGTTTCCGTTGACTGTGAACCGCTCTCCGCTGGTGCACTGTGTTGAGTTTCAGGCTCCAGCTGAGCCTCTTGTGTAGGGTTATCTGCTGCTGCTGGTGCCGGCTTGGTGGAGCCCTCTGGTGTTGGGGTTGCAAGTACTGGATTCAGTACTGGCAATGGTTCTGGTTGTTCCGCTGGTTCTGGTTCTGGGACTGTCTCTGTCTGGGTCTCTGGGACTGGATCCACTACTGCTGTTGCAGACGTTGGCATGGGGTCCGGTTCATTCACCTCTGACCGGGTCCTGGAAGAAGTTTCTGGAATTGAGCTAGGTGTGACAGTTTGCTTAGCCTGTCTGCGGGTGGCCATTCCCACCCTCTTGGCCAGCTTCATATGATTGGCCAAGTCTTCCCCCAACAGCATGGGGTTGGGATAATCATCATAGACTGCAAAAGTCCACGTTCCTGACTAGCCCTTTTACTGGGCTGGCAACTTGGCTGTAGGCAAGTCAAAAGAGTTTGACTTGAAGGGTTGAATCATCACTTGCACCTCTGGGTCGATTAAATTGGGCTCCACTAAGGAAGCATGGATAGCCAACACTTGTGCTCCAGTGTCCCTCCATGCTGTGATCTTCTTCCCGCTCAAATTCACAGTTTTCCTCCGCTCTGAGGGTATCTAGGAGGCATCTGGGCCTGAGGCCCTCTGGGGTGATTCTGGTGCAATGATCTGTAGTCTGTTGGGGTTCTTGGGGCAGTTGGCCTTCACATGTCCCAGCTTGTTACATTTAAAACATCGTCCAGCTGACGGGTCACTGGGGCAAGGTCAGTTGGTGGAGAATGGTGTGGCGGGACGATAAGGTGTCTGGAGTGTTCCTTGGGGTGTAGTTAGGGCCTTGGGCTGCCCCCGGTACTAGGGTGTGGTCTGAAGTTGTCCCTTCTGGGATCTGCTCCAACTGCAACCAGGGTTGTTCCTCTCTCCTCCCTCCACCCATTTTGTTCCGGTTTGCCCCACCTCTCTGGCGGTTTGGGACAGCTCGTATTGATCAGCATAAGAAGCAAGACTTCCTGCTGAGTCCATTTTCTTATCCCATAGACACTGTTTTATATCATCCTTGGACATATTCAGGAATTGCTCCTGTATCATCAAATCCCACATTCCTCCAAAGTTAGCTACAGCCCATCCATTGAGCCATTTATCAAACAGATCTGTCACCTGATTTACATAAGCCACATTACCTAGTCCAGGCCCTCTCTTAAGGGCTCTAAATTTTACTCTGTATGTTTCAGGTGTAATTTGAAATTGTTTTAAAACCAAATCCTTGAATTTATTATAGTCAGAAGCCTCCTCAATAGGAATATGTCCAGAGCTCTTCCAATCAATTTTGTGACCAATGTAGTCATCTTGTGAGCTTCAGGAATTTGATGGAGTGTGCAGAGTCTCTCAAAGGTGAGAAAATATTCAGCAATATCACTGGATTGACCATACTGTGGACATAGTCGCTCCCATTTGTGGATTGTTGGGAAAGGATTGTTAGGGTTATCCAGTAGATTCTGCTCAGCCCTTGCCTTCTCTATCTCCAGTTCATGCTTCCTCTCTTTTTCCCTCTCCTCCATTTATTTTTCCTTTCCCTCCATAGCTCTCCTGTGGGCAGCCTCCTGGGCTTTTTCTGCCTCTTTCGCTGCCTCCATAGCTCTCTGGGGGGCAGCATTTTGGGCTTTCTCTGCCTCCACAGCTCTCTGATGTGCAGCCTCCTGGGCTTTTTCTGCCTCTCTCACTGCCTCCATTTCTTTTTCTTTGGCTTCCAGTCTGGCTAACTCCAGCCTCTGTTTGGTCTTGCTTTCTGTCATCCTAGCCCCTCTGTTTCTAACCTAGCTATTCCTGAGAGTTAGAAAGGGAAAAAAAACCTGGTTTGTAAAATTTTGCTGTGCTGTAACCTGATACCTTTTGTCTCTGATAGCTGTTCTCAGCTTACAGAAAAATCCTTTGTTATCGAGATGCTCTGTCCCCAGGCAAAGAGACAGAAAAAACTCTAACTACTTTCAGCTTAAAACTTGCTTCCAAGCAGCCCAAAGGAAAAAAATTGACCTTTTAAAATCCTACTGTGCTTCTGGTTCAAAATGATCTGTCGTTCAAAATGATCCCACCGCTCTGCCACCATGTCAAGGTTCCTTCCCCACTCTGAACTCTAGGGTACAGATGTGGGGACCTGCCTGAAAGACCCCCTAAATTTATTCTTACCAGCTTAGGTTAAAAACTTCCCCAAGGTACAAACTTTCATAGAATCAAAGAATCATAGACTATCGGGGTTGGAACGGACCTCAGGAGGTCATCTAGTCCAACCCCCTGCTCAAAGCAGGACCAATCCCCAACTAAATCATCCCAGCCAGGGCTTTGTCAAGCCTGACCTTAAAAATATCTAAGGAAGGAGATTCCACCACCTCCCTAGGTAACGCATTCCAGTGTTTCACCACCCTCCTACTGAAAAAGTTTTTCCTAATATCCAACCTAAACCTCCCCCACTGCAACTTGAGACCATTACTCCTTGTTCTGTCATCTGCTACCACTGAGAACAGTCTAGGTCCATCCTCTTTGGAACCCCCTTTCAGGTAGTTGAAAGCAGCTATCAAATCCCCCCTCATTCTTCTCTTCCACAGACTAAACAATCCCAGTTCCCTCAGCCTCTCCTCATAAGTCATGTGTTCCAGTCCCCTAATCATTTTTGTTGCCCTCCACTGGACTCTTTCCAATTTTTCCACATCCTTCCTGTAGTGTGGGGCCCAAAACTGGACACAGTACTCCATATGAGGGCTCACCAATGTCGAATAGAGGGGAATGATTACATCTCTCGATCTGCTGGCAATGCCCCTACTTATACATCCCAAAATGCCATTGGCCTTCTTGGCAACAAGGGCACACTGTTGACTCATATCCAGCTTCTCGTCCACTGTAACCCCTAGGTCCTTTTCTGCAGAACTGCTGCTTAGCCATTCGGTCCCTAGTCTGTAGCGGTGCATGGGATTCTTCCGTCCTAAGTGCAGGACTCTGCACTTGTCCTTGTTGAACCTCATCAGATTTCTTTTGGCCCAATCCTCTGATTTGTCTTAGGTCCCTCTGTATCCTATCCCTACCCTCCAGTGTATCTACCTCTCCTCCCAGTTTAGTGTCAGCTGTCCTTGAACAGTATGCTGCCAACACCAAGGATTTTAAACAAAGAATAGGGAAAGAGACCACTTGGAGACGTCTTCCCCCGAAATATCCTCCCAAGCCCTACACCCCTTTCCCGGTGAAGGCTTGATAATAATCCTCACCAATTGGTACAGGTGAACACAAACCCAAACCCTTGGATCTTAAGAACCATGAAAAATTAAACAGGTTCTTAAAAGAAGAATTTTAATTAAAGAAAAGTTAAAAGAATCACCTCTGTAAAATCAGGATGGTAAATACCTTACAGGGTAGTCAGATTCAAAACATAGAGAATCCCTCTAGGCAAAACCTTAAGTTACAAAAAGACACAAAAACAGGAATATACATTCCCTCCAGCACAGCTTATTTTACAAGCCCTTAAACAAAAGGAAATCTAACGCATTTCTAGGTAGATTACTTACTAACTTTACAGGAGTTGCAAGGCTGCATTCCTGATCTGTTCCTGGCAAAAGCATCACACAGACAGACCAAACCCTTTGTTCCCCCCATCCCCAGATTTGAAAGAATCTTGTCCCCTCATTGGCCATTTTGGGTCAGGTGCCAGCGAGGTTACCTTAGCTTCTTAACCCTTTACAGGTGAAAGGATTTTGCCTCTGGCCAGGAGGGATTTTATAGCACTGTATACAGAAAGGTGGTCCCTTTATATTTATGACGCCCTGTTACAGGGAGGTTAAAGATCTCGACCTGGGAAACAAAACACATGCACGTCTGAATGCAAGTCCACCACCGGTACTGGTGTTAAAAGCTAAAAGATACCAACATTAGTCACCAAGGTAAATCAATCCACTCTCTTTATCCTCTGGAATACAGCCTGAAACAATGATTAATTTGGGGGAAGGGCTTTGGGGAGGTGTTAAGAGAACTTTTTGAAAAGCTCACCTCATGCTATTTGAAATGAACAAGCAATGTGGTATCCCAAGCCCGTGACCAGATTCCTCAAGTGTTAAGACGGGAACGAGGCTTTGTTTTCTAGAGAATTGTCACAGGAAAATGTCATTTCTTGTTTGACGTTTCTCTGCTTTTTGGCAGAAAAGAGTGAATGGATTTCTACAAAGAGCCTGTGTGATGCTAAAGACAGAGGGGAAGAAAAGATTCCATCTGCCTGTGGACACGAACATAGAGAGAAATGCAGAGTCTGTGTGAGCTTGTGTATTTCATCAAAGCAATGCTCTGTCCCCAAAGCAGGAGGACTGGAGTCTAAAGGGCCCTACATCCTAGCGGGGTCGAGGTCTGCGTGGTGGGAATGCCCTGATTGCTGTGAGTGCCTGTCATAAATATAAAGGGAAGGGTAAACCCCTTTAAAATCCCTCCTGACCAGAGGAAAAATCCTCTCACCTGTAAAGGGTTAAGAAGCTAAAGGTAACCTTGCTGACATCTGACCAAAATGACCAATGGGGAGACAAGATACTTTCAAAAGCTGGGAGGAGGGAGAGAAACAAAGGGTCTGTGTCTGTCGGTATGCTGCTTTTGCTGGGGATAGGACAGGAATGGAGTCTTAGAAATTTTATAAAAAGAAAAGGAGTACTTGTGGCACCTTAGAGACTAACCAATTTATTTGAGCATGAGCTTTCGTGAGCTACAGCTCACTTGTAGCTCACGAAAGCTTATGCTCAAATAAATTGGTTAGTTTCTAAGGTGTCACAAGTACTCCTTTTCTTTTTGCGAATACAGACTAACACGGCTGTTACTCTGAAACCTTAGAACTTTTAGTAAGTAATCTAGCTAGATATGTGTTAGATTATGATTTCTTTAAATGGCTGAGAAAAGAACTGTGCTGAATAGAATGACTATTTCTGTCTGTGTGTCTTTTTTGTAACTTAGGGTTTTGCCTAGAGGGATTCTCTATGTTTTGAATCTAATTACCCTGTAAGGTATCTACCATCCTAATTTTATAGGGGTGATTCCTTTACTTCTATTTACTTCTATTTCTATTAAAAGTCTTCTTTTAAGAAAACTGAATGCTTTTTCATTGTTCTCAGATCCAAGGGTTTGGGTCTGTGGTCACCTATAAAAATTGGTGAGGATTTTTACCAAACCTTTCCCAGGAAGTGGGGTGCAAGGGTTGGGAGGATTCTGGGGGGAAAGACGTGTCCAAACTACGTTTCCCAGTAAACCCAGTTAGAGTTTGGTGGTGGCAGTGGATATTCCAAGGACAAAGGATAAAGTTAATTTGTACCTTGGGGAAGTTTTAACCTAAGCTGGTAAAAGTAAGCTTAGGAGGTTTTCATGCAGGTCCCCACATCTGTACCCTAGAGTTCAGAGTGGGGGAGGAACCTTGACAGTGCCGGCTGCAGAAGCAGAGTTCTCTCCTGAGACAGCCAGAAATGTTACAGGCTTTTCCTGCTTTTAGACCCTAGCTGCCATGTGTAGGTTATACCGTACACCCAGCCTCACTTTCATCACAGCAATGGCTGGCGACGCCAATGAGCTCTCAGAGTGGGAGTAACATGCCGTTAGCAGCTGGAAGCCCAGCCACCAAGGGAAAGCTTCTCCGCCTCACAAGCTCCTGGCTACAGTGGATAGGAATCTGAAAGCTACGTGGCCTGTTTGGGGTGGTCAGTTTCACCTCAGAGTTCAAACTCACTGTCCTCAGATTCTCTGGTTTGGCTCATGTTGGGCAGTTCACGGAGCCTTTTGTTCCCTAGTGAAGGCTAAAAATGGGAGAGCTGATGTAGAGAAGGTAGATGCTGGACTGTACAAAAGTTACAAATGATCAGTTTTCATCACGTCACAGAGAAGGGCACTGAGATGGAGTGGAAGCCTTCTGACAGAGGTGGGAGTACAGGGGTGAGGACGGTGCAGTGTGGAGGGGTAAGGGGGGAATTGTTAGAGGTGTACAAAAGAATGAATGGCACAGAGAAGGTGAATCAGGCACTCGGCTCAATCAATGCACAACCTGGCACACCCCATGCAATAAAAGGAACCACGGGCTACAGCCAAAGGGATTTAGGTGCCTAAGCCCGAAATTTAGCTCCTCAGAACCATGGGTGCCTGAATTCCATAGGTACCTAGGCTATGTCTACACGACGGCACCACAAGTGCAGCACCATAGTGTAGACGCTTCTTACAGTGACAGAAGGGGATTTTCTATTGATGTAGGTAATCCACCTTCCCCCTAGTCTGATGGAAGAATTCATCCATGGGCCCTGCTGTGTCTACCCCAGGGGTTGGTTGGTGTAGCTGCAGCTCTTCGGGGTGTGAATTTTTGACACCCCTGAGTGCTGTAGTTATGTCGACCTAACTGTTAAGTGTTGCCCTGACATGCTTTGGGGTTCACCCAGACCAGTATTTGTTGTGTGACTGCCTGTCGGTAACCCTGGGGGCTTGCGGGCTGTTCAGCTGTGGCTCACAGCCCTGACACCTGCGGCCTGCCCACAACACAGTGGCTTCCCCCTTTCTCCTTGCAGAAGGACATCATCTGCCCCTCCAGGCCTGAGTCTCTCCCAAGTCATCACCTCTGCAATGTCCAGTCCCACACTGGTGCCTCACAGAGATTACCAAATTCACTGCCTCCTGAGAGACGGTGCTCATGCAAGTGTGATGGCTGAGGACTTTACCCTTCAGTGCAAAGTACGCACTGAGATGGGCGTGGAACAGAAATGTAGGTGACAATAAGCAGGACTAGAGGAGACAGGGATGGTTACAAGTAAAACAAAACAAAAACACGCTTCCTTGTGATTAAAACCGAACAACAGCAAGTTACAACCTTTATCTAAGCAGTTTTCTCCCCTATAGTCAGTTCCAGCTACTCTTGACTCCCGGGTAAAGAGGAACCACTTTTCATTAACTCAGTGGGTGTCACTTACCCTTTGTCCCCTAGGTCATGGATAACAAAATGGCTTTTTACCTCTGCTTATGTCTCCCCATAGTTCACTGACCCTGTTTTAAGAGGCAGAAAGGCTTCCTGGGGGGCAGTCTCTGTCCTCCTTTGCTCGCCTGATGGCTTTATTCACCTTACATGTAAATGTGCTTGCTATGCTCTTTTGTCTCACCTTCCTTCGGTTACACTGGAAACGCAGTCAAGCCGGTGAAAGAATGTTCCTTTGTCTAGGACCGGCTGGGCTTCAGCACTACCTGCCAGACACGTTGGAGGAACATATTTCCAGCACACCCCCATAACTCTTTATACACCACTCGCACATACACCATGCAATAATATTAACGACCGTCTTTCCCGTTTGCACACAACACCTTTTAGATCCAGATTACGACAGTGAGTCAGGGCAATCAGTGTGTCAGGCCTGATGTGAGTTACAGTATGGTGTGCCCTCTGTCAGTGGGCACTGCAGGGCTGCCTGGATCACAAGACCAGGCCCTCAGTTTCTGCCATTAAAATCCCTACAAATCTGCCAATGAGCCGATTCAGATGCCTGAATCCTGACACCCTGAAACGAGCTCACACCTAAATCCTGGGGGGCTCCTCAAACTAGGTGTTCCCCTGCCTCTCTCACCTGCAGGGCCTGGTCTGATAGATGTGCTCTGAGGTAACCTTTACAGCACCTCTGCTGGACTGGTCCCTGCTCAAAACACAGGTTGCAGGGCTCCCCCTATGGCTCAGTGGCTAGAACACTTCTCCAGAACATACGAGACCCAGGTTCACATCCATCTGCTGTGGAACAGGGCTTTGAACCCATCTTTCCCAGCTAAGTGACTCTGATATGGGGTATTCTGAGGTGCTGGGTCTCTCAATCTCTCCTGTCAAAACTGTTCCACTTTTCACAAAACCCTTAAATATTCCCCGGTGCTTGTGGCACTCACTGGGGATTTGGGAGGGTCTTGCAGGAGTGGACTTTAACCAGAGAGCACAAAGGCAGGAGCATTCCCAGCTGCAACGCCGGGGGGAATGGCACCTCCCTCCAGCCCAAACTCAGGAGCCTAAGTCTCTGACAGTGGTGGGGCCAAGGTTATTCCATAGCAAGCCCCGTGTTAGGATTGTCCCTGCTTCAATCCATTAAAAGCTCTCTGAAGAGTGCAGCTGTGATTCATTACTCACCTAGTAAGAGAAGGTGTTTTAACAAACTGCATTCAGCATGACAGCTATTTTTAGTTAAGCAGATTGTGCTTGCCTACTAAACCACACGGCTCGAGGTGCATTATTAAAAAGTATGTAACACAGTACACAGGACATGGAAATGCCCCAGGTCGCGGCCAGACTGATATTAGCCCTGTTCCACTGGGAAGTCTATGGCGGTGGA
This sequence comes from Caretta caretta, assembly GCF_965140235.1. Classification (NCBI taxonomy): domain Eukaryota; kingdom Metazoa; phylum Chordata; order Testudines; family Cheloniidae; genus Caretta; species Caretta caretta. The sequence continues at coordinate 4,347,558 of NC_134232.1, forward strand.
TGCTGAAAGGGCAGGAATTCATGCTCTGATTTTTTTACCCTCTGAAACCTACTCAACCGACGCTTTGATCACTGGCAGACAAAACTGTGGCAACATAGTTCTTCTCACTGGAGATTTTGGGTCAGTGCAGTGGTGGGTCTTGGGTCCTTTTATACCTTGCTTAGGAACAATCACTAATTACTGGGGTTTAAAGGCAGTTTTCCCAGTGGGCCAGTGATTCCATAATTCCCAGGATGGGATTCCTTGTACCTTCTTTGGCAACGGCTGGAGACAGCACAGCAGAGTAGAGTAGACGGCCCCAGCTCTGAACATGCATGGTGATTCCTCCACCCTTCTGAACAGCCCTCAACCAGGCAGCAGCTTGGGGTGAGACCAAAACGCAGCTACCAGAAATACAAGCCAAGAGGGGGTAGCGGGGTCATCACCCGCTCCTGCCTTAAAAGGCTTAGAACAGCCCAGGGAGAGGGATGTGGCAGGGAAGGAAAAGCAGGGCTGATTGGGGGAAGCAGCCTCAGCTGGGGCCCATGCCCCAATCAGGCAGAGGCTGGCTTAATGAGGGTCCAGGTGGCCCTTATAAGAGGGCTGGGACCAGAAGCCAGAGCAGGAATTCTCCTTCTAGCTTGCTGCGGGAGAGAGGCCTGGCTGCTGGGAAGCCAAGAAAGTACCTGAGGTGGAACAGTGCTGGGGGAAGGCCAGAGGAGCTGGGGAGCTCTGGCCTGGAAACCCTCCAGGTTGTAGGCCTAGAGTAAGGCCAAATAGGTACTGGGGTTGCAGGGGGCAGCCAAAGGTAGGCAAAGGCAGCAGGTCCAAACCCCTCTTGCCTGAGATGAATGGCAATTATACTGCAGTCCACCCCAGTGAACAGAGGCTAGATGGTGCCTTGCAGTAGCCCTACATTGAGGCAAGGTGGAGATAAGGGGTTGGGGGTCCCCTGGGGAGGGGAGACCCAGATCTGTGGGGGTACTGCCAGGGGGAAGCACCCTGGGTAAAAGGGGCACCAGGAGGGACATGGGGGGCCAGAGGCAAGCGGGACACTGGCCTGCAGCGGGTGCTCTGGAGGCTGGTGCGCTAATTCCCTGGATGACCAGCAGAAGGCGCCGCAGGGATGAGTCCCGCCCCATTGCAAGAGGGATCAATATTCCTCTCCCACGCTTACACCACCTTTCATCTCCAGAGCCCTGGGTGCCTGGGCCTGAACTTCCCATCTGCTGGCGTTCACTTCGGCAAGCTGCTTTCACCATAAGGGGAGCCTTTTAAAAACACAGTGGCGGTTTCTCTGAAGTCAGCCCCCTCCCCTCTCCCATCCAGGAGCCTTGCCACTTCCCCCTGAACACCCTGAAATATTAAACAGTAAAATAACTGTTACTAATTTCAGTTTGTATTAGAGCCAGATGGAAGCAGATTTATGGGTTCTGATGCTACGTTCTCATTCTTCCCCTGTCACTTGCCAGCAGATGGATGGGCTACCAGCCAGTGGGAAGCTCACAAAGACAAATTTCCATTAACAAGTGATCTTTGCCTTTAGCAGGCAGTTTGTCCATGGCAGGAAGCAATGGGATCTCTCGGGCAAGTGTTCAGAGCCCATGGGCTGAGCTCTCCGGTAGCCTGACTTTATTAGGGTTTTATAAAGCACCCTAGAGCTCCTGAGTAGGAGACACTATCAGTGTAATTTACTGCCACAGCAGAACCTCAATAATCCAAGGCTATGCCATGGATTCTAAACCAGGAGACCAACCAGCTGCCGGAGAGTTTATTTATCTCTGGTACTTCTCTAGCCCCCATTATCACAGCATCCGAGCGCCTCACCGTCTTTTATCTGTGTATTCCCGCACCTGCGAGGTAGAGCAATGTGATGGTCATCATTTTAGACTTGGGGAGCCAGGGCTCAAAGAGGCTAAGTGATTTGCCCAAGGACACACACAGGCAGAGCAAGACTTAAACCCAGATCTCCTGAGTTTTAGGTTAGCGCCCTAACCACTGGTCCATCTTTGCTTTCTATTGGTGTTAAAATCATTAGCTATTATATGCTGCTTGGCTCTCACTGTAGGTGAGCCAGTCCTCTACTGAGCTACCAAACAAGTCTCTTCTCCTGAGATAGCCAGATGTTTGTAACCCCTTTCCTTTCTAAATAAGCAGGTTACTCATAGTCTTGGGGTCACAATTCCTTTCCCATACTGTTACATGGGGGTACTGGCTTGATGCAAGGGGGACCCCTGTAGGGAAATGGGGGAAGTCTGCTGGAAGTATGCAATCAAATGGAAGAAGGTGTACCAGTAAAAGTACCAGTACAAGCGTGCTGTTCAGAACTATCCTTTTGCATCCCAAACTGGGAGGGTTGATGTCCCTCGAGGGGGCGAGACCTTGCTCTCAGGTCTGAAGGGCGCATCAACCAAGCGTCCTCCCCACCCCGATGTTACTGGGGGAGATGGTGAGAGAAAGAGGGGGCAGGGAAAGAAAGAACAGTGAGAGAGTTTCACACATGGATGCCAATGGGCCAGGTAGCCATGCAAGGAGAGGGAAATAGGGGAAGGCTGGGTTGCTGCTGGGCAGAGAGAGGAAGGATGAACCAGTGGTTAGAACTCTTAAGAATTGAGAGACTTGGGTTCCAGTCCCTGTTTCACCAACAACTACTGGTGTGACCCTGGGCAAGTCACTCAGGGTGGGATTCACAAAGATATTTTGATGCCTAACTCCCATTGAAATCACTGTACCCAGGTACTCTTGCGAATTGCACCCTTAGTCTCCCCATGCCTCATTTGTGAAATGGGGGTATCAGCACTGTCCTACCGCAGAGGTGCATTGTTACCATAAGTCTGTTAAAGGCTGTGCAGTGCTCAGATACTTTGGTAATCAGGGCTGTAGATGGCCCATGGCTTAATGTTGCCAGATATAATGGTGTCGTAACAGTTAGCACCTAGAGGTCCCATACAGGATCAGGACCTCAATGTGTTCAAACTTTTGCACACACAAAATAAAACACCTGCCCCAAAGACCATCATCTGTGTCAACCATCATATAGATCTAGAGCCACAGGAAGCATTCAGGTGTTCAACTAGCCAGCAACCAATCCGGGAGGTCTGGGAGAATGACCTATGGACCGCAAAGGCAAGATTTGCCGTCGGCAAACAGAGCTCTCCCCTACCAAACGCCATGTCTGGTTTGCAGCCACTGGGATGATTCCTAAACTCTTCAAACAATTTATTTCACCTTGAACTCAGCTATAGAAATTGTTACTGTAGTTTGAGTCAGGGACCCCACCTAGAAGGCTTGAGCAGTCCACTGCGGGTTCCTTGCTCAGTGACCAATTTCATTTGTGTATTCATTTTTTTCCCCCAATAGGGAGAGAATTTCTCTTCAACTCCAAAACTGCCCTAACTCCCTGCCCTGGGAACTAACAGAAAGCTTCGGAATTGCCTTGCAATCCACTAAAGAGTGCTCTAGGTGTAGAAACACTTCCAGACAGGCGTCAGTCCAGGAGTTAAATATTCACAAAGGTTCTCTACAGGACACAGAAATCCATACAGCATCGGAACACACGGACATCTCTGTTCATGTTTATTTAATTTGTGTTGACTATAAATGTCTCTCTCCAAGAAGGGTTATTTGCAAGTACTCTGATGAACCCAGCACCGAAGGAAGCATTTATTTGGATGGCCAGGGTTGTACATCCAGACACCTTTTATTATTTCATCCCACCATGAAAGAGCTAGTCCATCACCCAGAGTGAATCCCGCCCCCCTTCATGTTTTCACTGCAGCCACCAGATGGGCTCCAGCTCTTCTGGGGCACAATGTTTAAAAGCGGGTGGTAGGGGAAGGGGAAGGGAAGGAAAAACATCAGGTTTTGTTCACTTCTAATCATCATCTTCCTTTCTAGTGCCTTTTAGACGTTAACATTCTAGCGAACTCGCAGGGTCCTGTCAGCTACATGAACCAGGCTATTATCTGCCTCTGGGAACTGGAAGCATCTCACCCTGTCCTCTGTTCCCTTTACCGTCCCTCTCACCACCTTCAAATCCAACTCACAATGGCCCTCTGGGGGATTCTAAGTCTTTTACTGTGCATTTGCCACGTCACTCACTCTGACACTAAACCCATTTACATACCTACTCCATCACCCTGCGATTGCAATCCCCATTGACCATCTCATCCCAGCCACGATGCTCCTCTCTTCCAGCATGTGTGTCTCCTTCACATACTGTATGTAGGGGCAGACCTTTCTCTGACTCCAGCTCGTCCACGTTCCTTGAACTCTCCCTCTTCCAGCCACTGAGCCAATTCTTGGTGTGCAGTCTGGTTTCAAAGCTTTCCTTTCGCTCTGCAATGGCAGGTGTTCTGAGCCACTCTGGAACACTGCATATGGAGGATGCTATATATAAAAATATTTGCATGGTGTTGTAGCGTACTGTCCCCGGTAAGGTCAATAGGACATAGACTGATCTCATATGGCAGCAGGCAGCCTGACAGTCTGCTTGGACAAAAATAACCTGTGAAAATCACATCCCGCATGCCAGATCTGCTGGGTAAGGCTGGCAACTTCCAATGCTGCCATGAGCTCCATTGGTGAAAAAAAAAATCAATGATCAGCCGATTTTAATGGGCCAATAATACAATGAGATCAGAGTCAGTTTTAGCAAGGTGTCTGTAGGCTGAGAGTTCAGAGGGTGAAACTTAGGAGCCAGCCAGCACACAGCCTGGCCCAGGGCTGGAAACCGCTACACGTACTTGCAGGACTAGCTGGATTTTTACAGCGACAGAACACAGCAAGTGTCAGAGACAGACCATCTGATTCTCCACCTGAACGCCCATTCTGATGTGTGAACAAATGCGAAGCTGAGAATCAAAATCGTGCCAGCAGCAAGCAGACTTCCATCAATCTTAGTGAGGCTCAAAAATCTTGACTCTCTAGTCATTGCCTTATTCCCCCTGCAAGATGGGCTAGCTTTTCAGATAACTTGCACTAAACCTGCTCTGCAATTTAACCAACAGCTTGCCAGAGTGCGATTGTTTCTGATCAGCTCAGTAAAGCATTCCATCATCGGCACAGAGGAAAGCGTTGCTAGCAAACTGCACATATGGCACACGATGTTCCCCGAGTTCCCTAGCAATCTCACCAAGGAGGGGGACAATACTCTGTGTGCCACTGCCTGGAATCAGTGTTTCTCTCCCAGCTGTTGGCCTATCAAGTAGCATCCAAGGATTAAAAGCCAGATATGAAAGGTCTGGGTTAAGTCGCTGAATACAATGCCCATGGTGTGACACATCTGTAGCAGCAGGGAGTCCTGGGTCACTCACATTAGTTTATTGAATGAATGTATCTGAATGGCAGGTTGCAGTAATGGATCCAATGTCGTTATAAATGGGTCATGTTCCCTCTGGCTGCATAGAAGAGGCTCTGGTAATTGACCCTCTCTGGATAACACTGACATGAGTCGTTAATTGTTCTGGGTTTTATATTCCCTTCCTTTAGTGGGAAGAGGAATATGCAGCCACTTTCCACATTACTGGCATCCTAAAATGCCAAACTGAAAAGGCACCAGGGAGCCATAAGCAGGCAAACTTGCAGCAAGGGACAGCAGGCTGCAATCTACTCCAGCCCGTGAGTCTGACCAAACAAAAGATTAATCTTGCCAGCCTGGAAATGGGCATAGTCATGACATACATTGGGAATTCCCTGCACAGCCAAACTCAAGCAAGGTATTATAACCATTTGGAGTCAAAGATCTAGCCAGCTCCATCAGACATCAATCAGCTCCCGTAACAGTGTTAACCCATCCGCATGTATTAAGAGTATTTACAACTCCATTCACCACCCTAGTGACCTTGCTGTTATGCTCAAAACATTTCTGTTGAGGGAAAGCATGGTCTCTGCAGAGCCATGTGGGCTCTTCAGCAAACAGGAATTCCCTCTGAACATTGCATTCCAACCACAGCAGCCCACACCCGAGGGACAGGGGCTCTGAGTCAGCAAAGCACTTAAGCATGGGCGTAATTTTAAAGCCCCTGAGTAGCCTCATCACAGTTGACAGAAAATGGTGTTCACATCTGGGGCAATAACTGAACCCAGTCCAAGTGTGTATTGACCAAAAGGAATAACCGGCTGAGACCTGTTCCTAAGCCCATGGAAAATGGGTTGGGGGCTCTCGGTTGTTCTCAGTGAACAGATGTCCATGCGACCCAGGAGACAGCATGGCCTAATGGGCGGAGCTCACAAGATCTGCGTTCTAGTCCAGGCTCAGTGGGAAGGTGCAACCTTTACATTTCACAGCCTTTGCTTTTCAAGTTCACTGCACTGGGGCCCAGACTCTCCCCAAGGCAGCGGCAGAGAACACTCCACCAGGGTCAGGCCAGCACTGCCCTCCCAGGAAGGAAGGAATAGATAGCTCTGTAGCAACATCCATGATTTCTCCTTACACAAGTTGCAAAACTAGGCAGATCAGAGTTTCTGCTGCTATGGCAACGTTCCTTCAGCCTTCCTGTCTAGCAGCTACAACAGTCTTTTCTTTTATTAGATGATCTCAATAGGAAACATTTATTTCCCCGACCTGTACTGTTGTCCACCAGTGCTCATGGTCGCACCGAGCCTACCAGCTGCAATGCCAGCACCATGATGCCTACACTCTACCCTTTGGGCTGGTGGCAACTATATGAGGTGGCAAATATCTGAATGGGTCGCCGCACTGCCTCACTCCTTGTGCTAAGCAAAGGATGGGGGAGATGAACCAAGCCCACAGCCATGAACAGGAGCTACCAAAGTCTCCACCTCCCCAGGAGGGAGAAGAGCTGGGACCACACTCAGAGCAGCAGAGAGCAATGCTCTCAGAGATCTACCAGGCATTCAGGCCAACAGTTCCATAAGCACCTAAATGACTTAGGAGCCTACATCCGGCTGACTTCCAAAGCGGCTCCTAAATGCTTCAGGCCCACCTTCTCAAAGGCATTTAGGCATCTAACCCATTGATTTCAGAGGGATGTAGGTGCCTACATACCTTTGGAGAGTCTGTGCCCCATTTCAGCGAACTTGTGAAGCAAAGGCCAAGCAGTGATTTCAATGGGAGTCAGGCACCTGAATACCTTTGAGGGTCTGGGCCAAAGTCTCGCTTGAAAATGGGCCTCGGAGACTTTTTTTCGCTTGAAAATTCTGCCCTTTGTTTCTGAAGCACCAGAACTGGTACCAGGAGCCAAGTGATCAAACCTGGGCACCAAAAATTAGACACCTAAATAAAAGTGGGCTGATTTGCAGAAGCGCTGAGCCTTGAACTTGCGTTGAAGTCAGTGGGAACTGGAGGTTCTTAGCACTTCTGATCCATGAGCCCACTTTTATTTAGCTGCTAAATATGGGAATTTAGACTCCCAAACTTGAACATTTGGGGCAATGATATTTTTGCCTGCTTTGGCCCCTTGCACTTCAGGACCTCAACAAGCTTTACAAATGTCAATGAATTAAGCCGCAAAGCTACCTATGAGACAAGAATGTATTAATCAGTCATACCCAAGGGGGAATGGGAGCACACAGAGGAATCGACTTGCCCAAGGTCCCCTGGGAAATCTGTGGCAGAACCAGGGAAAGAGTTCAGATCCGACTGCCAGTCCTTTGATTAAACTGCCAGACCGCGCTTCCCCTCTGGATCTATGGTCCTAAGCCCGAGGTCCCGAAACTGTTGGGGCACGTTCACGTTCACGGTGGCCAGGGCCAGCCCCCTCAGGGGATAAGGAGGGAATGACACCCAGCTCTGCCCCCAACCGTGGCTCTCAACCCTGTGTCTGGTCCCATGCCCAGCCTGGGAGAGGAGCCACACTGCACCTGCCCCTGCCCCCAGCCTCTGGCCCCACTCCCAGACCCACCCCCAGCTGCAGCCCCAGCCAGGGCACCCTTGCCTCTGTCTGTGTCCTCCCCCCAATCCAGAGCCATGGCCCCGCTCCTGGCCCTGGGGTGGCACAGATAGGGGTAAGTGGGGGCGCAATCCTCAAAAGCATGGGGACCACCGTCCTAAGCCATACTGAACTGGTAACACAGCAGCATTGTGTGCAATACCCGTTTGTCCCATGGATTCATTCCCACCTGTTCCTGGGAAAATCTAAATACAGGCATAAGACTTCATGTCGACCTTCACCTGACTATCACTGCCCTACATGACTGACCTGCCAGTGCATGACAATGGAAATGGAACAGCGAGTTAGCAAAAATGAAAGCAATGGTGGGACAATCCAGAGCACTGGAATAGCAAAGGGGAGGAAGGAACTTCTGGACTACAAGGCGTCAGGAACAGTATCCCCGATAATGTCACGGCAAACCTGGTGGCTGAACTTTGTGACTTTGTCCTCACCCATAACTATTTCACATTTGGGGACAATGGAGACCTTCAAATCAGCGGCACTGCTATGGGTACCCGCATGGCCCCACAGGATGCCAACATTTTTATGGCTGACTTAGAACAACGCTTCCTCAGCTCTCGTCCCCTAATGCCCCTACTCTACTTGCGCTACATTGATGACATCTTCATCATCTGAAGCCATGGAAAAGAAGCCTTTGAGGAATTCCACCCTGATTTCAACAATTTCCATCCCACCATCAACCTCAGCTTGGACCAGTCCACACAAGAGATCCACTTCCTGGACACTATGGTGCAAATAAGCGACTGTCACATAAACACCACCCTATACCGGAAACCTACTGACCGCTATTCCTACCTACATGCCTCCAGCTTTCACCCAGACCACACCACACGATCCATCGTCTACAGCCAAGCTCTACGATACAACCGCATTTGCTCCAAGCCCTCAGACAAAGACGAACACCGATAAGATCTCTATCAAGCATTCTTACAACTACAATACCCACCTGCTGAAGTGAAGAAACAGATTGACGGAGCCAGAAGAGTACCAAGAAGTCACCTACTACAGGACAGGCCCAACAAAGAAAATAACAGAACACCACTAGCCGTCACCTTCAGCCCCCAACCTAAACCTCTCCAACGCATCATCAAGGATTTACAACCTATCCTGAAGGACGACCCATCACTCTCACAGATCTTGGGAGATAGGCCAGTCCTTGCTTACAGACAGCCCCCCAACCTGAAGCAAATACTCACCAGCAACCACCCACCACACAACAGAACCACTAACCCAGGAACCTATCCTTGCAACAAAGCCCATTGGCAATTGTGTCCACATATCTATTCAGGGGACACCATCATAGGGCCTAATTACATCAGTCACACTATCAGAGGCTCATTCACCTGCACATCTACCAAGGTGATATATGCCATCATGTGCCAGCAATGCCCCTCTGCCATGTACATTGGTCAGATTGGACAGTCTCTATGTAAAGGAATAAATGGACACAAATCAGACGTCAAGAATTATAACATTCAAAAACGAGTTGGAGAACACTTCAATCTCTCTGGTCACTCGATTACAGACCTAAAAGTTGCAATTCTTCAAGAAAAAAACTTCAAAAACAGACTCCAAAGAGAGACTGTTGAATTGGAATTAATTTGCGAACTGGATACAATTAATTTAGGCTTGAACAGAGACTGGGAGTGGATGGGTCATTACACAAAGTAAAACTATTTCCCCATGTTTATTCCCCCCATCCCATCCCCCACTGTTCCTCAGACCATCTTGTCAACTGCTGGAAATGGCCCACCTTGATTATCACTACAAAAGGTCCCCCCCACCCCCTCTCCTGCTGGTAATAGCTCACCTTAAGTGATCACTCTGGTTACAGTCCGTATGGTAACACCCATTGTTTCATGTTCTCTGTGTATATAAAATCTCCCCACTGTATTTTCCACTGAATGCATCCAATGAAGTGAGCTGTAGCTCACGAAAGCTTATGCTCAAATACATTTGTTAGTCTCTAAGGTGCCACAAGTCCTCCTTTTCTCTTTAAACTCCCATTGATTCCACAGGTGAAGGATGGAGCCCTGAGCTGGGCAAGCTGTAATTCGGAGCAGCCTCGCCTTTATGAGTTCACATCATCTCTTATTTTAATAGTCATTTGTGTGTCTACATAATGCTCAATTATTGTTTCCACTAATGGAACGTTTAGTGAAGCCCATAGAACATCCATATAAATAACCAAACAAGGCCATTACTGTGGTTACGGATATAAATATCTGTATTGAGTGGCTTCATGATGAGACAGGGAAGATAAATTGTTGCTGGTTTCGGGGATGAAGTCTAGCAATTTGCTGTGTAACATCAAACTGTGTCTTTTTCTCCCTCGGGAATCTGATCTGGGGACGGCTCTGAGAATCAGAAACCCTCAAGGGACAGTCTGAGCTGGATCTCATTGAAATTAACAGGATTTATTTTTGCCATTGTTTTCACTGGCAACGGGATTGACCCCGTGACCAGGCTACTCCTGGGCTCGCAACATTTGCCTGTTGTCTGCCTACACCTGCAGCAGCCTTACTCAGCAAAAATACGCACGTCACAGGTAGCAAGTCACACCACTAGTCCCACAGCAGACCAGAGACACTGGCTGGCAGCAGGCTAGTCAGTTCCTGGCCCCAGCCCACTCTCTCTCACCGACTGAGTGCTGGAGCTCTGCTAGGAGAGCTGGAGATCTGCTGTTCCAGCCAACTCCCAGCTGAGCTGGTCTCTCCCCTTTTTGCCCCTCCTCCAAGTATGTCACCTACTACAGTTTGTTAACCTTTCCTGCCCCTGGGGTGCTTTCACACTGCGTACATCACAGCTCCTCATAGTTTATAAAATATGGTTCTACCCTAAATCTGACGTGATCAGAATATTTCTGAAAAAGTCCAGTTCAGATATTCCTGAAACAATGTGTTTCATTTTGGTTTGTTGAACTGCCCTGAAGGGTTTCATTTCTAGTCAGCTCAGCATTAAATTGTGTTTCCCTGTGGAGCGGAATTGCCTCATGAAAATAGTAGCACAGTTGGCTCATGCCCCAGTTTTCCTTATGGGCTTGGCACCTTGATAGGCTGCATCTCCCATGCATGTGACTTCCATGATGCAGTGCCCTGCTCAGTAAGAGAGGGACTGCATTGCATCATGGAAGATGTAGTCTGGTCAGCAAATCCAGACTGTAGGAGAGAACGAAGGTATGAAATGTCTGAACTACAACTCCCACAAGGCAATGTCACCCCATAGAGAAATGCATTTTAATGTTGAACTGACTGGAAACTTTTGGGGTCAGTTCAACAAACTGAAACATTTTGATTTGGGTTGAACTGACCCAACACAGAATGTTTTGTTTTTCCTGGTAGAAAATCAAAAAAGTTTCAGCAAAACCAAAGTTTTCCCCTGGTGTGTGCCAGGGGCGAGTGGAACCATATGGTGGCATGCAATGGCAGGAGAGGTGACTGTGCCTTAGAGAAGGTATACAGATCAGTTTTCCCCATGGAAAACTTTGATTTTGTGGAAAGGGCATTTCCATGAAAAATTCCCCACTTGCTCTACTGTATACATAAAAACCACTTGATACACATACCACTTTCTGCCACAAAACATTCTGCATAATATATATATACACACAACCACTTTCTGCCACAAAACATTCTGCATAATATATATATATATATATACACACACACACACACCCCTCCACCTCTGGCCTGGGCAGAGTTGGTCTCCCCAGGCTAAGGAGTGACACCACACCCAGAGTCTAGTCTAGGACATTCTCAGGGCTTCAGCTTTATTTCTTCCATATAAAACACACACATCAGTTGTCCCTGCCTCCCATTCCAGGGTCTTCTGCAGGGGCCTATCTAGTCCAATGTTTCCACGCTGCAGCCCCACCCCGGTTTCTACTCTACAGTCCCCTTCCTGGGAGTCCTACCTTGCTTCATGGCCTCCCTCAGGCTCACTCATTCAACACAGGGTCTTTCTGCCAGAGCTTTCCTGCTCGCAGAAGCTCTCTATCCCAACTGAGCCACCTGTTGGCTTTTACAATCACCTGATCTGTCTCAGCTGAGAGGTGGCTGTTCCATCACAGTTGAGGGTGGGCCCAGCTCCCCTCAAAGGGCCAGCCACCCTGGAGAGTTTCCCAACTATTACAATGGAGTGAGCCAAATCCAATCAAATGTCATAGACAAGACCCATTGTGCCTTAGAGAAGGATACAGATCAGCAATCACCTCTCCTGCCACCGCATGCCACCATATGGTTCCACTCACGCCTAGCACACACCAGGCCAAATTAAGCATGTTCGTAATGGTGTGGCACCCACCTCTGCAGTCTTTGGACAATCCCAGCCCTGGTATCAGGCCATATCACCAGGGCTTCCTCCCCGGAGACAATAATTTCACCCTCTTGATCTACTCTGGCCCCATCTCTCCAGCTGGGCCACTAAATAGCTCAGTTCCCCTTCAGCGTTTATCACTGTCCAATTGTAGGCCACTTCCCCAGTGACCTATGGGGGTGACCCAGGCCCACCCATTACTCTGGGTCCCAGACCAGAGACCTTAAGAATAGCATTCACATGCCACCCTGTCCCTTTAACTACACTGCTTTCAGTTCCCGGGCCACTTCCCTATGGCCCCAGCCTTCACCAAAGCTTCACCCTTAACCCAGGGCTCATCTAAGCTCAGGCCCAGCAGCCAGACAGGAGCTCTTCCTCACTGCCCCAGCCCCTGCCATCACTGAGCTGTCTATGGTGCTGCCATTCCCTTTGGCCAGCCAGGAGCATCATCTGCTCCTCTAGCTTCAGCAAGAAACTGATGGTCTCTGACGCTGCAGTGCCTTTTATATGGCCCTCCTGGGCTCTGATTGGCTGCTTCCCCTGCAGCCACTCTAGACAGCTTGGAGGGCTCCTCTACTGCACTGCTTCCTTCCTGGGATGGGTGTGGCAGAAAACCTAGGCCTCCAGGAAAGGCCCAGTCCAGCCCATCACAAAAAATTCCATCAGTGGAGCTGTGGAACTCTGTGTAGATCAGTGCTTGAGACCCCATGTTATATTGTTTAATTCTTCCAATTTACTGCCAGCAGAACCATTAACACTGCGAAATACCACGGGCGATTCCATTAGCACAGAGTGGTATTTAATGGCATTTAGCAGGAACACTGTTTTTCTCAAATGCTGAACTTAGCCTCCTTGAGGGGCCTTGATCTCCTAAAGGAAGAGGCTAAGGAAATGGAAGCAAAGGAACAGATTTGCCCATGTGTGTTCGGCGATATCAGAAGTGGCCTGAATCTTTTCTCTAACCTTAGAGAAGAGCGAGCCAGAGAGAGTCTGGGTACTGGAGCCCTCCTCTGCAGGTTGGAATTTATGTCGAATCCATGGAGCAAACCTGATGGCAAAAAGTCCAGGGCTCCAAAAACCAAGCATTCAAAACTGATACGCTGGGTTACATGACGGTTTGAAAACTGACAATGGAAAAAAAAGTCTCTGTGGGGCTCTGTGTTCATCATCTCTTGGTTCTGCATCAAATGTACCCTGTTTACAAGGAAAGATGTCTTTTTCCACATGCCATCCCTGCCAACTCCCTCTGGGCTCTGAGTGTCAAACTGGGTGCTTTTCAGTTCACGCACCATTGCTATTAATGAGGGGGCTGCAGGGCAACTCAGGTCTTCACAGACAACCATGCAATCCCATTGCCTTATTGTGTAACTGACAGGAATTTAGCAAAGAATTCTGCTGATGATACCTGGGAATAAACAGACTCTGCTCCCTCTCCCTTAGCCATGCGGGCTCTATATGGCTAATGGGATTAAAAGCTCATTGGTGTCTTAGTCCTATAACCAGGGAGCGTAGCGGGTAAGAAAGACCCCCACCACCACCACATTTCTGAGGAGAGCTGAACCTTAAGTAACCTTGGTAATAAAGAGAGTGTGACATTCTGAGTCAAAGAAATTCAGATAAAGCTAATGGTGCTAGGTCTAATTCCAGAGCTATAGGGATTAAGTGAGATTATAGCAGATATATGTGCTGAGTCCATTTTGGAGTTTTGTCTGTGTATATTTGTTGCCTGGCTGTGTGTATCTGTAGATTGGATGTATAATATGTACCACACAGGAACATAGGAATTGCCAGACTGGATCAGACCCGAGATCCATCTAGCCCAATATCCTGTCTCTGACACTGTCCAGAACCAGCTGCTGCAGAGGAACGGGTAAGCATGTTCCCATAGGCAGATATGGGGTGATCTGCCCCCACATTAGATCTCACCCTGAACTCTAATAGAGACTGGATTAAACCCTGACGCACAAGATTTAAAATCCCTTCCAAAGAAAAGTATAATCATTAATGATGGATTCTTGTTATCCATATCAATGTTGAATCCCAATTTAGATCCGTGCTAAATTCTTGGCGTCAATGATTTCCTGTAGCAGTGAGTTCCACAGTCCTTTTCTTTTATATCATCTCTGTTCTCGTGTTAGCACACCCAGTCCCATTTCCTTGCCCTGAAAAGCAATAAAAATATTACTGAAAAACCCAGTGACCTTCACTGTGGTATATGAACAGATCCTGATAGATCACTCTCTTTGAATCTTCTTCAGCTCAAAGTCTCATGGAGGCCTCCATCTCCTCTTGCTTTCACTATTGAAACTCCCTTTTCCCCTAGCCTCCCAAAGCCCTCGGGTTTCCAGTAAGTATAAATTGCTGCCCCGGCCTTTCCTCACGCAGAAGGAACATGCCTACCACCCTGTCCTCAAACATCTCTGTTCATTTCAGGATCTAGTTCAGAGCTGATTTACTGGCTTCCCTGGATTTATCCTCACAACAGACATAGGAAAGTATTGCTGCCCCTCCTCTGCAGATGGGAATTGGGACAAAAAGAGGTTCAAAGACATGCCCAAGGTAATACAGCAAGTCTGTAACAGAGGCAAGAACAGAACCAACATCTCCTGAATCATAGAATATCAAGGTTGGAAGGGACCTTAGGAGGTCATCTAGTCCAACCCCCTGCTCAAAGCAGGACCAATCCCCAATTTTTGCCCCAGATCCCAAAATGGCCCCCTCAAGGATTGAACTCACAACCCTGGGTTTAGCAGGCCAATGCTCAAACCACTGAGCTATCCCTCCCCCCCAAATCTCAGTCCAGAGTCTTTCTCCATCACCCCTTTGTTTTTAAAAAACTATCCATGGGCTTGCTTCTCCATCTGAACTCAAACCTGGCCTCTCTACTCCTCACCTTGATCCCTCTGCCTATCTAGCACCAAACACTTTTCCATTCCTCCCTGTGGTCCAGCATCTGTGCACAAGAGCCTTCTCCCCTGCAGCTCCTGACAGCTGGATCAACGTCTCTGCCTCATCACTACGTGTGCTTACTATTATTCCTGGCTGTTCTTGTTCAGAGGGATCAGACATCCTCTGCAACCCACATGCCCCTCTGTGTGCCCAGAATGTGTCCGTGGTAAGCTGTTAGATATCCTGTACCAGCCGAGCTGAGCCCATGGAGGCTGAGCTGTGAAAAAGCAGAATCTAGCTCTTCCTTCCCCAAAGTCCCAGACGATTGCAAACACATCTTCCTGTACACTTGCCTGCCCTCCTACATTTCTCCTCCTCTTTCAAGTCAGTCAAATGTGTTTTCCTCTGCACAAAATGTTGAGATGCTGTCTGTCTGGGAGAGGTTATAGGCACACAACAGGGCTGTCTCGGTAGGGGAGTGGATTTGTGAGCTAGACATGCATTAAAATGTTCAGACATTTGGACACCCCCACCCCAAACTACTGATTTCAATCCTGGCTAATTTTTCAGGAGTTGCTTAGAATGCAGGGAGTATTTGCAGCCATCTCGGGGGACCTCTCCGTGCAAGCTCTGATGCACAGCCATTCCTAAAAGGACCGACTTCCCAAAGCCTGCATCCAGGAAAACATACCACTGAGATGGCTAGCTGCTACACTCATTCTCTAGGGTAGCCACATTGTTGCAGAGCTGGTCCAGGGCCAATATTGCTCATAAAAACAGAGCCAGAGCCTTCGCTTGACCAAACGATGAGAAACTAAATGCATTGTGCTAATTTCTGGAAGAGCTCTGTCTCATTGGCAGACTCACCAATAGATGGAAGCATGGATTCACCAAGGGAAGGTCATGCCTGACTAATCTAATCGCCTTCTGTGATGAGATTACTGGTTCTGTGGATGAAGGGAAAGCAGTGGATGTATTGTTTCTTGACTTTAGCAAAGCTTTTGACACGGTCTCCCACAGTATTCTTGTCAGCAAGTTAAAGAAGTACGGGCTGGATGAATGCACTATAAGGTGGATAGAAAGTTGGCTAGATTGTCGGGCTCAACGGGTAGTGATCAATGGCTCCATGTCTAGTTGGCAGCCGGTGTCAAGTGGAGTGCCCCAGGGGTCGGTCCTGGGGCCGGTTTTGTTCAATATCTTCATAAATGATCTGGAGGATGGTGTGGATTGCACTCTCAGCAAATTTGCGGATGATACTAAACTGGGAGGAGTGGTAGATATGCTGGAGGGCAGGGATAGGATACAGAGGGACCTAGACAAATTGGAGGATTGGGCCAAAAGAAATCTGATGAGGTTCAATAAGGATAAGTGCAGGGTCCTGCACTTAGGACGGAAGAACCCAATGCACAGCTACAGACTAGGGACCGAATGGCTAGGCAGCAGTTCTGCGGAAAAGGACCTAGGGGTGACAGTGGACGAGAAGCTGGATATGAGTCAGCAGTGTGCCCTTGTTGCCAAGAAGGCCAATGGCATTTTGGGATGTATAAGTAGGGGCATAGCGAGCAGATCGAGGGACGTGATCGTCCCCCTCTATTCGACATTGGTGAGGCCTCATCTGGAGTACTGTGTCCAGTTTTGGGCCCCACACTACAAGAAGGATGTGCAAAAATTGGAAAGAGTCCAGCGAAGGGCAACAAAAATGATTAGGGGTCTGGAACACATGACTTATGAGGAGAGGCTGAGGGAACTGGGATTGTTTAGCCTGCAGAAGAGAAGAATGAGGGGGGATTTGATAGCTGCTTTCAACTACCTGAGAGGTGGTTTCAGAGAGGATGGTTCTAGACTATTTTCAGTGGTAGAAGAGGACAGGACAAGGAGTAATGGTCTCAAGTTGCAGTGGGGGAGGTGTAGGTTGGATATTAGGAAAAACTTTTTCACTAGGAGGGTGGTGAAACACTGGAATGCGTTGCCTAGGGAAGTGGTGGAATCTCCTTCCTTAGAAGTTTTTAAGGTCCGTCTTGACAAAGCCCTGGCTGGGATGATGTAGTTGGGGATTGGTCCTGCTTTTGAGCAGGGGGTTGGATTAGATGACCTCCTGAGGTCCCTTCCAACCCTGATATTCTATGATTCTATGTCCTGCCATTTGTTTGTTTGTTCTTGGATAAATTGCCACCTGACAATTCTCATGCTGGCCTTTCGTTAGCGTTGGGGGAAACACAGATCTTCCCTTTCCAGCACATGCATTTGGAAAGTCAGACAAGTATTCAGGGTAGTGAAAAAACAAACCTGTTTGGCTCATTACACCCAGCAAGGATTCACCAAGGGCAAGTCACACCTGACTAATCTAATTGCCTTCTATGACGAGATAACTGGCTCTGTGGATATGGGGAAAGTGGTGGGAAAGCTTGAATTTAGCAAAGCTTTTGACACGGTCTCCCACAGTATTCTTGCCAGCAAGTTAAAGAAGTATGAATTGGATGAATGGACTATAAGGTGGATAGAAAGCTGGCTAGATCATCGGGCTCAACGCATAGTGATCAATGGCTCCATGTCTAGTTGGCAGCCAGTATCAAGCAGAGTGCCCCAAGGGTTGGTCCTGGGGCCGGTTTTGTTCAATATCTTCATTAATGATCTGGATGATTGGATGGATTGCACCCTCAGCAAGTTTGCAGAGGACACTAAACTGGGAGGAAAGATAGATATGCTGGAGGGTAGGGATAGGATACAGAGGTACCTAGACAAATTAGAGGATTGGGCCAAAAGAAATCTGATGAGGTTCAACCAGGACAAGTGCAGAGTCCTGCACTTAGGATGGAAGAATCCCATGCACCGCTACAGACTAGGGACCGAATGGCTCGGCAGTAGTTCTGCAGAAAAGGACCTAGGGGTTACAGTGGACAAGAAGCTGGATATGAGTCAACAGTGTGCCCTTGTTGCGAAGAAGGCCAATGGCATTTTGGGGTATAAGTAGGGGCATTGCCAGCAGAGCAAGGGATGTGATCGTCCCCCTCTATTCGACACCGGTGAGGCCTCATCTGGAGTAGTGTGTCCAGTTTTGGGCCCCACAGTACAAGAAGGATGTGGAAAAACTGGGAAGCATCCATCGGAGGGCAACAAAAATGATCAGGGGACTGGAACACATGACTTATGAGGAGAGGCTGAGGGAACTGGGATTGTTTAGTCTACGGAAAAGAAGAATGAGGGGGTATTTGATAGCTGCTTTCAACTACCTGAAAGGGGGTTCCAAAGAAGATGGATCTAGACTGTTCTCAGTGGTAGCAGATGACAGAACGAGGAGTATTGGTCTCAAGTTGCAGTGGGGGAGGTCTAGGTTGGATATTAGGAAAAACTTTTTCACTAGGAGGGTGGTGAAGCACTGGAATGCGTTACCTAGGAAGGTGGTGGAATCTCCTTCCTTAGAAGTTTTTAAGATCAGGCTTGACAAAGCCCTGGCTGGGATGATTTAGTTGGGGATTGGTCCTGCTTTGAGCACGAGGTTGGACTAGATGACATCCTGAGGTCCCTTCCAACCCTGATATTCTATAATTACAAAACACTCTTCCCCTATGCCTGGGAGAATCAGAGAAATTAAAGATAGGAAAGGTCTATCAAGTTGCCGAGCCCATCTTCCTGCCAGTGCAGAATTGGTTGGTATAGGAATTTCCCAGAGCTTTATCTAGTCTAGATTTCAGTGTCCCTAGAGATGGGGCCCCAGCCATTTTCAGCGACTAGCTAATCCACAGGCTAAAGTTTCCCTTCCTAAACTTCATCCCTGCCCATCTAGTTATATTCTCTGGTGCCTCCCTAAATAATTCCTGTTCACACCTTTCAAGATATGTGTCCACTGTTATCATGTTCCCACAATTTGTCACTTACCCAAGCTATGCAGATGGTATTTAGCTCTTTTAATCTTTCCTCATCAGCCTCCCTTTTAAAAACAAACAACAACAAAACCCCACATCATCTTCTCTAAACTCTGCCCAGTTTGTCAGTGTTCAGAATAGGAGACAATATTTCAAGGACACCAGTGATTTAGATTCATTACCCACCCTGTTCCAGGACCTGATACCTTTGGGAACCAATATGCGCCCAAAACGAGACTGGCTTTTTTTACTGCTATACTGCATGCTCATGTCTAACGTACTGTCCACTCACACCCGCAAACCCCTTTCAGCATTGCAGCTGCCCAGCTGTCTATCTCCTGGAACATCTATATTTATTAGGTTTTATTTTTCAAAGCTGAATTCTCATCTTTCTAATCTCTCTAGGTTCCCATTTTTATACACCCACCATCTTCTCTGGTGCCTGCAGCTTTCCCCAGTTTAGTTGTTGCAGCAAATTTCTCTACTGTGCTGCTCAGTCCCCCTCCAGATCACTGATACAGGAGCAAAATGAAATGATTCTAACTGCAGTCACTGCGTTGCTCCTCCACACAATCCCTGGTTTGAGACAGCGTCGTTTATCACCACTGGTTGTTGACAGTCCTTAAACTGGTGTTTAACTGTGTGACAGAATTATATCCAAGACAGTGGGAGTTAATTTTAGGAGTATGATGGGTTCAGTTTAAATATCAAGACTTTTTTTTTCTTAAAAAGAAGAAGAAATGTCCGTTCTTTTTATTTGCCTGCCGGTATTGGCGCCTTTTGGACACACTTGGGTTGTGCTTTGAAACTTTTCTCTATGATCACCAGGGTGAGTAACTTACTTTAGTATTTTTTTTTTACATTAAATCTGAGATTCTCATGAAATCACGTAGCTCCCACAGCTCGGACTGAAGATAAATACCAAATATCACAAGAGCTGTCAACATTGAAGCTGCCTGTCCTATGCCTTGGTAATAACCCTGCTCTTATCTAGGGCGTCTCATCAGTACATCTCAAAGTGCTTCACAAAGGTGGTCAGTATCATTATCCCTATTTTACAGATGGGGAAACTTTGGCATATGAGGCAAAATGATTAGCCTGAGATCACCCAGCACTGTAATGGCAGTGTTGGGAATAGAGTGCTGATTCCTGAGGCCCAGCCCAGTGGTTTAATCCATTAGGAAGGTTGTGCAAGAGCTCCAAAGGGCCTCCTCCCCCATGTCTTTCCCTCCTCCTTTGACTTATACTATGTTAAAGCTGTTTCTAAACCCAGAACACACAGCCCAGGGAACACTGGGAGGGCTTAGACAGCATCCTACTTCCTTCTGAGTGGAAGAGCAGAGAGGATCATGGGAGGGAGGGGAGAAGAATTCTTCCCTTGCCAAGACTCCCCTGCAGGGCCTGGGGGATGCATGGGTATGTTAAACCCATAGGGTGAAAAGGGGAGCTGTTTGGAAGTTGAGACGCTTTATCTCCATGCTGCTGAAGAGGCCAGCAGAGAGGTGCCTCGGGGACGCATGGGTATGTTAAACCCGCAGGGTGAAAAGACCCAAAATAAACAGCAGCAGCAGAAGGGGAAACCCCGATCAAACTTTAAAAAACCCAAAACGGATTACAAAATAAAACCCTATGTTGAAGTTTCCGTTAGAAACTGACGGTGACACTGTGGCGGCTGGGGAATGGGGTGATAGGATGTTAAACAATGATAATAAATGTATTGTCTAATAACTGTAGACATGAAGGATGACCCAGTGGTTAGGGCTGTCACCTGGGAGCTTTGGAGACCTGGGCTCAATTCTCTGCTCTTCCACAGTTTCCTTTAGTAACCCTAGGCATTCCCTTAGCCTTGTTCTGCCCTAGCTGTCAAAGGTTTCTTTGTGATGGGAAAAAAGCCCCTCAAATTATGTTTTCCTTCACAACCCAATAATCCTCACTCACAGAGGGTTGCTTTGGTCCACCTCTGCAGTGTGTGTGTTTGTCTATATGTATATGAGAGAGAGTGAGTGAGTGTGTGTGTGTGTGTGTGTAAACTATTATCAGAAATTCAGGTCTTGACTACCCTAGGAGACTCTGTGATTATTGGAGAACTATTGAAATTATTTGTTTTGAAATTTGTTTTTCAAAACTGTCCTAGGAGAGGAAGGCTGGTCCAGTGATCAGGGCACTACCTAGGACATGGGAGACCTGAACTTAAGTCTCTCCTCCTTCCACAAACTTCCTGTGAGACTTTGGACAAGTCACTCGGGGCATGTCTACACTGCAGCTGGGAGTGAGCGTCCCAGCCTGGGCTTACAGATTTGCTTGACCTATTAGGCTACAAATAGCCGTGTAGACTTAGCAGCTCTAGTGGAGACACGGACTAGCTTCCCAAGTTCAGACCAAGGCAGCCAGCTGGGCTGGAGGGTCCATGCTGCTATTTTTAGCATGCTCGCACCAGTCTGTCTCTGGGGCCTGGTTGGCTCACTGCCAGCTGCAATGCGGACATACTCTAAGGGCTTGTCTACACTACCCGCCGGATGGGCAGGCAGTGATCAATCCAGCAGGGATCAATTTATCACGTCTAGTCTAGACGTGATAAATCGACCGCTGAGTGCTCTCCCATAGACTCCGGTACTCTGCCAGAATGAGGAGCGCAAGCTGTCGACTTACCACAGTGAAGACACCGCAGTGAGTAGATATAAGTACGTTGACTTCAGCTACACTATTCACGTAGCTGAAGTTGAATATCTTAGATTGACCCGGCGCAGTAGCGTAGACAAGCTCTTAGGCTCAGAGTTTCAGAGGTGTCTAGGCTCCTAACTCCTTTTGATTTCAGTGGGAGTTAGGAGCCTAAATCCCTTGGAGGATCTACCCCCCGGTGCCTCAGTTGCCCAGCCGCACAACAGGGATAACAGTACCCTTCAAAGGGGGGTTGTCACAATAAAAACAAAGATTGCGAGGCTGTAGCGCTTCAGGGTAGAGGTAAATCCACCTCCCGGCGGTAGCTACGTTGACGGAAGAATTCATGAAGACTCAGGTCTTCTTAACTTTGCTGCTCTGGGGTGTGGATTTTTCACATTCCTGAGCACCATAGCTGGGTCAATCTAATTTTCTAGTGTACACCACCTCCTTGACAGGCATCACCAAAGTTTGATCCACTAAGAGCGCTAAATATGGAAACGCCTTTTCTCTCCACTGGCCAGAGCTGAGCATTCCTGCAGCGCGGCTCATCTCAGAGCCCTTAGAGGAGCATCTTGTTTTGATGCACCTGTTACTGTGCTCTGGCATGAGTGTGGTGAGCTCTGGGTCCTGCTGGAATTCATGCGCTATGCTAAATATTTCTAATAGCATGCATAGTGTGATGCACCCGTCCATGCCCTTTGGGAAGGCTGCGATGATTTGCTGCACACTGGCAGATAAGCTGCGACACTCTTGCTTGATTAGCCAGACTTTCTAACTTGAACAGAAGTGAAATCTGACGTGTGAGGACACAGTTCTCAGGCAGGAGTTCAAATTTGGAAAATAAAATGACCTTTTTCAGCGTGCCCCTTTTCTGCGAGGTCTGGTTGACTCTGGTATTCTGCCAGCCTTTCCAGGAGTTAATTTAAACTAGAATCACATTACAGAAAAAAAAAGAAGAACCCTTTAAGGCATAATCACTGCGAGCCCTGCTTGCCAACTACCCAGCAAACTCTCCCGACAATAAGACGAAGACAGCTAGAACGGATTCAGGTGCACTGATACCCAGCTTAATGGCAAGCAACTGATCCCGCAAAGATCCCTCTGTTCCACCCCCCAGGAGAAGCTGATCCCTTTGTTAGTCTCAAAGCAGTGGGGCAACAGGCAAACAATTCCACCTGCATTGCCCTGGCCAGCAGTACAGCACTCCCAAGTCTCCTCAACTAAAGGCAACTTGCAGAAGAGGTAAGCACACTAGGTTTCATCCCTTTTTTGCTCATTTATGTGTATAATGCTGGCTAATTTCCCATTGGGTTGTTATTTTGGAAATTCAGGTTTAGGTTACGTTTCCTGGACGATGCTATGGATGATCGGAGAACTGGCAGGACTGTGACATCATCAATGCTATGC
The DNA here is from genome assembly GCF_965140235.1 of Caretta caretta. Classification (NCBI taxonomy): domain Eukaryota; kingdom Metazoa; phylum Chordata; order Testudines; family Cheloniidae; genus Caretta; species Caretta caretta. The sequence goes on from NC_134232.1 coordinate 4,370,587, forward strand.
AAGTGACACCTGATTAATTGAGAGGAGGAGGGATTTTTATTCAGATTTTCTTACAACTCTTTGTCTTTCCGTTTGATTTTGCTCACATGTCCCCACCCTCATTCCTCCAGCTGAGAAAGTTCAAAATCCAAAAATGGAGCCTTTCTGGACTCCTTCTCAACCAGACCCAACTTCCTGAAGTTTTTCCAATTTAAAAAACCAAGAACAAAAACAGCACAGGGGGCTGGGAACCATTCAAACTGTTAAAAGTACACCATAAAGAAACTAACACAGGGAGGTCAACATTCCTCCTCCATGGCAGCTCACTGTTACATTACCCCACGCTCCTCACGTGCATCAGAGGAAATGACCCCAAACTTGGGAGTGAGGACAGCTGCTGTCTGTTAATCTATCATACAATAGCACAGCAGAAGCGATGGGAGACCTCAATGCATCCTTACAGAACCACATTCCAGGGAGCTGGGGCAAGGCATGGAGCTCCCACACAAAGCCCTGCCTTCCCAGGAAGCTGCTCCCGTTCTGGGGACAGGGCAGGTTTGGAAGTGGGCCCTGGGGATTTTCCCATGAGGGTGGGAGAAGGGAGGGCAAATCTCACCCTCCCCACTGAGACAATGTAGGAGGGCGGGGCTGCCTGAGCAGGCCCTTATGGAGATTTCAACCTGCAAGAGTTTTTCTGCAGAGAGCTGGCCTGGGCTGGGACCATATGGACAGCTCTGCACAGGTGCAGCTGCGTCACTGCAGGGCCTGCAGTGAAGATGGCCTTACACTCCCCTGCCGACATAGTGCTGTGCATACTACAGCTTATGTCAGTGTCACTTATGTCACTCAGGGGGATGGAATAGCCACAGCAGTCTGGAAAGGTTGGGAACCACTGGCCTAAGGTTGCTGGCATACATGGGGGTGTTTGGTTTCTGGGGGGGTTGCTGGGGTTTCTAGGGTGCATGGGAACATTTGTTGGTCCATGATGGAGGCAGTGGGGTGCAGCTGGCTGGGGCTGAGGGAGCCTCTGACCTTTTCCTGCAATAGCTGCCACTTCCTGGGGGCCCCTTCCTTGCTGGGATCCAGAGGGAAGAGAAAAAGGAAAGGCCGGGAGGCTGCCTGCCGAGCAGGCGCCAGAATCCTCCTGTGGCCGGAAAGCACAGCAGCTGGAGCCAGTGCTTTAGGAACGCAGGGCGAGGCTGCCATGGGTGTGAGCATCAAGCATGTTGTATGATGCCCAAGAAGCTTGAGAGAATAAACCCCTCCACCTCCATTCACACATGCCAACAGCTGCTGTCAGGACTGCCCTGGAGGACTAACCAGACCACCCTCCTGACAGAATAATGAGGTCAGCTGGGTTGCAGGAGGGCCACCGAATTCACCAGCCTCCCTGACCGGGTGAGGGGAACCAGGCCTAGCGGGCGTGCTTCTAAGCTCAGCAGCTGCTCATTAGCTGCTCAGAGCTTATGTCTGCAGCTGTGATTGCTCCTGTGGCTGCCTGGTTCCCCGTCCTGCTCCTGTCTTCTCCAGCTCTGCTCCCCTGCTTGGTTCCTGACCCTCAGCACTGTTCCTGGCTCTGACTGCTACGGCTCTGACGACTAGGCATCATCCTGCTCCTGACAGCTACAGTTTGCAAAGAACCTACCAGCTGTTTGTCCAGAGGACCAAGCCAAGAGTGACAAATAGCTAACATGGCTGCACAGATTGGGATCAGTTCACAGACAGCTCACGAGCATCGCAACATGGAATTTAATCCCAATCAGCTCTGCTACTTATACACCTTTGTGACAGCAAAGATACTGCAGGGGATAGCACTGTATCCTGTACCTACTCCCTGTTTCCCCGCTGACCAGACTAAGATGGGGAATGGGATCTACACAATCAAAGCACTGAATCCTGCCCAGCCTGCTAGCTGCAGTTGATATACCGCTGTGGATTTTTAAATCTTGGCAAAGTGGCTTCACTTGTCAGGTTTTTCCACCCCACTTCCTCTAATGCAGTAGCCAGATTGCAAGATCTTTGGGGCAGGGACTGTCTGTTTGTCCTGTGTTTGTACAGCACCTACTGCCATAGAGTCCTAGCCCAGGACTGGGGCCCGGGGCATCACGCAATGCACATGAATAATAATAGTAATGTTGTGGCTGACAGCCAAGGAGTTGTTGGCAAAGGAAGCATCCTTTACACCTGCTGCTTGGTTTGCAGGGCTCTGAAACATGTTAGAAAATAACGAGAAGCAAAAAGGGCCAGGAAGAGCAGTAGTGGGTATCACTGCTGAGACAAGCAGCACCGTCAGCCTGAGGTTTTAAAACCTCAGCTGAAAATCTTGAGATTTTCCCAAAAACAACAGATTTGTTTTATTTGCTTTCTGGTTCTGAGACTTTAGGTCTTATTTGGGTTACATTTTCAAGCCTTTTTCCACAAAGATAAGGGCTAGAAACTTAGTTGTTTGGAAAAAAATGAAAGCTGAGAGTCTCGTTTAATCACACGATTCCAGGAGCTGGGGCTTTAAACCCCCACCAAATATCACAAGACTTGCAATAAAATCACAGGGCTAGCCAAGTGTGCTGGCTCCACTGGGGCATGTAACATGCCTGGGTTCATATAATCACAGTAACTGCAGCCTGAAGGGCCATTTACAGAAAGCAATGCCCAACAGAAACTGGAGATAGCCACACTAGAAGCAGAAGAGAAAGAAAAGGAACACCAGAGACTGGTCGAATTAAAATGACTCAATAAGGAGGCAGAGGAGGCTTCTCACCAGAGAGCTATGGGGACACCGAGAGAGGCAGAGAAAGCCACAGGAGAGCTATTGAGGCAAAAGAAAAAGAAATGGAGGATAGGGAAAAAGAGAGGAAGCATGCACTGGAGATAGAGAAGGCAAGGGCTCAGCAGAATATACCGAATAACCCTAACAATTCCTTCCCCAACAATCCACAAATGGGAGTGACTATGTCCACAGTATGATCAATCCAGTGATATTGCTGAATATTTTCTCACCTTTCAGAGACTGCACACTCCATCAAATTCCTGAAGCTCACAAGATGACCACATTGGTCGCAAAATTGACTGGAAGAGCTCTGGACATATTCAATAAGATGCCTATTGAGGAGGCTTCTGACTATGATAAATTCAAGGATTTGGTTTTAAAACAATTTCAAGTTACACCTGAAACTTACAGTTTCAAACCCTTAAGAAAAGGCCTGGACTAAATAATGTGGCTTATGTAAACCAGATGACAGATCTGTTTGATAAATGGCTCAAAGAACATGAGGTAACTAGCTTTGGAGGAATGCAGGATTTGATGATACAGGAGCAATTCCTGAATATGTCCAAGGATGATATAAAACAGTGTTTATGGGATAAGAAAATGGACTCAGCAGGAAGTCTTTCTTCTTATGCTGATCAATACGAGCAGTCCCAGACCGCCAGAGAGGCGGGGCAAACTGGAACAAAATGGGTGGAGGGAGCAGGGAGGAGAGAGAAACAACCCTGGTCGCAGTTTCAGCGGATACCAGAAAGGACACTCTCAGACTACACACTACTACCAGGGACAGCCCAAGGCACCAACTACACCCCAAAGAACACTCCAGACACCTTATCGTCCCACCACACTGTTCTCCAGCAACCCACCTCGCCCCAATGACCAGTCAGCTGAGCGATGTTTTAAATGTAATGAGCTGGGGCATGTAAAGGCCAACTGCCCCAAGAACCCCAACAGATTACAGTTCATTGCACCCGGGTCCCAACAAAGGTCCTCAGGCCCAGATGCCTCCCAGATATCCTCAGAGCAGAGGGAAACTGTGAGTGTGGGCAGAAAGAAGGTTACAGCGTGGAGGGACACCAGAGCACAAGTGTCAGCTATCCATGCATCCTTAGTGGACCCCAATTTAATTGACCCAGAGGCCCAAGTGACAATTCAACCCTTCAAGTCCAACTCTTTTGACTTGCCTACAGCCAAGTTGCCGGTCCAGTACAAGCACTGGTCAGGAACATGGACTTTTGCAGTCTATGATGATTATCCCATCCCCATGCTGTTGGGGGAAGACTTAGCCAATCATGTGAAGCTAGTCAAGAGGGTGGGAATGGTAACCCGCAGCCAGGCTTAGCAAGCTGTCACACCTAGCTCTGTTCCGGAAACTTCTACCAGGACCAGGTCAGAGGTGATGGAACCAGATCCCATGTCAATGTCTGCAACAACAGTAGTGGATCTAGTCACAGAGACCCAGACAGAGCCGGTCCCAAAACTGGAACCGGCAGAACAACCAGCACCAGAACCATTGCCAGCACTGAATCCAGTGCTTGCAACCCAACACCAGAGGGCCCCACCAAACCTGCACTGGCAGCAGCAGATAACCCTACACAAGAGGCTCAGCCGGAGCCTGAACCCCAACATAGTGCACCAACGGAGAGCGGTTCACAGTCAACGGAAACAGCCCCATCACCTGTATCGCTTCCAGAGGAACCAAGCCCAGATCCACAATCCAATGAGGAACTGTTGTCTCCAGCATCAAGGGAACAGTTCCAGACCAAAAAGGAAGCAGATGAAAGCCTCCAGAGAGCTTGGATGGTGGCATGGAGCAACCCACCACCTCTCAGCTCTTCTAATCGATCCAGGTTTGTTATAGAAAGAGGACTTTTATACAAGGAAACTCTTTCTGGTGGATACCAAGAAGACTGGCATCCTCAGAGACAATTAGAGCCCAACCTTACCAGGTGTCTCCTCAAGCTAAAACTGCTAGAGAACGGGAGATCCAGGATATGCTACAGATGGGTGTAATCCACCCCTCCCACAGTGCATGGGCATCTCCAGTGGTTCTAGTTCCCAAACCAGATGGGGAGATACGTTTTTGTGTGGACTACCATAAGCTAAATGCTGTAACTCGCCCAGACAACTATCCAATGCCACGCACAGATGAGCTATTGGAGAAACTGGGATGGGCCCAGTTCATCTCTACCTTGGACTTAACCAAGAGGTACTGGCAGGTACCACTAGATGAATCCGCCAAGGAAAGATCAGCCTTCATCACACATGTTGGGCTGTATGAATTTAATATGCTCCCTTTCGGGCTGCGGAATGCACCCGCCACCTTCCAAAGACTAGTAGATGGTCTCCTAGCAGGATTGGGAAAATATCCAGTCGCCTACCTTGACAATGTGGCTATATTTTCGGATTCCTGGGCAGAACACCTGGAACATCTACAAGAAGTCTTTGAGCGCATAAGGGAGGCAGGACTAACTGTTAAGGCTAAGAAGTGTCAAATAGGCCTAAACAGAGTGACTTACCTTGGACACCAGGTGGGTCAAGGAACTATCAACCCCCTACAGGCCAAAGTGGATGCTATCCAAAAGTGGCCTGTCCCAAAGTAAAAGAAAGAAGTCCAATCCTTCTTAGGCTTGGCTGGATATTACAGGCAATTTGTACAGCAATACAGCCAAATCGCCGCCCCACTGACAGACCTAACCAAAAAGAAACAGCCAAATGCCGTTCAGTGGTCTGAAGAGTGTCAGAAGGCCTTTAACCAGCTTAAAGGGACACTCAAGTCTGACCCTGTGCTAAGGGCCCCAGACTTTGACAAACCGTTCCTAGTAACCACAGATGCGTCCGAGCGTGGTGTGGGAGCAGTCTTAATGCAGGAAGGACTGAATCAAGAGTTCCATCCTGTCGTGTTTCCTCAGCAAGAAGCTATCTGAGAGGGAAAACGACTGGTCAATCAGTGAAAAGGAATGTTACGCCATTATCTACGCTCTGGAAAAGCTATGCCCATACGTTTGGGGATGGCGTTTCCACCTGCAAACTGACCATACTGCGCTACAGTGGTGGCTTCATACCACCAAGGGAAATAACAAAAAACTTATTTGGTGGAGTTTAGCTCTCCAAGATTTTGATTTCGACATACAACACATTTCAGGAGCTTCTAACAAAGTGGCTGATGCACTCTCCCGTGAAAGTTTCCCAGAATCAACTGGTTAAAATCGTCCTTGAGATGTGGAAAATATTGTTAGTCTTTATACAGTTAGTGGTATATTTAGAGGTGCATGTGTCTTATTAACTTTGTCTTCTCCTAGAGCTCCAAGAAGAAATCACAGCCAGTGTTTCACTCTATCTGTTATTTGGGGAGGCGTGTCATAAATATAAAGGGAAGGGTAACCACCTTTCTGTATACAGTGCTATAAAATCCCTCCTGGCCAGAGGCATAATCCTTTCACCTGTAAATGGTTAAGAAGCTAAAGTAACCTCGCTAGCAGCTGACCCAAAATGACCAATGAGGGGACAAATACTTTCAAATCTCGAGGTGGGGAAAAAGGCTTTTGTCTGTCTCTGTGATACCTTTGCCGGGAACAGATCAAGGATGCAAGCCCTCCAACTCCTGTAAAGTTAGTAAGTAATCTAGCTAGAAAATGCATTGAGGTTTTCTTTGTTTTGGCTTGTAAATTTGGCTGTGCTGGAGAAAATGTATATTCCGGTTTTTGTGTCTTTTTGTAACTTAAGGTTTTGCCTAGAGGGATTCTCTATGTTTTGAATCTGACTGCCTGTAAGATTATCTTCCATTCTGATCTTACAGAGTTGTTCTCTTATCTTTTTTTTGTTCTTCTAATAAAGTTCTGATTTTTAAGACTCTGATTGGGTTTTTTGGGGTCTTAAAAATCCAAGGGGTTTGTGCTCATTTGTTTATTCTCAAGCCTCCCCAGGAAAGGGGGTGTAGGGGTTTGGGGGGATATTTTGGGGAAAAAGGAACTCCAAGTGGTACTTTCCCTGTTCTTTGTCTAAAACACTTGGTGGTGGCAGCGTTTTACCTAATCCAAGGGCAAAGACTTTGTGCCTTGGGGAAGTTTTAACCTAAGCTGGTAGAAATAAGTTTAGGGGGTCTTTTATGCGGGTCCCCACATCTGTACCCTAGAGTTCAGAGTGGGGAAGGAACCTTGACAACCTGCTTCCACTTACATTCCTTCTGAAGTTGGACAGGACCCCTCTGTTGTAAGACCTCTGCCATCTAACCCCACCCAGGGAAGGTCTGGACAGCATAGTGTTTCATGTTTCAGCAGACACCAGAGTCACGTTATGCACATGCTATTGTAATGGTTGCTGTACAGATGGCAAACAACATCTGAGGTACCTTTGTGATGGCTGAAGGTGTGGAGGAAATACAAGCTGCAGGTGGGGGGATCTTCCATATTTTAATGCAAGAAGCTCTTGTTACTTTCTGTCTTTGACCTATTAGAAGGCACAGGAGTGCTGCAAGGTGTGGTCAGTATAGCAGATATACAGACTGGAATAATGGCTATTCTAGTCCTGTGAAGGACAGACAGCGCTGACTCTTCCATGTGCTTCTCTTAACCTCCATAACAGCTGAATAATTAATTGGATTTTTGTCGAGTCTTCTGTTATGCTGAGATATGACTGCTCTTCGGCTATCTAAAGAGTGTACTTTAGATGAACTGTGCCATCTGTGATTCCTGGGGGCATTTTGGTTTATGACAATTCGATATAAAGAAATGAAAGATGGAGATGTTCTTAGACAGAAACTCTAAAGATGGACAGGTGGCTACTTTGTCTAGAAAAACTACAAAGGAGAGATCTAGAATTGACAGGACACCCCCAGACAGCTTTAGCTACATTCTGAGGACAGTGACTTTGATTGGATGGTGGTGGCATGGAACCTTCCACTAGAGGTTTGAAGGCAGGATATGCAAGATAAGATTCAAGCTTTATTTTAGTAGTTGAAGACTAAAGCTGGCAACTGACCAGGAAATATGATGCTGAAGACTGCATTCCTTTGAGGACACAAGGCTCCTGAATGCAAATGTAGGGGACAAAGACCTGAACCTGGTGTACCCTGTAAGCAGCTGTTCCAGAATACATTTTAAGGGTTGGTTAAGGCACTGAGTCTCTTTGCATCACAGTGCTTGGGGGGTATGTGGGTGGGGGGAGAGAGAAAAAAACCTCCTTATCCCAACCAACCTTATGGGTTGGAAACACTTTCCTGGGTTTTAAGAGAAAAATCTTTGTTTTTCAGCCAAATTATTTCTTCTTCTTCTTCTTCTTTTTTTTTTGGTGATGAAATATTGAAATCGTCCCCAGGCAGCAGACACTTTTCACCAAAAAAACCCCCAACACAAACATTTAGGTGAAAACTCAATTTTCTGTCAAAAAACAGTTGAGATGGCAAAAAAAATGGCAGGATCTAGGGCCTGTCCTGAAGGAATCCCTGCCTAGATAAAATTCTGTTTAAAACTTTACCGATCTAGGTCCCATTCACTTAATGATAGGGATGAGGCAGACTTTTAGTCAGCAGCTTTTCAAAACATGCTGCTTTGATTAACAAACTTTTGGTCTCTGATAAGATTTTTACCATCTCCTGCCGCAGATAAGGGCCCTGAGTTCCACCTTGTTTGTTTGCCATGATGCATTTGTAAGCCTTTCTGAAGCAGCTATCCGCATCTACTCCTGACCTGTTGTCACTCTCCAGAAGGCTGCCTGGCTTCCAATGGGGAATTCTTAGGAAAAAGGCATTTTGGGCATTGGCTGCTGTGTGGAGCTCCTGGCAGTAGATGTTGATGTTGATCACTTGATGATTATCTGTTCTGTTCATTCCCTCTGGGGCACCTGGCATTGGCCACTGTCAGAAGACAGGATACTGGGCTAGATGGACCTTTGGTCTGACCCAGTATGGCCGTTCTTATGTACCATTCAGAGTGTGACTGTTTCTCTTGTATTGATGGGAGCCTGTCTTAGCTCCCCATCCAAACTGTCTGGGTCCAAGGTGACACAAACACAATGATGTTCAGCAACTGACTTCCCACATAGGAGACGTTTCCTGTTCTGCCACCACTGAGGCCAAACTGAAGAAGAGATCTGTGTGACTCGAAAGCTTGTCTCTCTCACCAACAGAAGCTGGTCCATGTGATGGGGCGTTGGCCCCACATTGGCTTCTAAGGGGTTAATAAAGCCTTAGGAAGGCTGCACAGAAGGCAGCCGATCAGATAATTGCTGAGAGAAGCAGCTAATCAGGGCCTGGCAGGCACATAGAAGAGGAGCTGCAGGGCTGAGCAGGGTCAATTACTCTCTGGAGCTTAAGGATGGAGGATGGGGTGTCTGGCAGGCAGAAATAAACCAGTACCCTGGACAGAGCAGTGCTGCTAGCAGGGACTGGGAGAGCTAAAGGGAGCTCCGGACTGGCTGCTGGGATTTGCAGGCTGAGGCAAAGGATGAAAAGGGTGCTGGGGCCTCTGGGAAGTGGCCGGATAACTGGACAGAAGCACTCGCCCCTGGAAGGGGGGGAACATAGATCGTGACATGGCCAGGGGGCTCTGTAATGAAGAGGATGCCGCGGTCCTTGGAGTGACATGGGTCTAGGAGCAGAAGTGAGAGTGGGCGAGGCACCATCGGGAAAAGCATACCAACCTGAGGCACTAATCCCCAAGATGGCCAGCAGGAGTGCCAATGTGGTGAGTGGAGCCCTGGTAGAGGCCAATCAAAGCTATTACCTCACCCACCTTGTCTCTCATATCCTGGGACCGACACAGCTACAACTACACTGCAGCCAACCTGACACGGCAGATGGAACAGACAGTCCAATCTTTCATGGTGAAGACCCCAGATTCTATAAGAGGTTGCAGATTGACTGACATGGACACGTGACCACTGTACGGGGTCTGAGCAGAGTCCTATCCTCTGTGAGAGAAGAACATTAGTTGGGCTGAGACTCATGGATTCCTTGAAGGAAGGAAGCTTTTACGAGCAGATGGTCTCGACACTGGAACACAGCAATGCATTCCTTCCATGAGCGGAGCAGAGAGGGTGGGTGGACTGGACGGAAGGAAGGAGTAATGAAAGGAAAGGAGTGAAACCCTGGCCCCACTTAAGCTTTGTCATTGACCTCAATGCGGCCAGGATTTCAGATAGCTAGGCAGGGCAGAGTTACTCGGGTTTTGAAGGCCAGAATAAGAAGCTTGAAACTGATCCATATCAGATTTGTTCCTTTGAATCCTGCATGATCCCAACAAGAATTTAGCTAAAGATCTTCTTTCCCAAAGGGTTACCGTCTCAGTAGCTCCTGTTTTTCCCCAAGTGATTTTCCCTTATGCAGGGAACGCAGATGAGCCTTGGGCAGAACATGTTTTAACTTCCTCTTGAGAAGTAGATGGAGACTCGGCGTTGACAATGTCTAGGAGCCGGGAGATCTTTTAGAGTGGTTTGTCAAACCGCTGTGACTGTGTGGTGGGAACGTGACTGGGAGTCTTCCAGGGCCCTGGGAAGAGGGAACTTTGTCTTTCTCCACTTACTGCCTTTGCCTTTCACTCTGGTCCGCTTTAGAGGCAGAGACAGAGAAAGCGAGGATCTGTTCTCAGCGGAGGAGTGAGAAGGGTGAAATGCTCTGGGTGCATTCCTCACAGTGCAGAGATCTCAGTGCAGGCCCCACGGCACCACATAAACCCCAGGTTTAGAGATTAAGTGGTGCACAAAAGGGCTTGGTGCCAGCACACTACACTGGGGTGATTTTCCATTTTCTTGGTGAGGAGGAGGAGGGAGGGAGGAATGTCTTTCTCTTGAGCTTCTAGGTTTCATATGGTTTAAAATTGAAACATTCTTCTACCATGGCCATAATTTGTGTGTTCAAAGTAAAATCTTATCTTCTTCTATCCTCTGGCTTCCCCATGTGTCCTGTCTTCTCTGGGTCTGCCTTTCAGACCGACAGAGAAGGTGGATGGGGTAATATCTTTTCTTGGACCAACTTCTGTTGGAGATAGAGACAAGCTTTCATGTTTACCCAGAACTCTTCTGCAGGTCTCTTTGGAGCTCTCCTTCTCTTTGTGTCTTGTACCTGGGCCACAGGGTGCTATCGCTGAACAAATAAACCAGACATTTTAATGACTTGGATCGTCCACAAGATTTGGAGCCAGTATCAGGCTCAAGATTGTTTGACTTCATGGCCAAATACTTGAGTATACGGAGGAAGGCTGTAGAGTTTTCTTAGTGGGAGGAATTGGTTTTTTGTGCTGGCTTATTTAGCAGAAAGATTGTCATTTCCTAACTGTGCAGTGCCCAGCACAATGGAGCCCTCACCTGCTTTGCCTCTCCCTGCAACACATTCAATAATAACAACAGAGAAGGCGGCTCTTGCAGGAGAATGGAATGGGGAAGAGTCTTCCTCCAAATCTTCGTGGAAGGCTGGTATTAAAACCACAGCCCAGCATAGGTGTTTGCGAAGTTTAAGAGAAGCCCTTGCCTGAGCCAGAATCAATCTTACCTGCAGTCCAAAAGAGAAGGAGATGAGCAAAAGTTTACCCCCAGTAATAGCGGGCAGAGTGCGGGCAGGAATTTAAAAGCCGTTTCTCTGTGTGCGTGTAACCCACACACCTCCTGGGTGTGGGGTTCTGTCCCATCTAGTGGCCCTGAGACCACTTACGGAGAGAGATAAAATGAGTCTGCTCCACAGCCTTAGCTAAGAGCCAGCTGGCATTTAGCTCATGCAGTAGAGGCTCAAGCACTAAGCTCCAGAGGCCCCTGGTTCAATTCTGCCCACCAGCGACCGGGGTCTGTTGGTGTTATACCCACACAGCTGTGTTCCCGGGCCAGCACTCATGGCGCACAAAGACGAGATGGCTCTAGCACCCCTAGCAGAGGCTCCGGTGACCAGAGGAAGTTGGTTCTGGGGGGTTCAGAGGCTGCGCAGCTCAGTGCAGGCAGCTGAGAGTTAAGACCAGAGTCCCAGCACCGCAGGTCTGTTATAGATGTAAAACTGTAAACAAAGAATCGTGGAAAGGGGCTGGTGTGAAGCGAAAGGTCTGGGTATGCCGCAGCTCAGGCAGGGATAATGGGCACTGCATTGTCCACAATTAGGACAAGGCTTAATCCTGCCTCAGTGTGTGTGTGGGGGGAGTGGGAGTGGGGTTGGGGGGAATGGATTAGATGACTTATTAAGGTCCCTACCAGCCCTATATCTCTATGTATCTAAGATTTTCATGAGAGCTGTGCTGGTCAGATACTGAGCTCTTCTGAAAACTGAACCCCAGGTGTGAGTGCTGGGCAGCTGAAAATCAAGCTCTGAGAGCTTCTGAAAATGTGGCCCCTTAAATCTCACCGTGACTCAGTTTTCCTCAAGGTAGAATGGAAATGGCACTTACCTGCCTCTGTAAAGAGCTTTGAAATCAACAAATGAAACATGCTATGAAAACTCCAACCGTTGTCATCACTGTGCACTAACCACTCCTCTAAGGACTTCTCAGGATATTGGCCAGAAGGCAAGGCTGAGACACATACAGGTTGAGTACCTGTTACATACTGACACCCCCTGCCCCGCCAACAACTCACAATTGTCCCTTCTACACAAGCAATAAGAAGAGAAGAACAGCCATGCTGGGAATGGTCCATCTAGCCCAGTATCCTGTCTTCTGACAGTGGCCTGTGCCATGTGCTTCAGAGAGACTGAACAGAGCCATTTATCGAGTGATCCGTCCTCTGTCATCCAGTCCCAGCTTCTGGCAGTCAGAGGTTTAGGGATACCCAGAGCATGGAGTTGACCTGAACCCAGTGTGACAAAGTTCCTCCTTTACCTTGGTGGGTCTTGCGCTTATTGGCGGATTTGCTTGCCTTAGAGCTTCACAGCAGCCCTCAGTTTGGCCGTTTTTGTGAACTCACAGTCCAGGTTGACTCCTCCTCTGTCTGACCAGGAGTTGGGAAGTTTGAGGGGAACCCAGGCCTGCCCTCTACTCCGGGTTCCAGCCCAGGGCCCGGTGGAATGCAGCTGTCTAGAGTGCCTCCTGGAACAGCTGTGCAACAGCTACAACTCCCTGGGCTACTTCCCCTTGGCCTCCTCCCAACACCTTCTTTATCCTCACCATAGGACCTTCCTCCTGGTGTCTGATAATGCTTGTACACCTCAGTCCTCCAACAGTACGCATTCTCACTGTCAGCTCCTAGCGCCTCTTGCTCCCAGCTCCTCACACGCGCACCACAAACTGAAGTGAGCTCCTTTTTAAACCCAGGTGCCCTGATTAGCCTGCCTTAATTGATTCTAGCAGCTTCTGGATTGGCTGCAGGTGTTCTAATCAGCCTGTCTGCCTTAATTGTCTCCAGAAGGTTCCTGATTGTTCTGGAACCTTCCCTGTTACCTTACCCAGGAAAAAGGGACCTACTTAATCTGGGGCTAATATATCTGCCTTCTATTACTCTCCTGTAGCCATCCGGCCCGACCCTATCACCAGATAATTGGCAGATCGTTGTTATTTGGATTCCCCTACGTAGCACCTGGGAGCCTCAGTCATAGATCAGAACTCCACTGTGCCAGGTGCTGTACATTTTCATTGCTATTTGGCATATTATAGTGGTGCCCAGGACCTCCCGTCATGTTCCAGGCCTCCGTTGCCGTAGGTGCTGTACAAACAGAACAAAAAGACAACCCCAGCCCCAAAGAGCATAATACAATGAAATCATAATAATTAGCACTTGCATATCACTTTTCCTCCCATGATTTCCTAGCACCAATCCTCCCAACACTTCTGTGAGATAGTTTAGTATGTATCAATATCTGCCTTTTACAGAAGGGAAACTGAGACACAGAAGTCATGTGACCTGCTCCAGAGTACAGAGGGAGGTGGTATCCACCTGGGATTTCCTTTATAAGAAAACACTATTGTAATGGTGCAAAGCAAGGGCACCTAGGATTTCCCCAGCTCTGCTACCAGTGTTAGACAGCTAGCATAGACCTGGGGGATGAATTCAGCCCAGATCACTTATTCTGTGTATGGAAAATCAGCAGCACCTGTTAGATCTGGGGGCGGCGGAGAGAGAGGAGAAACAGCTTTTTCAACGGCTGCACTTGTCAACTCTAACAAAAGGGCAAAGCCTGGAGACCCATGGGAGCTATTCACCTCAAGTTGGAATACGTCAGTTACATGCCAAACTTAATGACACAGTCTGGACACAAAAACCTGCCTAACCTTTGAGCTGACTCTCTTCACCAAGGTACTTCTGATGAGTCTGCTCAGCCACACGTCATTATTTTTGACTAGGGGTCTCATTTTCCTGATGCTCTGGTCCTCAGGCTGTTCACAGAAGAGGGAAATAAGGCTGACCTTTTCTCCCCGAGAAACTTGGCTAATTGAATGAATTCTGGTGCTCATTAGGAAAAGGTCCAAGATGCGATGAAACAAAGAACATTTGTATGCTTCCCTTTGGGGGCCATCTTCCAAGTCTCCCAAATGTCAAGGAGAATCCTGCAGAGTTTAGCCGGAGTCTTGTCTGGGTGAAGCTGTCTTCCAGCAAAAAAAAAATGTGTATTTCTCCCTCCAGCATGTACCACTCCTCAGTGTTATTTATTCACAAGCCCGCTGGTGCTTTAAAAATGTTAGTTATCTAGTAGAAACAACAAGGAGTCTAGTGGCACCTTAAAGACTAACAGATTTATCTAAGCGTAAGCTTTCGTGGGTAAAAACCCCACTTCTTCAGATGCATGGAGTGAAAATTACAGATGTAGACATAAATATACTGACACATGAAGAGAAGGAAGTTACCTCACTAGTGGAGAACCAGTGTTGACAAAGCCAATTCGATCAGGGTGGATGTAGTCCACTCGCAATAATAGATGAGGAGGTGTCAATTCCAGGAGAGGCAAAGCTGCTTTTGTAATGAGCCAGCCACTCCCAGTCCCTATTCAAGTCCAAATTAATGATGTTAAATTTGCAAATGAATTTTAGTTCTGCTGTTTCTCTTTGAAGTCTGTTTCTGAAGTATTTTTGTTCAAGCATAGCTACTTTCAAATCTGTTATAGAATGTCCAGGAAGTTTAAAGTTATCTAATAGGACTTTATGCCCTGAGCACTCTGAATCAAACTCTTGTCCCTTTTTTTTCATGGCTTTCACTTACCTGGTAATTCAACCCCTCAACATTTGTTAAAATAAAACAGAGTATACTCCCTTTGTAATCCTGATTGCAGCTCTTCAGAAGTTGTTTGATGGGAGAATTTCATAGCATAAGCAGGAAGCACTTATACTTAGCAAGGAGAGTGCTACACAAGAGATTTATTCACAGAAGGTCCTGTTATGTTTAGCGAAGAGAAATGGGAAATAGCGAGCGAGTTTTGACTTTCAGAGGTGGGTTTCTGTGTCACACAGATTACTGGCTAAACTAAGCTATTGGAAACATTCTGTATCAATACTTCCCTGCCTCTGTGCTGGGAGCTTGCAACAGATATTTTGTCAAATATTTATGATGGGACGGCGCAGCTGTGCTAGGTTCTGACTGTGCATATTACAGCCAGTCAATCTCCCAGCCTCGTGAGCAACTGATGCATAAGGGTTCTCACTTAGTGACTGAAGAATGTGGGTTTTATGACTTCATGGCGGGTTTTTTATTTCAGTTTTGATTTTGTGCCTATCCTAAGCTCCAGGCGTTGAAAGAACTTAGAATCCATCTGATCCATAAAACATGGTAACAAATAAGAGAGGAAACAATAAGTGCCAGAGACTGTGATCATATTCACCTGTGGATAAATACCTGAAGTACTTCCTCCCCAAAGCTCAGAGAGAAAGACAAGATGCGTAGCAGACAATGAAGGTGAAAACATCTCTGGTCCGTTTCAGAGCAAGGGGATGGGGCAGCCCCATTCCAAAGTCAAGTAGAGAACACCTTACTAGCAGCCATACTTGCTGACTGCGTAGGTGCTCCGGGGTCCAAGCACCCACTGAAAAAAATAGGGGTGCTCCGCACCTGCAGGGCCAGATTAATCTTTTGTGGGCCCCAGAGTCCGAACCGTGGCCCTGCCCCTTGCCCCGCCCCTGCTTGGTCTCTTCTCCCCAAGGCCCCGCCTGCTGCTCCATCCCGATGACCTATCACCGCTTGGCCTTTTCCCGTACCGAGATCCCACCCACTGCTCACAGGGGGGAGGGGCAAAGAGGAGCACCCACTGGCGAAAGCAAACGTTATCGTCTGTGACAGCAGTTGCCTTATCTCTAAGCTCTACCTCGGGCACCTTAAGCTGACTGTAACTATGGGTTATGTCTACATTGTAATAAACCCCCCATGGCACCGTCTCAGAGCCTGGGGTCAGCTGACTGGGGGGTGAAAAATTGCAATGGAAGCATTCAGGCTCAGGCTGTAGCCTGGGCTCAGAGATCCTCCCTCCTCGCAGGGTCTCCAGCCCGAGCCTGAACATCTGCACTGCATCATTATAATCCTGCAGCCCAAGCCCGCGAGTCCGAGACAGCTGACCCGGGCCAGTGGTCGCTGTGCCACAGCTCTTTTAGCACACTTCGTCGTACCCTATGGGCTACGAGGAAGAGAGCCCCTGTGTTGCGTGCGTTAGGTAGGCCCCTCTATTTCTTATGCTGCGATAGCATCAAGGAGCCCCCGTCAGAGACCAGGACCCCATTGTGCTTGGCGCTGAGCAAACAGAGAATAAAATGCTGGTCCCAACCCCTAGTGGTGTTTCATCCTGCTGTCTATTGAGGGTACATTTATAAACATCTTTAAAGGGGCTACTCAGTGATTCCTGTACTTCCTATGCTACATACATAGGGAATATATGTCATAGATGGGGCTCCACCATGGTTTGAAGCCATCTGTTGGACAATTGAGTTAACCCTTTATTCAGGCACTGGTTGATAATCCATTAGCCCCCTCTAAACCATTTCTAAGTGTAATGTGTGACTAGCATTTTAATAGCCATGGAGAACCCAGGTACATCGGACCCTTAGAGGATGAGTAAAGACATCAAAAAGAGCATGTTGAGTAACTAGAGCAAGAGACAAGGGGATGTTTAGACACACAGCATCCAACTGAGCAGGTGCCAGGGGTCTAAAAGTTATTAGTAAACAGATCAGACTAGACCATGTTCGTGGGAGTTGTTGCTGCTGAAGCTAAATCTCCTGGATGAGACATAAAACCTATTCTGACTGGCTGTGGTGGTTGAAGGTCCCATGGCAGGTTTTGTAATAATAGAGGGTATTACCCCATGTGTTCTGGTTAAATTCCAAGTTGCTCATGCATTCTCCTTGCCTAAATCCCTCTTGCAATTTCCAGTGGAACTCAATACTGCTCCTTCCACATCCTATGCCCTTGTGTATTTTTGTTGTGCCTTGTTTAAATGCCTTTTGCCTTCTGCCGCCACCGGGGACACTTTTCATCTGCCTGTGATGAAAGTGGTATCAATAGGAAGTTTGTTGATTAGCATGCAAAATGCTTCAGGTCGAGTGGCACTGAGAAAAGAGGTGGTTGCACTGTTTGCATCTTGTCAATTTATTTATTTATTTTAATTGAGAGTCAAATGAAATTCAGAGCCAGTCCTTGTGAGGTTACATAAAATTTTAATCTGTGCAAAAAAGCTGTCTCTCGGGCATCCAATAAAATAAAGGGGAGGCAACTGCTTGCGACACCTCTGCAATGGACTTGGATTTACAAAGGTGCTGAGAAATCGAGCAGCGGACATTAACCAGTTTAGATTTTACAGGAGCATAGTCAAGTTAAAAACCAAAACAAGCTCAGTGTCATATTCTGCCTCCTATGTACGTTCTGTGTGTCTCTGCGTATTCAGAGGACACGCATCACAAAACCCAGCTGGTGTACTCCCACAGGGACAAACCTGCACTGCAAAGTCATCGTGTCACATCGCAGAATCGTGCTATGCGTACCGTGGTGTTGTGAAAAGCTTACATGCGGTGATGCTGTCAAATAACATCATAGAGTCATAGGGACCACCAAATCACCTAGCCTGACCTGGATAGCACAGTCCACCTACGCCACCCAGCACCCGCACACTCACCCCAAGAGTGGAAATGAGACCACTTTAGATGAGACCCACAGGAGACTAGATCATTATGTGCTGCCAGTCTGGGGACGCTGCTCCTGGCCCTGCTGCTGAGTAACAGCTGCAGGACCTGCACCCGAGGCTCCGCTCCCAGCCCTCCGCCCAGGTCCTGGCTAGGGTGACCAGATGTCCCGATTTTATAGGGACAGTCCCAATTTTTGGGTCTTTTTCTTATATAGGCTCCTATTACCCCCCACCCCCTTTCCCGATTATTCACATTTGCTGTCTGGTCACCCTAGTCCTGGCTGCATGACCCACACCCGGGACTCTGCTCCCATCCCTGCACACGGGGTGCTGGCTTCCTCTGGCCCCATGCCCCGGAGCCCAGCTATGGTCCCAGCCAGGCCCCCCTTGCCTCTGTCTGCATCCCCCCCGGAGCCACAGCCCCGCTCTTGGCTCCAGTTCTGGGGTGGGGTTGCAGATAGGGGTAAGGGGGGCATGAGGTAACTGGGGACAACTGGCTTTCAGCACGTTCCAGCACCACTGGGACCAGCATTATCCTTTAGCTTAAGTAGCTCTGTATAAATACCCCCAACGTATTTACAGAGAGCTACTGGATCCTCTCTCAGCTTTCTGCTCGTAAGACTACACAAGCCAAGTACTTCCAGTCTCTTCTGGTAAGCCAGACCTTCCATTCTACTGGGATGCCCAGGGGCTCTTCCCCACAACTGTTCCAGTGTAAGTGAATCTTTCTTGAACATGGGTGACCAGAAGTGTACACAGTGTTCCAAGGGAGGTCTTACCAGTGCCTTGTAGAATGGCATTAATTCTTCTCTGGCTCTGCACTTGCCACAGCTGAATCACATTGATGGACCATAGTCATCCTGTGATCGCCCCACACACCTAGGTCTCTGTTCCTCGTCTGTCATGTCCACTGATAAGCCCCCATCTTGTAGCAGAAATTCTTATTATTAGACCTTAAGTGCATGACCTTGTACTTGTACATAAGAAAATAAGAATGGCCATACTGGGTCAGACCAAAGATCCGTCTAGCCCAGTATCTTGCCTTCTGTCAGTGGTCAATGCTAGGTGTTTTAGAGGGAATGAACAGAACAGGTAATCATCAGGTGATCCATCCCCTGTACTATTGAATTTCACCCCCATTTCTGTCACTCCAGTCTTCAAGGTCCTCCAGATCTTCCTGAATAATATTCTGATCCTCCTCTGTATGGATGATGCCTCCAAAATTTAGTACCACTGGCAAATTTCAGTAGCACAATCCTACTTTTTGTGCCAAGGTCATTAATAAAAAGGTTGAATAAGATTGGTCCCAAGACCAATCTTTGAGGAACTTTACTAGTAACCTCTCCCCAGACTGATAATTCACCTTTCAGAACAACCTGTTACCATCTTCCCTTTGGCCAATTCCTTATCCACCTTACCATGCTTCTATCCATCTTCCCGAATTTAACTAATAATTTCCCAGGTGGTACCATGTCAAATGCTACACTGAAGTCCAAGTATATTAGACCCACTGCACTTCCCTTACCTAAAAAATCAGTTATTTTCTCAAAGAAGAAAATCAGGTTAGTCTGGCCTGATCTACCTTTGGTCAACCCATGTTGCATGACATCGCCTTTGCCATTTACCACTATGAATTTAATTGTGCGTCCCTTCACCATCAGCTCTAAAACCTTGCATTCTACTGAGGTCAGACTAATGGGTCTTTAATTGCCCAGATCACCTTTTTACCCTTTCTTAAATTTAGGTATAGCATTTGCTATTCTCCAGTCATATGGTACTAGCCCCAAATAGATAGTTTTATTAAAAAATCTTTGCTACTGGACTAGCAGTACTTTCAGTATTCCCACTATGGAAATTATCTGGTCCCCCTGACTTGAGTACATTAAGCTCTTTAAATTTTTCTTGCACTTCAGATGTGGAAATTTCCATTTCCAGACATTCATTCCAAACAGCAGTTCTGCCTTTCACACACATGTTCCATGTTGTCAACCTAATTAAAAACTGAGTCAAAGGATTCATTTAGTTTTTGGGCCATACCTAGATTATCGTTAATCTCCTTCCCATCCACACTGCATAGCAGCCCAGCCTCATCCTTCTTTATTCTCTTTTGATGTATATAACTAAACATTTTATTTATTTTAATTTCCTCAACAAGAGCTAATACTGCTTGACTTTTAGCAATTCTCACTTTATTCCTATACTTTCTAACCTGCATGATGTAGCTTTATTTGCTGGTCAACCACTTTTTCCAATCCCTAATGGCTCTCTGCTCACTCCTAATAACCTTTTTGAGGTGGTTATTCATCCAACTGGGACTGGAGCATTTCCCGACAAATTTTTCTCCTTTCATGGGATGCAAATTTTTGATACTTTTTGTATAGGTGATTTGAAGAAATTCCAAGCCTCTTCTACAAATAAATCCTTGAGCTCTTCAGTCCAGCTGACTTCTTTAACTAATTCCCTTAATTTCCCAAAATGTGCCCCTTTAAAATCAAAAAGTTTCCATAGTTGACAACTTGGCTTTGATTAAGCTTCGATTTCATTTAAAGTGAAGCTACTCATGATCACTTAATCCAAAATTATTTCCTACAACCCGCTCTTTTACAATGTCCTCACTATTTACTAAAATCAAGTTTAAAATTGCCTCTATCACATCCAAGCATAACTGGGCTCCACTAGCATTTATTCTCCAATCTATATCCAAGAAGATCATCTCCCATTATGACAAAATTCCCCAAAGTAAAGATCTCTCTAATCATATTAAATAGATCACTATCCATAGTTGAGTTTTACCTTGGACATCTATAGCTGACCCCTCACGCTCTTCCAACATAGCCTTTTTTACATTTCCTTCCCCAAAGCAATTTTGACCCAAACAGATTATGTGAAAAATCTACATCCCTGAGCAGCATAGTTAATCTGACATTAGTCGCCATGTAGACAGTGCTAAGTCAACAGAATTTTTTTCCCTTCAACCTGGCTACCAATTCTTGGGGGAATTGGATCTACTACAGCAGTGGTTCTCAACCAAGGGTACACATACCCCTGGGGGTATGCAGAGGTCTTCCAGGAGATACACTGATTTCTGCTAGATACTTGCCTAGTTTTACAACAAGCTATATAAAATGTACTAGCAAAGTCAGCACAAACTAAAATTTCATAAGACAGTGACTTTTTTATCTTGACAGGTTTCAGAGTAACAGCCGTGTTAGTCTGTATTCGCAAAAAGAAAAGGAGTACTTGTGGCACCTTAGAGACTAACCAATTTATTTGAGCATGAGCTTTCGTGAGCTACAGCTCACTTCATCGGATGCATACCGTGAATACACGGTACACGTGAATACACGGTACGTGAATACACGGTATGCATCCGATGAAGTGAGCTGTAGCTCACGAAAGCTCATGCTCAAATAAATTGGTTAGTCTCTAAGGTGCCACAAGTACTCCTTTTCTTTTTTATCTTGCTCTATATACTACATACTGAAATGTAAGTACAATATTTATATTCCAATTGATTTATTTTATAATTATATGGTAAAAATGAGAAAGTCAGCAATTTTTCAGTACTAGTGTGTATGACACTTTTGTATTTTTGTGTCTGATTTTTTAAGCAAGTAGTTTTTAAATGAGGTGAAACTTGGGGGTATGCAAGACAAATCAGACTCCTGAAAGGGGTACAGTCATCTGGAAAGGTTGAGAGCCACTGTACTACAGTAATGGGAGAACAGCTCCTGTCGCTGTAGGTAGCGTCTCACTGCAGGGTTACAGTGGCACTGCTGCAGTGTTTTAAGTGTAGACATAGCCCGAGAATAAGTTTGTTAATAAAGAATATACATTTAAGTAATGCTAAGCAAGAGGAAAAGAGACAGGTCTGGTTACAAACAAATTAAAAATAACCAGCTTTCTAGTGACTAAAACTCAACTTTAGCAAGATACCTAAGTAGCTTTCTCACTTACATCAACCTATCAGTATCTCGAGCCCCTGAGGCAGGATGATCCACCATTCACAACATCAGAGGGTGTAGATCCCTTTCTTCTCTATGTGATGGATAACTAAGGGATTCTCTGTCAGTAAACCTTTGAAGTGTACACCCCAGACAGAGTTCTTCTCCCCCACTGGGGTGCAGACATCATGCTATCTTATCATCTTGTCAATTTGCTTTCTCGATTGCCTTAATCATGGTATTTACTTTAGATATAAATGTACTTTCATCATCCTTTGGGTCTTTATTCAAGCCGCACAAACACATAAATCCACATTCCTTTGTCTAGTCCAGGATTGTTTATAACCTGCCTCCAAAACATAACATTCTCAGCACACATACGTAGCTCTTTCTTTCTGCACAACCCATACGTACACCACACAATGATATTCATGACCAATGTGTTACCAGTTTTTACATGCTACCTGGCTAGATGCTGTTTGGCTAAATAGTCCGACAACAGCATGTTGGATGTCCCTTTTGCCAGTTGGCAAAAAGGGGCATTTATGGTTATAATTATCACCTCATATTTCTTTTACCATTTACTGCTTCGTTGAGGTAGAACCCTACCCTCACCTCCTTTACCTTTATTCCTCTCTCTCCTAAAGACACATGCCCTTCAAACCCTGTCTTCCACTCATGAGTGTATTCCGCCATGATTCTGTAATCCCTATACAGTCTCGTTTGACCTCCTGCACCAGTAGTTCCAGCTGCTCCACTGTATTGCCTAGACTCTTCGCAGTCATGTACAAGCATTTCAGTTGTTTCCCTCAGACCTCCTCCAGTTTTCTAGCTTGTGGTGTTCCATTATCTCTGACTACTGTCGCTGATTTTCCTGTTCCTACGTATTGAAGTGAGTTATGGAGATTTCACGAGTCTCTCCCAACCTTCTCCTCTGATCTGCTAGTTTAAAGCCCTTCTTATAAACCATGCCAGCCTTGACAGAAGATTAATATCTCAAGTACTCAAGTGGAGTCCATCAGTTGAAGAGAGTCTTCTTTTTGTAAATGGTAAAACTCCCAATGGTAGATTATCCCAAAACCTTCCTCATAACATGAATCCTTGATCCACCTGTTGATCTTCATTATCATAGAATATCAGGGTTGGAAGAGACCTTAGGAGGTCATCTAGTCCAACCCCCTGCTCAAAGCAGGACCAATCACCAATTTTTGCCCCAGATCCCTAAATGGCCCACTCAAGGATTAAACTCGCAACCCTGGGTTTAGCAGGCCAATGCTCAAACCACTGAGAAATCCCTCCCCCACAGCTTCATCCTCCTTCTCTAGGGACTGGAAGTATTGCACTAAAAATCACCTGAGCTTCCATTTCTTTAAGCGTCTTCGCCAGCTGAGCAAAGTGCTTGATCCATTCCAGTGGGAATCTAGCAGTGTCATTCATCCCAACATGCAGAACAATCAGTGGATGTTTCCCCACTCTCATAGGGATCCTCTTCAGCCTCAGGTCCACATCTTGTACCCTTGCTCCTTAGTAGACAGCGCACACTTCTGTTCTCCAGACTTGGTGACAGGCCTGTTGATTCTTCTCAGTATGAAGTCCCTGATCACATAGCTCTGTCTCTACCTGGTCTTGGTATGAATCTGTTTTTATGTTCTCTCTTGCAGTCCCCTGTACATCATCCTCACTTTTCCTTAGACTCTGGTCCCTGGCTATCGCCATCATCTCTTCTTCTCTTCTACAGGAACTGAATCATAGACTCATAGAAATGTAGGACTGGAAAGAACTTTGAGAGTTCATCAAGTCAAGCCCTTTGTGCTGAGGCAGGACCATGTAAACCTCGACCAGCCCTGATGGGTTTTTGTCCAATTGGTTATTAAAAATCTCCAGTGATGGGGATTCCACAACCTCCCTTGGAAGCCTATTCCAGAACTTAATTACCCTTATAGTATAGATTAAGAACATTACTCATATTCAATCTGTGATCCACTATAACTCCCAGATCCTTTTCAACTGTACTACTACCTAGGCAGTTATTCCCCATTTTTTTAGTTTTGAATTTGATTTTTCCTTCCTAAAGTGAAGTACTTTGCACTTGTTTTACTGAACTTCATCTTGTTGATTTCAGACCAATTCTCTAATTTGTCAAGGTTGTTTTGAATTCTAATCCTGTCCTCCAAAGTGCTTACAACTACTCCCAGCTTGGTGTCATCTGCAAATTTTACAAGCATACTCTCCATTCCCACTCCTGGGGGAATTCTGCACCACTGTGCAAGTGCAGAATTAATGTGCCATGCAGAATAATTGATTCTGATGGGGACTGCAATTAAACCTTTCACCCACCAGGGACTGATGTGGCACTAGAAGAGAGGGCAGCCGGCTCATGCTTTGGAGCAGCCAGCAGTGGAAAGGGAGGGGGTAGAGGCTGCCTTCCTCACAGCACCCTGCCCATGGGGCCAGATGAGGATGCACAGGATATGGGGGGATGGACAGAGCAGGGTACACAGGGCTGCTGAGGGGTCACACAGACTGGGGTTCAGAAGGCCTAGTGAGGGGGGACAGACTGGAGCAGGGGCCTAGGAGCTAGTGGGGTGACAACACTGAGCCAGGGGCTGAATGGGAGTGCAGAGCCATGTGGAGACAGGAGCGGGGGGAGTGCAGGGCCACATGGGGATGAAGGGAGTGAGAGTGGCTGAGTGGGGATGCAGGGACACGTGGGGGTGCAGGGACTGATGGGGGCAGTGTCAACTATGCCTGGCTGAATAGTGAGTGAGGGTGCAGGGACAGGGTGGGAGGAGGGAGTGGGGGTGCAGGGTCACATGGGGACATTTGCATATATGTCTGGCTGAATGGAGAGTGGGGGTGCAGGGACACATGGGGATGGAGCAGATGTGCCTGACTGAATGGGAGAGGCTAGGGGTCAGCTGGGGTCAGGATGGGGGAGGCTCCCCAACTCTCTAAGAATCCCTCCCCCCCACAAAAAAAAATCTGTTCCATACTTCTCCCATGAACACCCAACACCCCTGCAGATTCACTCCCAGGCTCCTTCAGAGCAATTACTTCCCTCTACCTCAGCTCTTCCATTACCCCTGACACCCCCAAGACTTTGCACAGCTTCTGAAAGGTGCGGGAAATACATTTCTGTATTGTAGTTTAAATGACAGGTTTCAGAGTAACAGCCGTGTTAGTCTGTATTTGCAAAAAGAAAAGGAGTACTTGTGGCACCTTAGTGACTAACCAATTTATTTGAGCATAAGCTTTCGTGAGCTACAGTGAGCTGTAGCTCACGAACGCTTATGCTCAAATAAATTGGTTAGTCTCTAAGGTGCCACAAGTACTCCTTTTCTTTTTGTAGTTTAAATGAAATGTTACTCAAAATTCTGTATTAATATGCCTACTAATGAATTTATTTGCCTAAGAAAACCATTTCTGGAACCTTTTCTGTTGTCTGTATTGTTACAGACATACTTGCTGACAGGTATTTTGAAATAAATTACCAAAATAATTGAAACCAACATGATTATATTGTGTTTTTTTGAGAAATAAAATATGCCCACTTGTGCAGAAGTTTTAAAATATTGCTCACAGAATTTTTAATTTTTAAAGCGCAGAATTCCCTCAGGAGTACATTCCGTTACCAAGTCATTAATGAAACTATTGAATAATATCAGACCAAGGACTGACCCCTGTGGATCTCCACTATCCAGGGGCTTGGGACTACCTACCCCATCATTTGCCTCTGCCCATGGAAAATCCATATAATCCACTGTAATCAATTGTTTGGCAGGTTTCAGAGTAACAGCCTTGTTAGTCTGTATTCGCAAAAAGCCGATGAAGTGAGCTGTAGCTCACGAAAGCTCATGCTCAAATAAATTGGTTAGTCTCTAAGGTGCCACAAGTACTCCTTTTCTTTTTGCAATTGTCTGGCAGTGTCTCTGAGCCTAATAAGCAAGGTGACACTCTGCCAGCGCTGTGCGTAATAAACCCACGTGCTTGATTCTACACAGTGTCCATTTTGTTCCTTCATCCAGGATGTGTGTCCCCTTAGCAGGGCCCTTTCCCTCAACAGGGAGGATGGAGCATTCCATAAAAAGCACATTTCCTATGGCCCTATTCAGTTGACATTGGTCCCCCCAATTTTCCTTTTTAAACCACCAGTTCTGTTTGTGATCACTTTCTGTGACTTCTCAGCTCTCTCATCTGTCCTCTCACATCTACATTCTAAAACCACCGCTTGTACACAGAAAATGTTCTATAACAACTGGAAAATTAATTCCTTGGTGCCCCAGCAATCAGAGGATAAATGAAAGCAAAAAGAAATGCAATTATTGCCAAAACCCCATGGGAGTCCCTCCACTAGTATGTAACAGTCCCCAATACCTTTAGTAGTGTGATTTATTTATTCTCTCTCATTCGAGTTGTCTGAGTTAGCAGTGAAAGAAAGAATAGCTTATCGATGTACAGCGCAATTAAACAAATTCGGGGAAATTTAGACCCGTTTCATGATACATTCCACCTGACCTCTCCCTGTCTCCCAGTCCCCTTCTTCCTTTTTTTTCTTGGCCTATTTGTGTATGTCTTTTTCTCAATTACCATTGTTACCCCTCCCTAACATGCTGTGTTTGTGTAATATTGTCTGATTTTGTATTGTCTGGGCTTGCAGCTTTGTTGTAAAGTTGCATAACTGCCTAATTGTATTGGCTAGCCTGTGAAGTGTGCATTATTTGGTATCATAAACAAGCTTTAAGTCATTCACCTTTTTGTATTTTTCATTTGTTTCTTTATGCAAATAAATAAATGTAATGACAAAACATGTTCTTTCTCCATGAAAAAAAATTGATATGAAAGATTGGCAAAGAATGGGAAGCAATAACTCCTCCGGAAGTTGAGGAGTGTTTCTGGTTTGGTCTACACTGAATGGTTAGGATGACACAGATACAGTGAACAGGAGTTTAGCTCCCGTAATGTAGACATGGCCTAAGTCCACCTATGCTAAAGCATGAGAGCCAACAGAGAAATGACACAAATCTATTTCACTTTTTAGATTTCAGTCCATTATCAAAATTCTCTCTACAGTCCAGGTCAGCTCTCATCCCCATGCCCTGGGAAAACCCTGCCATCTGCAGCTAGTTGTTCACTGCCACAGGCAAAGCATTGATTGGCTCTGCCTCATGTGCTCGACTTATAAGATATGGGATGGACTTGGGGAGATCGGAACTACTGGACAGCCTTCATTGCCACTGGCCATAGTGATCACTAAATTTGTGATGCTCTAATTATGGTAGGGAGGAGAAGGTATGATCTATCTACTCCCATACATGTCCATCCATTCATTTATCCCCATACACATCTTCCATCCATCCACCTATCCCCACATACAACTATCTGCCCATCTATCTCAGGCTATGTCTACACTGCACTTTTGTCAGTGAAAAAAATACCTCCTTGATCAACAGAAGTTTTACCGATGAAAAGCGCCAGTGTGGACGGTGCTTTGTTAGCAGGGGATGCTATCCCTTTGACAAAACTACCACCACTCATTGGGGGGTGGTTTTATTTTGCCACCAGGAGAGCTCTCTCCTGCCGGCAAAGAGTATCTACATGGGACATCTTTCAGCGGCACAGCTGTGCAGTGGTAAGGTATGCAGCGTAGACATAGCATCAAGAATTATACTGCCACCCGTCACCATAGTATCTGACCACCTTCTGTGTATAATAAATAGCAATAACTAAGTCCCTAGTGTACTTCACGGAGCATCTGGCTCTATTAATTTCCTCCTTAGAATCACAGAATATCATAGAATATCAGGGTTGGAAGGGACCTCAGGAAGGCATCTAGTCCAACCCCCTGCTCAAAGCAGGACCAATCCCCAATTAAATCATCCCAGCCTTCTGGCAAACTGGTCAGTCATGACAGTCTGAAGGTCTGAACCACAACAGGACACCTGTTGCTGATCCCTTTTTGAGATATGCTGCTCCAGATCAATGGTTCTTTGCCTATGTCAGCTCCCCTGACATTTCATATTTACAAATACACATGGTCACTGCACTGCTTGTAAGTTTTCCTTTTGTAATGGAGCTCGGCAGTGTATGAATCATACTGGAGCACAAGCCAGATGTTGTTTTGTCCCTGAACCTCCACAGTGAACACCAGAGGGCCACATTTTGCTGTCATTTACACTGGTGCCCATCTGGAGTAACTCCGGTGAAGGTAATGAAGCCAGTCAAATTAACACTGGCATAAACAGATAGTCATTCTTTCGTTATGGCCCTGTGATACTACATGTATCACATGCCACCCTGAATTCAGTAATCAAAGATGCCTGAATTTATTAAGAACATCCACTAATTACACTGATATGCCAAAGTAAATTCCAAGTGAATAGCCAGCGCACCTGGTTAGGAGGTTAGGAGTCGTTAGGAGTTGATGGTCCCATAGCATGTGTGTATTGAGCACAGGGGCTGCATGGATAGAAAAACCAAGACCGCATGTCTTAGGATACTTAGGAACAAGAGGGCAAGTCAGCCTTAGCTCTGAGCTCAATGCTAAATGTTGACATTATTGCTATGGAATATTTAGCGACAGTACGTTCCACTGCAGAACTGACCGCATCTCATGCACATCTCCACAGCACACACCCACAGTTTTAATTCTACCTTGCCTAGGGCAAAATCCTTGAGGGCAAGAAAATGAAAGTGCCCATGGAAATGCTCTGAATTTATACCAGCTTCAGTAAACTTTGCAAGAGGAATTTCGAAGCCAGCGGCTGATCTAGAATTATCCCCCTTACCACCTCCAGCTTGCCACGGCACTCACAGTCTGACATTAAAAGTTTCAAGGGGTGGAAATCATGTTCTAATCAGATCCATCTCTGCAAACGCACACCTGAAATGCCAGAGATCCCTGTGTAAACCAAGCGGAACCACCTGATCAACATCCTCTACAGCAAACAGGGAAAGATAAAGAATGAGCTCTCAAAACACACGCTTCTCTTGGGTTGTGTTTCTTATTTACAACACTGTGGTCAGAATGATTTCCTACTTGCGCTGTTGGTGTAAGGTTGATATTGAACGGCAACAGGCCAATGCAGTAAAATTAACCAGGAATAGATTCCTTTTCCAATCAAATACTCATGCCATCATTTAGAGTTTCTTTTCATATATATGATTGGATTTCTGTCACGTCCATGACAAAGCAAAATAAAATGATCACAGACGGTATTTTGCAATCATTTGTTTGCACATACATGAAAGATTCTCCCCAATCAGTTGTGACTTCCTGCTAGGTTACTCGGTGTCCACTGGTTCCTCTAAAGTTCTTAGGAAAGGGATTTCCCCCTCGCTTTAGTTCCTCAATCTGATTTTACCTTCAGGCAGTGTTGTCAATTCTTGTAAATTTCTCACAGTATTGCGTGCTTTTCTTTAAGCCTGGAGTCATATGAATAGCTTGGAATCACAGCTTTCAGGTTTTTTTAAACAAGTAAGTTTCTGGTCCTTGTGATTGTAGATAAATGCAGGAAAATCCCAAAAGGTGCAAAATACAGAAGCCCAATAAAAACAAATTCTAGATTTATTGTTGCATGGCCTTATGGTCTCCTTCTTTGGGGGGTTAGCACCTGCAGGCAGAGCCCTTGGAATGACAACACAGGCACAAGCTCAGTAAGTGCAGGACTTGCACTGAATACTCTACGAAGGTGCAGAGGCAGCTGATGCTGATGACTCCAAGCCCATTAACTTTCTGCCAGGCAGGAAATGCTCCCCCTCTGATCTTCCTGTCAGGGTTAATTCCTGAATCTGGATCATCTCCTCCTGGAGCAGCCACACCCTTTAGGTGCTGTCTGTGGATGTGCTACACACACACACACAGCCAGTCCCCTGACTTGATGACACTGCTCTCCCTTGTGAAAAAGACACATCCTTACTTCTAATCAACAGAACAACCTATGTAAACACAATCTCCATGCCAACCCGGGAATCCCACTACCTCCCTTTGGAAGGAAATGCCATTGGTATAGCCAGGCATGCTTTGCTGCGGTGGAACCTAACAACTTCCTGGCAGCCCAGTCAATGCAGATTACAGCGGCTCTCCATCGCAACGAGTACAGCCTGGCTAATCCCTGGCTGGGAGCTTCTCTACATCAAGATGTCTCCTATCTCATTAGATGTAGTACTTGCAAAATCTGCAGCAAGAACACAAGGCAACGATGGGTTCTCCTGGTCTATTGTTTGAACCACGCGGAATTAGCCAGATAGTTAACAGGCCCATTTTGTTTTGCAGTAAGACAGGATCTCTCTGTCTTGCTCAGATTTCACCTGACCCACTACGTCATCCCTCTCGGGAATCAAGTAGGCGCGCGGCAGCACGAAGGAGTCTCTACAGCCACATCCATCTCAATTCTAGCTGGAATGCAAGATATCGCATCTGCATTTCCATAAACCTGTGTGTCAAAATCTGCTGGAGTGTGTCTGGGCGTCTATCTAGGCCCATTTTGATAGGTGGGGCAGAGCTTCGTTTCTCAGTGTTCTCATTTATTCTCCCCTCCTCTCTAGAACAAAGGGAAACCCCTCTCATTTAGTGCTGTGCTTTAGAATCGGAGAGTCTGTTGCTAAATTAGCTACCCAGACCCACCTAACTCCCTTTTCTGAAGCACATCATGCTTTCCCAGGCTCCCACCAGCTGGCTCCATAACGCAGTCTGGTCTGTCATTACTTGCTATACCTATTACCTGGCCTGGAATTACCCAGTCTTATCTTTGAGGGGATTAGAATGTCCTCTAGCAGAGCTACCTGACCTGTCCCAATGGCATCATGCCAGCAAATTACAGCAATGCCTTTTCCAGTCAAAGTGCAGGCTTATCTCTCACATTAAGGTTCGCTCCAGACCGCATCAGACAATCAGTCCCAACCAGTGCCCCCTAATCAGAGTCCACGATAAAATCCCACACCAATTGAAGGTTATCAGTTTCTACAGTGGTTTGCCAATGACCCATTACATTCAGTCTTTGGCCAAAAATCAAGCTGATTCTGTTTCAAAACAAGGTTGAAACAAGCAAATCCCTAAGAAACCCAACACTCTATGTGACTAGATACCCCTGGCATGCAGTCTGGGACTCTCTCCGTCCCTTGCCCCTGCTTGTCCCTTGCCCCTGCTTGCTGGGAGCCAATCAAAAAAAAAAAAGAAGAAGAAGAAGAAGCAACAAGTTACAACACGCTACAAGCCAGCCAAGCGACAAGCCAAAAAAATAGACAACAAGCAACTCACAAGACAATTAAGCCAAAAACAAGCCCAATTTCTGCATTTTTTTTGCGGGTTTGGCATGTCTGCTCAGTGGAGGTGCCACACACAGACCTGGCCAGCAAACTAACTTGGTTACAGTATTGTTTTTAAAAAGTGCATGATTTTTAAGCCAATCTTGTGACCTCGGGGGGGGGGGGGGGAAAGGAGGGGGAGGCCAGGGGCCTGACTCGTGATTTTTTCATGGTAGGGGCTGTCCATACTGCTTCATTTCATGACAATCTGGGCATGTTCCATATGCCTATTCCTGTCCGTGGAAAATCCAGAATGAAGCAAAACCGTGTCCACTTTCTATTATGGAATAAGGAGCTCACTGTATGTGGATTTAACAGTGTGTCCCCATAATGATCTTACGGTTACAGACAAGACTGAAACCAAAGGTATGTTTTTCTGACACAAGTGACTCGTTTGGAAGCTGAAATACCTTGGCTAAGATATTAACGGGTGTTCAGCAAAGCCCTTTTGAGACTGTCCATATGCTTCATTTGGTTTGCCAGGTCAATCACAATTAAATAATCTTTTGTTTTACAAAGCAGGCGAAGCTGTGACATGGCGTCTGGAGCCCTCAGAGCAGCGTTATCCCCAGGCAGGGACCAATATTTTCCTTCTGCGCCTTGACTACTGGCTTTGCAAAGAAAAGCTTCAAAATGCAGAAATCCAGAGGCACTGAGCCAGCAGCAGGTTCCAGCTTCCAAGTGCAAGTGCCAAATCTTTTCATGAGGCAAGAGGAGGGGAAATCACTGCTACAGCGTCGCTAACTCCTGGCTGAGAGCGAAACGCCCAGGAGACCGCACTGAAGGATAAAGGCAGCATTGACACTCTGGAGTTTTAGGGTGGTAAAAATCACAAGGCCAAATTCTGCCCTCCTGAGCCAGACCTCCTGTGGACCAACGACGTGCGGCATGAGTACTTTAGGCCCACAGCTGTCTGAACTGCAGACAAATTCTTATTTACGTGACAATCACCATCAGCCAATACCTGGGGCTCAACCAGGGACCTCGGGAGCATGTCGGCACATGCAGAAGAGACTGTAACAGACTCACATCCTTGGTGGATCGGTGAGGCCTGTCCCTAGGGCTGCCAGCTTTGGTTGGATGAATTCCTGGAGATTTCATTCATTCTTTAATTCCTGGAGACTCCAGGACAATCCTGGAGGGCTGGCAACCCTGCCTGCCCCCCACACACAGCTCAGTAAGTTACATACCCCCAGCCCCACAGAGCCAGGAGTCACACATGTGCATCTGAGGGTTGTAAGCTGTCTCACGGCATTCATTTGAGGAATTACTTGGACTGAGTCATGTGCTGGGGACTCTCTGAAGAGCACTGACGGGCCCATCTGTCCTAGCCTCTGGAAGGAGATGGAGAGAACCAGATGGCAGAATGTGGAGTGGAGGGAAAGCCAGGCCTGGTGTCACGTCCTGGAAAGCAGGCCCGGCTCAGTCCTGCAGCCTCCTGACACTTGTGCTATGAGTTTGGAGAGTGCGCAGCTGGTTCTGTTGGGAAGAGGCTGGAAGATTTACATAATACAAAGGATCCGTCCCCACCGCATCTCACTGGAGCGGACAACTAGGAAAAACAGTCAAGCCTTTCTTTGTAGGGTTAGCAAGCGGCCGATTAAAGCGGCTGAGCTGCTCGGCTGAGGGCTTGTCTAGACCGACGGCGCTGGTGCGGTGGCACTGCTCTGGCGGTTAGTGAAGATGCTGATGGGAGAAGCGCACTCTTTGGTTTAGGTTCTCCACCTCCCCGAGAGGCAGGAGCAAGGTCAGTGGGAGAAGCCCTCCTGTCGCCGGAGCACTGTCTACACTAGGAGTTTGGTCAGTGTAACCTCATTGCCCAGGGGTGTGGATTTTCTACACCCATCAGCCACGTAGTTATACTGACAGATGTTTGTAACATAGACCAGGGCAAAGGCTCCAGCCAGCCCCGTCTAATGGGGTAGCCAGAAGCAGCTTTTTCCCCTCCCCAGCCCCAGCAACACACATTTAGCTGCTTCTTGACCCACTTATGGACTTAGTCTCTTGGCAGAGAGAGAGACACCCAGTGGGGGAGCTCGGTTGACTTAACACCGTCTCTGATGGGAGTTCCCTGCAGGAAGGACAGCAGCCTACTTAGCCCACACAGGCCCTCTCACTCTGCTTACAGGAAGCCCATCTCCATCCAGATTGCACAGCAGCTGCTCCCCCTGCCTGGTCTGGGGATGCTGAAAATTACAGATGCCTGTAGCAGCCCATCCCGGGCCAGAGCCCCCTGGGAGCCCACAGAGTCTGATACCTGAAAAGGATTTGGTTTTAGTGGGGTTTGCAGAGGTTGTGGGATTTAACTGAAGGGCGCTCAGAGGCTGTGACAGGCTGGGGGTGGCCATGGCGGGCGAGGGCAGGAGAAGGAAGGGAAGGGCAGTGACACTGGTACATACCCGGGGGGGTCAGGCCGGCTTGTGCAGCCCAGGCTGACGAACGCACCATTGCGTCCTCACCGCTATATCTAGCCAGCGAGCTAGCTCGGATACATCTACACGAGCTGCACATGACAACCTGGCTGTTGCATAGCTGTACCTGTGAACAGCAGACTTGAGTCTTCAGCTTGCTGGGGCAGCGAGACAGATCCAGGCCCGGGGTCAGAAAAAAGAAGGGCAACGGGGTACGATAGCCAGTGAGATCCCTCACTTCCCCAGGAAGCCATGCCCATGTCTCTTTCACACCCTTCCCTCAGGGCACGGTTACTTCAAACACACCCAAAAGGCTGTCTCCCTGGCCAAAGCAGGCTGCCTGGGCCCAGAGCTCATTTCCTTGGCATCTCCCTCTGCCCCTCCAGAGCTGGGACTCTCCCCTTCCTTTAAAGCCCAGCAGATGGGAAGGCAGACAGCCCAAGTGCTGTGAGAGCAGCAGGGGTCAGCACACAAGCAAGGTGTCCCAGTCCTAGAAGGGTTTCTCTGGAGTTTTGAAATATTTTTTTCTCAGCTGGAAAGGGTACTGATCTCTCCACCGGCCTTGTCCACAAAGCCCCGGATATTGAGGGGATGGCACTGCTGGAAACATCTCCATCTGCTGGCAAGAGGGAACTACAATACACACTTGCCCCCTTACCCTCTTCCCCACTGTCCTGCCCCCCTCACCTCCTTCCATTCACTTTTCTTTCCAGTTAACTGATCATCTCCTAACTAAGCCCCCACCCTCTCCAGCTTCCCAAAAATAAAAAACAACTATGGAACTAACATGCCATCTGCTGCCACCACCACTTTGTTCACTCTGCTGGTGTCTTCTGCTCCTTCCCCCATCCTGTGTCTATCTGGTCTATTTAGATCACAGGCAGGGACTGTCTACTACTATGTGTTTGCAGAGCAGCTCACACAACCCTTCCTGGTTTGCCTTTATGCACTACCATTCTACTACTAACAACAGACAACAATAATAACCCAAGCATCGGGAGCGGCAAAGACTCAAGCTTCTGGGGTTTTAAGTTCATTACTACGTTCTGCGTGTATTGAAGGTCAATGGCAAAGCTCTCCATAAGAAAAGGAAAGCTTTGCTGATCCCACTATGCAGCATCGATTTAACTCCAAATACATTTACATTTTAATGCCAATGTCTGGAAATCATCAACTTCTTCAATTACCTGCTGAGATCCAAGTTCAGTGTTTCCATGGGAACAGCAACAGTTAATCACCACACTTAATATTTATATCTTGGTAGTGTCCAGAGGGCCCAATCAGGCCTCATTGTATCAGGTGCTGTACAAATACATAGGAAGGTGTATTTTGTTCTCTCATCCTCTCCCCAGAGGGAGAAGCATGTGGAGTTGAGTGTCTTGTTTTGGAAGACAGAGAGAGAGTGTGTGTGTGTGTTTAATATACATGTTGCTGTGGGTTTATGTTAGAGAGACAGCTGGTCAAAAAATGTACCTTGCACTTCTAGTGGGGGAATGTGATGAGGTTTGGGATGGTCCTTAGTTCTTGGATAGTCTTAGGCTACAATCTCAGATCACCAAATTAAGGCTGAAGAGAGTGGCGCCCTAGATTTGTTTAGTAATTGAATCGCGTAGCACTGTGAGGCTTCGCCCAAGTAAGGCGGCAAATAAGTCAGTGACATGATACCCAGAATTTTTAAAAGAATGTGAGTGTGGGGACCACCTGGAGAATTCTGGGTATCCATCAGGAAGGTGACATGGATTCACAGCCAGCTCTTCCCCTTGTCAAGATGTCTAATTTAGATTCTAAAATCCCACTGTAGTCACCCTGAACTTGATGCAGAGGTCAAACACATGAGCTGGCTTTGAAAGGTAGCTGTGACTACGGGGTAATGGAGCAGCTTGGAGACGACCAAGCAGGTGGGGAATGCTTCCAGGCTGGCAGCCTCGTCTTCATCAAGAACCACTTCACTCGCTTGTGTCCTTGAGTTTGAGGTGGTCAAGCTAACTTTGAAACTTGACCTGTTTTTGCAAAGGCTGCAAGTTCCCTGAAGAGCTCAAGAACTTTTAAGTTTAAGCTTAGCTCGGGAGAACCGGCTTCCCACAGAACATGTCAAAACTACTACAGCGTGTTTGCAACCAAGGCACATCCTCAGATAGAGAGAGAAAAAAAGTAAACATTGGGTCTTACCTGTTTCTCCCCATATTGGTAAATATTCATCCTGCTGTATGTCCAGCATGATCTCCAATCCATTGCCTGTCCCACCTTTGACCGTGGTAAGCAGGGGCCGCCCTTCTTCTCCTGAGTTAAACATGTAACATTTCCCATATTTTGTAAACACCTTCGAGAGAGAGAAAAGAGAGAGCTCCATGTAACACACCTCTTCCCAACCCAACCGTGGCTGCAGAGACTTGAAAAATGTAAGTGTGGCAGAGCTCCAGAGGAAACAGCTGAAACCAGATCTAATCTGGTTTAATAATTTAGTATGTTAAGTGTGTTCCTCTTTACAGGGGGAAAAAAAGGAGTAGGGTGAGAACAAACAGCGTTTTAAAGGAATGAACAAATGTTTTTGGAAATAGTTCCTCTGACTCACACCATGTCAGCGCTCTAAGAAATAGATACACTTGCAAAGCTTGAGTACATGTTGAACTATAATGTAAGTCCCGTTTCATCCAAGATGTCACAGCAGCACAGCCAGATGCTGCTGGGCTTTCACTACTGCACATTTAGAAGTGGTCCCGCTTGCCCTAAGCGCAAAAGAATACAAATGCCTGTGTTGGAACCCCGTTTACTCCAAGAGGACTCAGGTGAATCTAGGTGCCAGCTTCTCCCTTATCCTACAGCCTGTGAAATACATGCTTTCATTTAACATGCTTCTTGTTGTTTCTTTCCATCTCCCCCCCCCCAACCCCATGAATCAGAAATAAAAGACCTTTCAAGGCAGACACACTACTGTTGGAGAGTGGAGAATTTGGCAGGCTAGACTAATTCTCTTTGAAAGCAAAGAGAACTGTTCTGCATACAACACTTGGCGGTCTGCACATGACAGTTGTTTCTTGGCCCTGAGCCAGCTTTCTGCTGGATTCTTACTCAACAAGGATTCATTCAAGCTAAGCCAAACATTGCATGCCTGGGACCCGTTCACACACACAGCTCCTTTGCCAATGAACATAACAGAATTAAAGCTCTGCTGTCTCAACACACTCTATATCGATACAAAGACGTAACACTTTTAATCCTATCATTTAAGGCCACAGCAATAACAAGAGGATGACTTCCTCCAGTCACAGGAAGTTTTCAAGATTTCCCCCCTCTTGGTTTAATCAGTGGTTTAGTCTACACCTCACTTATCACCCCTTTTCCATTTAGATCTTGGGGTGGAGGCAAACACTTGAACACAATGATTTGCATGCAGTTGCTTGTAATGTCAATAGAGAAATAACAGGAAGCCACACTCACTCAATAGAGAAATAACAGGAAGCATGGCAAGTTTGCTCCACTGTCCCTTGTGGGAAACATATTATTTGAGGTTTGCAGCATTGCCAGCCCCAAGAATCAAAAACCATGAATCAAGTCCCCAAACATCACAAGATTGGCTTAAAAATCACAAGATTAAAAACGTAATAAATATTGGGTTCTATTTGCCTTCTGGGGCTGGAATATTTAGAGGTCACGGCTTTAAGAGCTTATTTGCAGCCATGAGGGCCAAAAACACACTGTGAAAAAAAAGCCAAGATTCTTACACAGTCACAAGATTTCAGCAGTTGGGACTCTACCCTCTCCCCCTTCCCCCCACCAAATACCATAAGACTCACAACAAAATCATGAGACTTGGCAACACTGTGCCCACGCGGACTCATCTGGCTGCTGGGTTATTCTTGAAAACATTTGTAAATCCCCAAAACATCATATATTTTTAGCAGTGATGAGTATTCATCTGAACATCAGTACTGGAAAATGCAACATTTGCTACTTACTATTCAGAGTTTTCCAGTTTCAAAAGCTCCAGTCCTCCAATCAGAGAGCAGTTTACTCTTCATTCATAACAACCAATCACAGCAAACAGATCACATGAACAAACGACAAGCTAATTGTGATTCCATTTAATGATGCAGCAAATACTCACAAACAAGTGCGTTCGCTGGGATCAAATTATCACACAAGTGATTCATAAACCTAAACAAAGGCCAGATTCATCTGCTAATTTATGTCCAACAAATAATCTGATCATTTCTACATGCCCAGTGCAATTATGACCCATCACTGCAGGAACAAGTGAAAAGAGAATGCTGGGAAGGGACAAAAGAGTGTATTCCAATGGAGCTATCCAATACAGAGCAAATGGAGCACAAAAAAAATAAAGCACTTGCAAAAATGTCCTTTTAAAATTTCTTTCCTCCAAAGTGAAAATCTCTCTTTAATATGTGACCAACCGATTAAACTCTCCAGATCTAGAAGGTTAATCTGAACCAACTAGTGACTTGGTTTTTTAGGTTTATCCAGAGATGTTCTACATACAGAGGTGACATTTTCTAATTAGCATGGTTTAACTTAAAGCAAGAAGAAAACCTATATTAGTGCAAATCATAGGAAATCAGGAAGGTTTATATTAAAGGCAGCAGAATATTCCATTTAATGAACAAGGACTGAGGTCACGTCTACACTACAGACAGTATATTGGTTACTCTTTCTTGCCACTTCCCTATTCAGGAGCAGCAAATTGTATAGCTTTCTTCCAAAACTCATAATTGTACACCTGACTGTCCTGCAAATTGGTCTCTTTAACGTCTGCTAATATCAAGTCCATGTACTAGTCTTTGACCTGACCCTTTTTCAAGGTTCCTTCTACACTCTGAACTCTAGGGTACAGATGTGGGGACCTGCATGAAAGATCCCCTAAGCTTATTCTTACCAGCTTAGGTTAAAAACTTCCCCAAGGTACAAAATTTGCCTTGTCCTTGAACCCTATGCTGCCACCACCAAGCATGTTAAATAAAGAACAGGGAAAGAGCCCACTTGGTGACATCTTCCCCTCTAAAATATCCCCCCAAGCCCTACACCCCCTTTCCTGGGGAAGGCTTGATAAAAATCCTCACCAAT
Organism: Caretta caretta; assembly: GCF_965140235.1. NCBI lineage: Eukaryota > Metazoa > Chordata > Testudines > Cheloniidae > Caretta > Caretta caretta. The sequence goes on from NC_134232.1 coordinate 4,409,071, forward strand.
TTGCATAGGTGAACACAGTCCCAAACGCTTGGATCTTAAGAACAATGAAAAAGCAATCAGGATCTTAAAATAATTTTAATTAAAGAAAAGTAAAAGAAACACCTCTGTAAAATCAGGATGGTAAATACCTTACAGGGTAATCAGATTCAAAACATAGAGAATTCCTCTAGGCAAAACCTTAAGTTACAAAAAGACACAAGAACAGGAATATACATTCCCTCCAGCACAGCTTATTTTACCAGCCATTAAACAAAAGAAAATCTAACACATTTTCTAGCTAGATTACTTTTACTAACTTAACAGGAGTTGGAAGGCTTGCATTTCTGATCTGTTCCAGGCAAAAGCATCACACAGACAGACAAACCCTTTGTTCCCCCCCGCCTCCAGATTTGAAAGTATCTTGTCCCCTCTTTGGTCATTTTGGGGCAGGTGCCAGCAAGGTTACTTTAGCTTCTTAACCCTTTACAGGTGAAAGGGTTTTGCCTCTGGCCAGGAGGGATTTTATAGCACTGTATACAGAAAATTGGTTACCCTTCCCTTTATATTTATGACATCCTTGGTCATCTTCCATCCATGATCATTACAAAGGTCATCCTACCAATATAACTCTCAGGTCTCTGCTGGTAGCCTACCCTCTCTCAACATGTCTTCAATTAGGGCACCCACATTGGGCCTTTCACAATTTCATCTGGTTCGCTATCACTGAGCGTCCAACCATTTGACCCCCTCAACATCTTCATTCCCGTGGTGGAGAGCATACTGATTTCTTTTTTTGTGTCTGGCCTAGTCTCTGTTCCATACATTACGATGGGTTGAGTTACAATTTTGTACACTCTACCATTTAAATTTATTGGCAATTTTTTATCACAGAAAGTGGGGTCAGCTCCCACAAAATGCACCAATGGGTTTGGTACAATGCTGGGCATCACTCAGGAGGGCATCACTGTCAACAACCATTGATCTTTGGTATTTACATTCACTCCTTTAAGCTCTCTGCCTGTGATGTCCTTTATTCTGTGAGGGGGCGAGGTCATATCATCTTGTTGGTGCCCAGTTCCCTCAGCCTCTCCTCATAAGTCATGTGTTCCAGTCCCCTAATCATTTTTGTTGCCCTCCGCTAGACATTTTCCAATTTTTCCACATCCTTCCTGTAGTGTGAGGCCCAAAACTGGACAGAGTACTCCAGATGAGGCCTCACCAATGTTGAATAGAGGGGAACGATCACATCCCTCGATCTGCTGGCAATACTCCTATGTATACATCCCAAAATGCCATTGGCCTTCTTGGCAACAAGGGCACACTGTTGACTCATATCCAGCTTCTCGTCCACTGTAACCCCTAGGTCCTTCTCTGCAGAACTGCTGCCTAGCCATTCGGTCCCTAGTCTGTAGCGGTGCATGGGATTCTTCCGTCCTAAGTGCAGGACTCTGCACTTGTCCTTGTTGAACCTCATCAGATTTCTTTTGGCCCAATCCTCTAATTTGTCTAGGGCCCTCTGTAGCCTATCCCTACCCTCCAGCGTATCTACCTCTCCTCCCAGTTTAGTGTCATCTGCAAACTTGCTGAGGGTGCAATCCACACCATCCTCTAGATCATTTATGAAGAACTTGAACAAAATCGGCCCCAGGACCGACCCTTGGGGCACTCCACTTGATACCGGCTGACAACTAGACATGGAGCCATTGATCACTACCCATTGAGCCCGACAATCTAGCCAACTTTCTATCCACCTTATAGTCCATTCATCCAACCCATACTTCTTTAACTTGCTGGCAAGAATACTGTGGGAGACCGTGTCAAAAGCTTTGCTAAAGTCAAGGAACAACATGTCCACCGCTTTCCCCTCATCCACAGAGCCAGTTATCTTGTCATAGAAGGCAATTAGATTAGTCAGGCATGACTTGCCCTTGGTGAATCCATGCTGACTGTTCCTGATCACTTTCGTCTCCTCTAAGTGCTTCAGAATTGATTCCTTGAGGACCTGCTCCATGATTTTTCCAGGGACTGAGGTGAGGCTGACTGGCCAGTTCCCAGGATCCTTCTTCTTCCCTTTTTTAAAGATGGGCACTACATTAGCCTTTTTCCAGTCGTCCGGGACCTCCCCCGATCGCCATGAGTTTTCAAAGATAAACTACCTCCCTACCTCCTTATGCACCAACCAGAGAATACGATCCCGCCCGCTATCTCCCTATACACCAACCAGAGAATACGATCCCGCCCGCTACCTCCCTATACACCAACCAGAGAATATGACCCTGCCCCCACCTCTCTATGCACCAACCAGAGAATACAATCCCACCCCCAACCTCCCTATGCACCAACCAGAGAGTTTAACCCCACCACTTGTCTCCCTGTGCATGAACCAGAGAATATGAATCTGCCCCCTTTCTAACCCCCTACTTCCTTATGCACTGCCCCCACCCCATCTCACTATGCAGCAGCCCTGCTGTCTACCACCCTGTGCATCAACCAGAGAATACAACCCCACCCATACCTCATTATGCACCAACCAGAGAATATGACCTCACCTCACTTCCCCAGAATAGGACCACACTGCCCACCTCCCTACAAGCCCATTCTGGTAATACACCCTCGCCCCCCCCACACCTCCCACTAAAAATATATGCCAACTCTCTCACAGCTCCACAGGCCCTACAGAGAACACAACCCCTACCCCTGCCACCCCTGTCCTTAAAAACACACACGTCAAGTTTAAGTTCAACTCTAATGTCGCCAACAACAACTAACACAGAAGTTGGCCGTGCTGTGAGCCCTGTTAGCTGGCACAACAGTTAATGTCATCACATAGAGTGGAATAACTGCTGGATTTTGTGATGGGCTGTACCCGCTCTTTGGGGTACCCAGGGGGAACTCTCTACACTGACAGCACCGTGTCCTATGCTGAGGAAGAAACTCCACTATCCTGCTTCCATTACAGTGCTTCACGCAGGTCCAGCAGAGCCTGGAGAAGTGAGGCTTGTTTGGCAACTGGGCTATACAACCTGCAGACCTTGCCCGAGTATGGCTTGGGCTGGGAAGCCCTGAGACTGGCCAGGTAGGTCTAAAACAGGGGTGGGGAACCTTTTTTCTATCATGGGCCACTGACCCACAGAAAAAATCAGTCACGGGCCACACAGCCCCGTAGGGGGCGCAGAGGCTCAGGCCTTCCCCTAGGCTCTGGGATGGGGCCAGAAATGAGGGGTTCAGGGTGAAGGAGGGGGCTCTGGGCTGGGTCAGGGGGTTGGGGTGTGGGAGGTGGTGAGGGGTCTGGCTGGGGGTGTGGGATCTGGGGTGATGCTCAGGCAGGAGGTTGGGGTGCAAGAGGGGGATCCGGTCTGGGGCAGGGGGTTGGGGTGCGGAAGGAGGTTTGTGGTGTGGGCTCTGGGAGGGAGTTTGGGTGCAGGATGGGGCTCAGGGCTGGGGCAGGGGGTTGAGATGCGGGTGGGGGTGCAGTGTCTGGGAGGGAGTTAGGGTGTAGGAGGGGGTTCCAATCTGGGGCAGGAGGTTCAGGGTGTGGGCTCTAGTCGGGCGGCGCTTATCTCAGGCAGCTCCTGGTCAGTGGCACGGTAGGGCTAAGGCCCTGCCTGCCCTGGCTCCGCGCTGCTCCCAGAAGCAGCTGCCATGTCCTGCTCCTAGGAGGGGCCAGGGGATTCTGCACGGCGCGCACTGCCCACACCCATGGGCACCATCCTCGCAGCTCCCATTAGCTGTGGTTCCCAGCCAATGGGAGCTATGGAGCCAGCATTGGGGGCGGGGGCAGCGAGCGGAGCTTCCCTGATCACCCTTGCTCCTAGGGGCCACAGGGACATGATGGTGGCTTCTGGGAGCTGCACAGAGCCAACTGGACTTTTAACAGCCTGGCAACCCCAACTTCCCCCTGCAGCGGGGCGAGCTGCGTGTTTGCGGCTCCAGCCCCATTGCAGGGTAGCTGAGGCTCAAAGCTTCTGGCCCGCAGCGAGGAGACTTACCATGGGCCGGATTAAATGAAGCAGTGGGCCGCATCTGGCCCTCAGGTTCCCCACCCCTGGTCTAAAATAAAGACTCATGGGCCAGTCTGAGACTGTGGAATAACTCCCACAGACGCTAAGGACCATCCCAGACTTCCCCACCCTCCTCTCCAAGTGTGCAGGGCACTTCTTCCAACCGCCTTCACCAACAGACCCACAGAGCAGCATGGGCATAGAGTAAAATTCTGCCAAAACAAAATATAGCACTGCACAGACAATTCTTCCCCGGGCAGAGGCTGGGGGAGAGAATGGACCATACGTGACTGAGGTCAGTCATGTTGCTTACTGCAGGACTGAAAGGCATTCAGATACTACAGCCGTGAGGGCAGCACAGGAACCTGAACAGAACACGGGGCTTGAGTCTCTATCCACAACCTTAACTGGTGAGGCCATCACTTCCCTACAAACTGTCCAAGAAGCGATCAATCTTTATTTATAATAGCAGTTAAAGAACCATTGCCAAATCTAGGCACACTAAAATCTATATACCCTCGAGTAACTACACATGGAACAGAGCTGCAGTCTTCCTGCATTTCCTGTCTGTCTTCTTAATGATGGTTTGGAGGATAGTTTTCAGTGGAATCTCTCCTTTTCATACTGGGTTCCTTACACTCTGACATTATGCTGAGCAATGGTCAGAGTACACGGAACCCTAAAGGAGATGATTTAATCTGAGTTTGTTTGAAGGGGATTTTTCGGAGAAAGGGGGTATGTTTTTGCTAACATCTTCCTGAGTGTGGCAGTGGTACTTTTAACTTTAAACAAACAAACAACAACAAAAGACAAGTGCAGACCAGGAAAACGACAAACACGTACCCTGAAAGACATCTATAAAATGCCAGATTTTTCAGTGATGGATCACTTCTGACAGCTCATCTGAAAATCCATGTTAAAGTCCAAAGACAAACATGCTCTAAATTTGTGAAATGGTATTTAAGTAACACAATGACCCTTCTTACTTAGTGCCTAGAGGAAAAAAATGTGTGTTCAGTGAAATTAAAATGCAGGTTATAGATGTCTCCAAGATGCTGCAATTTATGACTCAAAACGCAATTATTTCTAGTGCCTAGAGAGAAAGATATAGATCCTGCTGAATGTCAAACCAAACCAATATTCCAAACCAGCTTCATATTCAAGACATGATTAAACCCGATCAGAATAATAGAATAAAAGGTACTTTACTGTTTATAACAAGTCTATATGGGACAGAGATGTTGCCTGACAATCAATTATGGTTTTAGTATATAGAAAAATTATAGAAAAAGCAGAAGTCTGTAAATTACTTTTTAAAACCCATACAAAAATGTGGAAGGGAGTCCACCTAGAAGACAAAATGTTATCATAGAATCATAGTCTTTAAGGTCAGAAGGGACCATTATGATTGTCTAGTCTGACCTCCTGCACAACGCAAGCCACAGAATCTCACCCACCAACTTCTGTAACAAACCCCTAACTTATGTCTGAGCTACTGAAGTCCTCAAATCATGGTTTAATGACTTCAAGGTGCAGAGAATCCTCCAGCAAGTGACCCGGGCCCCATGCTGTAGAGGAAGGCAAAAAACCCCCAGGGCCTCTGCCAATCTGCCCTGGGGGGAAATTCCTTCCCGACCCCAAATATGGTGATCAGCTAAACCCTGAGCATGTGGGCAAGACTTACCAGCCAGACACCCAGGAAAGAATTATCTGTAGTAACTCAGATCCCACCCCATCTAACATCCCAAAACAGGCCATTGGGCATATCTACCGCTAGTAGTCGAAGATCAATTAATTGCCAAAATTAGGCTATCCCATCATATCATCTCCTCCATAAATTTATGAAGCTTTGTCTTAAAGCCAAATATGTCTTTTGACCCCACTGCTTCCCTTGGAAGGCTGTTCCAGAACTTCACTCCTCTAATGGTTAGAAACCTTCGTCTAATTTCAAGTCTAAACTTCCTGATGGCCACTTTATATCCATTTGTTCTTGTGTCCACATTGGTACTGAGTTTAAATAATTCTTCTCCCTCCATGGTATTTATCCCTCTGATATATTTATAGAGAGCAATCAGATTTCCTCTCAGCCTTCTTTTAGTTAGGCTAAACAAGCCAAGCTCCTTGAGTCTCCTTTCATAAGACAGATTTTCCATTCCTCGGATCATCCTAGTAGTCCTTCTCTGTACCTGTTCCAGTTTGAATTCATCCTTCTTAAACATGGGAGATCAGAACTGCACACAGTATTCCAGGTGAGGTCTCACCAGTGCCTTGTATAACAGTGCTAACACCTCCTTATCTCTACTGGAAATACCTCGCCTGGTGCATCCCAAGACCGCATTAGCTTATTTTCACGGCTATATCACATTGGCGGCTCAGTCATCCTGTGATCAACCAATACTCCAAGGTCCTTCTCCTCCTCTGTTAATTCCAAGTAATGTGTCCTCAGTTTATAACAGAAATTCTTGTTATTAATCCCTAAATGCATGATCTTGCACTTCTCACTATTAAATTTCATCCTATTACTATTACTCCAGTTTACAAGGTCATCCAGCTCTTCCTGTAATGATATCCCAGTTCTTCTCTGTATTGGCAATACCTCCCAGCTTTGTGTCATCCGCAAACTTTATTAGCACATTCCTTCCTTTTTGTGCCAAGTTCAGTAATAAAAAGATTAAATAAGATTGGTCCCAAAACCGATCCCTGAGGAACTCCACTAGTAACCTCCTTCCAGTCTGACAGTTCACCTTTGAGTGTGATCCGCTGCAGTCTCCCCTTTAAACCAGTTCCTTATCCACCTTTCAATTTTCACATTGATCCCCATCTTTTCCAATTTAGCTAATAATTCTCCATGTGGAACCGTATCAAATGCCTTACTGAAATTGAGGTAAATTAGATCCACTGCATTTCCTTTGTCTAAAAAATCTGTTGCCTTCTCAAAGAAGGAGATCAGGTTGGTTTGGCATGATCTACCATTTGTAAAACCATGTTGTATTTTGTCCCATTTACCATTGACCTCAATGTCCTTAACTACTTTCTCCTTCAAAATTTTTTTCCAAGACCTTGCATATTACAGATGTCAAACTAACAGGCCTGTAGTTACCCGGATCACTTTTTTTACCTCTTTTAAAAATAGGAACTATATTGGCAATTCTCCAGTCATACGTTACAACCCCTGAGTTTATAGATTGACTAAAAATTCTTGCTAATGGGCTTGCAATTTCATGTTCCAGTGCCTTTAATATTCTTGGTTAAAGATTATCCAGGCCCCCTGATTTAGTCTCATTAAGCTGTTCAAGATTGGCTTCTACCTCGGATGTGGTAATATCTACCTCCATATCCTCATTCCCATTTGTCGCCCTACCATTATCCCTAAGCTCCTCATTAGCCTTGTTAAAGACTGAGACAAAGTATTTGTTTAGATACTGGGCCATGCCTAAATTATCCTTAACCTCCATCCATCCTCAGTGTTTAGCGGTCCCATTTCTTCTTTCTTTGTTTTCTTCTTATTTATATGGCTATAGAACCTTTTACTATTGCTTTTAATTCCCTTTGCAAGGTCCAACTCTACATGGCTTTTGGCCTTTCTCACTTTATCCCTACATGTTCTGACCTCAGTAAGGTAGCTTTCCTTACTAATCCTTCCCATCTTCCACTCCTTGTAGGCTTTCTGCTTTTTTTTAATCACCTCTCCGAGATAGGTTTCAGAGTAGCAGCCGTGTTAGTCTGTATCTGCAAAAAGAAAAGGAGGACTTGTGGCACCTTAGAGACAAACACATTTATTTGAGCATAAGCTTTCGTGAGCTACAGCTCACTTCATCGGATGCATTCTGAGATACTTCCTCATCCAGCTTGGTCTACAACACCTGCCTATGAATTTTTTCCCCTTTCTTGGGATGCAGGCTTCTGATAGTTACTGCAACTTTGACTAAGTAATTCCGGGCCTCCTTCACCTTTAGATCCACAAGTTTGTCAGTCCAATCCACTTCCCTAACTAATTTCCTTAATTTTTTAAAGTTAGCATTTTTGACATCAAAAACCCGAGTCACAGATCTATTTTTGTTTATCCTTCCATTTAGTTTGAACTGAATTAGCTCGTGATCGCTCAAACTGAGGTTTTCCCCTACCATCATTTCTTCTATGAGGTGCTCACTGCTCACCAAAACCAAAACTAAAATGGCATCCTTTCTTGTCGGCCCAGCAACTATTTGGTGAAGGAATCCATCAGCTATCGCATCCAGGAAAATCTGAGCCCTATTATTATTACTAGCGCTTGTCCTCCAGTCTATATCTGGGAAGTTAAAGTCTCCCATGGTCACACAATTCCCATTAGTATTTACTTCTTTAAAAACATTAAAGAGGTCTCTATCCATATCCACATCGGATCCTGGCAATCTATAGCACACCCCAAGCACTATCCCAGGGGAGGAGCTAGTAGTTTTCTCCCCCAATTTGATTTTTGCCCAGACGGATTCTGTCTTATCCTTCCATCACTTCTTATTTCTTTACAGTCTACCTCATCACTGATCTACAATGCTACTCCTCCACCTTTGCCTTTATTCCTGTCTTTCCTAAACAGCACATACCCTTCAATACCTGTTCCTAGAGAAGGGCATGACGACTATTCCACCATGTTTCTGTTATCCCTATAATATCTGGTTTCACTTCCTGCACCAGTAGCTCTAGTTCCTCCATTGTATTACCTAGGTTCCTCACATTAGTGTACAAACATCTTAATTTTTGCAGTTTGGCTTCACTCACATTCTTTACCCAATTGGCAACAGACATTCTACCACCAATATTACCTATTAGATTGGTATGTATACTGCCCTTCTGCCTTATGTCCATTCTCCTACCCACGGCTGTATCCTTTCTTACTTCGTTTTCTTCCCTCTCAAAGAGAATAACTGGTGTGGAGATTACCTGGACATCTCCCACCCATCTCTCCTGAATTCGTAGTTTAAAGCTCTCTTGATCAGTTGTGCCATCCTCCATCCTAGAAGTCTATTTCCCTCCTTACTCAGGTGAAGTCCATCCCGAGAGAACAGTCCTCTGTCTATGAATGCTTCCCAGTGGCCATACATCCCAAAGCCCTCCTTATAGCACCACTGCTTGAGCCATCTGTTGATAGTCATAATCTTGTCACACCTTTGTTGCCCTTCTCTAGGAACAGGCAGAATCCCTCTGAAGATCACCTGAGCCTCGATTTCCTTTAGCGTCTTCCCCAGCCTGGCATAGTCTCCCTTGATACGTTCCAGCGAGAATCTAGTCGTATCATTTGTTCCCACATGAAGGATAATCAGTGGATTCTTTCCTGCTCCCTTTAGGATCTTCTTCAGCCTCAGGTCCACATCCCATATCTTAGTACCTGGCAGACAGCACACCCTTCTGTTCTCTGGATCAGCTCTTGTTACAGGCCTGTCTATTCTTCTCAGTCAGGAATCCCCAGTCACGTAGACCTGCCTTTTCCTGGCGATGGTGCAATTCTCCAGTATATCCCCTGTTTCCTCTGGCTGCAAGTCTTCTCAATTCCTATTGTCCCTTGCAATCCTCTGCAACCCATCCCATATCCTCCTGGGGCTCATATTTGGTGTTATCTCCATTGACTCTTGCCCTCTTCCAATAGGACTATCTGCTCTTCTTTTTCCTTGCCCTCTCACCTTCAGTGACCACCTGCTGAGCCCCTTCTTCATTTTCCAACTCCCAAAACCTGTTCCTGAGCTCTATTTCTCCTTCACTGCCCTGTCTTTTCCTCTGCCTGGTTCTCTTAGTCACATGCTTCCACTGTCCACTTTCCTCACCCAGCAGTATCCCCTCAGAGTGCTTCGGTCCTGCTTCCATCTGCAAGTCTGAGCTTTTCCCTTCAGCCTCCTCATGTCTTTGCTCCATCATCTGCTCGAACCCCCTTCTAAACTCAACCAGAGTCTCCATCTGCATCTCCAATCCTAGGATCTTCTCTTCCATCAGCTCTGTCATAAATATAAAGGAAAGGGTAAACCCCTTTAAAATCCCTCCTGGCCAGAGGAAAAATCCTCTCACCTGTAAAGGGTTAAGAAGCTAAAGGTAACCTTGCTGGCACCTGACCAAAATGACCAATGAGGAGACAAGATACTTTCAAAAGCTGGGAGGAGGGAGAGAAACAAAGGGTCGGTGTCTGTCTGTACGCTGCTTTTGCCGGGGATAGACCAGGAATGGAGTCTTAGAACTTCAGTAAGTAATCTAGCTAGGTATGTGTAATAATCATAGATTATGATTTCTTTAAATGGCTGAGAAAAGAACTGTGCTGAATAGAATGATTATTCCTGTCTGTGTGTCCTTTTTGTAACTTAAGGTTTTGCCTAGAGGGATTCTCTATGTTTTAAATCTAATTACCCTGTAATGTATCTACCATCCTGATTTTACAGGGGTGATTCTTTTACTTCTATTTACTTCTATTTCTATTAAAAGTCTTCTTGTAAGAAAACTGAATGCTTTTTCCATTGTTCTCAGATCCAAGGGTTTGGGTCTGTGGTCACCTATGCAAATTGGTGAGGAGTTTTACCAAACCTTCCCCAGGAAGTGGGGTGCAAGGGTTGGGAGGATTTTGGAGGGAAAGACGTGTCCAAACTACGTTTCCCAGTAAACCCAGTTAGAGTTTGGTGGTGGCAGTGGATATTCCAAGGACAAAGGATAAAGTTAATTTGTACCTTGGGGAAGTTTTAACCTAAGCTGGTGAAAGTAAGCTGAGGAGGTTTTCATGCAGGTCCCCACATCTGTACCCTAGAGTTCAGAGTGTGTGTGTGTGTGTGGGGGGGAACCTTGACAAGCTGTATCAGGCGGCACTTCATGCAGATGAAATTATTTTCAGGTACCCCCTCCAGGATCATGTACATGCCAGAGCTTCTTCATCCAGTCATCTTCATTGTGTCTTCCACTACTTGGGTCACTACCACTGCTGCCTCTGTGTCTGTCATAGCCTTCTCACCTAAGTCCTGTTAGTCTGGGAAACATAAACCAAACCAAACCACTCACATCTGCTGAGCCTCGATTTCCTTTAGCATGAACAACAAGCACGAAAACACTACCAGAACACCATACACCCCCTTCACTAGCCTGTCTGTTCCTTTGCCTAGCTCTTAATCTTCCCCCCAAACTCCTCTTTCAAACTCTCCTGTTTACAGCTCTGTTTGCTGGCTTCTGGCTTTATCTGATGGATAAAGATATTATCCATTTAAAAGAGGGTGAATTAGCATGTCTACCAACCATCTTCCCCAGGAGGCAGGGATCCAAAGACTGGCAGACATCTATTGTACTAGCTACTTTCCAAAGGAGGTTTTGGGGGTAAGACTGGAGACAGGAAAATGTGGGAACCTTTCAGAACTCTAGAGGAGGGGATGTTAGCAGAATGATGGATAGATAAACACTGCGTGGGGAACTGAGATCAGTTAGTTTCCTCCAGATGATATGATAACGGCCTTTAGCACTGTGGAGATGAGCTGGCTGAAAGGCCTGAAAGACCTGCTGGGTGGGTGATGAAAAGGAGAAAGATCTCTACCAGCCAGGGTGATGCTATCTTGTGTTGGCATGGCAAAAGAAGTCAGGCAATGGATTGATTTCACAAGATGTAAGATTGTCTTTCCTCTCTAACTAATCTAAAGATGCCTGATCTGTACAAGATGTCCGATGAGGTATCTTGTGCTAAACTGTTTATTTTTATTTTAATATGAGTTTTTTCTCACTTTTTAAATAAATCTTTTTAAACTCAATTATTTGATTTCTGGATTGTTGGTCGAGTGATTTCCCGCAGACGGGCCCAAAACTGTTGGCCTCTATGAAGAGGTAGTGAAGGGTAAGCAGAGGCTTGTCGAAAATTTCCCATCCACACTGTTTTTTGAAGGAAAATTGGTTTTCAACAAAACTTTTTCTTTTTTTTTGCTAAAACTGCCTGCTCCCACAGATTATTTTGTAAAAAGCAAAGCATCTCAAAACTGAAATATTTCTATTTGGATATCTCACCGTGGTGCCCCATGGGAGCTGTAGTTCAGTTTCCTCATGTGTCTGTTCTCCTCTATGGGCTAGGCTCCCCACCTGGACTACATGTCCCATGATGCATAATAGCTAGGTACTCCCATGATGCAACTACATCCGCCCACCATGAGTGGAGACCATAGTGTATCATGGGAGATGTAGTCTGACGAGGGAGTCTGGCCTATAAAGGAGATTGGAACATTAGGCACTGGAACTATAACTCCTATGAGGCACCTGGGAAGAATTTCCAAATCAAAATATTTTGGCTTTCAATCTTTTGCCAATTTTTTCAGTGGGAAATTTTGATGGAAACTATTTTTTGGTTTGGTTTTGTGGAAATTTTCCATGACAAAAAAAAAAAATCTCATTTTCTGACCAGTTCCAATAAAGAGTTTATGGAGTCTCAACCCCCTTTCGACATCTTAGTCAAAGGGACACAGACAGAGGTTTCTCTGCCATTAAGGCATGTTCAGAAGCTGAAGGAGCCAAAGGAGGAATCCAGAACTGATGGGGGATGAATGACAATCTATGCCCTGGTCTACACTAGGACTTTAGGTCGAATTTAGCAGCGTTAAATCGATTTAAACCTGCACCCGTCCACACAATGAAGCCCTTTATTTCGACTTAAAGGGCTCTTAAAATCGATTTCCTTACTCCACCCCTGACAAGTGGATTAGCGCTTAAATCGACGTTGCCGGCTCGAATTTGGGGTACTGTGGACACAATTCGATGGTATTGGCCTCCGGGAGCTATCCCAGAGTGCTCCATTCTGACCGCTCTGGACAGCACTCTCAACTCAGATGCACTGGCCAGGTAGACAGGAAAAGAACCGCGAACTTTTGAATCTCATTTCCTGTTTGGCCAGCGTGGCAAGCTGCAGGTGACCATGCAGAGCTCATCAGCACAGGTGACCATGATGGAGTCCCAGAATCGCAAAAGAGCTCCAGCATGGACCGAACGGGAGGTACGGGATCTGATCGCTGTTTGGGGAGAGGAATCCGTGCTATCAGAACTCCGTTCCAGTTTTCGAAATGCCAAAGCCTTTCTGAAAATCTCCCAGGGCATGAAGGACAGAGGCCATAACAGGGACCCGAAGCAGTGCCGCGTGAAACTGAAAGAGCTGAGGCAAGCCTACCAGAAAACCAGAGTGGCGAACAGCCGCTCTGGGTCAGAGCCCCAAACATGCCGCTTCTATGATGAGCTGCATGCCATTTTAGGGGGTTCAGCCACCACTACCCCAGCCGTGTTGTTTGACTCCTTCAATGGAGATGGAGGCAATACGGAAGTAGGTTTTGGGGACGAAGAAGATGATGATGAGGAGGAGGTTGTAGATAGCTCACAGCAAGCAAGCGGAGAAACCGGTTTTCCCGACAGCCAGGAACTGTTTCTCACCCTGGACCTGGAGCCAGTACCCCCCGAACCCACCCAAGGCTGCCTCCTGGACTCAGCAGGCGGAGAAGGGACCTCTGGTGAGTGTACCTTTTAAAATGCTATACATGGTTTAAAAGCAAGCATGTGAAAGGATTACTTTGCCCTGGCATTTGCGGTTCTCCTAGATGTAGTCCTAAAGCCTTTGCAAAAGGTTTCTGGGGAGGGCAGCCTTATTTCGTCCTTCATGGTAGGACACTTTACCACTCCAGGCCAGTAACACGTACTCGGGAATCACTGTAGAACAAAGCATTGCAGTGTATGTTTGCTGGCATTCAACCAAAATCCGTTCACGCGGTGGGAGGAGGCAAAATGCGACCTTGTAACGAAAGCACATGTGCTATGTATGTAATGTTAACAGCAAGGTTTACCCTGAAAGAGTGTAGCGACTGTTTTATAAAATGTGTCTTTTTAAATACCGCTGTCCCTTTTTTTTTCTCCACCAGCTGCATGTGTTTCAATGATCACAGGATCTTCTCCTTCCCAGAGGCTAGTGAAGCTTAGAAAGAAAAAAAAACGCACTCGCGATGAAATGTTCTCCGAGCTCATGCTGTCCTCCCACACTGACAGAGCACAGACGAATGCGTGGAGGCAAATAATGTCAGAGTGCAGGAAAGCACAAAATGACCGGGAGGAGAGGTGGAGGGCTGAAGAGAGTAAGTGGCGGGCTGAAGAGAGTAAGTGGCGGGCTGAAGACAGGGCTGAAGCTCAAATGTGGCGGCAGCGTGATGAGAGGAGGCAGGATTCAATGCTGAGGCTGCTGCAGGACCAAACCAGTATGCTCCAGTGTATGGTTGAGCTGCAGCAAAGGCAGCTGGAGCACAGACTGCCACTGCTGCCCCTCTGTAACCAACCGCCCTCCTCCCCAAGTTCCATAGTCTCCACACCCAGACGCCCAAGAACGCGGTGGGGGGGCCTCCGGCCAACCAGCCACTCCACCACAGAGGATTGCCCAAAAAAAAGAAGGCTGTCATTCAATAAATTTTAAAGTTGTAAACTTTTAAAGTGCTGTGCTTAAAGTGCTGTGTGGCATTTTCCTTCCCTCCTCCACCACCCCTCCTGGGATACCTTGGTAGTCATCTCCCTGTTTGTGTGATGAATGAATAACGAATGCATGACTGTGAAGCAGCAATGACTTTATTGCCTCTGCAAGCAATGATTAAAGGGAGGAGGGGAGGGTGGTTAGCTTACAGGGAAGTAGAGTGAACCAAGGGGCGGGGGGTTTCATCAAGGAGAAACAAACAGAACTTTCACACCGTAGCCTGGCCAGTCATGAAACTGGTTTTCAAAGCTTCTCTGATGCGTACCGCGCCCTCCTGTGCTCTTCTAACCGCCCTGGTGTCTGGCTGCGCGTAACCAGCAGCTAGGCGATTTGCCTCAACCTCCCACCCCGCCATAAACGTCTCCCCCTTACTCTCACAGATATTGTGGAGCACACAGCAAGCAGTAATAACAGTGGGAATATTGGTTTCGCTGAGGTCTAAGCGAGTCAGTAAACTGCGCCAGCGTGCCTTTAAACGTCCAAATGCACATTCTACCACCATTCTGCACTTGCTCAGCCTGTAGTTGAACAGCTCCTGACTACTGTCCAGGCTGCCTGTGTACGGCTTCATGAGCCATGGCATTAAGGGGTAGGCTGGGTCCCCAAGGATACATATAGGCATTTCAACATCCCCAACAGTTATTTTCTGGTCTGGGAATAAAGTCCCTTCCTGCAGCTTTTGAAACAGACCAGAGTTCCTGAAGATGCGAGCATCATGCACCTTTCCCGGCCATCCCACGTTGATGTTGGTGAAACGTCCCTTGTGATCCACCAGAGCTTGCAGCACTATCGAAAAGTACCCCTTGCGGTTTATGTACTCGGCGGCTTGGTGCTCCGGTGCCAAGATAGGGATATGGGTTCCGTCTATAGCCCCACCACAGTTAGGGAATCCCATTGCAGCAAAGCCATCCACTATGACCTGCACATTTCCCAGGGTCACTACCCTTGATATCAGCAGATCTTTGATTGCGTGGGCTACTTGCATCACAGCAGCCCCCACAGTAGATTTGCCCACTCCAAATTGATTCCCAACTGACCGGTAGCTGTCTGGCGTTGCAAGCTTCCACAGGGCTATCGCCACTCGCTTCTCAACTGTGAGGGCTGCTCTCATCTTGGTATTCATGCGCTTCAGGGCAGGGGAAAGCAAGTCACAAAGTTCCATGAAAGTGCCCCTACGCATGCGAAAGTTTCGCAGCCACTGGGAATCGTCCCAGACCTGCAACACTATGCGGTCCCACCAGTCTGTGCTTGTTTCCCGAGCCCAGAATCGGCGTTCCACAGCATGAACCTGCCCCATTAGCACCATGATGCATGCATTGTCAGGGCCCATGCTTTCAGAGAAATCTGTGTCCATGTCCTGATCACTCACGGGACCACGCTGACGTCGCCTCCTCGCCCGGTATCGCGTTGCCATGTTCTGGTGCTGCATATACTGCTGGATAATGCGTGTGGTGGTTAATGTGCTCCTAATTGCCAAAGTGAGCTGAGCGGGCTCCATACTTGCCGTGGTATGGCGTCTGCACAGGTAACTCAGGAAAAAAGGCGCGAAATGTTTGTCTGCCCTTGCTTTCACGGGGGGGGGAGGGAGGGAACGGGGGGATGACGATATGTACCCAGAACCACCCGCGACAATGTTTTAGCCCCATCAGGCATTGGGATCTCAACCCAGAATTCCAATGGGCAGCGGAGACTGCGGGAACTGTGGGATAGCTACCCACAGTGCAACGCTCCGGAAGTCGACGCTTGCCTCGGTACTGTGGAAGCGCTCCGCCGAGTTAATGCACTTAATGCACTTAGAGCATTTTCTGTGGGGACACACACACTCGAATATATAAAACCGATTTCTAAAAAACCGACTTCTATAAATTCGACCTAATTTCGTAGTGTAGACATACCCTATATGACATCATGGATAAGGAAGAAGAGAAGTTCAGCAAGAAATAGGGCTGTGTTTCTGCACTGTTGATAGTAGCAGAAATCACAGCTCAACATGTTCTCATGGCTCCAAGACCTTTCCATAAGTATCCACAGAGCAGATGGTAGCATTGAGCCTTTTCGTTATTTCAGTCAAAGTGCTAGGAAAGGCACAGTCCACTTAGCACTATACAAACATCACAAGACTATGGGATCCATTTGTTCACACAGTCTAGCAGGAGATGATGGTGCATTACTTAAAACAAAACAGCAGCTATGAACAGCAAATCCCCGCTGATACCGACAATAAACAGGTTTATGAATTCTTAAATGGCAGAGAGGAGCATTTCTTGTGACAGCATGGTGTGCAATCTCTCAAGGCTTACAGATCACTATACAGGCACCAAGCTGGCATATAGGACCAGAGCATCCCTTGATTTTAGAGCGCAAGGGAGAAACAAAACAAAAACCTACCAATGTGACATATGCCATCATGTGCCAGCAATGCCCCTCTGCCATGTACACTGGCCAAACTGGACAGTCTCTATGCAGAAACATAAATGGACACAAATCTGACATAAGGAATTATAAACATTCAAAAACCAGTCAGCGAACACTTCAATCTCCCTGGTCACTCAATAACAGACCTAAAAGTGGCAATTCTTCAACAACAAAAATTCAAAAACAAACTCCAATGTGAAAGTGCAGAACTGGAATTAATTTGCAAACTGGACACCATCAAATTAGGCCTGAATAAAGACTGGGAGTGGTGGGGTCATTACAAAACCTAATTTCCACCGTACTAATTTCTCCCTACTGTTACTCACACCTTCTTGTCAACTGTTTGAAATGGGCCACTCTCATTACCACTTCAAAAGTAATTTTTCCTCCTGGTACCCCCATTGAATTGTCTCATTAGACTGACCTACTACTTGGTAAGGCAACTCCCATCTTTTCATGTACTCTGTATATATACCTGCTACTGTATTTTCCACTCCATGCATCTGATGAAGTGGGTTTTAGCCCATGAAAGCTTATGCCCAAATAAATTTCTTAGTCTCTAAGGTGCCACAAGGACTCCTCGTTGTTTCTGTAAAATCACTAAGGACTTTACTGTTGGTTTTACATGGAAGGGTGCTGCAGTGATGGGCAGCAGTATAAATTCCTAAGGGTTCACTGACACTGTGAGAGTAGACCTGCAGCATGGCCAGGGCTGGCTTCTGGCTCGGGCTGCCGGGCTATACAATGGGAGTGTAGACACTCAGCCAGAGACCCCACAATGTGGGAGGATGTCTGTGCCCGGTCTGAGCCCAAATACATATGCTGCTATTTTTAGCCCCACGCCCTGGCTCTGAGACTTGGTGCCGCAGGTGTTTTATCACATTGTAGACATGCCTCAAGATAGACAGCCTGGTGTAGAACACTGGTGTAAATTTGGCCCACGGGCATGGAAAGGGAGCAGCAGAGCCAAACAAGCATCTTCCCCCAAGCCTGCGGACACCTCTGCAGGCACACAATGTATGTTCAGGCGGCCACACTTCTGGAGGAGGCGGGATGGTTCCAAGGGCAAGCTGCTTTGTGCAGCATCAACCTACGGCAAACTCAGAGTGACACCCACATGTTCAGCAACCCCTCCCACTCTGCACCACCATGCATGGGAAGGGGACATGGCCCAGGTCAAAGAGATCAGCTAGTGGCAGTGGCATGGCGTCTCAGCGAGCCATGCTACACAGCAGTGTTGCAGACAGGGGTGAAAGTAAAATGCAGCTCTTACCGGTACAGGACAGCTCTGGCCTCCCCGGAAGGGGCGGGGCCTTGGTTGGAAGGGGCAGGGCTGGGGGATCAGTGTCCCCCAGCCAGTCCATCTGCGCTCCCTGGCTCGTGCCGCCCGGGGTTCCAGCAGTGATTTATAGGGCCCAGGGTTCCAGCTGGTGCTGCCACAGTAGCGGCCAGAGCCCCAATCCCTTTCAAATTGTGGCCCCAGAGCAGCTACTTCTTTCCCCCTCCCCCACCGTCGGCAGCTGGGGGGCAAAAGGGGCAGGATGTTAAAGCACTGCCGCGGCAGCACTTTAACGTCGCTGCCCCTTCTGCAACCCCCATCGGCAGCCCTGCCAGGTCGTCGCTGCCCCTTTTGTGCCTCCCCGTTAGCGGCCCTGCTGGGAGGGACCCGGCAGGGCTGCTGATGGAGGGGCGCATCAGGGGCAGCGACTTTAAAGTCAGCGGTACAGGCAGGTACTGGCAGCTACCTTTTACCGGTACGCTGTACCAGTCCCTACCCCCTTACTTTCACCTCTGATTGCAGAGCAGCACAGAGGTTCTGGCTCTCAGCGGTGTCCCTGGCAGGCAAATCCTGCAGACCCCAAGACATACCACTCACCCCACCCCCTCCGTGGGCCTGGTTGCAGAGAGGTGGTAGGATTAACCTTAATTTTCCACAATCATTCATGGGGACGGGATGGCACAGCAAACTCTGGGCCACTTAGTTCAAAAGGCCACAGAACTGCCAGTTAAACTCTGGCCTAAATATTCAAAAGATTTTGGGTGTCCATCCTGAAAGACAATAATGCAATATTACATACCCAGCCTCGTTCAGGACAAAAAGCACGGACGGAGTGCTAGGCACTGCAGTTGGTAAATCTTAATATACACTGCCTAGGAACGATGCACACAAACGAAATACCTTGAAATCTTTTTTCCCCAACAAATGTGGCTATTGATTTCCCTTTGATCTTTGTTTTATGCTAAACCTGGAGCCCGGGTTTCTCTGCCAAGGAATCTCTGCCAAGCAAAATGTTTTCCATCTTTTGGAATGTCAGGTTTAATCTGGGGATGGCAGAAGTGATGAAACTGGAGTTCTGGGTAACAGAACTGTAAAGTTGTCAGAGATGCGTTTACAGGCGAGGTTTTACTTTTGGCCTCCACAGCTGAATTATCCCATTGGGGCATGTCAAGCAACTCTGGCAGGCAAGACTGAGAGATGTTTCGTCAGAATCTATTCGATGCGTGCACACCCCCCTTTGAGCACAGATGCCATATGACTATTTGGGAAGCATAGGGATGTCATCTCAGGCTTTATACGAGTACGCTGTGCTTAAATAAGAACTCATCGAGGTCTCAGATAATGCCTGAGGCTAAGACAGACTTATGTTGCAATTAATATTGTTCTTCCTATAAACTAGAAATGCAGAGGGTCCCATCTGCACATTAATCAAACGCTCCAGTCAAGCAGCTATATAATATATAGTACTGCTAATACAAACACCTCACTTCATTCAGGTTTCCTTGGAGCTGGACAAGACTGGATATTGTGGTGTATTGAAAAACATGTTAAAATTATATGCGATCACTTAAAATTCTCAGAGGGTTTTCTGGTTCTACTTGCAGACTAGAAGGCTCTGTAGGGAAGAATGCAATCTGGATCTAACAGCACTCAGTTTACAAAGAGCCAGGCTAGAAAAAGGTGGAGTTGAGTAGTGCCTTCTGCCTTAGAGAGCAGCCTGCTTTGTCTCTCCCTGTTTTTGGTTCTAGTGTGTTAAGGTTCTTGATTTTAAGTAGTGTTATGCTGCGACTTCCCACAGGGTATTTCATGTTTGTATCTAACTTTTGTGTTTTTAAGCCATGAACACATCAGCTATGCTCTTTTGAAGTTTCAATAAACACAGAATTACCGGTGCCTCTCTGTATGAGAATTCAGACCCACATGTTCTCTCCTTCAAGACCATTTCAGTTCCAGCAGCACAAAGAGAGATGTATGCAAGAATAATACATTCAATTGAATAAGAGGCATTACCATTTCCTTCATATTCGGGCAATCAGCCACTCACTGTAATCACATATTGGTGCAACCATTTATTTGACTGGTGAGTACTTATGGAGGGTCCTTATAGCCAATATAAATCACTATACAGCTATCACTGCCATTTAGCATTGGTTGAGTGGGTATTTAAAAAGAAATACCGTGCTAATATTCCGGTAGCAATTGGTAAACTATAATTGTCGGGCTCAAAATATTTGAGATGGGTGCTGGCACATAAATTAAGCAAATTGGTTACACTCTATACGAGTCCCCTCCAGCACTAATTACCTAGAAGGGATAATGAAAGGATGGGAGAACAACATGGCAATAGAAGCTGTTAAGAGAACTGCTTTGTTGTATTAGACATTCTGCTCTCAAGGACACTGCTTAGAGTCACGGCCGCGCTAGCTATCTCTGTGCTTCGTTTCCCCAAGTGCAGATATACCTAATGATCCAGCGGACACTAACAATAAGTCTTGCTTCTTTTTAAGAGGTACCGGGGAGTTGACTTATTTTAACTTGCAAAAGAAAATGTGAGCAAGATCAGAAAGTCACCACTCACCCAGCTCTCTCATTTCATTTAGGTCAGTGGGTTTTGGAGGACAACACAGACTCAGGAGGGGTTGTGTCGCTGCCTACCCTGTAACCTTGAGTGCCTCGCCATACCTGGCTCCCCACCTGGGATGTCCACAACCACTCCACCAGCATGCAGGTCACACCCTGAGTGTCTGTGTGCTAGAGAGGCCTAGGTCAACAGCCCCCTAGTCCCACCCACTCTAGCTTCCACCAGCCTTCATCACAACCAGCAGGGTGACTCCAACACACTTTCAGACCTGGATTGTCCCAAAACCGCGTGTGCTGAAGTGTCCAGCCCTCTCCTGGATTGTTCAGAGAAATAGTAAGGGTGTTTGTTCCTCAACATCACAGGTTATTAATTTCACTAGAGTAAATTCACCTTCCATTTAAACACAGCACTGAGCTGGTTTAGAGTAAAAAAATAAAACAAATGTATTAACAAGAGGACACAGGTGAAGGGATGCTAAGTGAAGGGAATTACGTTAGAAAGGGTTACAAGCAAAACAAAAGTGCATCTAAAAGTCTAAAGTTTAAGGTATGATCTTTGCCTATGCATGTTTCTCACCCATAATCAGTTCCCAGAGACTTCAACCCCCCTTTGGTTGAAGGACCCATCTTTCTCTGTTCATGTGTCTCTCTAGTGATGGATGCCAAAAATGGGTTCTCCCCTCACTTATATTTTCCAAAGTTCAATGACCTTGTTTCAAGAGGCAGGATGACCTTGTGCTGTCTTTCCCTTCCTGTGAGCTTCCCACCCCCTGTATGTAAATGGCGCTTCCATTGGTTCCGATTCCACCAAGTTTCATTTACATAGGAAACAGACAGATTGCTGTGATATTCCCTCCTGTCTAGGCAGACTGTATAGACTAATATCGATGAGCATCCATAATTCCTTATATAGCGTTAATACATACAGTTCACAATGATATTGATCACCAGTGTGATCATTAGCTGTCAGAAAAGACCTCACTCTATACACTTCTATAATACAGTAATATTCTATACAAACAGTTGTTTCAGTTGTATATCACTTGAGGTTAAGCACAGGCACTGACTTTGTCATTTTCCCGGGGGTGCTTAACCGCAGCTCCACCCCAGGCCCCGTCCCTACTCCACCCTTTCTGCCAATGCCCCACCCCTGCCCCACCTCTTCCCACCCCCATTCTTCCCCCCGAGCATGCGCTGCCCTCACTCCACCCCCCTCCCCACAGTGCCTCCTGCCCGCCACTGAACAGCTGATCAGAGCGGGAGTGAGGTGCAGAGGGCGCGGGAGGAGCTGATTGGTGGGGCCCACCAGCAGGTGGGAGGAGCTGGAAGGGAGCGGGAGGAGCTGACCGGCAGGGTCCACCAGCGGGCGGGAGGCACGGGGGGGGGGAGGAGAAGAGGAGTGGGACCGCTATTTTTTCCCATGGGTGTTCCCACACCTATGAGGTTAAGACCCCTTCTCCCATCGTTAAAGACCAATGCACCTTTGAAATGTACTCTCTGAAAAGTAAAAACCCAGAGCAAGCTTCTCTGTCCCCAACTTGTTAGCTTGATGAGTCTGTTTACGCAATAAGTATTCTCATTGTCTTTCAAAGTAACTCTCAGGAGGGGAAAACACAGTCCTTTGTCCAGTGCAGATCTGTATACCATAATCTCTTTAGTCATCATTTTAGCATATAGTCATAACTCTTAAGACCACCGTGTACACACATCACACAAGAATATTAACAACCAGGAAGTTATTAGTTTTCAGATGACACCTCACAAGGCACGTTTTGTACAAAGATCATCATAATAGTGTGTAGGGTGTGAATACAGGGGAGCTTAGTGTCACAGTATTGATCTTTATTTTAACCCTGCTGACAGCAGTGGAGTGCCACCAGGGCTGAATTTGATCTGCCATGCTTAATTGACAGGGCATTCCTACTTTACCAGTCCTCCTGAGATGAAGTCTAAGTTGTTCCTGTCAGGACAGCCACAGGTCAGTTACAGGAGAAGTAGAATATCTGAATTCTCTCGCTGTCTTGCTCACACTCAGACGCACAAGTATTCATGCAAACATGAATATCTTTTAAATGAAATTTTGGATACACAGAACATTGCTCATTGATTGGATGGCAACGTTTGTGGGTGTGTCTTTTAGAGGGTTTTCTGATACTCCGCTGCAAGTGCCGGGGTCTTTTATACACAATTCCTTCTGATTATAGAAATTAAGGCCTCAGCACAATCAAAATGAACTGTGCAAAATTCGGCAGCTGTACAACGCCCTAGGGTTTCTTCACATTCTGTAACTAGATGGGTTAATGTGCGAAGTGGGACTGTTCTTGTGGCATGCTGAAGAGTGGTCTTTTCAGATTGCTGACTAAGCGGTGTCAGACCTGATCAAGTGCTTGGAGGAAAGATTTGGCTCATGGAAAGTGCAGATGGAGCAGGAAGTGCAGTACCAATGCTGACGCAGTCGGTAGCAGTCTTCCTTTTCAGCCAGGGCTCTATGGGCTGGTCTACAATACAGAGTTAGGTCGATGTAAATCTGACTCTAAGTGTGTACATTAAAACGTAGCTCCCACTGATGTAACTCACCCACTATAACGACACTCCCGGGAGAGGTGTAGCGCTTAGGTCGATGTAGGCAGGTTGACGCAGCTTCAGTGTAGACACCGCATTGCTTACATCGTCTGTTGTTGTCTTTCAGAAACCATCTCACAATGCCCCACATTGGCAATTAAATGGGTGCAAGTGACACAAGGCGCGTCGCATGGACACGTAAAACCGATTCAATTACTGTGGTGGCTGCACATCGACATGTCCTGAGCCTTATTCCTGAGCCTCTGTGGTTATGCAATATCCAGAAGCCCTTTAAAAGGTGTTAGAATATGGCCAGAAGGCTGGCATTAACTCAGGTAATAATTACAATCTGTCTTCATAAATTCTCCTTGTGATTTCATTCAATACACTCTTCTTTCACGTACTGATCTGGCCCTCCCTGCACTATAGTATCTGAACACCCCACAAGGTTTTATGTATTTATCCATAGGCACCAACTCCACGGGTGCTCCAGGGCTAGAGCACCCATGGGAAAAAAAACAGTGGGTGCTCAGCACTCACCAGACATAGCTGTTTGGTGGCTCGGGGAGGGGCTTGGGGGAGGGTGGAGAGCAGCGGTGGGAAGAGGTGGAGTAAAGGCAAGACCTTGGGGGAAGGAGTGGAGTGGGGGGGGGCCTCGGAGCAGAGCAGGGGTGGAGCACCTAGGGGGAAAACTAGAAGTCGGCACCTATGTCCTCACAACACCCCATTGTACAGATGGGGAACTGAGGCAATGAAAGGCTAAGTGATTTGTCCAAGGTCACTCAGACTGTGGCAGAGCAGGGAATCGAGCCCAGGTCTTGCAAGTCTTGAGTTAGTGCCCAAGCTACTGATAAGTAGCATTCCTGCTATACTTCCAGCCTGGAGATGGCTGCATTTCAGGGACCTAAGAGACCTCTGTTACACACAGGCTGCAGAGCAGTTTAAAATCTGTCGGGATGGAAGATGAGGTTATAGTGGCTCTGGGGAGAGCTGGAGGGAGTGTGCATTGTGAATATGTGGATCTATAAATATGTATTTAGGTTCCTGATGTTGCCGGGTGTATGTAGAAATGTTCATTCACACTGCAGCAGGACGTGTTGATTCTGCCTCACGCAAGAATGGGCATGTTGATGCCATTGTATTTTCCTGCCCTGGAGACCTTTAGCTATTAAAATAGCCACAGATTTTGCAACAAGAGCCCTCTGGATCCTTCAGCACTAAAACACATTCAAATACCCCCAACACAGAATAGGAGTGCAATGAGATCAGATCACCAGTGACAAGGGAGGATGAAACTTATCGACTTAAAATGTTAACACTAACAACCAGCCCTTTGTAATCTCACTGGCTTTTCAACTGCTTGGCCCCGGAGTCCTTCTCCAAGGGGCACTGAACACCAATATCTGTATTTTAGCAACAAGGGCAGCTGCACCAATGCTAAGTTCAGGGCTCAGGGGTTTTAACTGTGTGCAGACAAGGACACACAACCCTGAGCCTTGACTGTATCAGCATTGAAACCATTGTTAGGGCAGCTGCACCAGGCCTGGAATACAGGCACTCATTTGACTAGCGCTGTGTTGTGTGACCTTGCGGTGTCCTTCTTGGCGGGTTAGCACAAGCAGGTGTTGTCCCTGAAATGATGACGTAGACATGAGCCCAGTCACTGCAGACCCTGTAGTTATTACTGCAAGAGGAGAAAGAGGCAGCTAGCCTCGGTAACCATATAGATAAACAAGTCCGTTTAAATACCAAGGAGCATTAATTCTCAACAACAATTAGGTGAGGGAGGATGTTAATGAATGGTTAGAGAGCAGGGAAGTTCTTTTCTCTGCAAAGAATGTGTAGCTCTGAATAGTTACTGAAAAAGACCAACCTTCCGAGATTCAGGACCATTATCAGATGTATTGTTTTATATGGACGTGAGACTAGGCACTTACTAAGACGGAAGAAATGGCAGCGAAGTACCTTCAGAAATCAAGTGTTGAGACCAACTTTTGGGCCAGTAAGGGAGAATGACGGGTGGAGAAGATCTAGCAGCGAACTGCAGGAGGCTATCGAGAACTGAGTAGAGTCAGTGTAGTTCAATCCCAATGTCTCCAGGGGGCAGCACGTGCGGTTAGGATGACAGAAGACAGACCAGCTAAGCATCTCTTGGAAGAACATCCTCAGGATGTCCGAATTCGTGTCTGACCAAGAGAGGGTAACACTGAGCAAGACTAATGAGCTCCTCATATGAATTACCATCAATGAGAAAAATATGCCCTTAACAGAAACAAGTGGGGGCAGCTGTGGGAGCAGGCAAACACCTCCACGGTCCACAGAGCCTTGACGGAATTGTTACACTCTTTCCTCTGACCAGAAATGAAACGAGCAATGAAACAATGCAGACTCCTCATTCTTCAGAGAAGCTCCGCTGCGCAAAGGATCTGCCGCAGAATTTTGTCACTCACAGATTGGTCTTTCATTCACACAGATTTTGCACCTGTGAGTAATGAATGTTTTTCAGCAGCCATTCATTGCTGTATCCATGGGACTCCCAATGCATTATTACTGCAAGAATACACATTCTGCAGCTCATAATCACCTGGATTAATTAACAGCTGCAATTCCTTTCACGCATATTAGGGTTTGGGGATGGCATTGATGCCCTAATACCCCAACCCGTGTCCTTGCCTACAGTGCTAGGGCATCTGGAATAATGACCTTTTTCTTTGGTCCATTTGCTGGTCAATTCTTACACCTGTGCTTCAGTTTCAGGTTGACCAATTTAAGAATCAAGTATTTATGTGGTACTTTGTCAGCCGCCTCCCTGACATCCTCTCAGAAAAAAAGAAATTAGTCCAATCTGGCATGATGAGATTGTCCATTTACAATTCCAGTTCATCAAACACCTTTCATTACTTCAGACCCTATTAAAATGATGCAGTCTAACCAGTTCACCCATTTTCCCTTCATAACAGTGGGGAAACATCAGCCTTCCTTAAAGCCTCTATTACTGTCCATCTACTGGCACAACTGAATCTATACAGGACATCAACAGTATTGTCAAGTAGGTTTTCAGATACCAAAGAACAGAACAGAACAGATCCCAAGACATTCTTTGTATTCTAGGGTACAAATTCATACCTTCCAACATCCCCTAACAAAAAAAATTGAAAAAGTGAAATAGCATGAATTTAAATAAATTTACATATTTTTGCATAAATCCAGGCACAAATTATTATAACCACTTGCCTAAGAATTGTGTCTTTTGAGCCTGACTGTGGATAATCTCCATTGTGGGGAGCAGAAGATGATTTAAAAACATTTTAGAACCAAGGTCATTTCTTCAAACCCACAAATAACCCCTTATTTTAGATCAAATCCCCAGTCCCTTCTTTACAGAGGCACTGAGCTCAACACCAGAGAAATCAGTAGATTGGGTGTTTTTCCATGGAAAGATCCCCAAACCAGCAGCCTGCTTGGAAAAGAAGTATGCTTGGCAGCTTTGCACCATCCTGGCTTGCTGGTTTACGACAGCAGAGAAAGGAAGGTGTTTGAAGTTTTGCAAGTCCGATGCCAACAAGGGTTATTCACTGACAAAAAAAAAAAAAAAAAAAACATTGTTCACGCAGAGTAGGTGGCCCAGTGGTATCTTGTGCTCTTCCAGAATGTCAAGTTGCAACACTTGGACCTTGGAAAACCAGACTTCCCCCAGAGCGGCAGATCTGCGCTCATAACTCAGATCCCAGCTGACACATGGGAAGCATGGAAAAGGGACTCAGATCCCTTCCCATCCCCAACCCAAGGGACAGGGACCTGAAGATGCTGGCACAAATGAGGGTTCAGGGATAGGGATTCAGACCTGCCCCAGAAGGGTAGGACACCACAGATCCCAGCTCACAAAGGGGGATAGAGAGCAGGGCTCAGACTTCCCTTGAGGGGCAGGGTCCCCTCAGATCCCAGCTCAGATGTGGGGGGAGTAAGGAGAAGAGCTCAGACCCCCCAAGACGCAGGGCTTCCACAGATGCTGACTCAGTCAGGAAGTCAGGGAGAGGGGCTCAAACATCTCCAGAAGCACATGGGGTCCTCCAAAATCCTTGCACAGACATATGGTGGGGGGGGGGGAGAAAGAGTGGCTCAGACCCTGACTCCCCCGAGGGGCATGGTTCCCCTTATCCTGAGTGTTGAGAATGACAGTTATTTGCATTATTTTTAAATGAACATCAGGTGCACTTCACTTTAACTGCTTGACATCATCCTGCCTGACTGCAAGACGTTAAATCAAAGGAGACTTGGGTGGGGGAAACAAACAGGGAAACAAATGGCAAAATAAGGTACCACCAGAGAGAATACCAAGGGTCCTTGAGGAAACAATGGGGAATCTATTAACTGGGGAATGCCCTAACAAGGTTTATTCTTCCCAGGCCCAAACCTAGGCTCCAAGGGCATATTGAATCCTTCAAGATCCTGGCCTAGGGAGGAAATTGGGGGGAGAGGGGCTGAGGGGGCAGCTGGAGAGGAGCCTCTGACAGACAGAGACACAGGGAGGATGCTGTAGGAGCTGTCTGTCAATCCCAGTCCAGGAGTAGGAAGGTCTGGGATGAAATTTACCCAGTACTAGCAAGGACACAATCAAGTATAGGTAAGAACCAGGCATCTAGGCCTTTTGTTGTTTTATCCCTTTTCTCTTCTTGTTATGTACCTTTGGTGAATGAATAATGCGCTCCACTATCATATTAAGATCTTGCATCAGTGCCCTTGTGGCCTTTATTTGAATGTGTTCATTGTACCCAGAAAACTTGAATTTCTTCCTCAAGATTCTAAAGGATCTTAAGTTATTACATTTCACTAGCAACAGATACAAAAGAAATCTCCAGGTCTCAATTCTGCAGTCTGATCAGACTTTGCCACTTAAAATTGTGACATTTCTGAATGCAAGTACTGAAGTCCTGTAAAAAAAATCCCAGCTGTATGGGTTACATAAAATAGAAAAACTCCACAGACTTGCAATTTATCACTACAGCTGCACAATGGAATTCCAGCTCTTATTAGTTGCCAGTTATCTATTGAGTGTTTATATATAAAGACAGATGTATATAACATTATGAGCGACTAGCATTTTGCATCAGCATGATCTATGCATTGTACTAGTGCAATATACAATATTTCACAAATCATAGAAATTAGAGATGGAAAAGTGTGTCCTAAAATAACAGGTCATCTAGCTGATCCCTGTGCCAGTACAGAATTGCTCCTCATAAGAGCTCAGGAGTAAATCAATCTATCTCCTTACAGTGTAAGATATCACCAGCTAAAACATACACAATGCAACAGCTGAACTGATTACTTAAATAGCATATGATGAGGACAGCTAATGTCCATTCCCTGGAAACAAATTCATCTTAAGTAAAGAAATGGCAGGGTCTGTGGCAGACCATCACAGTACTGGGGGGCCAGCGTTCCCCAGATGCAGACAGTGAGGGAAACAGCTGTGTGTGAAACTTGAAGTGTGGTTCTACTCTGAAAAGTTACTATGTAAAAATGTCCCCTTCTACCTCAGCCAGCTGGGTATGTAGAGTCAGATCTTTTTGCTACCTTTTCCCTCCTTTTAGATGTGGGATAGTGAACAGGACACTTTCCCAGCTCATGCGTTAGCAATCCAATGGCAACATTTTTATTGATGGTGATGTGAGAAACGTAACTTTCAAATTCCAGGATGAATTTGTAGCGCCAGCAGACTGAAACCCCCTCTTTATGCTTGTAAGCCACATAGACTTGATTTAGAAGTCACTGAATGGTAATAAACATGGGACACGATGATGCCATTTTTGCAGCTACTTTTCAGAGTGAAGCTGCACTTTAAGAGATTGTGGAATTTTCAGTATTCTGACCCAGACAATGTCTTCTATAACCTTAGCTGCCCAGTTCTGCATTTCCACTGTAGGAAGTGGCCATCTGTCACATCACCTCTGTCTCGTGGGGTAATACAAATTGCATTTTGTAACTTTCTACTTGGGAGCAGAATCAGATTTAGAATATGGAAAATGTACTGCAATGCAAACAAACACATAGCAGTAACTGGACAGCATTATCCACTGCAGTTCTGAACCAACATATCTAAACTTCGGATGCAGGATAGCTTTTCAAAGACAGCCTTGCAGAGGCTGTATTAATAAGACAGAAAGGTTGTAAAGGCACAACTTGAAAAAAAAATATAGCTATGAGACTGTTGGGCAATATCGGCTCTCAAACAAACTTTACACAAGAACTAGAAACATAACATAAGAGCCCCTAGATGTTATAGGCCAGAGAGAACCCACATCTCTAAGTATGCTGTATAGATCCTTTGGCAAAAGGTATTAACCCCATTTAGTCCTTTCATTTAAATGACTGCTTAAAGCCCCAATTCACCAAGGCACTTTTATTATTATTATTTATTGCTGTAGCTCCAAGGATTCTCCGTCCTGGACCAGCACCCGTTGTGCTAGGTGTCGTACAAACTCCGAACAAAAAGATGGTGCTTGGAATAACACACGTGCTTCAGTACTTTGCTCAATTGAGCTCAAAACGATGGGATGAGACCTCCAGCAAACTAGAGCACACAGCCGAAAACTGAGCCCTTACAATAAGCCAGTGTGGGCATCCGATGGAAGAAAAAACCCAGAAAGGGAAACTCTTGTAAAAGAAAATCCCCTGGGAACGTGAAGCTGCAAACAGCAGGAAATCAATCTGCACAAAACTCATCTAGCATTTCGGCTTTAACTAGGAACATCCAGAGGTTGGGTTGGCTGCATCCCATTCTTAGCATAATGAAGATGGGGACAGGAAACGGGTATTTGTTTATAAGAAGCCAAGACTCTTTGCAACGGTCAGCACCAACTAGAGTATCTGTATATTTCAGAGAGAATTCCTCACTTGCCTCCTAATCAGTTTCAGTTAAATGATTATTCATAGACACCATGCCGGAATTAATAAATGCACTACCTGTCACCAGGGTTCGAATTCAGCTGCCAGAACTACTGCAGCATTTCAATTTAGCTTGACCTGCCACCGAGAGATAAACAGCATCCTTGAACTAACCAGGGTCAGCTGGAAAAAAAAAGGGGGGGGGCAGAGAAAACCTGGATTTGTGCTGGAAATGACCCACCTTGATTATCATACACATTGTAAGGAGAGTGATCACTTTAGATAAGCTATTACCAGCAGGAGAGTGGGGTGGGAGGAGAGAAAACCCTTTGTAGTGGTAAACACCCATTTTTTCATGGTTTGTATGTATAAGAACACCTTCTGTATTTTCCACGGCATGCATCCGATGAAGTGAGCTGTAGCTCACGAAAGCTCATGCTCAAATAAATTGGTTAGTCTCTAAGGTGCCACAAGTCCTCCTTTTCTTTTTGCGAATACAGACTAACACGGCTGTTAGTCTGAAACAGGGTCAGCTGTGACATAATTCAGACACCGCCTATCACCTGCATACACACAGCATTGCGAAGTGGCCTCCTACTAGAATTAAAAGGGATCGATAAGAGGACTGTGAAAGGAAAAGAGAGATAGGAAGCAGGTGCTGTGTCTCTAGAATACTAAGGGAAGAGAAAAATGGGACAGTACTACTGGAGGTGCATCAAAAAACAACTGCTTCTCAGCTCCTTATTCTCAATGCACCGTCGCAGGCTGTGATTCAGATATGATTCCTGCTGTTTGATCATGACCTAGTGCTGAAAAGCATACACACATGCACACTCGCGATGTGAGACCCACAGAAGGGTTAACCAGCTCATTAGTGGCTGGGTTCCAAGTGCCTTGGCCTCCAGGTATGTTCAAGCAATGTGAGAGCGTTCTGGTTACGCCACGCTTCTACCTTGTGCTTGGTCGAGTGAGCTGTGTAGGGAATGAGCCAAAGCATTCCTCTTCAGCTTACTTATGGAGTTGCTTTTCATCTTCTTAATAAAGTTATTTGTCACATTTAGGCTTGGCTGAATTCAATTTCAAAGTTTTTTTCATAATTCTGACGGATCAGATAACACTGGTATTTTAAGCATTTTTAAATGTGTATCTATTTATATTTTCACATGATGGATTTTAAACATTTTTATCAATTTAAATTTTCACTGCTGCAGAAAATTATGGGTGAGAGTTGGATAATGGGGGAACAATAATTATTTAACGACAGCAGATACAGATTTAAGACTTTAAAGCTTTATAAGCACTAAAACATGAATTTCAATATCACATGTCAAAATATACAAAGTAAATATCCATAAATCAATACGTTCTCAAGCCACATTTTTCTTACTTTGCCTGTCTGTACATTTCATTTATTATTAATGGAAATATTTTGTTGTTGGTTTGTGTGTGTGCAGTGAAATAGTCATTTACTGATGTTTACTGACAAAAATCTAATCTTTCCAAGGCTAGTAATATTTCTAATTCCTCTAGACACTCTTAGGGAGAGATTTTCAAAAGGCACATGAGTTGTTAGACACTGAACAGCCTATGTGCCTTGGAAATCTCTCTCTTAAATATTACTCCAAACACAAAGATATGAGTGCAGATTACACAGATCATAAGGTTTGCAGTAAAATCTATCAGCACAATACGTAAGGAGACAGAGAAACTGATCAGCCAAATTGAAGGCCATTATACAAATAAAGAAGAGAGGTTGGGAGCACAGGATGTACCATACTACAATGGACCACTGATCCATTCAATTCTGCTTTATCCTCTCAGCAGATATTTGATGTTTCATTCAACAAAACGACAAAGCACTCGCCAACTTGGAGAGAACCCCTTTTCCTGACTTCCGCAGCCATCAGTTTATGCTTTAAGCACAAGCTCTCGAGGACAGCACCACAGGAGGAATGGAATTGCTTCAGAAGTGATATTTTTATCTCTAGTGGTGTTTATCCCTTGTGAAACCTTTAAAAGAGAATCTTGTCTAACCTAATATTTAAAGATTAAATGTAATACTTCTAAACCTGGGCAAACCGCATTCCTCAAGGATCCCACGCACGTTCAGGGCAAAGAGAGAGAACAGTGTCTGAAACTGAGAAATTGGAGCGTCAGATGAATAGCCAGGGGTAGCGTGCTATTTGTCCAAAAACTTTAATTTATAATCATCTCACAAACACAAGCTCGAAATGCAGCCGGTCTCTCTAGTAGCAGATCACGACAGAGGAGAGACTTCCATCCAGTCTCGTATGGTATACAATAGGACACAAGGAAAAGGGATGACAGGCTGTGCTGTCCTCCTCTAAAATCAGATTCAGGCATTCATGGCCCAGTTCCCTGAAATATCCATTGAAGCTCACTCACCACCGAAAGGGTTAGCAGCTTGTTGACATTTTTATAGCATGTTTCACACCCAGGGCTGACTCAAAGCACTTTATGGGAAGTACATTCCTCCAAATTAAGGTCAGGTCTCCACGAGAGACCTATGTCGGTATAACTACGTCACTTGGGGTGTGAAAAGTCCACACCCCTGAGCGACGTGGTTACACCAACCTCACTTCTGGTGTAGACTCTGGAGCAGGGCTGTTCAGAGGAACCGTCAGCAGTTAAGTGCGAGTGCACAGAGCTGCAGCTTTTGGAGGGACACATACAAAGAACTGCAGGTGCAATGACCCACGTCCCATGAGGTGGGCAGGACACCTCTTCCCACCAGGCCTGGCTGAGCAAAGCATGTTCCAGCACAGTTGTGTCCAGCTGGGAACTTGGCCCAGCACGAGCTTTTGAGCGTCTCTGCCACAGGGGGAGTCGCTGAGGTTCCTGCATCAAATGTAAAGGGCTGGCGGCCTCAAACACTGAGGGTGGAGTGTTTGAGCGTGGGCGGCTGACCTGTGAATCCCAGAATAAAATGAATGTCGGGATCCACCCCAACCTTCCCCAGGTTCCTGATGGACCTGGCATCAGGCCTGACACGGGAAGTGCCAGACGTTCTGGTCACCCCGGCTGCTTGGACTTCAGGCACTCGCCTCTCTTTAAGTCAACCTCATTCATACAAGGTAATGAGAGTGCAGCTGATCACTAGCACCTGCACCTCCAAACCAAGACACCGATGAGGATTCACCACACCCAAGGGGCCTTCCTTCTCCCCAGGACGGCTGAGATTCCCTCCTGAAACCCACACCCCAATCCGTGCTCCTCAAGGCTGCTTATTCGCCCTGAAACGTTAACTGTTTGCTCATATTCACCCTCCCCTGCAACCCTGAACGCTGTGCTTGTATTTGACTGTACGTCCTTGTATCAGTCACAAAGAGCTGTGCCTTTTCCTGGTGCAGCATCCCTGCATCTGCTCCCCAGCATCCCACTAGCAACGTGTCACGTAAGGCATTCGGGACATTTCCTGCTGCAGTATCTCCCTCTCTGCTTTCTCTATAATGCCCATTGCTGCAACAACCAAGGGAAATCAAATCCTGGCTTTGGCCAGGTTGCTCTGCTCCTTTCCCAGGGATTTCTAAGGCCTCCCTGGGGTTGCAGGTTCCTCTTGGTTCTAGGAAGCACACCTGAGCCTGCTGGGGTTGTTTGTTAAGCTTTTCAGTTAGGGTGGGAGGATTTATCATGGAGATGGCTCTAAAACAACTAGATTTGAGTGCACTGTCATCTCACCTGGAAGCTGGTTTTACAAACTAACACTTGCAGCTGAGAGTGCTTTATCTCTAGCTCTCGCAGGCTTCAGCCTGGGTTTGAACCCCTCTGGGGCAGAAGCTAACAGCTGTCCCAGTAGGTCCTGGGGACCGGCGCCTCGGGGGATCTCTACTAGAGCTGGGTCCTGATCTGTGGATGGCTTTGAAGATCAGCACCAGGCTCCTGAAGTGGCACTGGAGGAGAGTGCTAGCATTCCCTTGCGCACGGGACGCAGAACGCTGGCACCTCCTTTCCTGAACCATGGAATAGATATGAGAGTGGGCTGACATTTTATCAGGTCTTTTCATAGCTTCTAAATTTAGGTTCTTGAGGCTTGAAGTAAGAGCAGCGGGGTGGTTCTCCACAGCAGCTGCATGATGCTGAAGAGAGCCACACAAGAGGTTGTGTCGATGGTAAAATACCAGTACCCAAGGCACCACAGAGCCTTGAGCAGTAGCTGCCTTGTGATGGATCAGAGTTGGGGAGAGAGTCACCGGACAAGCAGGGGCTGGGAGCACAGCTGCTGAATTCCCCCTCCAGTGATGCTGTGGGACTCCAACCTTAGACAGCCAAAGTACCATAGGTTTCAGAGTAGCAGCCGTGTTAGTCTGTATTCGCAAAAAGAAAAGGAGTACTTGTGGCACCTTAGAGACTAACCAATTTATTTGAGCATAAGCTTTCGTGAGCTACAGCATCCGATGAAGTGAGCTGTAGCTCACGAAAGCTTATGCTCAAATAAATTGGTTAGTCTCTAAGGTGCCACAAGTACTCCTTTGCTTTTTGCAAAGTACCATAGTACATCACGATCTTTAATGGATTTACCCAGGGCAGTGCTATCATCCCCATTTTGCAGAGGGGAAACTGAGGCACCGAGGGACACTGGCTCCATCCACACGGCACCTGGGGGTGCGATTTCCAGCTTGGATAGACGTATGTGCACTGGCTTTGATAGAACCAGCGTGCTAAAAATAGCAGTGTGGCCAAGGGCTGGGCTGGCCATCCAACTACAATCCCGTCTGAGACAGTAGGTACTTATCCTGGTGGCTAGCCCATACACTGCTCCTATTTTAAGTGCCCTAGCTCCATCACAGCTGGCGTGCAGACACCTACTCAAGGTGGCTATTACATCCCCCACTGCAGTGTAGACATTCCCACAGTGACTTGACCAAGATCTTACAGAGAGTCTGTGGCAGGCCAAGGAATTGGACCCCACTTGCCCATTGCCTGGCTAGTCCCCTAGCCCCTGCACCAGCCTGCCTCTCTAGCCCTCCCAGGAATTTTTGGCAGCTGCAGGGATGCAGGTGGGTTCTGGCTGACAATCAGTTGATAGATATATGATCTGAGCAAGAGCCATGAGGATTTCCCCTGAGTCAGGCGTTCAGCTCGACTAACATGCTCGGCCTCTCTGCTGCAGGAGTGAAGAGCATGTAGTATCCTCTGGATGAGCAGACTGAGGCTGCTAGCTCCTGTGATCCTGTCATCAATGGCCGTAAGGCCTCTTCCCCTCGCTCCCTTGATCAACTGATCATCATGACGGCTTCTTTTTCTAACTGGTTCTGGCTACGCCTGCCTCACCTGATGGGGCATTCCACTGTGAAGCACCATCAGACAAGTACTGTCCCCTTTGGTGAAACATGGAGTTCCGCCCAGGAGGTTCATTTCCTCCAGATAATACATGCACTTGCTTCAGTGAATGCCATGAGCTGCATGAGGGCTTTCATTACAGCTAGATTAACATACACAGTGTGCTTTGTTACCTTCATTTACAGAGCCCATCCATCCTGAGTGCTTAAAGAGATGCTGCAACAGGAGAACAATCATATTAAACAAACCAACTCCTTTAGTGCTGGTATCATCATCACCGGAGATTATTGCTGGACTACAGTAACTGCAGTGAAAAGCCAACAGATACTATTAGAAAAAAACATCAGTCAAACAGAATCAACAGGAAATTCCCTGAGGGAGAATTTTTTTTAAAAAAATGCCTCTTTAAATTGGCATGGAAAGGGTTACCCTGTAAAGCGGCTGGGTATAACTCCACTGGCTTCATGACTCCTAAGCTCTTTGGGGCAGGAACTTTGTGTTCCGAGTTTGTACAGCACCTAACACAACAGGATCTGGGTCCATTTTGGCAGCTTCAAGCACTGCTGCTACACAAATAATACCTATAACATGTGTAGCCTCTGCAATGAGCACTGAGATACCCACAGGGGAAAGCTGAAAAGACCCCAGGCTTGGCTCAAACACAGCATCCTGCATGCACTTCTGCAGGCAAACACAGCATGCTTTAGCTACAGTGCTGGTGTTTTCCACAGGGATTTGCACCCTTTACTAGAGGGGAAGGCAAAAGAACCGAACTGGAATTAAACCACTTCCCACTGTGAGCTTTATAGCAGAGTCCTCAAGAGGACAATCCCAACTCTATGAGCCTGATATGAAAAGGAAAGCGGAATCTCCATCCTTAGAGGTTTTTAAGACCCGGCTTGACAAACCCTGGCTGGGATGATTTAGAATCATAGAATCATAGAATATCAGGGTTGGAAGGGACCCCAGAAGGTCATCTAGTCCAACCCCCTGCTCAAAGCAGGACCAATTCCCAGTTAAATCATCCCAGCCAGGGCTTTGTCAAGCCTGACCTTAAAAACCTCTAAGGAAGGAGATTCTACCACCTCCCTAGGTAACGCATTCCAGTGTTTCACCACCCTCTTAGTGAAAAAGTTTTTCCTAATATCCAATCTAAACCTCCCCCACTGCAACTTGAGACCATTACTCCTCGTTCTGTCATCTGCTACCATTGAGAACAGTCTAGAGCCATCCTCTTTGGAACCCCCTTTCAGGTAGTTGAAAGCAGCTATCAAATCCCCCCTCATTCTTCTCTTCTGCAGGCTAAACAATCCCAGCTCCCTCAGCCTCTCCTCATAACTCATGTGTTCCAGTCCCCTAATCATTTTTGACAGGTTTCAGAGGAACAGCCGTGTTAGTCTGTATTCGCAAAAAGAAAAGGAGTACTTGTGGCACCTTAGAGACTAACCAATTTATTTGAGCATGAGCTTTCGTGAGCCACAGCTCACTTCATCAGATGTGATGCTCAAATAAATTGGTTAGTCTCTAAGGTGCCACAAGTACTCCTTTTCTTTTTGCTAATCATTTTTGTTGCCCTTCGCTGGACTCTCTCCAATTTATCCACATCCTTCTTGAAGTGTGGGGCCCAAAACTGGACACAGTACTCCAGATGAGGCCTCACCAATGTCGAATAGAGGGGAACGATCACGTCCCTCGATCTGCTCGCTATGCCCCTACTTATACATCCCAAAATGCCATTGGCCTTCTTGGCAACAAGGGCACACTGCTGACTCATATCCAGCTTCTCATCCACTGTCACCCCTAGGTCCTTTTCCGCAGAACTGCTGCCTAGCCATTTGGTTCCTAGTCTGTAGCTGTGCATTGGGTTCTTCCGTCCTAAGTGCAGGACCCTGCACTTATCCTTATTGAACCTCATCAGATTTCTTTTGGCCCAATCCTCCAATTTGTCTAGGTCTTTCTGTATCCTATCCCTCCCCTCCAGCGTATCTACCACTCCTCCCAGTTTAGTATCATCCGCAAATTTGCTGAGAGTGCAATCCACACCATCCTCCAGATCATTTATGAAGATATTGAACAAAACCGGCCCCAGGACCGACCCTTGGGGTACTCCACTTGATACTGGCTGCCAACTAGATATGGAGCCATTGATCACTACCCGTTGAGCCCGACAATCTAGCCAGCTTTCTACCCACCTTGTAGTGCATTCATCCAGCCCATACTTCCTTAACTTGCTGACAAGAATACTGTGGGAGACCGTGTCAAAAGCTTTGCTAAAGTCAAACACCAAACATTTAGTTGGTGTCGGTCCTGCTTTGAGCAAGGGGTTGGACTTGATGACCTCCCGAGGTTACGGTGACAAGATGTCCCAATTTTACAGGGACAGTCACGATTTTTGGGTCTTTTTCTTATATAGGATCCTATTACCTCCCACCCCCATCCTGCTTTTTCACATATGCTGTCTGGTCACCCTACCCGAGGTCTCTTCCAACCCTAATATTCTATTATTCTATGATCTTGTCACCCATTCAACAAATAAGGGCTTTTTGGCAAGACCACTGCTTGGTTATTTCTGTCCTGCTTCATAGAAGTTCTCATAGCCTAACAAGTTGAAGCCAGCTTCTGAGCTGAGTGGCACAGGATTCCAGTTATCAGCTGAATAAAATGTGAAAGACCACAATTGCAAACATTTCCCCCAGTGTACATTGCTTCTGCTTCCTCTCCAGACTCGGTTTCGATGACAATTGATAGCAGAGACCTTCTTGCAAAAGATGTTTAACTTTTAAGAGTGTGAGCGTTTTCTGTGTGTGTTTTGTTTTAAACAGTTTAATTTAGAGACAGGCCAATGAACTGGCTTGGAGAAGAAACAAACCTGGACTCACCCCCAGATTTCAGAGAAAGCTAAAGCAATCTGAAAAAGTGATGGTGTTGTCTCTGTCAAGAGCCTTTGATGCACAGAACGCAAAGCACTTTGCAACCAGAAGCCAACATCACTTAAACATGCTCCAGGATCAGAAAGCCCAAGATGAAGCATTCTTGTTTGGAGCAAACTTCCAATGGCAATCAGGAGAATTCAGAATCTAAGTGTCTTTAGGAAATGCTGCAAAATCTTCGTCTTTTGAAAAAGCCTTTCTCCCATAAGAAAGACACTCATCTGCTGACACCCCCTTCTAGCCAGACTCTGCCTGCCTCAAACACCCT
This sequence comes from Caretta caretta, assembly GCF_965140235.1. Lineage (NCBI taxonomy): Eukaryota > Metazoa > Chordata > Testudines > Cheloniidae > Caretta > Caretta caretta. The sequence goes on from NC_134232.1 coordinate 4,447,748, forward strand.
GAATCTGTAAGAACCCTGCCTTCCCCGTGACGTTATTGACAGAATCTGTAACCGTATAGATCATTGTTGCAACCAAAGTCCTGTAGTGGTACCAAATCTTGTATAAAGGGGGTCAAATAAGGTATCTAAGACAAGGTTATGGTTTTCTGGTTATGATTACGCTATCTGTATGCGTGTATCGTTTTTGTATTTAAAGTTATAAGTATTGGCTCTATCCTGTCTGTATTTCAAACTTGTGCTTCTGGGTGACACCCCAGACAAGTTGGTATCAGCTCTGCCTAGACCATTAAGGACCATCAGCTGTACAACTGACCTATTGAGAGAAGACAGATACACCTTGTGACTCAGCAAGGCATGCAGGGACTGGCCTATGGCCAGAACTCCGAGGTTTTTCCAGGCCATGTGTGGCAAATTGCCGGCACTACTATGATGGGTCTCGCATTTTCTCTTCTTGGGAGGGGTGGGTTTCAGGGCATCATTTCTTGCCCCTGAACTAGGGTATTAACTGCCCCATTAATGTCCTAGACGAGGGGAGTGGAGAGGGAGAGACCCGAGCCTACCCTCTACTCCGGGTCCCAGCCCAGGGGCCCTAGGGATAGTGCTAAACCACTTGAACTAGCAGTTCCTTCTCCTGGGCTACTTCCCTCTCCTGCCCTCCCTCTGCACAAACCAGGTGTCCCTTTACCTAGGGTCTTGGTCTTCTTAGCCCACCACAGGACTTCTCCAAATTCTCCTCTACTTCCCTCCAAACTGCTCTCTGCTCCAACACCAATCCACTCTGCTTCAACAACTCCTCTTGTCTGATTGAAGCAGGGGGATTTTATCAGGTGACTGGCTTCAGGTGCTCTAATTGGCTTCAGGTGCTTTAATTAATCTATAGCAAACTTTCTTCCCTCTGCAGGGAATAAGGCTCCTCTCTAGCGCTCTCCTGCTGCCCTCTGGTCATGCTGCATCACACATGTGATAGACAGCGTGTCTTTGGAACAAAGAAAGCAGAGGCCGCATGGCAAGAGACTATAAAAAGCTGCTGCAGCTCCTCCATCTGCTCTTCAATCCTGCTTCATACCTCTGGAGGGACTTTGCTACAAATGGAAGCTCTGACCAAAGGACTGAATGACCCCTCCCAGCTGGGGATGTTCTCCAGAGACTAGATTTGAACCTGCCGTTTATTCCATCCCTGCTACAAGCCTGAATGAAACTTTGCTGTTACTGTATGTCATTGATTCCATTTAACCAATTCTAGCTCTTGTCTATATCTTTTTCCTTTTATGAATAAACCTTTAGATTCGAAAGGATTAGCAACAGCTAATCTAATCGCCTTTTATGATGAGATTACTGGTTCTGTGGATGAAAGGAAAGCAGTGGATGTATTGTTTCTTGACTTTAGCAAAGCTTTTGACATGGTCTCCCACAGTATTCTTGTCAGCAAGTTAAGGAAGTATGGGCTGGATGAATGCACTACAAGGTGGGTAGAAAGCTGGCTAGATTGTCGGGCTCAACGGGTAGTGATCAATGGCTCCATATCTAGTTGGCAGCCGGTATCAAGTGGAGTACCCCAAGGGTCGGTCCTGGGGCCGGTTTTGTTCAATATCTTCATAAATGAACTGGAGGATGGTGTGGATTGCACTCTCAGCAAATTTGCGGATGATACTAAACTGGGAGGAGTGGTAGATACGCTGGAGGGGAGGGATAGGATACAGAAAGACCTAGACAAATTGGAGGATTGGGCCAAAAGAAATCTGATGAGGTTCAATAAGGATAAGTGCAGGGTCCTGCACTTAGGACGGAAGAACCCAATGCACAGCTACAGACTAGGGACTGAATGGCTAGGCAGCAGTTCTGCGGAAAAGGACCTAGGGGTGACAGTGGACGAGAAGCTGGATATGAGTCAGCAGTGTGCCCTTGTTGCCAAGAAGGCCAATGGCATTTTGGGATGTATAAGTAGGGGCATAGCGAGCAGATCGAGGGACATGATCGTTCCCCTCTATTCGACATTGGTGAGGCCTCATCTGGAGTACTGTGTCCAGTTTTGGGCCCCACACTTCAAGAAGGATGTGGATAAATTGGAGAGAGTCCAGCGAAGGGCAACAAAAATGATTAGGGGACTGGAACACATGAGTTATGAGGAGAGGCTGAGGGAGCTGGGATTGTTTAGCCTGCAGAAGAGAAGAATGAGGGGGGATTTGATAGCTGCTTTCAACTACCTGAAAGGGGGTTCCAAAGAGGATGGCTCTAGACTGTTCTCAATGGTAGCAGATGACAGAACGAGGAGTAATGGTCTCAAGTTGCAGTGGGGGAGGTTTAGATTGGATATTAGGAAAAACTTTTTCACTAAGAGGGTGGTGAAACACTGGAATGCGTTACCTAGGGAGGTGGTAGAATCTCCTTCCTTAGAGGTTTTTAAGGTCAGGCTTGACAAAGCCCTGGCTGGGATGATTTAACTGGGAATTGGTCCTGCTTTGAGCAGGGGGTTGGACTAGATGACCTTCTGGGGTCCCTTCCAACCCTGATATTCTATGATTCTATGATTCTATGATTTGTGGGTAAGACCTGACTTGTATATTGACCTGGGTCTGGGGCTTGGTCCTTTGGGACCGAGAGAACCTTTTTTCTTTTACTGGGGTGTTGGTTTTCATAACCATTTGTCCCCATAACGAGTGGCCCTGGTGGTGATACTGGGAAACTGGAGTGCCTAAGGGAATGGCTTGTGTGACTTGTGCTTAGCCAGTGGGGTAAAACCGAAGGCTTCTCTGTCTGGCTGGTTTGGTTTCCTTGGTGTGCATAGAAACCCCAGCCTTGGGCTGTAACTGCCCTGCTTGAAGCAATTTGTCCTGAATTGGCACTCTCAGCTGTGTCCTGCCAGAACCAGCATCATTATACCCCCCCGCCCCGCAAGAAACAAGCTGAGTTTTACCCTGAAAGGGGAGAGTGCCAGAGCCCCCACTACATCCAGCAGCAGTTTTCCTACTGCTACCAATTTTACATGAAGGATGCTTACGTGGGCAGCAGTACAAAACCCTTGCCCAGACAGACAGAGGGGAGCTATGGGGATGGACAGATAGATAGACAACTCTTTACAATTTCAGTGAAACCTTGTTTTGAAGCAAAAAAACATTCCCATGCAATGTTTGGAATCCAAATATGGCAGTATGGAGAACCTGAAATTAACTATAAACAAAAGTGAAATTGGCTTATTTGATTTCAATGGTTCCAGCTGAGGGGAATACAGAAAATAAACAACATAAATCCCTAGGAAGTACATTGATTTTTAATATTCTTTGGGTTGTTATGATCTAAGGGGTTATGGGAGACATAGGCAAGGAAATGTGTTTAATATATACAGTATGCTTTTAAAATGGAAAATATCCTTTTAATTAACCTGCCAAGTTTCTGTAACCACCAGGGCTGGCCAGTGCAATTGAATGCTCAGCCTATTCCAGGATCACGACTAACCCTGGGGTTTAATTCGAGTGGTGCTGCTGGAGTCACAGGAGCCCGTGGAAAGGATGATCTGCACCACAAAGCTGCTTTGTTTCAGACGCTTTAAGTATCACAAACACCAAATCGGGAGGGGGGGGAAGTGGCACACAGAGGAAAGGAATGGAGCATATCCAACATTTTCCAGCCATGATCGGCACTGGGCTTTAGGCACCCTATAAGCCCCAACTCACACTACACACTGCTCCAAATCCAAGGTAGAGGTAACACTCAAATCTTAGGCCCAATCTTGCCCAAATTCCCCTAAGCGATCATCAGACACTTTCAAGGAAGACTGCCCATTGTAGTGGGCTGCCTTGATCTGCTAGGAGGTTTCTCAGCGAATGAATTCTCAGAGCTTTCGCTTTCCCTTTTTCTGTCAGCACTGCTTGTCTACACGTACAGCACTGCAGCAGCACCGCTGTGCCAAGGCAGCCGCACCAACACGGTGCATGGGCTGATGACGCTCTGTGCCGATGGGAGAGAGCTCGTAACAAAACCACCGCCACGAATGGCAGAAGCTCTGTCGGCGGGAGACGCTCTCCCACTGACAGCAATGTCAGCGTAACTTCTGTCGCCCATGGGGGTCGTTTAGTCACACCCCCCAAAGCGACATAAGGGATGCTGACATAGGCTGTACATCCAGCATAGATGTAGCCTAATGCTCTGTTTCTTTGCCCACATCACCTCTTGTTTCAATCCTACATCTAATTCCTGTCCATTACTGCAGAATTCAGCACCATCCATGGAACATCCAAGATCATACCCCAGCCATGCAGCTATGTTTCAGGATCCAAACATCCTCATGTGTTATTGTTGAGAGACTTTAGCATCCATCACCAAGAAGCAAACACACCCGGTGTGCTGCCTTTAACAGAAAACAGGAACAAAGAGGGGTTTAAAGTGTGGGTGGAATCCATCGGTGAGTGCAGGTTACAAGTCTCCCTCAAAGCCTAAGGGCCCGCAGAAGATACGAGCCTGTTACTGGTGCAGCTCAGTATCCTGGCTTGTTAGCTCAAGCTGTAGACACTCATAGAATCATAGAATATCAGGGTTGGAAGGGACCTCAGGAGGTCATCTAGTCCAACCCCCTGCTCAAAGCAGGACCAATCCCACACTCATGCTTTTAGCTCTGAAGGTCAATCCCTAATGTGTCAACCAAGGCGGCAGCCATCACATAAGGCTCAACAAGGGCTCTAACTTTCTCCTGGAGGCGACAAGAGACCATCCCTATAGTTCCTGCTTTATCATACCATTGGCTCTCCCACAGAGCAACGGAGCAGAGGAACAAAGGATCTGTCGTACCAAATCGTCGTATTTATTAGTGTGGCACCTAACGACCAAGTAAGTGTGCTCACAAGTGCTAGCAGATGGCTGGGTTCATCGCTGCTGGGGAGCAAGGGGGCAGCTCCCCAGCACACATAGTGAAGAAAAGCACCATGATGAGAAAATACAATGTCGTTTCAAAACCGGAATGCAGGATTGTGCAGGAAACTAGAGCATGCCCCTGAAACTGCAGGTGTCATGGCTCTTTGGTAACTTCCCCTGGTCCCATTTTATGGTTCGTGCCACAGACCTTGGCCTGGCTCCCCAAGGGCACTTAAGTATTGCAACACTTATCTTGTAGGCACCTAGAAACATCACAGGAACAACACTGGGATCCACAAAGCCCGAGTTAGACCCATAGGCTTCCTCTACAATGAATGGGGAGAAATAGGCACCTAGGAAATGGATCCACAAAAGCCTGCATGTTCAGCAGGGAGCCCCCTAAGTGAGCCAAAAGTGGATGCTGATGTGACAGGGGTGTCCTAAGCCCCAGCCCGCTCACATATTTCCCCGCCTATGTCCAGGCAGCAGGGAGGCACCTATCTCTGCTTGTGATCCATGAACTGGGAACCCCTCTCCCAGAGTCAGACCGCTTCAGCACCTAAGTCATTGCTTGCACGAATGAGTTCAGTTCCTGCCTAAGTCCACAGGCTGTCTCCACCCCTGGTAGCCTTTAGCCAGGGGCTAGGGCACTCACTGAGGATGTAGGAGAACCCCCAGTTCAGTCCTCCCCCAAGCCTGATGAGGTGAAGGATTTTGAAGAGAGGACTCCAATATCTAGGGTGAGTGGTCCAACTACTTGACCATGGGATCCTCCATCTCTCCTGCTGTAGCCATTTCATTTTATTTAAAAAATTAATTGGGCCTGAGAATCACTCTATAGCCCAGTGGTTAAGACATTCACCTGGGAGGCTGGGAACCCTTCTTCTCATCAAACAGGGAGGAGAATTGACCCAGGGCCTCCCACATCCCAGGTGAGTACCCTAATGGCTGGGGTAAAGGAAGGACACCCACTCCCCCATAACACCTATCTTTCCCTGGCTTGAGGATCACATGGGGCCTGGGGGGGTGAGCTCAGTGTCTGGTCACCCGGAGGGAGGCAGAAACTTAAGTGCCCAGGGAACTTGTGCAGCAAAAACGTCACTGCTAAGTGAGTTTAGGCACCCACAAGGTTGGCTAGCTGCTGAGAGCAGATCAGAACGATGCCTGAAACTCGGCCTCAGGCATGTAAATCTGGGGTTCAGGCATCTAAGTCCCTCTGTGGATCTGGGCCCTTGAGAATTTCTGGGAGTGTGGGACAGTGCAGCTGATGGCTCTGCGACAGAGGTAGCTGCTCTTCAGGGTAATCACACCGCATCATTACCTTACCCCCACTGCCCTAGAGTCCTCTCCAGTAATTAGAAATGCAAATGAACCATCAGGTAATCATGAACAAAATTCAACTCTGACTCAAAAAATCTGAAAACCACCTGTTCTGAAATCTAAAGACTTAGTTTTTTAATTAATTTGACACTAATTACTGCAGAGCTCAGGTCCTTAGAACTTCGTTTGCATGGAGAGTGGCTCATTGAATAAAGATTTTATTTGATCTCCATTTTAAACCATTAACTCCAATGTGTTTTATATTCAGGAGAGTGCATTTAGCTTACCAAACTTAATTGCATGCAGATCTATTTGCACAGAAGAATAAAACAGAGTAAAGGAGTCTCACAGATACCTTCACCGGGCGATTGAGCCATCATTCCTGAGACCATCTGAGCTGGGATCTGAAGCCGTGCTGCACGATGCATACTCAGGGAAGCCGAAGGGCCAGCACAAGCGCACAGACGCTGCAGCTGCAGTATTTTGCAGGCGTGACAGGGGTCTGCCGTCGGACAGGGAAGCACCCTCCTGGCAGGGTCACGCAATTTTACCGAAAGCATCACAAATGTCATGGGTTTTGAAAAATCCACTCTTCAGATTTCTCTCTAGATACTGAACTTCCTAGACCCGGCTATGCCCTCCCAGACACCCTGGTGGAGAGCAAATGCCAGCTGGTAGCTGGTGGTGCTGTGCTGTGGGGCACTGAGACGGGAAGGAAGCCCGCTGAGCTCACCTATCGCTGCAGTGAGAGATCACAGGCAATGGACAGCTGGTCTCCCCCTGACCCCGGCTCTTCAGCGCAGACAGCCCCGTCCATTTCCCTGCTCCCCTCTGCCAGGCACCCTCTTCCCCTGGTCCATTTCCCCCCACCTGCCACCTTTCTCCCCACCTGCTCCCTCTGTGCGTGCTAAGCACCACTTCCCCCATACCACGTTCATGCCCCCTACCCAACCTCACTGTGAGCATGGGGTACCCCCTCCCCTCCGTGAGTAGCTGTGAACAGGGACGTGTCACTGCCTGGAAAGCAGCCCCAGGGCATAGAACTCTGCCTGCTTCACCTAACAGACCGAGCCCCCCTGCTGCCCCTCGGCTGGGAATGGGTCACAGGGGGGTTGGAGTAACCTCAGGGTGCTGAGCTGCGGAGCACACGGTGCAGGGCAAAGGTTAGTGTCTCTGTGACTGAGATCTGCTCTCTCCTGGCTCCCAGCCCATGTCCCATTTGGGAATCCATGGGTATTGGGCACCTGCCATCCCTGCCGGGCACCTGCTCCTCCCAGTGACAGCCCTGCGAGCAACTGTGCTCGGGGGCCTGTCCAAGGCTGCAGGAGAAGGAGCCCTGGGAAAGTCACTTTGAAAACACTGCTGTGAGCCTTCTCTGTCCCGGCCTTGTGGAATTCACTCTGGGTACCTGCACCAGCCAGTTTCATTTTGGTAATGACTTCATGAAAAAGAATCGCTTACCTTCCTCTGTTTGTTGCTTTTTAGCCCTCCTATCCCCCAGTATTAAGCTTGATATTTCCCCCGAGAACGATTACATTCATTTTTTGCACTGATTTTCACCAGGTTTTTTTTTTAATTTGGAACAAACACTGATAAGTTCCCAGGAAATAAAATAAAACCCAGAAACAAAGGGCCTTACATACAATGTGACTGATAGTGATGTCTAGACAGGTAGGGCAATATCCTGCAGCTGTATCGTATCCCGCTCAGTACCACAGTGCAGCTGACAGTGATTTGCAGCTCACTGAGCGGCAGGTCATGCCAGATTGCCTTAGGAAAGGGTCACATGCAGGAGCATGGAGAAGCAGGTAGGGTTGCCAGGTGTCTGGTTTTCGACCCGGTCGAAAAGGGACCCTGGCGTCTCCAGTCAGCACTGCCGAACAGGCATTTAAAAGTCCGGTTGGTGGCGCAGTGGGGCTAAGGCAGGCTCCCTGCCTGCCCTGGCTCCGTGCAGCTACGGGAAGCAGCAGCATGTTCCCCCTCTGGCTCCTAGGGGCAGGGGCAGTCAGGGGGCTCCGCACGCTGGCCCTGCCCTAAGCGCCGGCTCCGCAGCTCCCATTGGCCGGGTACTGTGACCAATGGAAGCTGCGGGGGCAGCACCTGTGGACAGGGCAGTGCACAGACCCACCTGGCCACACCTCCCCGTAGGAGCCGGAAGGGAGGACATGACGCTGCTTTCAGGAGCTGCTTGAGATAAGCGCCACCTGGAGCTTGCACCCCGCCCCCCTCCCATGCCCCAACCCCATGCCCCAGCCCTGATCCCCCTCCTGCCCTCCAAACCCCTTGATCCCAGCCCACAGAACCCTCCTTCACCCCAAACTCCTCATCCCTGGCCCCACCCCAGAGCCTGCACCCCCAACCGGAGCCCTCACCCCCTCCTGCACCCCAACCCCCTGAGCCAGCCCAGTGAAAATGAGCGAGTGAGTGAGGGTGGGGAGAACAAGCGACAGAGGGAGGGGGGACAAAGTGAGCGGGAACGTGGCCTCAGAGAAGGGGAAGGGGTGGGGCAGGGGACAGGGCAAGAGTGTTCTGTTTTGTGTGAATAGAAAGTTGGCAATCCTAGAGGCAGGTGATACTCAGCTGCACCAGGAACACTCTTTATGGCAAAGGGACTGGAGGATCATGCTTTGCATTAAGGTCCCCCAGGACATTTCTAAACTCTGGGTCAGCCATGCAGTTGCTAAACCTCAGTTTAAGAACAAACCTTTTATTAAGATCCAATAATTCTCAAACTAAATCCAAATTAATGTGTGCTTGGGAAAACACAGATTTGTCTTTTTAAACACAACGATCAGAGGACACCTGGTCTGGGCTGAAAGACTGGCATGATACAGATGATCATACTCTTCATATTCGCTCCTTTCCTTTGTCTGGGCTTGTAACCAGGAACTTGATCTTGGAGCTCACCGGCTCCTGTTGCTTGCTCTTTGCTTATGGCCATAACCCTCTGTGACCTCACAGCTGTCTGCAAGACATTGACTGATATCACACACTAAGGGCTTGGTTCACAGGAACCTAGGGATTGCCGAACTGGATCAGAGCCAAGGTAATCTGGCTAGCATCCTGTCTCCAACAATAACTAGCACAAGATGCTTCACAGAAAGGTGTAAGGACACTGCAGTAGGCATATGTGGGAGAATGTGCTCCACATTAAGGCTTTGTCTACACTACAGACCTTACAGTGGCACAGCTGTATCACTGCAGCTGTGTCACTGTACATAAGAACGGCCTTACTGGGTCAGACCAAAGGTCCATCTAGCCCAGTATCTGGTCTTCTGACAATGGTCAGTGCCAGGTGCCCCAGAGAGAATGAACAGAACAGGTAATGATCAAGTGATCCATCCTCTGTCACCCATTCCCAGCTCCTGGTAAACAGAGGCTAGGGATACAATCCCTGCCCACCCTGGCTAATAGCCATTGATGGACCTATCCTCCATGAATTTATCTAGTTCTTTTTGAACACTGTTATTGGGCACCTTGGCCTTCACAACATCCCCTGGAAAGGAGTTCCATAGACTGACTGTGTGTTGTGTGAAAAAATACTTCCTTTTGTTTGTTTTAAACCTGCTGTCTATTAATTTCATTTTGTGACCCCCTAGTTCGTGTGTTATGAAAAGGAGTAAATGACACTTCCTTATTTACTTTCTCTACACCAGTCATGATTTTATAGACCTCTATCATATCTCCCCTTAGTCGTCTCTTTTCCAAGCTGAAAAGTCCTAGTCTTATTAATATCTCCTCATATGGCAGCCATTCCATATCTCTAATCATTTTTGTTGCCCTTTTCTGAACAATGACTCCAAGATCTCTTTCTTGAGTGGTAACAGCTAATTAAGACCCCATAGTTTTATATGTACAGTTGGGATTATGTTTTCCAATCTGCATTACTTTGTATTTATCAACACTGAATTTCATCTGCCATTTTGTTGCCCAGTCACCCAGTTTTGTGAGATCCTTTTCTAGCCCTTTGTAGTCTGCCTGGGACTTAAATAGCTTTGTATCATCTGCAAATTTTGCCACCTCATTATTTACCCCCTTTTCCAGATCATTTATGAATATGTGGAATAAGACTGGTCCCAGTACAGAGCCCTGAGGGACACCACTATTTACTTCTCTCCATTCTGAAAACTGACCATTTATTCCTTTGTTTCTTATCTTTTAACCCATTACCGATCCATGAGAGGACCTTCCCTCTTATCCCATGACAGCTTACTTTGCTAAAGAGCCTTTGGTGAGGGACCTTGTCAAAGGCTTTCTGAAAATCTAAGTACACTATATCCATTGGATCCCCCTTGTCCACATGCTTGTTGACCCCCTGAAAGAATTCTGGTAGATTGGTGAGGCATGATTTCCCTTTACAAAAAACATGTTGACTCTTCCCCAACAAATTATGTTCATCTCTGTGTCTGACAATTTTGTTCTTTACTGTAGTTTCAACCAGTTTGCCCAGTACTGAAGTCAGACTTACTGACCTATAATTGCCGGGATCACCTTTGGAGCCCTTTTTAATAATTGGCATCACATTAGCTATCCTCTAGTCATTTGGTACAGAAGCTGATTTAAATGATAGGTTACAAACTATTGTTCATCATCATCTGGACCCATGGGAAGGAAACCCTGCAAGAATTCCACCATGATTTCAACCTCAGCCTGGACAAATCTACACAGGAGGTCCACTTCCTAAACACCACGGTGCAAATAAGTTACCACCACCCTATACCAAAAACCCAATGCTATGCCTACCTTCATGCCTCCAGCTTCCATCCCAGACACACCACACAATACACTGTCTACAGCCAAGCACTGAGGTACAACTGCATTTGCTCCAACCCCTCAGACAGAGACCACACCTACAAGATCTTCACCAAGCATTCTCAAAACTATGATACGCACCTGAGGAAATAAGGAAACAGATCAACAGAGCCAGACTTGTACCCAGAAGCCTCCTGCTGCAAGACAAGCCCAAGAAAGAAACCAGCAGAACTCCACGGGCCATCACATACAGTCCTCAGCTAAAACCTCTCCAACACATCATCAGTGATCTACAACCCATCCTGGACAACAATCCCTCACTTTCACAGGCCTTGGGAGGCAGGCCAGTCCTTGCCCACAGACAACCCGCCAACCTGAACCATATTCTCACCAGCAACTACACACAGCACCATAGTAACTCTAACTCAGGAACCAATCCCTGCAACAAATCTCAGTGCCAACTCTGCCCCACATATCTACACCAGCGACACCATCACAGGACCTAACCAGATCAGCCACACCATCACCGGTTCATTCACCTGCATGTCCACTGTAATATCATAGAATCATAGAATATCAGGGTTGGAAGGGACCTCAGGAGGTCATCTAGTCCAACCCCCTGCTCAAAATTGTGCAGGACCAATCCCCAATTAAATCATCCCAGCCAGGGCTTTGTCAAGCCTGACCTTAAAAACTTCTAAGGAAGGAGATTCCACCACCTCCCTAGGCAATGCATTCCAGTGTTTCACCACCCTCCTACTGAAAAAGTTGTTCCTAATATCCAACCTAAACCTCCCCCACTGCAACTTGAGACCATTACTCCTTGTCCTGTCCTCTTCCACCACTGAGAATAGTCTAGAACCATCCTCTCTGGAACCACCTCTCAGGTAGTTGAAAGCAGCTATCAAATCCCCCCTCATTCTTCTCTTCCGCAGACTAAACAATCCCAGTTCCCTCAGCCTCTCCTCATAAGTCATGTGTTCCAGACCCCTAATCATTTTTGTTGCCCTTTGCTGGACTCTCTCCAATTTATCCACATCCTTCTTGAAGTGTGGGGCCCAAAACTGGACACAGTACTCCAGATGAGGCCTCACCAATGTCGAATAGAGGGGAACGATCACATCCCTCGATCTGCTCGCTATGCCCCTACTTATACATCCCAAAATGCCATTGGCCTTCTTGGCAACAAGGGCACACTGCTGACTCATATCCAGCTTCTCGTCCACTGTCACCCCTAGGTCCTTTTCCGCAGAACTGCTGCCTAGCCATTCGGTCCCTAGTCTGTAGCTGTGCATTGGGTTCTTCCGTCCTAAGTGCAGGACCCTGCACTTATCCTTATTGAACCTCATCAGATTTCTTTTGGCCCAATCCTCCAATTTGTCTAGGTCCCTCTGTATCCTATCCCTGCCCTCCAGCGTATTTACCACTCCTCCCAGTTTAGTATCATCCGCAAATTTGCTGAGAGTGCAATCCACACCATCCTCCAGATCATTTATGAAGATATTGAACAAAACCGGCCCCAGGACCGACCCCTGGGGCACTCCACTTGACACCGGCTGCCAACTAGACATGGAGCCATTGATAACTACCCGCTGAGCCTGACAATCTAGCCAACTTTCTACCCACCTTATAGTGCATTCATCCAGCCCATACTTCTTTAACTTGCTGACAAGAATACTGTGGGAGACCATGTCAAAAGCTTTGCTAAAGTCAAGATACAATACATCCACTGCTTTTCCTTCATCCACAGAACCAGTAATCTCATCACAGAAGGCGATTAGATTAGTCAGGCATGACCTTCCCTTGGTGAATCCATGCTGACTGTTCCTGATCACTTTCCTCTCATGTAAGTGCTTCAGGATTGATTTTTTGAGGACCTGCTCCATGATTTTTCCGGGGACTGAAGTGAGGCTCACTGGCCTGTAGTTCCCAGGATCCTCCTTCTTCCCTTTTTTAAAGATTGGCACTACATTTAGCCTTTTTCCAGTCATCCGGGACTTCCCCCGTTCGCCACGAGTTTTCAAAGATAATGGCCAACGGCTCTGCAATCACAGCCGCCAGTTCCTTTAGCACTCTCGGATGCAACTCGTCCGGCCCCATGGACTTGTGCACATCCAGCTTTTCTAAATAGTCCCTCACCACCTCTTTCTCCACAGAGAGCTGGCCATCTATTCCCCATGTTGTGATGCCCAGCGCAGCAGTCTGGGAGCTGACCTTGTTCATGAAGACAGAGGCAAAAAAAGCATTGAGTACATTAGCTTTTTCCACATCCTCTGTCACTAGGTTGCCTCCCTCATTCATTAAGGGGCCCACACTTTCCTTGGCTTTCTTCTTGTTGCCAACATACCTGAAGAAACCCTTCTTGTTACTCTTGACATCTCTCGCTAGCTGCAGCTCCAGGTGCGATTTGGCCCTCCTAATTTCATTCCTACATGCCCGAGCAATATTTTTATACTCTTCCCTGGTCATATGTCCAACCTTCCACTTCTTGTAAGCTTCTTTTTATGCTTAAGATCCGCTAGGATTTCACCATTAAGCTAAGCTGGTCACCTGCCATATTTACTATTCTTTCGACACACCGGGATGGTTTGTCCCTGTAACCTCAACAGGGATTCCTTGAAATACAGCCAGCTCTCCTGGACTCCTTTCCCCTTCATGTTAGTCCCCCAGGGGATCCTACCCATCCGTTCCCTGAGGGAGTCGAAGTCTGCTTTCCTGAAGTCCAGGGTCCGTATCCTGCTGCTTACCTTACTTCCCTGTGTCAGGATCCTGAACTCAACCAACTCATGGTCACTGCCTCCCAGATTCCCATCCACTGTTGCTTCCCCTACTAATTCTTCCCAGTTTGTGAGCAGCAGGTCAAGAAAAGCTCCCCCCCTAGTTGGCTCCTCTGGCACTTGCACCAGGAAATTGTCCCCTACGCTTTCCAAAAACTTCCTGGATTGTCTATGCACTGCTGAACTGCTCTCCCAGCAGATATCAGGAAAATTAAAGTCACTCATGAGAACCAGGGCATGCGATCTAGTAGCTTCCACGAGCTGCCGGAAGAAAGCCTCATCCACCTCATCCATATACGCTATCATGTGCCAGCAATGCCCCTCTGCTATGTACATCGGCCAAACTACATCGACAGTCCCTACGTAAAAGGATAAATGGACACAAATCAGATATTAGGAATGGCAATATACAAAAACCTGTAGGAGAACACTTCAACACAATAGCAGATGTAAAGGTAGCCATCCTGCAGCAAAAAAACTTCAGGACCAGACTTCAAAGAGAAACTGCTGAGCTTCAGTTCATTTGCAAATTTGACACCATCATCTCACGATTAAACACAGACTGTGAATGGCTCGCCAACTACAAAAGCAGTTTCTCCTCCCTTGGTGTTCACACCTCAACTGCTAGAAGAGGGCCTCATCCTCCCTGATTGAACTAACCTCGTTATCCCGAGCCTGATTCTTGCTTGCATATTTATACCTGCCTCTGGAAATTTCCACTACGTGCATCCAACTAAGTGGGTATTCACCCACGAAAGCTTATGCTCCAATACGTCTGTTAGTCTATCAAGTGCCACAGGACTCTTTGCCACTTTTACAGATCCAGACTAACACGGCTACCCCTCTGACACTAAACTACAGTTAGTAGTTCTGCAATTTCACATTTGAGTTCCTTCTGAACACTTGGGTGAATGCCATCTGGTCCTGGTGACTTATTACTGTTTAGTTTATTAATTTGTTCCAAAACCTCCTCCAATGACACCTCAATCTGGGACAGTTCCTCAGATTTGTCACCTAAAAAGAATGGTTCAGGTTTGGAAATCTCCACCACTTCCTCAGCCATGAAGATGGATGCAAAGAATTCATTTAGTTTCTCTGCAATGGCCTTATCACCCTTGAGTGCTCCTTTAGCATCTCGATTGTCCAGTGGCCCCACTGGTTGTTTAGCAGGCTTCCTGCTTCTGATTTAAACAAATATTGCTATTACTTTTTGAGTCTGTGGTGAGCTGTTCTTCAAATTCTTTTTTGGCCTTTCTAATTATATTTTTACACTTCATTTGCCAGAGTTTATGCTCCTTTCTATTTTCCTCCCTAGGATTTAACTTCCACTTTTTAAATGATGCTTTTTTTTTTAATCTCTCACTGCTTCTTTTACTTTTTTGTTTAGCCACAGTGGCACTTTTTTGCTTCTCTTACTATGTTTGTAATTTTGGGGTATACATTGTTAAGTTGAGCCTCTATTCTGGTGTCTTTAAAAAGTTTCCATGCAGCTTGCAGGGATTTCATTTTTTGCACTGTACCTTTTAATTTCTGCTTAACTAACTTCCTCTATTTTGTGTAGTCCCCCTTTCTGAAATTACCCACTACAGTGTTGGGCTGCTGTGATGTTTTCCCTGCCACAGGGATGTTAAATTGAATTATATTATGATCACGGTTACAAGGGGTCCAGCTATATTACTACGTATATGGTCTTTTATATACATACAGATGGAGAGAGAGAGAGAAAATGAGAACAGTTTGGTTCATTTAAGATTTTTACTTCATTTGATTCTATGCTTTCTTTCACATATAGTGCGATTCCCTCACCAGCACGACCTGTTCTGTCCTACCAATATATTTTGTACCCTGGTATTACTGTGTCCCATTGATTATCCTCATTCAAACCAAGATTCTGTGAATCCCATTATATCAATATCCATATTTAATACGAGGCACTATAATTCACCCATTTTATTATTTAGACTTCTAGCATTTGTATATAAGCACTTAAAAAACTTGTCACTTTTTAGCTGTCTGCCATTACACGATGTAACTGAATGGGACTCTTTTTCATTTCACTGTTTCTCATCAGATCCTACTGTATTTTATCATCTTCCATCCTTTCCTCCTTACTAGGACATAGAAAATCTCCATTAATAGATCCTCCCCTAAGGGATGTTGCTGTCTGACCCATATGCTCCTCTGCACGTGTCGACTTTCCCCCAGCCCTTAGTTTAAAAACTGCTCTACGATCTTTTTAATTTTAAGTGCCAGCAATCTGGTTCCATTTTGGTTTAGGTGGAGCCCATCCTTCCTATATAGGCTCCCCCTTTCCCAAAAGTTTCCCCAGTTCCTAATAAATCTAAACCCCTCCTCCCTACACCATCGTGTCATCCACGCATTGAGACCCTGCAGTTCTGCCTGTCTAACTGGCCCCGCACGTGGAACTGGAAGCACTTCAGAGAATGCTACCATGGAGGTCCTGGACTTCAATCTCTTACCTAGCAGCCTAAATTTGGCCTCCAGGACTTCTCTCCTATCCTTCCCTATGTTACTGGTACCTACACGTACCACAACCACCAGCTCCTCCCCAGCACTACACATAAGACTATCTAGATGTCTCGAGAGATCTGCAACCTTTGCACCAGGTAGGCATGTCACCATGCGGTTCTCCTGGTCATCGTAAACCCAGCTATCTATGTTTCTAATGATCGAATCCCCTATAACTATTACCTGTCTCTTCCTAATAACTGGAGTTCCCACCTCCAGAGATGTATCCTCAGGGCGAGAGGATACCATGACATCATCTGGAAAGAGGGTCCCAACTATGGGATCATTTCCCTCTGCTCCAGTTGGATGTTCTCCTTCACTGAGACTTTCGTCCTCCTCAACAGCACAGAGGCTGTCAGACGGGAAGTGGAACTGTTCTCCTGTGCCCTAGAAAGTCTCATCTATGTACCTCTCTGTCTCCCTTAGCTCCTCCAGTTCAGCCACTCTGGTCTCCAAAGCCCATATACAGTCTCTGAGGAGCTCCTTGCACCGAATGCACATATGTGCCACCTGCCCATAGAGCAGGTAATCATACATGCTGCACACTTGTAAGGTCTCCTGTGTAGCCACTCTCCCGCCAGCACAATTAAACCATCCATAATGAGCAGGAGTAGCTATGTCAACAGGAGAGCGTTTGCCGCTGACATACGACATTGTCCACACCGGTCCGTTTGTCGGTGAAGCTTTTGTCAGTCAGGGGTGTTTTTTCACACCCCTGACCAACAAAAAATTACTTACAAAAGTGCTAGTGTAGACAAAGCCTAAATCTCATCCTGATCCCTAATAGTTAGAGACTGGCTTAAGCCTTGAAGCACAAGCTTTTATATTCCTTGCAAAACTCTTCTTTTTGCATTAATTATGACAACTCTGGATATTCTTCTTATCCATATAAATGCGCAGTCCCTCTTTGAATCTTGCTAAATTCCTGACCTCACTGAAAATCTGTGGCAATGAGTTCCACAGTCTAATTATATGTTGAGTGTATTTTTTTTTTTAGTTTTTCAATTTTTAAAAATACTTCCAGTTTTTAATTTTGTTCCCTTTAAGTTTCATAGAATCATAGAATATCAGGGTTGGAAGGGACCTCAGGAGGTGATCTAGTCCAACCCCCTGCTCAAAGCAGGACCAATCCCCAATTAAATCATCCCAGCCAGGGCTTTGTCAAGCCTGACCTTAAAAACTTCTAAGGAAGGAGATTCTACCACCTCCCTAGGTAACGCATTCCAGTGTTTCACCACCCTCCTACTGAAAAAGTTGTTCCTAATATCCAACCTAAACCTCCCCCACTGCAACTTGAGACCATTACTCCTTGTCCTGTCCTCTTCTACCACTGAGAATAGTCTAGAACCATCCTCTCTGGACCCACCTCTCAGGTAGTTGAAAGCAGCTATTATATCCCCCCTCATTCTTCTCTTCCGCAGACTAAACAATCCCAGTTCCCTCAGCCTCTCCTCATAAGTCATGTGTTCCAGACCCCTAATCATTTTTGTTGCCCTTTGCTGGACTCTCTCCAATTTATCCACATCCTTCTTGTAGTGTGGGGCCCAAAACTGGACACAGTACTCCAGATGAGGCCTCACCAATGTCGAATAGAGGGGAACGATCACATCCCTCGATCTGCTCGCTATGCCCCTACTTATACATCCCAAAATGCCATTGGCCTTCTTGGCAACAAGGGCACACTGCTGACTCATATCCAGCTTCTCGTCCACTGTCACCCCTAGGTCCTTTTCCGCAGAACTGCTGGGATCCTACCCATCTGTTCCCTGAGGGAGTCGAAGTCTGCTTTCCTGAAGTCCAGGGTCCGTATCCTGCTGCTTACCTTTCTTCCCTGTGTCAGGATCCTGAACTCAACCAACTCATGGTCACTGCCTCCCAGATTCCCGTCCACTTTTCCTTCCCCCACTAATTCTTCCCTGTTTGTGAGCAGCAGGTCAAGAAAAGCTCCCCCCCTAGTTGGCTTGTCTAGCACTTGCACCAGGAAATTGTTCCCTATGCTTTCCAAATACTTCCTGGATTGTCTGTGAACCGCTGTATTGCTCTCCCAGCAGATATCAGGAAAATTAAAGTCACCCATGAGAATCAGGGCGTGCGAGTTGCCAGAAGAAAGCCTCATCCCCCTGGTCCGGTGGTCTACAGCAGACTCCCACCACGACATCACCCTTGTTGCTCACACTTCTAAACTTAATCCAGAGACTCTCAGGTTTTTCTGCAGTTTCATACTTGAGCTCTGAGCAGTCAGACTGCTCTCTTACATACAGTGCAACTCCCCCACCTTTTCTGCCCTGCCTGTCCTTCCTGAATAGTTTATAACCATCCATGACAGTACTCCAGTCATGTGAGTTATCCCACCAAGTCTCTGTTATTCCAATCACATCATAATTCCTTGACATCACCAGGACCTCCAGGTCTCCCTGCTTGTTTCCAAGGCTTTGTGCATTTGTATATAGGCACTTGAGATAACCTGATGATCGCTCCTCATTCTCAGTATGAGGCAGGAGCCCTCTCCTCACAGACATTCCTGCCTGTGCTTCCTCCCGGTATCCCGCTTGCCCACTTACCTCAGGGCTTTGGTCTCCTTCCCCCGGTGAACCTAGTTTAAAGCCCTCCTCACTAGGTTAGCCAGCCTGCTCGCAAAGATGCTCTTCCCTCTCTTTGTAAGATGGAGCCCGTCTCTGCCCAGCACTCCTCCTTCATGGAACACCATCCCATGGTCAAAGAATCCAAAGCCTTCTCTCCGACACCTTCTGCGTAGCCATTCGTTGACTTCCACGATTCGACGGTCCCTACCCCGGCCTTTTCCTTCCACGGGGAGGATGGACGAGAACACCACTTGCACCTCAAACTCCTTTATCCTTCTTCCCAGAGCCACGTAGTCCGCAGTGATCCGCTCAAGGTCATTCTTGGCAGTATCATTGGTGCCCACGTGGAGAAGCAGGAAGGGGTAGCAATCCGAGGGCTTGTACCCCTTATACTTCGGTCACGAAGCAGAGTTCCAGCTCTGCGCTGTGTGTCCCTCCTGCTAAGCGGAGTTCCAGCTCTGCGTTGTGTGTCCCTCCTACTAAAAGTGGGAAGGAATACAGAAAAAAATGGGACACTGCAGAGCTGGAATTTCTTTACCTTTTCTCTACAATTTCTCTGCATTTTTATGTTTCCCTTGTGGGTCCCTAAAAGCATTGCCCAGACCCTGGCAAAGAACATCCTCTCTGTGCAGGGCCTTAATTTTAAATGTTACCCAACTAAGTCAACTATTCAGAGCGACTCTTGTATATCCTATAAGTCTAAGATTACACATTTCTAATCACAGCAGGTTTCATAGCTGACCACCACAGAGGTGAAAATTGAAATAAGGGGGGTTTGACGCAGGAAGAAACACGGTAGCTGTTTTCCTGGGTTTTCAGAACCAAAAGCAGTGGTAACTTAACTCTTTCTCTCCAGGCAGTGTCAGGAATAAATCCATGGGAACACAGCAATTCTGTATGATGAAAGACTAATACAAGTAAGCATGCTCTTTATCTAAAACGACAGTTTATTAGATTTAAGCACACACAAACATAAGCAATAGGTTTAGAACATCCCAAATAGTTACCTGGAAGCAGATATGCTTCCTGCTGGGGAGTCTGGTGTCAGGAAAAAAAAAATCTCTCACAATAGCTTCAGAGAAACTGCTCCAAAGTACACTCTATTATCTAGTTTTTTCATAACTAACTTTCACAAAACACACAGATCACAGCAACCCCTACTGGGTCATCACTTCTCCAACTTCAATAAGCTACTTATCAACAAAACATTCCTAACAATCTTAGTCATAATAAGCATCTATACCAAAGGCACCCAAATTCAAGGTTCTGGTCCAAGTATTTTCTTTCAGTCTCAATTTGTTGACTCTTTTCTCCCCTCCTCCCATTTTGATTAGCAGAAACTGCAAGCATGCAGCTAAGATTTGACCTTGCCTCCAGAAGCCTGGCTCATTCAAATTAACCTTTAACTATGTGGTGTTCAATAGTATTAATTCATGGTGTCTGAATGCACATAATATGGTTGCAATTAGCATCATCAAATTCTGGGGCACATACACCCCCCAAATCCGGGGCAACATAACTTGCGGGGACATTAAGAGGCAAGAGGTGTTTCCTTGCAGGGATATATTGGGATATTTACACACACTCTGCTGTTTTTAATTCCTCTCTCTCCCCAGGCATTGGCCACAATCTCTTCAATGTGGCTTTTCTTTTTGGAGTATTATTAGGGGTGAAGCTCCCTCTGGGGATGCAAGGAAAAGTGCTAGGACTTATTGGCTCATGGCTGTGGAAGCGACAGGGCCATTCTCAGCTGATAACAGGGAGCAGCCGTGTCATACAGGCAGTCTACAATAGCCAGATTGATAGAGTGCAGAAGGGATTGGCAGCTGGACACGGGGTGGCAAGGGCTTTCCACTATAGTAGCACAAGAAAATTTTGGAAGTGGGGGGATTAGGTGATGGGTGACTCTCACTGCAGGTGCCTGTTGTGGGGGCATTTCCCTGTCTCCTTACCAGCCAGTCCTCCCTGCCCTGCGTCTACCAGGATTCCCTTCCTCAGTTTCTAGACCAATATGCAAAAAACAAGGCGGCTCAAAATGTTTCTGATTCTGCCGCAGGGTAGACTCTCTTGTAAGCGCTGACATAGTCAGCTCTTTGTGGCAGGGACTCTCTTTTTGCTCTGTTTGTACAGCACCTTGCACAACAGGGTTCTGTCCATATCATGGGAGGTCGCGCTTCTCAGACAAACATGAGCCATTTAGAGCTAATTTTCTGGGTACCTGGGTCCTGCAGATGGAAAATGGACCATGGATCTTTTATGTTCACTTTGTGGCATATTACACAGGCTAGTTACACTGGCAGCTTCAATCTGGCTGTTTCAGACCAGCCATCACACAGGTCCTTAAGGGCAGAGAACACAGGGGGAGGGATAGCTCAGTGGTTTGAGCATTGGCCTGCTAAACCCAGGGTTGTGAGTTCAATCCTTGAGTTGCCCATTTAGGGATCTGGGGCAAAAACTGGGGATTGGTCCTGCTTTGAGCAGGGGGTTGGACTAGATGACTTCCTGAGGTCCCTTCCAACCCTGATATTCTATGAACAGGCACAGTTAGTTGCAGAGAATCTAGTTTAATGTAAAAATTACTGTCCAGTGTTTAGAAGCAGGCAGGTCCCCCATCCATCTTTATGACTTTGCCCATTTCATGCTTATTCCAAGCTTAATAAAGTGATTTCTCACTCTGTGCCTCTGTCCTGGCAGTACCTGGCTTTATTAGCTCTATTTTAGGGTTAAGACCATTGATTTCAGGCAGACATTGATTCCTCACTTCTAGTCGTGTTCTAGTGAATTAAATATACCACCCTCCACACCCCCAAAGAAAATTACTGAGATAAAAACTACAAGCAATACAGCATTTATTTCCCTCTACTTGCCATAGTTTCTATGGAGAAATGTGAGACGTAGTTGGAGTCAGACTGCAAGGGAGAGAGATGATGGCCCACTAGACATGGGGTACAAATTTTAAAAAAGCATCCAAGGGTAGATCTACAGTGCCCGCAAAACCCGGGGACTGACTCAGGTTTGAGTACAAGCCCTCCTTCTGTTCACATACAAATCAGTCTGACTTGGATCAGCAAGCAGGCAGGACTTGGGTCCTAGGACGCTGCTGGGATGGTGGGGAGGGGGGCTAAGAGACGGGGTCCTGAGACTTGGGTTCTAGTCCTGTCATTTGCAATGTGGATGCAGTTCAAGCCACAGATCCGAGTCAGAAGGTCTGTGTAGCACAGTGTGGATGCATTAACATGGCTGTGAGACCCAGGTTTACGGTGCAGTGTGGATGCTGAAGCCCAGGCTTGGAAACAGCAAGTCCACAAGCCCAGGACTCAGTGTGCAGCTTAGTCCCAAGTGTCTTAGGTGTGTAGGGCGTCACCTGAGAGGTGGGAAACCCCTTTTCAAATCCCTTCCCCACATCAGGCAGAGAGGAGACTGAACCAGGGTCTCCCACAGCCTGGCTCAGTACTCTAACTCATTCTCCCGATAAACAGCTGAGGCACCTGCCTTCAGGAGATGGGTTCCCAGCTGAGGATCGCAAGCAGAGATCGGCACTTCCCAGCAGCCCAAATTTAGGCACCTAACCCCATAAGGGGGTGAGGCTTTGGCCACACCCCTCTCATCTGTGTCTCTCATTGGCTGGCTGAGGCAGCTCCCACCTAGCCTGCTGGCTTTTGTGGACCCCATTTGTAGGCACCTATCCATCCCCATGCATTATACAGGGGGCCTGGGCACCTCACCTAGGCTTTGTTGTTCCAGTGAATTTCCAAATGCCTAAAAGACAGGTGTGGCAAGTCCCTTTGTAGATCCAGGCCTACGTGACTTCCCCAAGAACTCTGTGGCGGAACAGAAAATTGAACCTGGGGTCTCCCAAGCCCTAGGCTGGTGCCCTAATTGCCATTATGCGGATAATACAAAGGGGCTGTGCATCTTAGCCTACTGCGTCCGCTTCTCAGCACAGTTACCCAGGGGTCAATGCAGCTTCATTAGTTCACAGCAGCTGAGGATCTGGTCCATTACCACCAATGAGGTACTTGTATCCTATTGTGACGATAGCCACAGAGAAGTCTATAAATAAACGGCTCGCTGCACCCACACAGAGATTTCACACTGTGGGATTTTTTGCAGCCCCGTCTTCCCCAATGGCTAACACAGTATTTTGGCCTTCTACCAAGGAATTCTCCTATTTGTGCAGAAGAATTATTGATTCAACAGCTCTGCCGCCCAGGCACCCAGCCGAGATCCTGCAAGCTGACATTCTCAGGCCAGTCAGTATTAGTCAGTTAAGAGCAAAGTAGACTTAGGTTAATACACCCATAGCTATTTGGAGAAATGGAACTTTGTGGAATGTAATAACCCAAGCCGTGCTTTATCATTGTGTTAGACATTGGCATTTGTATTGCCCTGTGCTCTGTGACTACTTGCTTGCCCCACAGGGCGGTGTTATTCCTCATATATTTTATTATCAGCAAATCTGCGCTGGCTGGCTGAAAGCTTATTGTTCTTAGCACAATAAGAAACCCGAAGAGGAAGCACATTACATGTGTTGGAGGCAAAAAGCTGGCTCCGGACAACTAAACCTTGAATTGGAAAATGAGTGGAACTAAACAAATCCCTCGGATTCTTTCATTCCCATGCAAGCCGAGACCAGCCAAGGCCAAAAGCACCACGGGCTGAAATTGGAATTAAAGCGGAAAATTGAAACATCATTTTCTCTCCTGAAGTCTAAACGACATCACTCTACATTAGCATCACACCCGCACAGGCACCGCCCTGCCAGAGGCTCTGCCAATGCATGGGATTGGCTCCCTTGTGCCTTCTATGCTAGAAGGTGATGGGTCTAAGAGACATTCTGGCTGCTGAGTGCAATGGGAGAACATGCCACAGAGGGCGCTGGTATGCCTCTTCCCAGGAAGGCCCCACCTAGGGATCAGTGTTGAACAGGATAGTGGCTTATGGATATGTACTCTTTGAAGGAGGCCCGGAGTAATAGAAACAGAGAGCTGGAAGGGACTGTTCTTAAAAACTTCCAATGATGGGGATTCCACAACCTCCCTAGGGGCAGCCTTATTTAAGGATAATCAGATTTCAGAGATCTCTCCTTTTGCTTGGCTTTCGAAATCTCATTCAGACTTCAAGCAAGCTGATTGGGTGTAAAATACCAGACCTTACTTCATGCCAAGTTGGGTGATAAATTCCAGCCTGGATTATATCAAATATTATCCTGAAAGTATATGTATTTAACGTACGAGAAGGGAACAGAACTAAGGCTGAGGTTTCTGCCTCATTTTTGCCTCCCCTCCCTCGGAGTGCCCAGCTTCCTAAACTCAGTGTATCAACAAGGACATTTTGTTTTGTGTGGTCAGGTTGACATAACTCCTAAAACAAACAGTGCTTCAGATTTGGAGTCCTGATGACCAGACCAGCCTCAGAGAAAGCCGTCCTCAGAGACACTTCACTGGTTCAGCGTCACACCCGAAAGCAGTTTTTTCAGTTGTGATAAATGTTGTTTCCCCTAAAGAGCTGGGCTGTGGCCTTGGGTATGAAACAGTCTGTCAAAACGCAAAGTCGTGGCTGAAGCTGCTAACTCTTTCAGAGTGGAGTACTTTACACCAGCACTTCTGGAAACTGAAAGTAAACACTTGAATGTGCCCTTTATGGGGGTGAACGCAATGTCCTACCCAGTTCCTTTTGTGTTCTGCTGCATAAAACACTGTCATTCCTCATCACAATCTGTATTAGATAATGGTCCCAGTTCTACTCTTGGTTACATCTGTATAAATTCAGAGTAACACCACTGCTTCCAGTGGACCTACTCCAGATTTACGACGGCACAGGAATAGAATCTAGTCCCTATGTTTTGCCTCAATCTGATAAGAGGAGGGAATGTTCTACCTTTAACCTAGCTGCAGGAGAATTATAAACTGAGTCGGTAATTTGAAAAAGCAGGCAATAAATGTGAGTGTCTCTTATTCTTATACCGTAAACTCTTTGGGGCAGAGGCTGTCTCTTTGTCCTGTGTTTGTACAGCACCTACTGCCATGGGGTCCTGGTCCACAACTGGTGCTTCTATATGCTACAGGGATGTTGATAATCAATACTAATTCTGGTCCCTGCAACGCAGCCACAGCTTTTCCCCAGAGCTCATGGGAGATCGTGCTGGAATGCTGCTCTTCCATGGAGCCGGGATCAGCTGAGGGCCCTTCATGTTTACATAGAAATGTGGCCATCATTTTTTAAAGGCCATTTGTGCCCCTTTATAGATGAAATAATCTTTTACAACTTGGTGCCTCAGCTACTTGAGAAACCAGTCAAAATGGATTAAAGTTGCCTTTTAAATACTGGTGTGAGGCTGCTATCTTGGAAACTCGCTAAGAGTGGTGATAAAGTGGTGAAAAATTCCTTTCCCATGTCACTACTGCCTATCATTTCTAATGTACTGTAGAAAGGTGTTCACTCACCTTTGACCAAATATAATAAAATCACATTTTCTTAATACATTTCCATCAGAGCTTCACTCAAATTATTCTGTAATTATCACCTCATTGAAAAATGAGGGATTAAGTGCAGGATGGAGTCCAGCAACTTAACCTGTGTAATATTTATTGACTTCTCCAAGGCATTAGATACCATGAATCACCGTTTATGAATGACTAACATGGGCATTCTGGGTCTGAACAAAACATACCTGCTAACGTACTTGTCAAGGAGATGCAAATTTGTAATGCTCCGAGAGCCTCAATCTCAAAAATTGCCTATCATATTCAGTACGCACCCCATGGCTGTGTCCTGGGATCACTTTCTGCATCTATGTGAAGATGAAAGAGCCTGGGACAGCAATTCAAAAGTACTCTGAACCCAGCAGCTCCCACGGAGGACAAATGAGATTCCCTCCCTATGCCTCCCAGAACAACAGGCAACGCTGAGTGCTGGCCAGTTTTGAATATCTGTCCCCCTCGGTACAGGCCCACATCTTAATACACTAGAAACACCCCTGCAATTCAGTATCAATAAACTCCAGACTTTGAGTCAATATGTTTTTGCTAAATACAGAGGAAATTATTTCTATACTCATCGGGCCAGAATGGCAACTACTGAGGAAGACTCATTTCAAGAGGGCTTTGTCACCAGTTAGTAGCTTTAAAAATGAGGTGTCATGGCCCAATTCCCTACTGTTTGTTGGTTTTCTTCTCAGTAAGCTGGTATCATAACGGATGTTGGACTAGGATGCTTTTTGTACTGAAGTTTTGCTTTAGATTTCTACAGCTGGAATACCTCCTGCCAAACAGCTGTTCCAGCTAATTGATTATGGCACTAATATTCATGCTGCTACTTCCAGATACATCTCCCCAAACTGGATGTCTTCACCAGGTCACTGTTTTATGTAGCTATTATAGTACCCATCATTTGAACACAGTTAGAGAGCTCAGATGGATTCCATAAGCTGATCAGCCCTCACGCCCACCTGGGCTGTCTAGTCTTTAGGTCGATGGAGTTTGAGGATGTAGGATTTATGTTTATGGACCCTATGCTAAAGGAACTGGCGGCTGTGATTGCAGAGCCATTGGCCATTATCTTTGAAAACTCGTGGCGAACGGGGGAAGTCCTGGATGACTGGAAAAAGGCTAATGTAGTGCCAATCTTTAAAAAAGGGAAGGAGGAGGATCCGGGGAACTACAGACCAGTGAGCCTCACTTCAGTCCCCGGAAAAAATCATGGAGCAGGTCCTCAAAGAATCAATCCTGAAGCACTTACATGAGAGGAAAGTGGTCAGGAACACTCAGCATGGATTCACCAAGGGAAGGTCATGCCTGACTAATCTAATCGCCTTCTATGATGAGATTACTGGTTCTGTGGACGAAGGGAAAGCAGTGGATGTATTGTTTCTTGACGTTAGCAAAGCTTTTGACATGGTCTCCCACAGTATTCTTGTCAGCAAGTTAAAGAAGTATGGGCTGGATGAATGCACTATAAGGTGGGTAGAAAGTTGGCTAGATTGTCGGGCTCAACGGGCAGTGATCAATGGCTCCATGTCTAGTTGGCAGCTGGTGTCAAGTGGAGTGCCCCAGGGGTCGGTCCTGGGGCCGGTGTTGTTCAATATCTTCATAAATGATCTGGAGGATGGTGTGGATTGCACTCTCAGCAAATTTGCGGATGATACTAAACTGGGAGGAGTGGTAGATACACTGGAGGGCAGGGATAGGATACAGAGGGACCTAGACAAATTGGAGGATTGGGCCAAAAGAAATCTGATGAGGTTCAATAAGGATAAGTGCAGGGTCCTGCACTTAGGACGGAAGAACCCAATGCACAGCTACAGACTAGGGACCGAATGGCTAGGCAGCAGTTCTGCAGAAAAGGACCTAGGGGTGACAGTGGACGAGAAGCTGGATATGAGTCAGCAGTGTGCCCTTGTTGCCAAGAAGGCCAATGGCATTTTGGGATGTATAAGTAGGGGCATAGCAAGCAGATCAAGGGATGTGATCGTTCCCCTCTATTTGACATTGGTGAGGCCTAATCTGAAGTACTGTGTCCAGTTTTGGGCCCCACACTACAAGAAGGATGTGGAGAAATTGGAAAGAGTCCAGCGAAGGGCAACAAAAATGATTAGGGGTCTGGAACACATGACTTATGAGGAGAGGTTGAGGGAACTGGGATTGTTTAGTCTGCAGAAGAGAAGAATGAGGGGGGATTTGATAGCTGCTTTCAACTATCTGAGAGGTGGTTCCAGGGAGGATGGTTCTAGACTATTCTCAGTGGTAGAACAGGACAGGACAAGGAGTAATGGTCTCAAGTTACAGTGCGGGAGGTTTAGGTTGGATATTAGGAACAACTTTTTCAGTAGGAGGGTGGTGAAACACTGGAATGCGTTGCCTAGGGAGGTGGTGGAATCTCCTTCCTTAGAAGTTTTTAAGGTCAGGCTTGACAAAGCCCTGGCTGGGATGATTTAATTGGGGATTGGTCCTGCTTTTGAGCAGGGGGTTGGACTAGATGACCTCCTGAGGTCCCTTCCAACCCTGATATTCTATGATTCTATACCTTACAGGGTAATTAGATTCAAAACATAGAGAATCCCTCTAGGCAAAACCTTAAATTACAAAAAAGACACACAGACAGAAATAGTCATTCTATTCAGCACAGTTCTTTTCTCAGCCATTTAAAGAAATCATAATCTAACACATACCTAGCTAGATTTCTTACTAAAAGTTCTAAGACTCCATTCCTGGTCTATCCCCGGCAAAAAAAGGCGTACCGACAGACACAGACCCTTTGTTTCTCTCCCTCCTCCCAGCTTTTGAAAGTATCTTGTCTCCTCATTGGTCATTTTGGTCAGGTGTCAGTGAGGTTTAGCTTCTTAACCCTTTACAGGTGAGAGGATTTTTCCTCTGGCCAGGAGGGATTTTAAAGGGGTTTATCCTTTCCTTTATATTTATGACAATCATAAAGGAAGAAATTCATCAGAGAGCAGAGGCTTTTCAAAAAACCTACAAACCTTTATTATGTGGAGTGCAAGCAGTGCTTGGTGATTTACTTGAGTTCTCTGCTCTGGGTGAATTTCAAACAATATGTGCATACTGTATTAGGTATGTCTTAATTAGGGGCTGCATTTTTCATAAGGGCGGAAGAGGGCATCTTTTTATATTTGGAAACAAAGACTAGATGAAAATAAATGCCAGAACAAATTGGGATTAGCACATCCGGAGATATATTCAAAGAGGTGTTCAGGTATCCTGACGCTCACTGAAAGCGAATGGAAGTTAAGCACTTCAGTGCCACTAATACCTTTGCAAATCTTCTCTTTGTGTTTAGAACTAAATTAAGGGTACGTTTACAGTACAAAATTATTTCAAAATTGTTCTATTTGAATTTTCTGAAATGATTCTATACATTCGGTCTTGTGTCCTCACTGAAGCATGTGAATTTGGCGGAGTGCATCCACAGTACTGAGGCTAGCATCAAATGTCGGAGCAGTGCACTGTGGGTAGCTATCCCACAGTCCCCACTGTCCATTGGAATTCTGGGTTAAGCTCCCAGTGCATGATGGGGCAAAAACATTCTCACGGGTGTTTCTGGGTGTGCGTCGTCAGTCGCTCCCCCCTCCCTGAAAGCTACGGCAGACAACCATTTTGCGCCTTTTTGGTGTGCATATGCCATACTGCTTTCAGCAGATGGTGCAGTACGGTGCACCGCTGCTCTCCTGGTACTATGAATCCACCTCACATTTCCTCTCGTCTTTCTATGTAATCTCTATAAGTATCTACTCTTTCTCTTCCTCATCGACTGTTTCTGCTGCCAACTCCGCTCGGCCATCGTGAACAGAGCAGCACAGCTTCCGCCGCCAACTCTGCTTTCCCGCTCTTGCTGTGCTACCGAGCTTCTCCATGTTGTCTGCCCTTTTTCCAGGATTATCCATGCAGGCACCATAGCGCGGCAAGCATGGAGCCCACTCAGATCTCCGCTGTAGTTTTGACCACAGTAAATACTTCGCACCTTATCCAGCAGTATGTGCAGTACCTGCAAAACTGGGTGAGGAAGCGACGACAGAGCAATTACTATACTGATGAGGACATGGACACAGATGTTCCTAGAAGCACAGATGTTCCTAGGTATGTAGCGATTGGGAGATCATGGTTGCGTTGGGCCAGGTTCACACTGTGGAACGCCGATTCTGGGCCCAGGAAACAAGTACAGACAGGTGAGACAGCATAGTGTTGCAGATATGGGATGATTCCCAGGGGCCGCAAAACTTTCGGATGTGTAGGGCCACTTTCATGGAACTTTGTGACTTGCTGGTCCATGCCCTGAAGCGCAAAGACACCAAAATGAGAGCAGTCCTCACAGCTGAGAAGTGAGTGGCCATAACCCTGTGGAAGCTTGCAATGCCAGAGAGCTACTGATCAGTTGGGAATTAGTCTGGAGTGGGCAAATCTACTGTGGGAGCTGCTGTGCTGCAAGTAGCCAACACAATCATTGGCCAGCTGCTATCAAGGGTAGTGACTTTGGGAAATGTGCAGACCACTGTGGACGGCTTTAATGCTGGGGTTCCCTAACCACGGCGGGGTGATAGACGGACCACATATCCCTACCTTGGCCCCGGAACACCAGGGCAGCCAGTACGTAAACCGCAATGGGTACTTTCCAATGGTGCTGCAAGCACTGGTGGATCACAAGGGATGTTTCACTGACATCTATGTGGGATGGCTGGGAAATGTGCATGACGCTCACATCTTAGAATCATAGAATATCAGAGTTGGAAGGGACCTCTGGAGGTCATCTAGTCCAACCCCCTGCCCAGAGCAGGACCAACCCCAACTAAATCATCCCAGCCAGGGCTTTGTCAAGCCTGACCTTAAAAACTTCTAAGGAAGGGGATTCCACCACCTCCCTAGTGAACGCATTCCAGTGCTTCACCACCCTCCTAGTGAAAAATTTTTTCCTAATATCCAACCTAAATCTCCCCCACTACAACTTGCAAATCTTCAGGAACTCTGGTCTGTTTGAACAGCAACAGGAAGGGACTTACTTCCCAGACCAGAAAATTACTGTTAGGGATGTTGAAATGCCTATAGTTATCCTCAGGGACCCAGCCTACCCCTTAATGCCATGGCTCATGAAGCCGTACATAGTCACCCTGGACAGTAGTAAGGAGCAGTTCAACTATAGGCTGAGCAAGTGCTGAATGGTGGTAGAATGTGCTTTTGGAAGTTTGAAAGCACGCTGGCGCAGTTTACTGACTCAATTAGATCTCAGCACAACCAATATTCCAATTGTAAATTGCTGCTTGTTGTGTGCTCTACAATATCTGAGAGAGTAAGGGGGAGACGTTTATGGTGGGGTGGGAGGTTGAGGCAACTCGCCTGGCGGTCAGTTTCGCACAGCCAGACAACAGGGTGATTAGAAGAGCACAGCAGGAAGTGCTGCGCATCAGAGAAGCTTTGAAAGCCAGTTTCATGACTGGCCAGGGTACGGTGTGACAGTTGTGTTTGTTTCTCTTGAAGTTACCCACCCCCTGTATATATATGAAAGGAAATAAAGTCACAATTGTTTAAAAAACATTCTTTATTATTTGTTGCACAACACATTGAGAGAAATCAGGTATTGGGTTATGGGGGTGGAGGAGGAGGGAAGGACAAGTCCAGAAACCAAATCAAAATTTCAGATATGCCATCTTTCTGCTGCTTGTGCAATCCTCTGGGGTTGAGTGTGTGGGTCTCCATAGCCTCCCCCGTGTTCTTGGGCATCTGGGTGAGAAGGCTATGGAACTTGGGGAGGAGGGAGGGGTTGCAGCGGCAGTCTGGGGTCTTGCTGCCTTTCCCACATTAGATCCACCATACAGCGGAGCATGTCAGTTTGCTCCCCCATGAGCTTGACCATAGCATCCTGCCTACTCTCATCGCACGCGTTCCTCCGCTCTTCGTAGTCATGTAACGCTTTACAGGACTCTGCAATTGTTTGCCTCCAGGCATTCAGCTGGGCCCTATCAGTGCGGGAGGACTGCATGAGCTTGGCGAATATGTCGTCCCAAGTTCATTTTTTCTGCCTTCTAATCTGGACCAACCTCTGGGACAGAGTAGAAAGGGGCCGTGTTGAAACATTTGCACCTGTGGGAGGAGAAAAAGGGAGGGTAGTATTTTAAAGGATATATTTTAGAGAACAAAGGGGACACTCTTTCTCAGTGAAACAGGCAATTCACAGTACACAGCACATGTTCTTTCTGTACAAGGTCACATTTTGCCTCTTATACCGAAGTGCCTGCCACTTTGGTGTGAGTAAGCCATAACATGTGGCCGGGCAACAGAATTCAGCTTGCAGGCAGCCATGGTAAGCCCTAGGGGCACGCGGGGTTCTGCTTCTTCCGCATTCATTTCAATGCTTTCAAAGTGCCGGGGCCCCTTTCACATAGCAAACAATACCTGGTGGGTTTGCCATATAAAAGGAGGGCCTGCAGGCTCTCTGGGATGATTGCTTCACACAACCCCTCCCCGAACCCACCACGTGGCTCCAGTGAGGCTCTGAGCAGGGATGAGACCTTTAAACTAAGTGCGAACAGCCCAGGGTGGCTGGGTTTCCCCCCACCACCTGGCTCTGATCAGGCTCTCACTCACCAGAAGTGCCTTCTTCAGGGTCATGGTCTGGAAGCCAGCCTTGGGAGTCGGGGGAGGCTATTTGCTCCAGCGTTAAGACTGGTTCCTGGCTAGGGGAAAAACAGATTCCTCACTTGTCACCTGTGCACTGTCCTCCTCCTCCTCCTCCTCTTCATCCTCCAATAACTCATCCTCCTCACTTCGTGCAACTCCCCCCTTGCAGGTGTCCATGGACAGTGGTGGGGTAGTGGTGGCGTCACCCCCCATAATTGCATGCAGCTCACGGTAGAAGCAGCATGTATGGGGCTGTGACCCAGAGTGCCCGTTCACCTCCCTGGTTTTTTGGTACGCTTGCCTGAGCTCCTTGATTTTTGTACGACACTGGTCTGTGTCCCTGGAGTAGCCTCTTTCCATCATGGCCTGGATACTTTAGCATATGTTTTTTCATTTCTTTTTTTGGAATGTAGTTCTGCCATAACAGATTCATCTCTCCAACATGCGACGAGATCCAGTACCTCTGGTTCGGACCATGCTGGAGCTCATCTGCGAATCCAGGACTGCATGGTCTCTTGTGATGGTGGACTCTGCACGGCCGCCTGTGATGGTGGACTGTGCTGATGTTGACCAAACAGGAAATGAAATTCAAAAGTTCCCAGGGCTTTTACTGCCTACCTGGCTAGTGCATCAGAGGTGTTGTCCAGAGTGGTCACAACGGAGCATTCTGGGATAGCTCCCAGAGGCCAATAATGTCGAATTGCGTCCACAGTACCAGTAAACAGGAACTGCAATCTCGATTTTAGTGCTACTCCACTTGCTGAGGTGGAGTACAGAAATCGAATTAAAGAGCCCTTTAAATAGAAAAAATGGTTTGGTCATGTGGACGGAATCAGTTTTATTTCCAATTAACTTGGCTAATCCTGAAATAACCGCGTACTGTAGACCAGGCTGTATGGGAAAGTTGAAAATCTTACTGAGAAGAATTTCTTCCAACTGAAACAGGTTTGTAACTCGACTGAACTGCCACGCCTCCAGCTGTCACTTTGATGCATATTCCGTCATATGGCTTTGCTCAGGGACCTATGCAAATATTTAAAACAATAATATTTACATACACCATGGAGGAGAAAAAGAGACAGTTCTCACAGCTCACTGGCAGTGGCAGCATGCGGATCCTTTGTTGTAACGCTGGTCCGAACGGGTGCTCAAGACCTTTCATTTGCAAGCTTGTTTTTAGCCAGCCCTGGAAATCTGAGCCACCTGCCTTCTGACTTATTGGCTCAACTGCTGACTAATACAAAAACAGCCCCTAGCCCAATGGGGTCCTGGCCATGACAAGGGCCCTAAGTGCTACTGTGATACAAACTACAAATAATAGCGAAAACTTTCTTGAGCCCTTTTCGGATCTTCCAGATGCCTCCCCTGAGCTGTCTCAGTTATTCCCAATAAAATATGCCCTGGCACAAGGACAAGCCTCTGAAAATTGCAGGTGGACTGGTTTTGTTTGAGATGAATTTGGGAGGGTGGGGAGTATAGATTTGTATTGGGAGATGAACTTCCAATGTGCAAGGCTTCTGGCAGATTTCTAGAAGCCTGAATCATTGTCAGTAACAATCACCTTAACTACAGAGACAGCGGAGGTGTCTGCACCATGCTGTATAGAAAGCACATTTGTTCCTTGCACCAGAGACTTCTGTTTATCTATGTAGGCCATGGTAGGTGGGAAATGCTGTTGGCAGAGTTATGGTCTGACGGTTACGAACCAAGAACCCCCTTTCCAAGTGGGTGCAGTGGGACACTTCAGGAGAGGGCTTCCTGCCAGCATGAGCACTGGATTGCGGCTCAGGGGGATGCAGGGAGCCTTTTCAAATGATTTTTTCTGTACAGTCCCAGCAAGAATCTCCCCATCGCCTGGCCTGGGTTAGCACAACAATTCTTAATGCACTTCTCTTTCCACCCCTTCCTGGAGCTGCCGTGGCCCAACAGCCTCCTCTCTCAGAGCACCGGGAGTTTCTGGCACAAGCTCTTGGGCTGAATGCCTTGTCCTATTCATCCCTGCCAACGTGGTTCACCTGCCAACAGCATCCCCCTACCCACATCCCTCCTCCCTTGGTGGTGCCTTCCCCTCTCCCCAGCCTTTTCCTTTGAATGCCAAGGCAGCCACTGGCTCATCCCAGCTCTGCTTTCAGATGCAGGGTGGCATGTCTCTGTCCAACACTCAGAGCACTGTGCCGGGGGGCAGAGATTAGAGCAAGCTGCTGGGAGAAGCTGCAGCATGTTGAATTCAATGGGCTTTGGATCAGAGCCCTGGACATAGGAAGAGGTTCTGAAGGAGATGAGGAAGGATGGTCCAATGGTTAGACGCTAGCCTAGAACTTGGGACAACTGGGTTCAATGCCCTGCTCTGACACAGCCATCCTGTGTGACCTTGGTCACCCCGTGCCTCAGTTTCCCATCTGTACAATGAGGATAGCAACATGGCCCTACCTGGCAAGGGTGTTGCAAGGGTAAATACATTAAAGAGTGTGAGAGGCTGACACACTCTGCTAATAGGGGCCAGATAAATAAGATAGATGTGTGTGTGTGTGGGGGGGGGGGTGTTGCTTAGAATGAGAGAACTCCTGGAAGAGGGATCACATTTATTTCACTTTTATGATAAGAAAAATCCCTGTGCTCCCCCCTCTCCCCAAATAAGGGGTGGGGGTGGGAATAGCTAAAGAGTCAGATGGTGAAAAAAATAGGCAGGAGTGAAAAAACCCCATGAAACTGAGATCTGGTTACAGAACTAAGAAGGTCTTTAAAAGCAAATGTGTCCTTTGCTGCTGCTTTTCTCTCTCCTTAACCACTCCCCCATCCGAGTGCGTGTATTTACTATTTATATGCTGATCCGGCAAAGACTTAAGCCCAAGTGTCACTTTACACACAAGTAACCCCATTGAGGATAATGGGCTGAATCAAGCGTACAAAGTTAAAGACATCTTTGCAGGATGGGGGCATGTGAACTGCAAGTTCTTTGAAGCAGGGACGACAGTGAGCATCATACAAATTAAAATTAATCATGACTAGACATGAATAAGTATTAAAGGGTAGTTATGGGACAACAGACCTTAAGGACCCTCTTACATTTATATAGCTCCATTCAGCCAGAAGGATTTCAACCCACTTCACAATCTAACCTGTTAGCCACAGTTACTGATAGGAAGAGAAGAGGAATCTGTATCCAGCTGAAACCGGCGCAAGAGATGTGGAGACGCAGGAAGTAATTTCACAAACCGCAATTTAGCCAATAGTCCAGGATTACGCCCCTTTATTACAAAAACCCAGAAGTCATTTCTGAGTTAAGGTAGCAACTCAACTTCCACAGTATGTCTGATTGTGTCTCCATTCCAATCTCTGCCCCTTTCTGAAATCCACCAAAACCCAAAATGTTGGCTCCATAATTGGTATGTGAAATCAGTGGACAAATTCGAGATTTCAAGTTTAAACTGAATTGAAAAAAGAAATATTTGTAGTGAAAACAAAACCACAAACAACCAAAAACCAACCCGACATGCCACAAACTCTGGCAGCGATCACCACTTAGAAGAGAGCTTTATTGTGTTAGTAGTTTCTGCATCAGTTTCGTGCCCTGCAAAGCTGCACCTGTCTATAATACTTATGCTCGGATTATGATGACGGTAAGGAATGGAAAGACCTCCCAAAAGCACAGTAAAGCAGATCTTCCAGAGGTCTTGAAAGTGATTGAATTTCAGACTATTGCAATCAGGAGGTCCTGGGCGTTACATACAGACCCCTCTTGACCTATTCTGCTATTGAGTTGAATGTTAGATTAATCCTTCAGGTATAACATTTGATTAACAATTAAGAAAACTGGTTTCCTTGTGTTTTCCCCCAGCCTCTCTCTGAGATCATCCTACCCCTCCGTGATAAACAGTGCTGATCATGTTTATTATACATAATTGCTGTGAGATACTGTGATTATGTTGCCCTACATACTTTGTCTTGGATACTAGCTATATATTTTAGGGTATATCTACACTGCAATTAGACACACGCGGCTGGCCCGTGCCAGCTGACTCTCCTCAACAGGCTCTGGCTAAAGGGTCAGTTTCACTGTGGTGTTGACCCTCCCAACTTGCAGGGTTCTAGCTCCCAAGCTTTTGCCTGAGCCTGAATGTCTCCACTGCAATTAAACAGCCCCTTACCCCAAGACCCGCGGGCCTGAGTCAGCTGGCACAGCTCTGCGACAAATTTCCTGCATGAGCTAAGCAAGTCACTCAGCCCCTCTGTGCCTCAGTGTCCCCCTCATCAGTAAATAGGGTTTAGGCTATTTGCCTGTCTCGTAGTGGTGCAGCATGATGCTAACTAACAAGGGTTTAAAAGAGTTACAGCCAGTCAGTCGCAGAGGCAGGCCCAGAGCTGCAGGCTCTCTCAGTCCAGTGCTGGGACTATCTGGAGAACAGAAGCAAGACTCCGCCTTGTATTTCCTAAAAGCCACTTTGAAATGGCTTGTGGTTGGACTGGAGTTATTCAGGGGAAGGAAGGTCAGTACAGTCCGCCCAGTGCAGCCCAGCTTCCCTCTGAGCACTGCTCAGCAAGAAGAGCACACATCCCTCAAGTGCACATCTCAAAACCACATCTTCTTGGCAAGGGCTATTTCCCTTCCAAAGGTCCGTTGACCACCCTTAGCCATTTCTGGGCAAGAATTCTTCCATAAAGGCTGCAAGAACTGTTTTCCTTCTTTCCCCTTCTTCTGACCAGCAACAGAGCCATTTTCCTTCACACTTTCAAGGCCCAGGCTGGAGAATTTCAGCCCAACAAAGATAGAGTTTGGGAACAGATTTATTAACCCGAAGGCCCCTTGACACGAACGTGGCAGAACAGCACCTGGGGCCCTAGCTCTGTTAGCTTTGATCTAGCCTGAGCAACAGCAGCGGTGAAAATGCAGCTACACAGGCCAGCTGCTTGAGTACGTACCCAGGGTCCTGCCTATGCTGCTGCAGCTTCACCACTCGACCAAAGCTAGTTTGGGAATGTCAACGCTTGCTGCAATCACACCTCTGAGCACAGTGCAGACAGGGCCCCTGCTAGAACAGCCCGGCCCTGCCTCACAGGGGTGCTGGAGGATAAAAATGTTAGATCCTGAGGTATATGGGGGGCAAAATTACTCGAGATAGATAAAAGGGGCCTTCAAGTGCCAGAGTAGCGTAATGGCACCTTGATATAACTGAGACTCAGGCTCAAGCAGTTACAATGAAAACAGCGTCACCAAGGGGCAGATCACGAGAAGAGAGAATTATTCCATATACGTGAGGCTTGCAACCAGCTTTTTTTTTTTCCTCCTTTCTGTAATGCAAACTATCCGATTCCTCTCCATTAGGGTTTAAGTACTTTTACTGCCAGGTTCCTAATCCCGACTCTCCACTCAGTTTATGCTAAAAATAAATCAACAGTAAGTACTGACCACATGAGTTACCACCAGTCAGTTATGTTTCCACTCATGGGAGCTATCAGGAGGAGATTTATTTATCTCTCTTCATTTACCATACAAGAAGCAAGGTGTATCCATGAGGCCTTATCAGCTACCTTCTCCAACCACACAGACCCAGAGACACAATACTCAAGGTGGGGAGGGGAGTTAATTAATAATCACAGCTCCCTCTCTTTGCCCCGGTGAAGGGGATACTGCAAGTCACAAGTGGGGAGAGTCAGGGTCATCTTCCTGGACTGGGGTGGAGAAAGTTACATGAGAGGTGGGGCGGGGGCCAGTTTGGAGTGGAGTGTGAGCATATAAGCCTGTTTGTCAGCTTGAGATAGAATTTGGGGTTTGACTTTTTGAGACTCTTTGTGACAGCATCAAGACTCACCACTGCTGGAGCCTCCTGCTGGTTGCTCCGGGAAATAACTCTCTCCAGTCATGGAGCACCCTTTGCACATGGTGCCTTACCATTCATCTGCTCTACTGCTTTGGGGACCCGCGTTGCTCAGCGGCATCCTCTTCAGGACACTGCCCTCCGGCAGAGCCCACTGCTCCGGTCTCACCCGCATCCGGGGGTTTGGTGTCATCAGCAGTCTTTGATCTACAGCAGCTCTAGTGGCCGACTGCAGCCTCTAAGTCTAGACCTTTTGTCGCAGGGGCCAGCCACAGCCTGTATCAGGCCATGCTCCTCCTCAGCCAGGTGAAGTACAAGGGAGGGACCCAGGAACCCTCTAGGGGAAGCCTCTCTGCCCTCCTTCTCTCCCCTTGTCAAACTATTCTCCCTGGGCTGCTTCGCCTTCAGCCCTGTGCACCTGCTCAGCCCTTTGTAGCAAGGCCTGCAGCCTGGGGTTTTCCTTGGCTGGAGCTCCCCAGCTCCTTCTGCCCTTCCCCAGCACTGCTCTGTCCAAACTGCTACCTTTCTGCTCAGGAGCCAGTACTCCTCCCTTGCCAGTCAGGGAGCAACTGCCCTGCTCCCTAGCTGGGCAGCCTTTATATAGGATCTTGCCTGGTCCTGATGGCTGCCCTTTCCCCCATCCTGATTGGCTGCCAGTTTGCACAGCCTCTCTGGCCTGGTTCAGCCCTTTTCTCAGGAGGTGGGGCTCTGCCCCACCAAACTCTTATATACTAATATGTGTAAACAAAGGACAAAGACACTGTGTGTTACACTGGCCCACAAGCAGATGGGGTGAAGAGAAATAAGAGATGGAACAAAAGTGTTACAGGGTATGGTGGGAGTGTAATATTTGAGCATACACTGGAAGGCTGCCTGGCTCTTCTCTCAAGGCAAGGTCAAGCAACCAGTCGGAAGGGGCAAAAAGGGGGTTGTGGGGGGAAGTATAAAACACTAAAAGGCCAAAGAAATGCCTGTCCCTGACCCGAACACAACTTCACTCCTCACCGCTCCCATGGGATACAAAAGAGGTGGGACGAAGACCCCAGACCCAAAACAGAAAATGACCATAAGTTGTAAGTGGTGGACAGGGGATGCATTGCAGGTATATTTGGGCCTGCTAAGAAGGAGGAGGTGGGAATGGGGAACAAGGACACAGGCAAGGCTCTGTGGAATCGGAGCAGGAATGGGACATGGGGTAAAGGCTCTGCAGCATCAGAGCTGAGAATGGAACACTGGGAAACAGACTCTGCCGACGTGTAGAGCGATGGGTATGTTTGCTTGGAACTAACCCCAATAAACATCTCATTGCCTGCACTTAGGACTTCTGGTCTTATGCTTTCTGTCTGCGTGACAAGAACCAGGGGAGTGGGTGAAGGGAAAGC
This sequence comes from Caretta caretta, assembly GCF_965140235.1. Classification (NCBI taxonomy): domain Eukaryota; kingdom Metazoa; phylum Chordata; order Testudines; family Cheloniidae; genus Caretta; species Caretta caretta. The sequence continues at coordinate 4,486,875 of NC_134232.1, forward strand.
CCTCTAACAAGGAGCAGTGATCATCTCCATTGCTTACAAGTTCTCAGGAGCTCCTGTCTCTTTGCAATTCTTTAAAAGGAAATCAAAATTAGACCGGACGCTCTTTGGGGCAGAGGCCATCTTCCATGTTTGCACAGTGCCTAGCACAACACAGTCCTGGCCCATGACCGGGGGGGCCTACGTACTAACATAATACACCTAATAAATCATAACTTCACGTGGCTTGTAAATTCAAAGTGAGAGTTAGACTTGTAAAAGGGTAATTAGAAAGAGTCAGGTGATGCCCAGCTAAACTCCTGCCAACTGCTTTTATCTTGTCCATATATTAGCGCTCATGGATCCTACTCCCAAGAGCACGCTTGCTGCATTGCTTGACTCTGAATGCTGAGCAGCAGTCTAAGGAGACTATCTGGCATTAATAGTCTGATTGGGTACAATGGCAGCATTTCAGAGCAAGTGCATTGCTCTTGACGTTACTAGAGCAAACTGTCTGGCCTTCAAGACGATAGGAGCCAGTGGCTGGGAAAAAGTCAGGCTTTTAGGTTTCCACCAAACCCTGCCCATGTTTGGGACAACTCTGTGCGAGCGCGCAGGGCATCAAGTCCAAACAGCCTTTGCATTACCAGGAAACTAGGCACAGACACTTTGTGCTCATCTACACGGAGGCACTCAGGTACGTCAATGTGAATTAACTAGAGATGTGATTTTTAAGTGGAGTAGTCAAATCACATTAAACCCCTGTGTGGACACTGTCCGAATTACAGTGGCCCTAATTTGGTTTAGTTTAACTAACTTCCAAAGCAAAACTCACATTCCAGGGTTTTATCGCATCAGTCACATGCAGCTATTCACAGCCATAACTCCAGCTTCGATCTTCTCTTTGCCTGGGAATTCCTTTACACTTCGTATGGTTTAACAGCACAGGCCATTTGGTGAATCAGCCTGTATTCCCAGTTGGTGAAGTGAGAAGCCCAGCCTGGATTTCTAGTTGGTGAAGTGAGAATGGAGCATTATTAATAATAAAGCATGAGCTTGGCCTATGCCACACAGATGGGAAAGGGCACAGCCTAAAAGATAAACAATTTTGTTTATCCTGAGGTTACCAAAAAAAAAAAAAGTCTGATACAAAAAGTGCAGGCACACCCGCTCGCTCACCTCCGCCCCCCAAACAAGTTGCTTTCTACAGCCTCCTCCCCAGAGCCTATCGGATACATTGGCTCTGCAACATTTGTGCATTTGATTTGGGGTTTAAAAACACACCTGAGCAAAGTGGCTGAGTGGTGAGTAAAATACATGTCTCTGCGTGAGATGTGAAGCCAGAAAGCTTCATAAAAGCTTCATAAAAGCCACATAAAAATCACAGCAGGGAAACATGCAAACGTGGGGGCAGCGGGTGGGCAGTCACCTGTGCTGAGCATGGATGGGACTGTTCTGCTTTCAGCATCTCAAAATATTTATGAGAAAATTATAAACTTTATTCATTTTTAAAAGCAAACAAAGTGCTGGAAGAACAAACCGGACACCCAAACCTCTGGAACAAAACCCACAGAAATATGCATTGCTGCACCAGCATGAGCTCCCACACATTGCTGTCCCAGCCCCCCACCAGGTGCCCCCAGCCTTGAGCGGAGAGAGCAGTTCAAGGGAACTCAGTCTCTGCCACCTCTGCTCTTTGTTCAGGCGTGGGGGAATTTGGTTTTCCTTGTCTGAGGGGAAAAGCAGCTCAGGGATTTAAGGATAAAAGCGTATTATTTATTTGTATTATGATAGCACATAGGACCCCAGCCATGGACCAGTTCCCCATTGTGTCAGAGGCTCTACAAACACAGAACAAAACACGGTAAATCTGTCCTCTCTTGTCCAGACCTGTTTCCTCTCAGGACCTTGGAGAGGACAACTCCAGGAGGAGGAGTGCGGGAGCTGCGCATTCCTCTCTCCTATAACCCTTGGTTTTAATTTTAATGCCTCTCAAGTCCTACCTGTGGTACTTACCTGGCCCCCGTTACAGTAATACCTGAATGTCTCACAATCTTTAACCTATTTATTCTCAGACACCCCTGTGGGTTGGAGCAGGGCTATTATCCCAGATTTTTAAAGTTATTTAGCATTGTTGGATTTTTGGCTCCTTTGAAAACGAGGCTGGAGTCTTGTTGACACAGACACACTCAGGAAAATTAATCTGAATTAACTAAAGGTGTGAATTGAAAGGGGATTAGTCAAACCACATTAATCCCCTGTGTGGACACTTATTTGGAATTATAGTGGCATTAATTCAGTTTAGCTAAATTCACTGTGCTAAACTGAAGCAGGACCACTTTAATTCGGAGTAAGAACATCCACACAGGGGTTTAATGTGCTTTAACTAATCCACTGCAAATACACACCTTTAGTTAATTTGGATTAAATTTCCTGCGTGTCCCTGTGTAGACAAATCCTCAGGCTTCTAAATGAGTTAGGCATTGTAATGCCTAAAGACCATTAAAAATCTGTTCCCATGCAGCTTCCCCAAGGTTGCGAGGTAGGGAATTGAACCCAGGTGTCCTGAGTTCCCAGTCAGTACCCTTATCACCAGACAATCCCCTCTCCTGTTCCTGAAAGCCTTTCCTTGCCCGTGACATCCCTGGAATTCATGCGAGCAGTCCACCCCCCCACCACACTCCCTTTACCCACATCTTTGTTCCCTGGGCTTTAAATCCTTTCTTCTTTTGGGAGCTGATGTCTGTTAGGCTCCTGGAATTCAGGCTTGGAGCTAGCTGTCTCCCTGCCTTGTGAGTTTGCATTGCCACTGGATCCTGCTACTCTGGGCATTAGCCCCAGCCTGCACAGTCCTTATGAAACCAAATATTCCCAGGGCCAGGTGCAATACTCCACTGCAGTACAGCTACCGGCAGTGGACTTGTGTGTCTAAGGGAGCATCCTGCCAAGTCGCCTCCATGCTGTGGACTAGGCAGGAAAGCAGATGAAAAATGGAGACAAAACAGGAAATGACATTTCCGGAACAAAGAGGCCAGCCAGGCTCCCCTCATCTCTCACAAAGCTGAGAGGGGCAATGCAGGTAGCTAAAGGCCAGTGAATCTATCTTCAATCCCAAGGGTGTTTATCCAGAAGAGAGTTTGCATAAATGGACTGAAGAAACAGCGCAGCTTAATGGGAGGCAACATTGTTTTATGACAAGCTCATGGCAGAAAATGTCATAATTATAGCTGGGAAAAAAAGGAAGATGTATTAACCAGGGGGGAGTGGTGAGGCTAGTCACCTCAGTTTTGAGGATGACATCAACAATCATAGATTGTGCTAATGGGTCTTCGCATGACTCCACAGACCAACTGGGGAAGAACAATGTTTATTGCACTGGCCACAGAACCATTTGCCTAGTTGTACGGATTGAACTGTGCATTGTCTCCATGCTTGCCACTGGGCCTTCAGCAGCTCCACGTGATTCTTCTGGAAGGCACAGATACCCTCCCTTAAGGCGTGGCACCATGCAACAAGATCGTTGCCAGTTGCTCAAAGCGTGAGTCAGAAAGGCTTGTTTCGTGCAGATTTTGTTTCAGGGTGCCTTTGAAGCGTTCCATCAGCCCTCAACGCTTATGACTGCCGGTACTTAATGAGGAATACAGTACAAGATATGTTTTGATAAAGAAATCTCAGGCATATGAGTTGCATGGCCAGTCCATTCCAATTTGGCGCAGATCAAATGAGTCTTGATGCCAACCAAACCAGCTTTCACCAGTCAATGTTGGAAACCTGCCTTTTGCTGCCCAGCAATTGTTGTAGGCGTGACAAATGGAAACTGTCAAACTTTTTAATGTACCATTCATAGCAGGTCCATGTTTCGCACCCATAGAGCAATGTTGTGAGAACAGCAGCATTATTAACTTTGATTTTTGTCCATAGACAGATTTCATATTGCTTCCAGATTCGGCGGAGGCGATCGTATGTGGCCTGGGCTTTCTTAATTCATGCATCCACTTCGTGGTCAATTGTCGCTTCATTGTTCAACATGCTGCCGAGATAAGTAAACAGGCCTGGCATATGGTACCTTCCAAGCCATTTGATCAGGCTGTTGAGGAGCTGGCCGGTACATAACCTGCCTTTTCATTTGGCTGATGGTGAGGCCAAAGTTATAAACTGCCACAGCAAAGCAGTGTGTAAGATCTTGTATCGCTGCTTCAGAGCATACCATCAAGATACAGTCATCAGCATAGAACAGTTCCTGATCAACACTTCTAACACTTTAGTATTTGCATGCAGACGGGAAAGACTGAAGAGCTTACCAGTGCAGAAGCATGGAAGACACTGCTTGAAGAAAAAGATGGACGTGCACAAGTCCATGGGGCCGGACGAGTTGCATCCGAGAGTGCTGAAGGAATTGGCGGCTGTGATTGCAGAGCCATTGGCCATTATCTTTGAAAACTTGTGGCGAACCGGGGAAGTCCCGGATGACTGGAAAAAGGCTAATGTAGTGCCAATCTTTAAAAAAGGGAAGAAGGAGGATCCTGGGAACTACAGGCCAGTCAGCCTCACCTCAGTCCCTGGAAAAATCATGGAGCAGGTCCTCAAAGAATCAATCCTGTTGCACTTGCATGAGAGGAAAGTGATCAGGAACAGCCAGCATGGATTCACCAAGGGAAGGTCATGCCTGACTAATCTAATCGCCTTTTATGATGAGATTACTGGTTCTGTGGATGAAGGGAAAGCAGTGGATGTATTGTTTCTTGACTTTAGCAAAGCTTTTGACACGGTCTCCCACAGTATTCTTGTCAGCAAGTTAAGGAAGTATGGGCTGGATGAATGCACTATAAGTGGGTAGAAAGCTGGCTAGATTGTCGGGCTCAACGGGTAGTGATCAATGGCTCCATGTCTATTTGGCAGCTGGTGTCAAGTGGAGTGCCCCAGGGGTCGGTCCTGGGGCCGGTTTTGTTCAATATCTTCATAAATGATCTGGAGGATGGTGTGGATTGCACTCTCAGCAAATTTGCGGATGATACTAAACTGGGAGGAGTGGTAGATTCGCTGGAGGGGAGGGATAGGATACAGAAGGACCTAGACAAATTGGAGGATTGGGCCAAAAGAAATCTGATGAGGTTCAATAAGGATAAGTGCAGAGTCCTGCACTTAGGATGGAAAAATCCAATGCACCGCTACAGACTAGGGACCGAATGGCTAGGCAGCAGTTCTGCGGAAAAGGACCTAGGGGTGACAGTGGACGAGAAGCTGGATATGAGTCAACAGTGTGCCCTTGTTGCCAAGAAGGCCAATGGCATTTTGGGATGTATAAGTAGGGGCATAGCGAGCAGACCGAGGGACGTGATCGTTCCCCTCTATTCGACATTGGTGAGGCCTCATCTGGAGTACTGTGTCCAGTTTTAGGCCCCACACTACAAGAAGGATGTGGATAAATTGGAGAGAGTCCAGCGAAGGACAACAAAAATGATTAGGGGTCTAGAACACATGACTTATGAGGAGAGGCTGAGGGAGCTGGGATTGTTTAGCCTGCAGAAGAGAAGAATGAGGGGGGATTTGATAGCTGCTTTCAACTACCTGAAAGGGGGTTCCAAAGAGGATGGCTCTAGACTGTTCTCAATGGTAGCAGATGACAAAACGAGGAGTAATGGTCTCAAGTTGCAGTGGGGGAGGTTTAGGTTGGATATTAGGAAAAACTTTTTCACTAAGAGGGTGGTGAAACACTGGAATGCGTTACCTAGGGAGGTGGTAGAATCTCCTTCCTTAGAGGTTTTTAAGGTCAGGCTTGACAAAGCCCTGGCTGGGATGATTTAACTGGGAATTGGTCCTGCTTCGAGCAGGGGGTTGGACTAGATGACCTTCAGGGGTCCCTTCCAACCCTGATATTCTATGATTCTAAGAGCCACAAAGGACTTCCTCCAGCATCGCAACAAAGAATAGCTCAAAAGGGCTAGGAGTGAGGACACATCCTTGCTTCACTCTGTTCATGATTGGAAATGGGTCTGTTAGGTCACCATCAAAACTAAGTCTTCCAGCCATGCCTTCGTGGAATTGCCAAATGACGTTAATATATTTATCAAGCAATTTCCAAAGGGCAGCATGGTTGACAGTGTCAAATGCCTTGGTTAGATCAATAAACACAACGTACAAAGATTGGTGCTGTTGGCAACATTTCACCTGTAATTGTTGAATGACAAAAATCATGTCAATAGTGTTCTGCTGAGCATGAAAGCTGCACTGCAACTCAGCACATTGTCAATGATTTGGGTCATGCTTTGGTCAAGAAGGATCTGTGCAAGAATCTTGCTGGCCATGGAGAGCCAAGAGACATTACAGTAATTTTCAGGGTTGCTCTTTATGTTTATAGATCGTGACGATGTTGGCATCTGTTAGTTGTTGAGGTATGATTTCTTGAAGTCATACATGTAAGAAAAATTCAAAAAGCCTGTCAATGAGACAATTTCCTCCATGCCTGAAAACTTCGGCTGGCATGGCTGTAGATATAGACTATTTGCAAATAGAGTTCTCATTGGGACACTGGAGTAAAAATTGGACAGCAAATTGGCTAAACTGAGATGACCTCTTGCCTCTATCTAACAGCCATAAGTCATGGCCAGAGGCATCAGAGGGGGAGCCATTAGTCATTAATAAGCAAAGTGAAACGCTAAGAGCACCACTGCAGCTGTCAATCTGTTGAGTGGGAATAGTATTAAATACCTCAATTTAGACCATCTTCAGGATGACTGAAAGCCACAAGAGGAGCAGACTAGGAAGTGGCTGGTGGACTTTAACAAGAGTGAGTGTAAAATGATGCAGCTGGGATTTTAAAAAGCTCCTGCCAGTCAACATGCAAGTAAAGAACTGGATAAAGAACTAAAAGGTAATTAAATGAAAAGCACCTCAGGGAGGAGGTTAGCAGTAAGGTGAAATTGCGAATGCATGGTTGCTTTGACCCAGATCTACAAAGGTATGTAGGCTCCTAAATTCCAGAACTTTGCAGATCCTTTGTGAACCTTGGCCTTTGCCAATAGCCTCCAAAGAAATCAGTAAATGCATAAATGGACTGAAGAAACCGGGGTGTTTATAACAAGCTCATGGCAGGTAATAGTTCTAGGATGCAATAAGGGCATTTCAACTCCTGTTGCATTGGACCAAAGGCTAAATGGTCATGGGACTTTCAGCACTGTGATGCAAACACACTTGTGTTTCACTGGTGCTCCTGCCTCTCCTTTCCTGCAGATTATTGTAGATCCCTCATTCTGTGTCCTACCATGGGGAAGGGTTGGGCTCATGAAACACTTCCCCACCCCCACAGCCCAATCCCGCACTTGGGGTACCAAATGATTCACCCAGAGGGGCTCTGTGGACCACAGCTTCAGAACCACCACTCTCGATAAGACCAAGGGGTAGTGATGAACTTCGGTGCATTTCCGTTAATGTTCTGTCTGAGGGCTTCATCCCAGCACATGCCAACAGAGGGGGTGTACTGCCTTCTAATATTTACAACCAGAATATAGTCAGGGAGGGTCTATGGGGACTTACACGCCGCTTATCTCGGGAACCAAAAGCACGTTACGCTTTTGACTGCTGGGATGGTTTCATGTGCTTGAATCTTCAGGCAGTCTCAACAGAAATTCCCAGCTGTGTCTTTTCCTGAAGGCAAGTATCTTTTCTGTAGTGGCTCTGGCCTAGGGAAGTTGTGATTTCAGCCAGCAACCTCTTCCACTTGCATTGCGCTGCTAGTCCAGGGATAAGCACAGACCTTCCACAACTGGAGCCAGCCTGGCTTAAAGACCCTCAGTTGGATCCTGCCATTGGTTACTTGGCTGTAAATTTGGAATCACTCCTTTGAAGTCCATGGAGTTAGTGCAGATTTCAAGTAGTGTAGCCAAACTCAAGATCTGGCCCATTGCAGGCAGCATCTGTCACGGGGTGAGGAAAGTCCCGATATTCTATCACTGTGACTCCATTTACATCTTCTTTTACATGCTCCTCAATCTCTGTCCTGCTGATGCCTTCACTTCCTCTCTCGGATAGCTTTCTACCGCCTCATTGTTCAGACTATTAAAAACATAGCCAGAATACCTAATACCATAATGTCTAGCCCCTACTTTAGCTCAGGTCATTGCTCCTTGTCCTGCCATCATCTGAGTCCATTCATAATTCCCTCCTTTCATTTAGACAGTTCGCTTGAAGGTATTTATAAACTCTGATCACAACTGCTGAGGCCTCTCCTTTCTAGGCTCTAAATTTAGCTCCCTGAAGTCTTTCTCAGCATTATATTTTTCACCTATGGCCCTTTCTTTGCATTTTCTCTGGCTTTCCCCGTCCTAAATTGGGGTGAGTGTAATTTCCTCAGGTGCGTGTAGGGGTGTTAACATGACCCCTCTTTAGTCTCTCTCACATTTCCCCCTGCTGTCCATCTCAGAAAAAAATTCCCCCTCTCTCCTCTCACAGCCATGCTCGAATGACAGCCGATTCCCTTTGGCCTTGATCCGGCCACACTGAGAGGGATATTGCATCTTTCTTTCTTTTTTTTTTAAATTCAGGTACTATATTTAAACTTCCTCCCCAACCTTACTCCCACTAACTTGCCTGAAAGCCAGATTTACAAATGGCAAGAGACACAGGCAAGTCCTTCTTTAAAAGTCCATTGGGATTGGGGTCACCGGGCTTTGTTTTTAACAAGCACTTCCAACGAGCAATGTGAGTCATCGCTCTTCACTATCTCTTCTGGAAGTCAGTCACTGATGAAAGCCGATTAGTGCACTTGTTATCCAAGGTTTGAAGAAAATACACACATACCACCAGAAGAACTCCGGGCCAACTCTCAGAGGCATTTTATGCTCTGAACACCTCACCTTGGAACCAGCAAACTGAAAGAGCTTTCCAAATATCAGCCCATATGTTTTGCAAACGTTTCCTTCTGTATAGTCTGAAGTGTCTGAACAAACTCTGTGTACCATATTCTTTAATCATTTAATTACACATTTGTAGATGGTGCCGATCACTTTGGCACCTGGATGCCTTATGCTAATTAAAATGCTGCTATACTCTGAAAAGTAGACACTATTTTCCTCCACAAACCTCCTCCCTGTGTGGATCCATTAGCATATCTGCTTACTTTGCCAATTAAAATAAGCTTGGACTATTTTTATGCATACAGGAAAGTTTATCTGTGCTTAGCTGAAAATTTCCTATCTTTGAGTATTAAGGTCCGTAGATCAGTTACAATGGGTACTTAGAGGCAGAACTAGCCCTGTCAGTCACTGACAACAGGAGAATGTCCCACCTCCTGAAGTTCCCTCCAGCTGGGATAACTTTCAAAGCCAGGAAAATTCCAAAAATCTGTTCTCCTAAATTACAGATTCTATTCAATATACTTTGAGGAAAATACAGATTTCTCCTGTTGCAGAGCATGGTAAATTCAACCTAACAAAAACAATCTCAAATCCTTGGCTGTCAGTTTTCGACAGGATCCTGACACAAGGAAGAAAGGAGAGCAGCAGAATACAGACCCTGGACTTCAGAAAAGCAGACTTTGACTCCCTCAGGGAACTGATGGGCAGGATCCCCTGGGAGAATAACATGAGGCAGAAAGAAAAGGAGTACTTGGTTAGTCTCTAAGGTGCCACAAGTACTCCTTTTCTTTTTGCAAATACAGACTAACACGGCTGTTACTCTAAAATGAGGCAGAAAGGAGTCCAGGAGAGTGGGCTGTATTTTAAAGAATCCTTATTGAGGTTACAGGAACAAACCATCCCAATGTGTAGAAAGAATAGTAAATATGGCAGGCGACCAGCTTGGCTTAATAGTGAAATCCTTGCTGATCTTAAACACACAAAAGAAGCTTACAAGAAGTGGAAGATTAGGCAAACGACCAGAGAGGAGTATAAAAATATTGCTCACGCGTGCAGGAGTGAAATCAGGAAGGCCAAATCACACTTGAAGTTGCAGCTAGCAAGAGATGTTATGAGTAACAAGAAGGGTTTCTTCAGGTATGTTAGCAACAAGAAAAAAGTCAAGGAAAGTGTGGGCCCCTTACTGAATGAGGGAGGCAACCTAGTGACAGAGGATGTGGAAAAAGCTAATGTACTCAATGCTTTTTTTGCCTCTGTCTTCACGAACAAGGTCAGCTCCCAGACTGCTGCACTGGGCAGCAAAGCATGGGGAGGAGGTGACCAGCCCTCTGTGGAGAAAGAAGTGGTTCGGGATTTAGAAAAGCTGGACGAGCACAAGTCCATGGGGCTGGATGCGCTGCATCCGAGAGTTGGTTGGTCCTGCAGCTGGTTTTGTTCAATATCTGCATTAATGATCTGGAAGATGGCGTGGACTGCACCCTCAGCAAGTTTGCAGATGACACTAAACCGAGAGGCGTGGTAGATATGCTAGAGGGTAGGGATAGGATACAGAGGGACCTAGACAAATTAGATGATTGAGCCAAAAGAAATCTGATGAGGTTCAACAAGGACAAGTGCAGAGTCCTGCACTTAGGACGGAAGAATCCCATGCACCGCTACAGACTAGAGACCGAAAGGCTAGGTAGCAGTTCTGCAGAAAAGGACCTAGGGCTATCAGTGGACGAGAAGCTGGATATGAGTCAACAGTGTGCCCTTGTTGCCAAGAAGGCTAACGGCATTTTGGGCTGTATAAGTAGGGGCATTGCCAGCAGATCGAGGAATGTGATTGTCCCCCTCTATTTGACATTGGTGAGGCCTCATCTGGAGTACTGTGTCCAGTTTTGGGCTCCACACTACAAGAAGGATGTGGAAAAATTGAAAAGCGTCCAGAAGAGGGCAACAAAAATGATTAGGGGACTGGAACATATGATTTGTGAGGAGAGGCTGAGGGAACTGGGATTATTCAGTCTGCAGAAGAGAAGAGTAAGGGGGGATTTGATAGCTGCTTTCAACTACCTGAAAGGGAGTTCCAAAGAGGATGGATCTAGACTGTTCTCAGTGGTACCAGTTGAGAGAGCAAGGAGTTATTGTCTCAAGTTGCAGTGGGGGAGGTTTAGGTTGGATATTAGGAAAAACTTTTTCACTAGGAGGGTGGTGAAGCACTGGAATGGGTTACCTAGGGAGGTGGTGGAATCTCCTTCCTGTGAGGTTTTTAAGGTCAGGCTTGACAAAACCCTGGCTTGGATGATTTAGTTGGGGATTGGTCGTGCTTTGAGCAGGGGGTTGGACTAGATGACCTCCTGAGGTCCCTTCCAACCCTGATATTCTATTATTCTATTATCTCTATTCTGGATGATTGGCTTGTCTCCAGATGGCCCAGACCTGTGGACCTTGTTACTCAAAGAAGAGAAATTTTCAGGTAAGCACAGATAATAAAATTTTCGTATTTTCCTTTGTGCTCAGGTCCACTGATCTGCTATAATGGGATTTCCATAGCAGCATGCCACCAGGGTAGGAAGCAGGATCAGCCTTTTAATGTGGACATCCAAGATAAGATTGATTATATATCAATGTCTCCTCTATCTTTCCTAGGCACTAAGGCTTGGAGAAGGTTTCTGCAAAAAGAAAGGAAGTGGCTAAGAAAGGCGAAGATGGGATGACCAATGTGCAGAAGGTGGTAAATATATGGCCATCTAGCAGATCTCTATACAGGTGACATGACTACTTTGCCCTGAGATGATCAAAGATCCTAAGTAAAAATCTTAAGCAAAGGAGAGGTTTCAGAGTAACAGCAAAGGAGAGATATTTCTTAAATCCACATAGGGAATGAATGCTATGATGGGTGTGATGACTACCTGTCTGAATTCAATGTACAATACTAGGTTTTGTTAGAGAAAGTTCCCAACTTCAAATGTAAAAAAACCTATCTGCTTGGAAATAGTAGCCAGGAGGGTTAGTGGGGTTAAAACTGGCTTTTGCGGTAAGGAGCAGAATGGGGTTCCGAGGCCGTGCTCTATGACAAGGCAGGGTAGAGATAAGGTCCTTTATGGAAAGCCAATGCCTCCAGTACTGCCGCGGATTCTTCCACATCTGGGCTGCTGTCCCTCCCATCAACCCAAAGCTGCCTGCTCAAGGAGGAGGTGGTGGTGAGGCATGGCAACCTTCAGCCAAAGCTGGAAGCAAACAACCTGGACATAAGGGCCCAGTGTCCTGCACCAAGAGCTGGGAATGACAGTGCAATACTTCGGGCATAGCAACCCACATACTTTCCTGGTCTTTTGCTTGTCACAGGAAAACCAGAATGAAATCCAGTTTCTTCTTTTAGAGCAATAAGGGCTAAAGAAGATGGAGACTATTCTTTCTTGAGCATTATCAACAGTTCTCTTTACCAGATGGAGGCAATGGGTTTGCATGGATCTAATTTGGCCTGCATGATTTTTATTACTGGTGATTATGCATGAGATGGAAAAAGCCCAGCTTGACTCTCAAAACCGAGGCTGAGCTTGCAGGGCTGGCAGGTATAAAACATCTTTTTATTTATAACAAGATCACATGCAACTTCGAAATGATTGACCACACAAACACAGAGACTTACTGTGCTAATTTTTCACATTCACTTTGAAGAGCTGTTGAAGTATAGGAAGCAACTGCAGTAGTCTTACTGCATGCTAACTGCTGGCAAATAGTAGACATTTTAAAATGGTGGTTCCTATCTGGCTCCTAGCTTAAAATCTGGATATAGTTTCCTGAATATTTTAATAGATGCATTACCATTATCAGCTTTCTGATTGAAGGAGCTATGGAGAGCCACCATCACTGTGTTACTGGAAAGAATAATTTAAAACAGGAGATGTTTATTACATTCCAACAATGAGAACTGTGTGTTGGTAACTGCACACTTTAAAATGCAGTGCGCTACTAATAAAATGCATGCTGCGATTTAAATGATCACATCCCTGTTCTGTCTAGACAACAATTTCGAGCAGCAAAACTTAGTAGTCTTGTTTAATCATCACAGGCCTTATAATTTGTCTGATATTTGCCACTGTAAGAACTCCCGCTAACAAGCGCTTGGTTTTGGTGCTGGAATTGAAATCCAAGCATCACAGGGTGCTCTGTCTGTCCAAACAAGTCTATAAACATAAGTGATTCAAATCATTCATCCCAGCTATGTCATGTGTCTGTTCTGACTGAGTAGCCTCATCTAGGAGCTTAGTTATTTATTTAATACAAAACTCAGTGCATACAGGGGTTTTGGTGCCTTGTATACAGAGAAAATGTGATGTGTCAGATGAGTAATGAGCTCAATCAAACCCACTGAGCCTATCCAAATAATAACCTTGCAGCATTTATCAGTTACACACTATATGACTGATACTTGATTCACAGCAATAAGGAACATTCTACAGCAACTCCCTATACTGGGCCTGCCTCTAAACAACACTAACTACCCTGTGCTTTCAAAGGCATTAAAATTCACACACATCCAAAACCAAATGCTTATTGCCTCTCTATCCAAAATACCTAATTACCTATCGAAGCGTTCGGTCTGAAATTCAAAGCACAAGAATAATAGAATCATAGAATATCAGGGTTGGAAGGGACCTCAGCAAGTATCTAGTCCAACCCCCTGCTCAAAGGAGGGCCAATCCCCAACTAAATCATCCAAGCCAGGGCTTTGTCAAGCCAGACCTTAAAAACCTCACAGGAAAGAGATTCTACCACCTCCCTAGGTAACTCATTCCAGTGCTTCACCACCCTCTTAGTGAAAAAGTTTTTCCTAATATCCAACCTAAACCTCCCCCACTGCAGCTTCAGACCATTACTCCTCGTTCTGTCATCTGATACCATTGAGAACAGTCTAGAGCCATCCTCTTTGGAACCCCCTTTCAGGTAGTTGAAAGCAGCTATCAAATCCCCCCTCATTCTTCTCTTCTGCAGGCTAAACAATCCCAGCTCCCTCAGCCTCTCCTCATAACTCATGTGTTCCAGACCCCTAATCATTTTTGTTGCCCTTCGCTGGACTCTCTCCAATTTATCCACATCCTTCTTGAAGTGTGGGGCCCAAAACTGGACACAGTACTCCAGATGAGGCCTCACCAATGTCGAATAGAGGGGAACGATCACGTCCCTCGATCTGCTCGCTATGCCCCTACTTATACATCCCAAAATGCCATTGGCCTTCTTGGCAACAAGGGCACACTGCTGACTCATATCCAGCTTCTCGTCCACTGTCACCCCTAGGTCCTTTTCCGCAGAACTGCTGCCTAGCCATTCGGTCCCTAGTCTGTAGCTGTGCATTGGGTTCTTCCGTCCTAAGTGCAGGACCCTGCACTTATCCTTATTGAACCTCATCAGATTTCTTTTGGCCCAATCCTCCAATTTGTCTAGGTCCTTCTGTATCCTATCCCTCCCCTCCAGCGTATCTACCACTCCTCCCAGTTTAGTATCATCCGCAAATTTGCTGAGAGTGCAATCCACACCATCCTCCAGATCATTTATGAAGATATTGAACAAAACCGGCCCCAGGACTGACCCTTGGGGTACTCCACTTGATACCGGCTGCCAACTAGACATGGAGCCATTGATAACTACCCGTTGAGCCCGACAATCTAGCCAGCTTTCTACCCACCTTGTAGTGCATTCATCCAGCCCATACTTCCTTAACTTGCTGACAAGAATACTGTGGGAGACCGTGTCAAAAGCTTTGCTAAAGTCAAGAAACAATACATCCACTGCTTTCCCTTCATCCACAGAACCAGTAATCTCATCATAGAAGGCGATTAGATTAGTCAGGCATGACCTTCCCTTGGTGAATCCATGCTGGCTGTTCCTGATCACTTTCCTCTCATGCAAGTGCTTCAGGATTGATTCTTTGAGGACCTGCTCCATGATTTTTCCAGGGACTGAAGTGAGGCTGACTGGCCTGTAGTTCCCAGGATCCTCCTTCTTCCCTTTTTTAAAGATTGGCACTACATTAGCCACTGTTGACTCATATCCAGCTTCTCGTCCACTGTAACCCCTAGGTACTTTTCTGCAGAACTGCTGCCGAGCCATTGGGGCCCTACTCTGTAGCGGTGCATGGGATTCTTCCATCCTAAGTACAGGACTCTGCACTTGTCCTTGTTGACCCTCATCAGATTTCTTTTGGCTCAATCCTCTAATTTGTCTATGTCTGTATCCTGTCCCTACCCTCCAACGTATCTACCTCTCCTCCCAGTTTAGTGTCATCTACAAACTTGCTGAGGGTGCAGTCCACGCCGTCCTCCAGATCATTAATGCAGATATTGAACAAAACCAGACCAAGGACTGACCCTTGGGGCACTCCGCTTTAAGTGTCCTTATGTGCTATAGTACGTTATTTTAATGCTTGTTAGCAAGTCCCAGTCTCTATCTACGGCCAGAAGGCCACTGAACAGATTTAATTGCACATTGTGAATTTCGGTTTGTTAAAGCTCCTTCCTTGAGGAGAAATCTTCACCCTGCCACAACAGAGTGACGAGGAGCGATCATGTCCCCTGATCCAAACAGTTCATTCTAATCTAGTCAAGGTGCCACAACTGAATCGTTTAGTCTGGTTGGTTTAAAGTGCAGTTCTACTCTACTGAAAATTTCAGGTTTCAGAGGAACAGCCGTGTTAGTCTGTATTCGCAAAAAGAAAAGGAGTACTTGTGGCACCTTAGAGACTAACCAATTTATTTGAGCATGAGCTTTCGTGAGCTACAGCTCACTTCATCAGATGTAAATGACATCTTGGGGCTCTGGCTTTGTGGCCTCTGAAGGAGACGAGATCAAATGTGTTCATTTCTAAGTCACACACAGCTGCCAACGCTGTAAAGTCTCTCTGGGCTCCGAGAGTCATGCTAGCACTGTTCTTTTTCTGCATCATCAGTGACAAAGGTCCTCAAAGAATCAATCCTGAAGCACTTGCATGAGAGGAAAGTGATCAGGAACAGCCAGCATGGATTCACCAAGGGAAGGTCATGCCTGACTAATCTAATCGCCTTTTATGATGAGATTACTGGTTCTGTGGATGAAGGGAAAGCAGTGGATGTATTGTTTCTTGACTTTAGCAAAGCTTTTGACACGGTCTCCCACAGTCTTCTTGTCAGCAAGTTAAGGAAGTATGGGCTGAATGAATGCACTACAAGGTGGGTAGAAAGCTGGCTAGATTGTCGGGCTCAACGGGTAGTGATCAATGGCTCCATATCTAGTTGGCAGCCGGTATCAAGTGGAGTACCCCAAGGGTCAGTCCTGGGGCCGGTTTTGTTCAATATCTTCATAAATGATCTGGAGGATGGTGTGGATTGCACTCTCAGCAAATTTGCGGATGATACTAAACTGGGAGGAGTGGTAGATACGCTGGAGGGGAGGGATAGGATACAGAAAGACCTAGACAAATTGGAGGATTGGGCCAAAAGAAATCTGATGAGGTTCAATAAGGATAAGTGCAGGGTCCTGTACTTAGGACGGAAGAACCCAATGCACAGCTACAGACTAGGGACCGAATGGCTAGGCAGCAGTTCTGCGGAAAAGGACCTAGGGGTGACAGTGGACGAGAAGCTGGATATGAGTCAGCAGTGTGCCCTTGTTGCCAAGAAGGCCAATGGCATTTTGGGATGTATAAGTAGGGGCATAGCGAGCAGATCGAGGGACGTGATCGTTCCCCTCTATTCGACATTGGTGAGGCCTCATCTGGAGTACTGTGTCCAGTTTTGGGCCCCACACTTCAAGAAGGATGTGGATAAATTGGAGAGAGTCCAGCGAAGGGCAACAAAAATGATTAGGGGACTGGAACACATGACTTATGAGGAGAGGCTGAGGGAGCTGGGTTTGTTTAGCCTGCAGAAGAGAAGAATGAGGGGGGATTTGATAGCTGCTTTCAACTACCTAAAAGGGGGTTCCAAAGAGGATGGCTCTAGACTGTTCTCAATTGTAGCAGATGACAGAACGAGGAGTAATGGTCTCAAGTTGCAGTGGGGGAGGTTTAGATTGGATATTAGGAAAAACTTTTTCACTAAGAGGGTGGTGAAACACTGGAATGCGTTACCTAGGGAGGTGGTAGAATCTCCTTCCTTAGAGGTTTTTAAGGTCAGGCTTGACAAAGCCCTGGCTGGGATGATTTAACTGGGAATTGGTCCTGCTTTGAGCAGGGGGTTGGACTAGATGACCTTCTGGGGTCCCTTCCAACCCTGATATTCTATGATTCTATGATTCTATGACAAAAGTTTTATGGGGCAAATTAGGCCTTTAGTGACACCTGGATACTCATGTTCCTGGCAGTGGATTTGCACAGGTGTGAGCTGGTAAACAATTCTTGTTGAGGCTCCACAAGAAAGAGCAGGCCCAGCACTCTTAGTCTGTTCTCATTGCATGGGAGTAAAAAGCAGTGGAAAAAAATAGTTTATGCCACGAGAGTCAGCTACTGGGGAACGAAGCTACTGGGGAAGCAAGTGCAATCACTTGTCCAAGCAGAGCAAACTTTAAAACCTGGTACCCAATAGATGGGCTGGGCTGCCTGGGCAGCTGATATTTCTCAGTTCTGAAGTCGTTCAAAACCCTGACCACAGAGAACTCATTAATATTTAATGGTGGTGCGAACTCTGAAGAGCCAGGCAGTGGAAAAGTCATGCTGGGACAAAAATAGACGGGAGGCAGCATTTATGAGACTGTCATCCCAAGTCCTTTCCTTTTCACCAACCGAAACAAGTGGGGAGCATCTGCAGGGATCTGCTGCTGCTGAAACAGAAAGCAAGTTCCAGGTGCCGCTTCCCTTCCATCCTGGCCCTCCTGGAAGCAAAGCGCTTAGACTCATTGTCAGTCATTGCAGGGCTTTTGAAAGGAAGGGAAGAAATTGCTCTGGCAGTGAACAAAGTACATGCAGAATCTGTGCTCTGGCAGACACAAGAGGAGGCCAAAAAAGCAAGGTCACTGCAAATGCTGGCAACGGGGCTTTGCACTGGTTACCAAGGCAAACCACAGTTATTGACTATTCATTATAGTCATGCAAATGACTAGCAAAGGCCACCTGTAACTGATCATGCTGTCCACCGAGACGAGTCGCTCGCTGCTTGCACTCGGACTGAAAATTACTGGGGTCAGCTTTTTAATGCAAGCATGACCTGTGGTATCCACTATCAGGAGTACTAACACCTCTTTGTCTGCACGCAGAATGACAACTCGAAAGAAGCTACAATAGAAGTCATACTGCTTGTTTCGTAGCTGAGATGCATAGCCAGGCTGCTGTAGCTAGCAACAGGTTTATATTTACAGCAGGCTCACCTGCCAGGATTAACATGATTCCAATGGGCGCTGAAGGCATTTACAATGAAATTATTCCTGGCTACAGGGAATCGATATGTGCCAGACCTTGCCATTTGGATTTGGAAGGAATTAGTACAGATGCTCTAATAACGATGCCTGAAATTCCTCAAATGCCAGTGGCATACAACTAAAAACAGCTCAGAGAGATAAGGTAGCTTGGCAAGTTGCACAGTGGATCCAGCTAGGTGTAACCTCCAAAACCATAAATAAAGATTTGACGAGGAGTCTATTAAGAAACAGATGTTACTGGAAATATACTATTGAGTTGTTGGCTGGCCAGCAACTTCTAAATATGCCTTATACATTGCTATAGCTGCTGAATCTAATGATGACAAAGATACATAAAACAAAACCACAGAGTCTCTTCTAGTGACTATACGACAGCCTAACTTGCAAACAAGGCATCTAGATTTTATATTCTAGAAACATTGGATTCTGTGCTGGAGCAGTGAAACAAGCCACAATATTCATAGATACTGCATCTTCTTTCAGATGAGGGGGGCTGGGAAGATTGCAACATTATTATGGCTGCATTACAGCAGCCTTCAAGAAGCAGCCATTAGCTAATATTCTAGTTGTCACTGGCACGCTGCATTTGCTAGTTCTCTTGCAATATCATTTACTTTTTGGGGAAAAGCTTTTAAAGAGAGTGGTGGCCAGAAGCACTACAAACATGAATTTAAAGAGAGAGTGTTTCAGTTGCTATGACAGAAAGGTCTGGAATGAGCAGAAGTCAAGGGATAAATCATTCACAGTCATACCTGGAACCTGGGGTGCACAATGGGTGTGCGTATGGAGTTGCTAGGGATATGGAGTCAGGAAAAAGGAAATGGGTTGAGGTTTGATTTTGCTGTTTCGCCCTGGTAAATGTACAGCACCAAGCACCAGAGTGCCTGGCCACTGAAATAAAGTTTTAAAACAAGGTCAAAGAGATGCTAGTGCCACTCTCACCCTCCTACAATTCCATTTACTGGATTTAAGCTTCTACTCAAATCTTCTTCAAGCCTATATAGTGCTTTTAGTGATCAGGTTCAATAATAAAACAGCCCAGGCACATAAAAAATGAACAGTAAGACAAATGTTACCTTTCCACTAGAACTCCTCACTGGACAGCTCAAGCTTAACTTTCAGAATGAAATCTCTAGCTATGAAGCAAGAATAGTACAATCCACCCAAATAATGGATGGATTCCCCAACCCAACCCCCTATCACTCATCTTCCGTTTTTCCCAGAGGCACCCAAAGTACAGTCACCTCCCCAAGGATTAGAATCATGAAATTTATGTACAAAAATCTTGAACAAGAAAATGCTAATTCTCATCCCACTTAAGAACTTATTCATCTGGAGCATCTTCTACTGCATCTATGCATTCTCTGCACCATCATCTTATTCACACAGCACTGCAAGTACTTCTCCTGTTTCAATATTCTTAGCTGCCATGTACATTTTGCATATCACTTAAAAATATATATCCTGCTCGTGACATGTATAAATTACAACTTCTGTCATAGGAGACTGTACTAAAAATATCTCCAGACCTATACTCTTCTTTTTCTCTTGAGTTGAACTAGAGATCCCTGTACAGATAAATAACACATTTTGACAGTTTTGTGGCCAAACACAAATCGTTCAATGAAAAATCCTATTTCTATTCTCCAATTCTGGGTAGCTATTTTAATTCCTGCAGATTTTGAGAGCAAGTGCAAACCTTACTAGAGTTCCCCCACTGATCCGACTTTTATTGAAATCAACTTAATATCCATAAGGACAAAGAGTCCAGAGTGCTTACAAAAGACCTACACTAGTAATCAGGTTAGTGGAAGAAGAAATTCATGTTATTTATGCTTTATGTCATTTTGTAAATTAACCAGAATGGTCTATCTTATCAGTATGTTCTGCCTGTTCTATAGCCATGGAATCTGATTGTACCTTCCCTAGTGGCTTCGATTAAAAGGAAATTGCTTTAAGACAGGTGTATCAACAGCACTTGGATGTCCATCCATACCTGCACAAAGAAATCGCATCATCTACAAGCATACACAGTGTCATAAATATAAAGGGAAGGGTAACCACCTTTCTGTATACAGTGCTATAAAATCCCCCCTGGCCAGTGGCAGAATTCTTCCACTTATAAAGGGTTAAGAAGCTCAGGTAACCTGGCTGGAACCTGACCCAAAATGACCAATGAGGGGACAAGATACTTTCAAATCTGGAGGTGGGAAAAAAGGCTTTTGTCTGTCTGTGTGATCTGTTTGCCGGGAACAGATCAAGGATGCAAGCCCTCCAACTCCTGTTAACTTAGTAAGTAATCTAGCTAGAAAACGCATTAGGTTTTCTTTGTTTTGGATTGTGAAATTCGCTGTGCTGGAGGAAATGTGTATTCCTGTTTTTGTGTCTTTTTGTAACTTAAGGTTTTGCCTAGAGGGATTCTCTATGTTTTGAATCTGACTGCCTGTAAGATTATCTTCCATTCTGATCTTACAGAGTTGTTCTCTTATCTTTTTTTTGTTCTTCTAATAAAGTTCTGTTTTTTAAGAATCTGATTGGGGTTTTTGAGTCTTAAAAATCCAAGGCTGGTCCATGCTCATCTTGTTATTCTCAAGCATCCGCAGGAAAGGGGGTGTAGGGGACTGGGAGGATATTTTGGGGAAATAGGAACTCCAAGTGGTCCTTTCCCTGATTGTTTGTTAAATCATTTGATGGTGGCAGCGTTTTACCTAATCCAAGGGCAAAGACTTTGTGCCTTGGGGAAGTTTTAACCTAAACTGGTAAGAATAAGCTTAGGGGGTCTTTCATGCGGGTCCCCACATCTGTACCCTTTAGTTCAGAGTGGGGAAGGAATCCTGACACACAGCATGACTGTACTTGGCCATCCAGATGTTTTCTGGGACTCTGACATATTGAATGGGGCCATTAATGAATGTCATAGAAAATCTCAAATAGAAACATTACTGATGCCATCCATGAAATGCACAAGCATCTCCAATGGCTCATATCTGAAAAAAATAACACTCAGAATTATCGGATTACTCTGAGCCTCTTGAGTCTGCACGTGAAGGGATGGAAACCTACTGAAAAAAAGCTTCCCAGCAACGCCTTGTCTTCACAGACTCCTTACTCCACTGGGTTTGAATCCAGCCCAAATACAATGATGACATATCTCTATGTAACTAAATCACCATCTACATTCTCTATTAAGGTGTTTTCTTTCTCATCACCTGTTTGAACTATCAGTCCATTAATAGGCAGCAGGTTTAATACAAACAAAAGGAAGTATTTCTTCACACAACACACAGTCAACCTGTGGAACTCTTTGCTAGAGGATGTTGTGAAGGCCAAGACTGTAACAGGGTTCAAAAAAGAACTAGATAAGTTAATGGAGGATAGGTCCATCAATGGCTATTAGCCAGGATGGGCAGGGATGCTGACCCAAACTTTGTTTGCCAGAGGTTGGGAATGGGCAACAGGGGATAGATCACTTGGTGATTACCTGTTCTGTTCATTCCCTCTAGGGCACCTGGCTTTGGGCACAGTTGGAAGGCAGGATGCTGGGCTAGATGGACCTTTGGTCTGACCTAGTATGGCCGCTCTTATGTTCTTATATGTTTATGAACCTGATTGGAAGGGATTACCGGTAAAGCTAGCATGGACAGCATGGCAGCACATGCCCTAGCTTCATGCATTTCACTTGCCTGATGCATACTTAGCACAGGGCAGTCAGCTCATGTAGATCAAATGGAGACTGCCCAAGCTAGCCGGAGAAACACACTGAATTTAGTTTGAACCCGTGGACACTTTCTGAGCACTGCCAATTTTTTAACACCGAAGGAGGCAGGAAGCGTGCTGCAGGTGGGAGAACTGTCAAGTGCAGGAAGAAGATGGAGGACGATCAGATATCTTCCTGTTGTTTTTCTCCACTCCCTAGAATGCCTATGACATTGACACCCATTCATCTGTACCTCAATACCCCACCAGGCAGCAATTAAATAGTTTCCACTCTGGGCAAACAAAATATAGTTGCTCAATGTGCAGAAATCGGATGTGGCTGGCAGGAGATTTGCACTCAAGTAGGAAAGAACCATCTGATGTGTCCCTTAGCTGCTATATCTGCTGCCACTCTGGCTGCAAAGACAGAGGGATTCTCAGAAATCCCCTGCTTCCAAAGTTACTGTTTTGCAAACAGGTTCAGTCATTTTCAGTCCAGTCTAGGATTTAGCTCCAGGCCCATGTGTACTGTGATGGTGGTCCACAGCCCTCTTGCAATACGCAATGCTCATTTGGAATACAAATCTCTGACTGGGATGTTTTTACACATATGTTTGTTTGGGAAAGCTCTGTGTTTGGTGTTCAGATAATTCCTCCCTTCCACCTCAAAAGCCACAGAGCTAATAATGGGGCATTCCACCAGGCGGGCCCTAAGACCCTTCAAAAGGTGGATGAAGCAACGGTTTGGGAGGGGACTGGCTCAAGAGCACACTGGATACTGGAAAGAAGCTGACATTTTATTTGAGCTGGCTGAAAATTTTCTGACAGGACATGTCAATTTCAACAAAACTTTGCTAGGTCGTGGAAAAAAATTAAAACAGAAGCATTTTGATAAATGTCAGCTTCGACATTTTCAGAACGGAGTGTTTCCGTTTTTCATTTAGAAACGTATTTTAGTTCCTAGTATTTAAAAAAAAAAAGTCAGAATGAAAATGCATGAATTGACCCCAAACCAAGATTTGTCTAAAATTCTGTGGGGCGGAAAGTTCATAAATTCAACATTTTGTTCCATGGAATGGAAATTCCAATTTCTGCTCAGCTCTAACTTGAATTCCCTGACCCAGTCACATGGCTTTGGCCAGGGCTCCCGAAGGTTAATACCCCCTGACATGTATCCACTGACTCTGTTGGCCAGACCCCTGGGTACGCTGGGAGTGACCCTGCCCAGTGGAAAGGAAAGGGGGACTCCCCTCTGAGCACAGCTTGCAGAGCAAGGGCAGGACTGGAGGTTTGGCTCTTCTCCCCATCACTCAGATAGCCAATTGTTTCTAATGGGTCTATCACTGTGGTTTCTAGGGGCCAAAAAGGCAGGGTTATTTATTAGGCTCAGTCTGCTGGCCCCTGCGCCCCACAGACTCTCCAGTCCTCAATGAGCAGCTTCTCAACTAGGGAGTAGTCCTGATGTTTTGGAACCAGCCCTGCCATGAATTAACTCAGTTCTCAAAGGACCTTGAGAAGCTCAGATACCAAGGTGATTGGTGACAGCATAAAACTCTAAGGCAGAAGCTTGGGGATGCTGCTATAAATAAGTAAATCAGAAATTAGTCATTCAGAGGTGAACACGAGACAAAGCCAGTTCTGCTCTTTGAGCTGCAAATGTGTCAGCTCTCTGCTTTCCTAACAAAAGTTGTGTTAACTTGTGGGGCACAAAGCTTAGGTTGGGGATAAGGGGGGCAGGAAGAAAAGTGCGTTCTTGCCTTCATCGAACAGGGGGTGCTCCATTCTCAGTTTCTAGGAGCTGTGAATTTCTTTGTGCCACCACCTCTGTGCCAAAATCGGGGGAGTAAGTGGAGTGGTGAACTCACTACTGCAGGCACCGAACAATCGCTTCCCAGTTGACCTGTTTTACGGACTCCTTTTGCACTTGAGAAATCCATATGGACAAAAGAGTCATTAATTTAAATTGCAGACTAGTTTTAAAGGAGACCGGGACAGCATGATCGCTTCAGTTCTTACTTATTCTGGAACATTATGGTAATTTCTGCAGCAAAAGCACACATCACTTTTGTAAGCACAAGTAACACCTTTACCCAAGCAAACTAAATTCATGCTTCTTAAACATACTCACTAGCCTATTTCTGGGCGGTTTCCCCTTCGCTGCAACTTTGAGGCAGGAGAGTGGAGCCTGTTTCTTCCCCTTTTAAGCGACAAGCCCTTTGGCTGGCAACACAAGCAAAAGCCAAAGGTGGGTTATACAAGGGGGTTCATGGAATATGACCGCACATTCAACACTGCTCAAACCTGTACATTTTTTGAAGGGGCATCCGCATGCCTATATATGCTTCTGGTGCATTAATTGATTGCTATGCTTTCTCTCCCTATTGATTTTATACTTTGAAATGCATAGCTAGTTTCACCTAGTGATTCCACCCCCCCTCCCCCTTCTTCTTGTAAACAAGACCATAAAACATTGTGTCAAACTTACGGGTTTTTTAATAGCAGAATTCTTTAGCCCTCTAGGGTTGCTAGCCACTAAGTCTATCTTAGCTCAAAGCTGCTCTGACCCGAGGTGGGTGGCTGTGCATTCTAGATAGTTATGCTGGATTTCCAAATGTTTTTTAAAACATTCTTGCTGAGAATTTAATAAAAATAAAATAGAAAGACACCATTTTGGTGTGGCACACCAAAACTCAACAAGAGAGTCTCTCAGCTGCTCCACGGCCACGTACGGCTGCACTCTCTCCAGCTCATCAGTTGCATTAACATGCAGCGACATACAGAGCCACATCCCTTGCTGGTACCTATCAGCAGAACTCCGTGGACTTCACTGGAGCTCGGACCATTTAAATCAGACGAGGATCTGATGTAAATAAATAATAATGTGAATAAACAAGACAAAACAGTGGGGAAATGCATGAAAAAAAAGGATGAGTCAGGCCCCAAAACCTCACAGGGTTGACTTAAAAATCATGAGATTTAAAAATCACTGTAACATTTCAGGTTCTCTTTCTTTGCTTTCTGAGCCTTCAGGTGAAAGTTTCAAGCATTTCGCTTCAGCCACATTGGCCAGAAGTTTTTTCTCAAAATGAAAGGTGAGATTTTCATGGGGTCACCTGTCTCTGGGTGCTGAGCTCCAAGTAAAATACTGAGTAAATCCCTGGCTGGGATGATTTAGTTGGGGTTGGCCCTGCCTTGAGCAGGGAGTTGGACTAGATGACCTCCTGAGGTCCCTTCCAACCCTAATCTTCTATGATTCTATGATGACAGCTGGCAATACTGATATTTCTTAAGTCTCTGAGTGACAACACAGAATCGGGCCTTCTAAGGTGCTGAGGGCTTTCAGCAAGCTCTTTGGTGTCCTTGGCACTCCTTGAGGTCACCAGGAATCCAAAGCCCTCTGCAATCTGCAGGTAGATGCAGAGCATCTTGCAGGGTCAGGCTCAATAGCAAGTAATAACACAACACCAGTAATAATAATCCTTAGCTTTTATCTTGTGCTTTTCATCAGTAGGTGTCAAAGCGCTTTAGAAAGGCGTAAGTAGCGTTAGTAAACCATCCTGGGAAAGGCAGTTTCATCATTTTACTCCCGCCTCTGTAGTAGCAAATGATAGCAGCTCTCCTGCCTTGCTCAAAGCAGCTGAGACTAGGTTTAAGCCATTGTTCGTAAAGCAAATATAGCTATCAACCTTGAAGAGGACAAAAGCAAAACACTTCCGTGCAATGTGGTTTGCTTGCAAATAACTACTCTCTAGAATGCAAATGATAAAAGTCTTGTTTAAGATTATAATTGTCCCATTCAGATTACCACAACTTCATCCCACCATCAGCCTAGATTCAAAGGGTTTAAACAACACAGGAAGAAAAGTTACACTGGGCTAAACAATGGGATTTATATCATCTCACTCCAGGGTCAATGCTAAAAATGCATGGTGAGATAAGCATTTTAACGTTGGATACCTGACAAATCGTCTGGCCCAGAAACAAGCATCCAGCCAAGAGAGAGAAGAATCCCAGCTCCCCAAATGGTGGACAATTATCATTTGGAGACTTGGCAGTAACATCCTTCCGATACCAACTCTTGTATTTTTACTCCACATGCCAACTTGATTTTGGTGCTGGCTATCTCAAGAACTACTAGAGCTAATAACCAAGGCTGTACATCAGGAAGCAGCTCAGATTCATTCAACAAGTGTAAAACATGACTCTCTTTCTCAAGAGCTCAGTTGCTAAAGTCAAGTCAGAATTGAAGCTTCAAGCTGAGGGGGACAACAAGGGAGAGGTGTCCGACTGCACACAAGCATGTAGGTCGGTCGGCCTAGTGACATCCCACTGTAGCACACATGTGCACAAGTCCCATTGACTTAAACACGTGCTTAAGCTTTCTTAAATCAGGACTAGACTTCTGTATTCCCCATATTCCCCACAATCCATATTCCCCTACCCTGCAATGAGAAACTAGTTACAATTTAATCCCAAACTATCTCCCAGCCCAGAAATGTAACACTTCCATGACATTTTCATGAAATTGGCCTTTCACACTGAAGCATTCCAGATGAATGGAAAACAACGGATGTTAGCCAAAAAAAATTTTGAAATGTGAAGTTTCAGAAATGGAGTGTTCCAAAAATGATCCTATTTTCAATTTTTTAAAAACTATATGGTCTCATCACCACACACAGGCATTTTGGGGAACAAGTTATTTTTCCATATGAAAAAAAAATGCAAAACCTTCCAATGTTTTGGGTTTTGAATTTCCATTATGTTTCATGCTGCCCTGGTTGGCAACACTGCAGAGGGAGGTTAGTTTATTGGAGAGCTGTTTCCACTGGGAATTAAACACTCATGGACTTATGTTTTGTATTTAACCACCTAATATTTCGACCCAGATTTGACCTGATACAGGAAGAGAAAACACATTGCTTCTGGCTGCCATGTAGAGAGACTGTTGCAATTCAGTATCTTGAATCACTCACCATCTGCATCTAGTGTTGTGTGAACAGAAGCCTTACCCAGCACATACTCCCTGGCAGTGATTTGGAGTCAGGTTTGGAGAAGCAGCCAGGAGATGAACTCCAGAGAGGTGAATACACAGCAAACTACAGAGCCCTGTGTTGGCAGGCAACCATCCTGAGAATGGCAGTTTCATTATTTCACTACCGCCTTTGTAGTAGTGAATGATAGCAGCTCTCCTTGCTCAAAGCAGCCAAGACTAGGTTGAAGTCATCAGTCCTCAGCTGGAGCCAGCAGTCCATAAATAACACTTGCCAGTTATGATCAAGGGCAGACGACGGAGAAGGAGGGGTAAACTATCTGGAATACTGCACATCTTTCTTCTCAAAGCTCTTGTCCAGAGCAGCAGGAAGAAGTATTTTAATCACAAGAATTGTGTCCCCCATTTACCATGCCCATGGAAACGTGTTACTCTGTTGCAATACTTTCATAAGATCATAAGAATGACCATAATGGGTCAGGCCAATGAGCCATCTTGTCCAATATCTTGTCTTCTGACAGTGGCTGGGGCCAGATGCTTCACCGGAATGAACAGAACAGGGCAATTTTCAAGAGATTCATCCCCTGTTCTCCAGTCCCAGCTTCTGGCAGGCAGAGGTTTAGGGACACCCAGAGAATGGAGTTGCATCCCTGACATTCTTGGCTAATAGCCACTGATGGACCTATCCTCCATGAACTTATCTAATTCTTTTTTGAACCCAGTTATACTTTTGGCCTTCACAACATCCCCTAGCAGCAAGTGCCACAGGTTGTCTGTGCATTGTGTGAAGAAATACTTCCTTATGTTTGTTTTAAATCTGCTACCTATTAATTTCATTGGCTGACCGCTGGTTTCTATATTATGTGAATGGGGTGAATAACACGTCCCTATTCACTTTCTCTACCCCAGTCATGATTTGATAGACCTCTGTCCTATCCCCCGTTAGTCGTCTCTTTTCTAAGTTGAACAGTCTCAGTCTTTTTAATCTCTCCTCTTATGGAAGCTGTTCCATCCCCCTCTTCATTTTTGTTGCCCTTCTCTGTACTTTTTCCAATTCTATTTTTTTGAGAGGGGACAACCAGATCTGCATGCAATAGACCGTAAAGGTGGAGGCGTGGCCAGGCGGCTCTGTGAGCTGGTGCCGCCCCCGCAGGTCCAACTAGCCGCAGCCCCCAACCAACGTGAACTGTGGAGCCAGCGCTCAGAGCCCCCATGGCCGTTCCTCCATCTAGGAGCAGCAGGGACATGTTGTCGCTTGCAGGGAGCCACCTGAGGTGAGCACCACCCAGATCCGTCACCCTGAAACCCCTCCCGTGCCCCAGCACCCTGCCCAGAGCCCCCTCGTTCATTCAGACTCCCTCCCAGAGCCCGTGCCTCAAACCGCCCCCCCCTCCCGAAGTGCCAGTTTCTAGAGTTTTCCACTTGGTAAAGTGCCAGATAACACAGCTTTTACTTTACAAAGTGTGGGTGGCACCATGGATTTATACAGAGGCATTATGATATTTTCTCTCTTATTATCTATCCCTTTCTAATGATTCCTAACTCTGTTAGCTTTTTTAACAGGTGCTGCTCATTGACCTGCACATTCACCTCCTTTAAGAAAAGCAGTTGTGAGTTTTCAGACCATCTATTTCTCCTAATCACACAATAATCAGGAGTGAAGCAAGGGTCCTCCTATGGCCCTTAGCAAACTTGTCTCCCCTTACAGAGCCAGGGTTGTCCTGAAGATGCATGTAATGCACAAGGAAACATATAAAATGTAAATCCTTGAGGGGCCCCCAGCCACAACCAGGTGCAATTTCCTTCCCCAGATAAAGTAAGCAGAGTTTTGCTGGACAACCGGCATTATGCAGCTGCCCTTGAGATAGAGCCAGTTCAGTGTATATGTAGCAGACGGGTCCATCACTCTATGAATATCAGCTCAGAGGTTCACTGGTGCCTTTTTCAGGCAACCGCAGAAACTTCACAGGCTCAGACCCAGACTGGGCCCTACAGACCCTGCTACCCCCATTCAGCTGCATGCTCTCCGACCTGCTGCAGTGCTTGGCCTCCTCCAAACCTGCCAGAGTGGCACCTGGCTAGGAAGGAAAGCTCTTACGCCAGTGGTACAACAGAATGGGAGGCAGCCGGACACCAGGACCCAGCACAGAGGCTCTTTGGGAATGCAGGGATGGGAATGCGAGACTAGCCGTCCCAAAGGCCCAAAGTGTCAATGCTGGAAGATGTGCATTAAGTGCTGGACTGTGCTTTATCCACCCTGCCTTCTGGTTGGGGCAGCGCAGAGCTGCACTGGGGAGCAGGGCTAGGGGAGGTATTGTGCATGGTCTCTGCCACAGTTCAGAGCAACTGCACCTGTAGTGCCCCTCTATGGTCCAGCCAGGCAGAGACAACCCAGACCTGCCAATAGTGGGGTGGCAGAGGGAGGGCAGTGGCTTCAGCAAATGTTACTGAGCATGCTCAGTTCATAAGAACATGCTTAGTACAAGCCAAGCAGCAAATCTGTGGAGTGGAAATGTGACCCCATGTGACCCCACACACACATTGCCTTTGCAGGAAGGGTACCCGATCTAGGTTCCCAGCTCCTCTTGGGTGAAGACACGAATCTCTCCTTCCAGACCAGGGTGACCAGTTCCCTCCCTCCTGTGATATTCTCAGCAAAAGACTGGATGCCTAAGCAGGCTCTTCTTCAGAGATGGTTAGCAATGTAATTCCCACAGTTAAGTTACCACCCACCTTTTTTTAAGCAAGCACATTTTGTTCTTGAGGTAAAACCAACCCAGAGAAAACATATTAAAAACAATAGAAGAACGTACACGTGTGCTAATAACTTACCAGAGATCTCTCTCCCCCACCGCCCCACCCCCGCAACTGCACCATGGGCGCTGGCAGGGAAGCAGTCCTTCAAACCCCACCCAGGGGCTTTCCTGTGGTTTCAAGTTCATCACACCCTTTGCTCAGAACAAGTAGCCTCCATGAATCGGTGAGCGAATCCTTCGCGCAATTTCAAGAGGCCAAGACTAGGTAATCAGCTAGACAATGGGTCCCCTTCCCAGGGCAAAGCTTCAAGCCCTTGCCTACCTGGAGGGGATACATTAGCACACCCCATCCTCTTACAGATTTCTTGTGAAACCCACTTAATTTTAATAGTTCATATTCTTTCAAAAAGTCCTTTGACCGTCCTCCCATTTCCCAAGGTTTACATTAGGCACGGCTCCTAGCCAAGTAACGTGTTATCGAGGAATTGTATGCAAATAATTGTAGTTTTAATATAATGGATCTCAAAGGTATTAAACTTAATTCCACAAGGTTCATCCAGGACATCACCCCACTGGCCCCAGAGTCTAGCCCTATGGATTTAAGCACCCTTTCTCGACCATGTGCTTTAAAAATATGAAATGCCCCAAGCAACATGTACTGCAGTTGTCTGGGTTTCTCACTCCCGAGGGGAGCAAACCCATCCTCCCCTGAAACAGCCAAAGATGGTTGAACCTACCACCGAAACAGAGAGAAGTTCTTATTCGACATGAAAATCACCATCACAGGGAGAAGGGAGCAGAACCATAGTGGGGTTATATTTTGACCTTTAGGGTTTTTACTCTTCTGGCTTCAGAAAAAGTGGTTAGCTCCTCAGAAGCAGTTTTTGGCATCGTACGCCACGTGCAAAATGCTTGAGAAAATCCCCACCCAAATAAGTCTAGTCGGTCATAGTCACAGCTGTGATTGTGCAACTCAAAGCACATAGTATGGGCTCAGATATACTGGTATCGTTTCCTTGTATCGATATAGCTATTATCACGGGGCAGGGGGATAAGATATACCAGCGTTCATCTACCTTTTTGTGCTGGTGCCCTCTAAGGAAGGAGATTCTACCACCTCCCTAGGTAACACATTCCAGAGTTTCACCACCCTCTTAGTGAAAAAGTTTTTCCTAATATCCAATCTAAACCTCTCCCACTGCAACTTGAGACCATTACTCCTCGTTCTGTCATCTACTACCATTGAGAACAGTCTAGAGCCATCCTCTTTGGAACCCCCTTTCAGGTAGTTGAAAGCAGCTATCAAATCCCCCCTCATTCTTCTCTTCTGCAGGCTAAACAATCCCAGCTCCCTCAGCCTCTCCTCATAACTCATGTGTTCCAGACCCCTAATCATTTTTGTTGCCCTTCGCTGGACTCTCTCCAATCTATCCACATCCTTCCTGTAGTGTGGGGCCCAAAACTGGACACAGTACTCCAGATGAGGCCTCACCAATGTCGAATAGAGGGGAACGATCACGTCCCTCGATCTGCTCGCTATGCCCCTACTTATACATCCCAAAATGCCATTGGCCTTCTTGGCAACAAGGGCACACTGCTGACTCATATCCAGCTTCTCGTCCACTGTAACCCCTAGGTCCTTTTCCACAGAACTGCTGCCTAGCCATTCGGTCCCTAGCTGTGCATTGGGTTCTTCTGTCCTAAGTGCAGGACCCTGCACTTATCCTTATTGAACCTCATCAGATTGGTGTGGGACCCCAAGCAACTGCCGTGTTTCCTACCCCTAATGTTAGCCCTGCTTGCGACCCCCAGGTTGAGAAACATTGAGCTATATACAGTGTAAGGTACCTTTATACAGATATAATTGCACCCACACTAGAGTTTATACTTATCTAACTATTTCAGCAGAAAAATCACATAACTAATTGAAATAGTCAAACTGGTATAAAAACTGCATGCAGACAAAGTCTTCGCCAGTCTTTACCCATTCATCAGATCGCTTTCTCTAACGGTACATAAAACATCAACACTTATTCATGCACAGATTGTGCAAACCGTGCAAAATCTATGAAAACAAAATATGGATTTTTTTACAGTTCATGTGACTATCATACAACCCACAAAGTTTCTCCACTGCAAAACAAGCCCATGCACTCATAACTGCACAAGTACCATGAGACACTAAGACAATGTATGAACATACGCTAATTCAGACTCTTATGCCAGAGCATAAGCTGTACTTTACGATAAAACAATTGTCTAATTTTTCTGGTGGGAGAGCGTTTAATGGCCTGTAGGAGTATTGAGGCTGGTGTCAGAATGGTTTAACAAAACTTTAGCTTTTGATTTCCAGCCGTTGAATGTTTGGGAGTTTTATTTGTGTTTAGGGATGTGTTTAATGGTACAGCCTCTCCTGAATTGCATTTAGATGCCTTAGTTCTAGCTTAATTTTTCCGGAGGTAGTATTAGACAAATATTGTGAATGCTAACAAAGTATATTAGCATAGTTATTGTGTGACAAGCACTACCCAGCCCAGCCCTCTTATCTTATTTATATATGAAAATTGCTTACAAATATTATATTAAAATATTATGTTTGCATGTTAAACAAACCCTGCTATGGTACAGAGCAGGTGGACAGAGGAACACTGATTAACCGAATCACTTAACTATGGCCATTCACAGCCCACTCGTTTCTTTGCTGCGCTCCACCACTCATGATTATGCAATGCATTAATAAATGGAAATTAGTAAGTTATAGAGTACGTTGCCCACGTCCCCTTTAAAGAAAGGTGTGGTACAAAATGAATGGAATTTTTATACTTCATATGAGTCTTACAAAATTCCTGACATAAAAAAGGAACTGTTTTCTTAATATTGTTCAGTGTGATTAAGTAGAAAATTACAATCCTTAATAAAGCCCTTTACAGCTCAAAGCAGCAGTGTAATTTTCTCTTTCTGTGTTAAAACCCCCCACAAATGTGAACTGAAGAACAAGAAAGGTAGGACTGTGCTTTATCATACATCACCATCACCACCTAGGGTAGAACACTTTCCCAGAATATTAAGCAATTACTGACATTGTCACCAAAGAATATGATTAACATGCAAATTAAACCAAATCAGTGTATCAGTTACCAACTTGCTTTCTCCAGAATAGGAAATTAAACTATAAACCTGAGTGTACCACAACACACCAGTGAGTAATAATATAAAGTACCATTTCTCATAATGGGAATTCTCACAGAGTAATATGCTACTCGGCATGAGTATTAGGACCTAGCCCAGAGAGAGAGACTGCTTTTATCACCTTGATTTTGGGCTGGCTGCATAAGTCCCAGATAGCAAAAACAGAAAAAAGCTAACGGAAGTCATTCCAAAGGAGGGCCCGTACAACCTCTGAACTACACCAACACAGTGCGAAAGGGAGCAGTGGCCAGGCCACTGCCCTGGGAATCAGAAGACATCAGTTCTTAGGTGAGTCGCTTCTTCTAGGCCTCTGTTGGTCCTCCCATCTTTTGTCTGATTAATCCATTTAGACTGAGCAAATTGTGGTAGAGGCTGTTTTTTACTAGGTTCTTGTACAGCACAACAAAAAAGGCCCTGCTCTTAGCTGAGGTCTCCTTAGGCTACTGTAGCAGAAATAATTAAGAATAGATACACTATAAGCCAAACATATTCATACAGATGCCGGTTACATTACACAAAACCATGGTTCAGTGTAGGGAGATTGTTGTCCTTGTTGTTTTGTGTATTTTGTTTTTTCAAACTGGGACTTTTTTTGGTTATCCCCTCTGCCTGTAAAGCTAGTTTACCCGGAACCCAGCTGTACAGGGCTCAGCGGAAACGTAAGAACCATCTACAAATCACTAAGACAGCTTTTAGATATCTTAAATGGTCACAGGATGTTCCAGAGGCAGAAACGTTGCTAGAATCTGCCTTTACCCTACCTCTGCTGAAATCGCTTTTAATATCTTGTCACTTCAGATCTCGATTATTTTTCAGACACACACACACTAATCCAATAAGGAAATGGGGCATTTATGTGGATTGCTACATAATTATGGATGTGACCATGTTGCACAGTGAATTATGTCCAGGCAGGGGTTGTGTAAGGGAATCGCAGAGCAAGATTCTGATCTTGTTTATTCCTAAAGCATATTCTATGATTCTAAAGCACACAGACCGTGTGGTGCTGTACAGCCCAATCCGGCTTCCAATTAGGTTCTACCTTTGACTTCAGCGAGAGCCAGATCAGGTCCTTAAAAAACAATTTGTAATTATATTCTTTATAGATTCTTATACCATACTGATCACTGTAATATCTGAGCGTCTTTCAGTTGTGCATTAAGCAACATGACTAACACCTGTTGTCATCTGTGGTTTGTCTTCTCTCTCATCCTCTCCCCAGGACAGGACTGGGTGTACAGTGTAGTGGTTTGTTCTGATAGGGTCTTGTTGCTGGGGATTTTTTTCTTTTAATGTTCACCTTGGTTTGAATTTACATTAGCGAAGGCAGGCAGAAGAAATGTGCCTAGCACTTGGAAAGGAAGGTGATGAGGTTTGTGATGGTGCATAGTTCTTTCCACAGTTTCAGACCAGCCCCTGAAAAGCTCCTGCATAGACACACTTTACCCCTATAGTAGAGAGCTCCTTTGGGCCAGAGGAGTGGAGTTATAGACACTACCCTCACCCGGAGCTGTAGGTGACCTTTTAGACACCCTGGGCCCAGGCCACTGAGCAAGAAGAAAAGGACTAAGACCTTGAACTTGACTCACCAGTCTATAGAAAGTCAATAGAGAGCAGAGGACAGGTGCCAAGTCTTGTCTCTTCAGTATCCAGTGTGTTTGCCTATTCAGAATGTCAAGCGACATGGACTGTGTATAGCCAAACAGGACATTAGAGTTTGTCCATCGAAGAAGAGCTCAGCACAGTTTGAAAGCTTGTCTCTTTCACCAATAAAAGAGGTGACCTCACCCCCCTTGTGTCTCTAACATCCTGGGACCAACATGGCTAGAACAAACCTGCAAACAATGTTTAACAGTAAGGCATTCTAGTCATTGTAATCATGGCTTAAACTGCCTGTAATGAATGGATGGGTCAGACTGACTTAGGGTTTGCTTTTTCCTCAGGGCATCAGTGCAGAGGCAGAGTGAAGATTATTTGGGTGCCTTCACTGGACGTTTCCAAACATTCCAATTAAAACTGAACCTTAACTGGGAATTTCCTGGGTCTCAAAAAGAGCCAGGGGAAATGTTTGACCATTCTGTTTGTTCACGGAAAAATGCTGTTTTGGTTGCCCTGAAACTATTCCCAGTGTTGACCTGATAGCTTCTACTAGCAAAAAGATTTTCAGGGCCAGCAAAGAGTCTGTCTGTTATAATCTTTGCCCAAGGGATGTGGGAGACCCACCTTTGAATAACTACTCTGGAGTAGAGATTGGAATTCAGCTCTCCCCCAACCCAGGTGAACTCCCCCAGCTTCGTCCTGCCCTGCCCCACCCCGCTACGCTATAGAATCATTCTCTTTCTGGCCCAATAATTCTGCAAGTATTATAATGAGTGGATCAGCTCCAAAAGGAGAGATCAAGAACAACCTACCCCATAACCTCTAGCTTGGTGGTTTGCGTAGTCACTTGGGAGGAGGAGATCTGAGTTGAAATCTCTGCTCCAGAGTGGGGATTCAAACCTGGATCACCTGCATCTCAGGCCAGTACCTGACCCATTGGGCTAAAGGGAACCCAGTCTCCTACAGTCCATTTGCTGGCCTAAATGGACTTCTCCAGTTTGCTAATCAAATCCAAACATTTCCAGACCTGAACCCAATATTTTCCCTGATTTTTCAATTTGCTGGCCAAACAGCATGGAATTATGCATAACAGCATACATACTGCATATCGCAGTATGACCTTGCAAATCCGATGAAGTGAGCTGTAGCTCACGAAAGCTTATGCTCAAATAAATTGGTTAGTCTCTAAGGTGCCACGAGTACTCCTTTTCTTTTTGCAAATACAGACGAACATGGCTGCTACTCTGAAACCTTGCAAACCTTGTTCCTTCTCTGCCTTAGTTTCCCATCAACTACCTGAAGACCTGCCCTCTAAACTTCTAAACTACTATGACCAGACTACCCCTCTTTCCAGGATGAAGGACCCTATCAATCCATCCTTCACTGGCTTCGTAGCCATCCCTGAATCCAGTTCAAAACTGCACTCCCAGCTCTCGTGGTCTCCATGCATTTATTTGTTCTGTACCTATATCTCTGAACATGTACTCACCTATAGCACCTACCCACCTTCTCTGCTCTTAGCCTCTTGTCCATCTCTTTCCCTTGTCTCTGAGTTTGGAGGGAGGGCGACAGCTGGGGTGGTGGCTGCTCTGTTCTGAGATGAGCCATTCCCTCTGGAATAGTCTCTCCCTCTGAGCTACTGAATTACGGCTTCTCTTTAAATCTTGCCTTGTGGCTGCTTTCCCTTGTTTATCTTGCAACCAGCTCTCGCTGGGGAACATTATGCGATTCTCTGCATGAAGGCCACTGTACAAAAATTAATTGTGCTGTATTGTGCAATGATTAAATCTGCCAAGAATGGGACAGCAGCAAGTGGGAGAATGTTTGTGGGGGGCTTTTAAAAAAAACTTTCTATGGATTCTGCTGAGTTTCCAGGAGCTCTCCATGTGGTGCACATATCAGTCACCAGAGTCAGGTCAGAGTTTTTCCAACAGAACTGGAACAAGCACAACATTTGAAGAACAAAAACAAAAGATACAAGGCCTTCTGGATGACACTCCATCCATCTGGGCTCTCTCTAGCGAGTCAGCTGCTGACTTGGGTCACCATGAAGGATGAGCATTTTGGGCTGTATAAATGGGGCATAGCCAGCAGATCGAGGGACGTGATCGTTCCCCTCTATTCAACATTGGTGAGGCCTCATCTGGAGTACTGTGTCCAGTTTTGGGCCCCACACTACAAGAAGGATGTAGAAAAATTGAAAAGCGTCCAGCAGAGGGCAATAAAAGTGATTAGGGGACTGGAACACATGAGTTATGAGGAGAGGCTGAGGGAACTGGGATTGTTTAGTCTGCAGAAGAGAAGAATGAGGGGGGATTTGATAGCTTCTTTCAACTACCTGAAAGGGGGTTCCAAAGAGGATGGCTCTAGACTGTTCTCAGTGGTAGCAGATGACAGAACAAGGAGCAATGGTCTCAAGTTGCAGTGGGGGAGGTCTAGGTTGGATATTAGGAAACACTATTTCACTAGGAGGGTGGTGAAGCACTGGAATGCGTTACCGAGGGAGGTGGTGGAATCTCCATCCTTAGAGGTTTTTAAGGCCTGGCTTGACAAAGCCCTGGCTGGAATGATTTAGTTGGGGATCGGTCCAGCTTTGAGCAGGGGGTTGGCCTAGATGACCTCCTGAGGTCCCTTCCAACCCTGATATTCTATGTTTCTACGATGAAATCTAGGGCCGTGGATTTAATTTCTGGCTGAGCAGGCTGTATGATGAGGCTTTTTAGTTGGCACCTCTCTGTGCTGGTAGGAGCAAAGCTTTACAGTTCTGCCTGCATAGTTAATGCACAGCAGGATCCGCGCTACTCTGTGCTGTCCTTACCAGCTGCTGCACTTTGGCTAAGTCCTAACCCACTGGAACCTCAATAGCTGCTAATAGGCAGAACCCTTTGCCTGAGCCAGCAGCGGTACTGAACAGCAGCAGCCCAAGGACAGCTCAGACCGGCAGTGATGGATCTGCCCTATGTTTTGACAAGCCGGCAGAGTTTGACTTTTAATTGCATTGCCACACAGCATGAACAGCCACTTGGCTACATAGAAAAGTCCCAGATACTCCCCTCTAATCCATAATCCTGCAAAGTGCAGCACCGATCCCCACAGCATATGCCCCACACTGCTTTGCCTCGGCCCATTTTAAGTGACCCAACCAGGAAGACTTCCATCACTTCACTAGCTTCCTAAGAGACTAATCCATAGTTTAACCGAATTTACAGTTAGAACAATCTTGTCCATACTTACCCTGCATTTCCCTTTGTTTAATTCCTTCCCCGTTACACCTAGTGGTCCCTTTGCGGTCATTTCTCTCCTGCAGATCTCACCACATGAATGGTTTGCACTCTTTTACTCTCGTTGCCTAAATGGAAAGCTGCAATAGCATAGCTCACAAAACTGCATGATTGCTCCATGCTCCAATATCCTCTTTGCATTCCTATGGCAATAGGAAAAAATGGAGATGACATTCTACAGGAGCAGGAAATAATGGGAATTAATTTGCCTGTAATGCTTTAACATTGTGCACATTTTGTTCAATATTGCAGTTTTCACAATTTCCTAGGACATCCACCCATCAGATTTAAATTAACTAGCTAAACAGGTTTACCCCCTACTCTTATGAAGTCTAGTTCTGACCTTCTGAACCAAAGCTTGCAGCAGTCACATGAGGCTCAATCAATTAGGCTCATGCAGAAGAACATATCACTGGAGGAACTGTGCTCTTTATTGCTTGGAGTGTTGTTATTATAAAAAAACTCAACAGTTACCTAACAGCAGAATCTACAATACAACCGTCACTTCGTATTCAAAGTAATAGCCTCTCGGGTAACACTGCCAGGAAATATTGGCTTCTTAATAGTGTCCACAATAAATCAAGGAAGTCAAAGCATTCAGCATAAGTTGGAGATATTAATTGTACTCAGCCTTTTTCATCGTCAAAGCACCTTCCCGAAGTACAGCTCACTTCACATCCAGGCAGTGGGGCTGTATGACTGCGTGCCAAGAGCTGGTTGGAAAGTAGGGTTTTTCTCATGGAAAATTTAGGGGGGGAAATACTTTAAGTCCAAATTTTCTTAGCAAAATGTAGACTTTCTCCAGAACAAACAAATGTTTGGGTTTTTTTCATGGAAACGTCATTTTTTCACACACACTCAAAAATTAAAGTAATGGAAGACCCAATTTTCTATTAAAAAAAATTTCAACCAGCCCTACTGGTCCCATTTTATGGGAGGGGAAACCAAGAGAGAAAGGTGACAGAACTTGCTAAGCCACAGCAAGCTATTGCCAGAGTTGGAATTAGCCCTTAGAGTTCCTGGATCCCAGCCCTGTGCTCAAACCACACCCTTCTCAGCGCATTTTGTCTACACGGAGACTTAGCATGCGGTAAGCTGGGGCGTGGATCTACAATCCACTAGCCTGCTGGGCAGTAACTGGCTACGTGGACCCTGCCACCATGCACTTAAATATCTGTAGTGCACTTTTATGTACTGCACTGCGGAACTGTTAGTGAGTGGTAACAGAGTGCAACCCATGACTTAGCATGCATGGTCGGCTAGCGTGCTGTAGATTCACACCTCAGCTTGCTGCACTCTAAGTGTCCATGTAGACAAACCTTGACATGTGCTACTGTAGCGAGGTTTACCCCCTCTAGCTCTGACACTGGCTCTGGTCTCCCTTTCTTGCGGTCCCCAAGAACTCCACTTAGGTACGTTCTCCACTTAAGGCTCTTGCTCCTCACATCAGTCAGCACCATTATTTATCTCCATCACACCTAGGAGCTCCAATCATGGACCAGGACCCCACTGTGCAAGGTGCTGTCCAAACACTAAACAAAAAGACAGTCCCTGCCCCAAGGACCTTTCCCTCTGGCTGGCATGGCGAGCCCCTTCCCTAGTCTCTCTTTAGGCAGAAGGACTCCACATCCCTCCTGCTGCTTTGAGTCTCTCTGCAGAGTGAACTCAAGCTGCCCTAATGTCCCCCAGCAGGCCTGCTTCCTTGTCCCAAAACCCCTGCACTGCGAGGTAAACGAGGTGCAGCTGAGGCTGACCCTAGGACTCTCCTAAAGGGCTGGCTCGCCCAGTGACAGCTGCCTTTCGGTATTTAAAAAGCAAGAGGTCAAAAGACTCATCACCAAAATCAGAGTCTTTCAGTGACCTTCTGTGCACAATGGGATCTGGCTCTCACCCCAGTTCACATCCCACGAGCAGGGGCCAAACTCGGGCATCCTGAGAGAATAAGCCTCCGATGGGTTTTACGTTGCAGCCAGACTCTTATTGATTAGTTTATCATACTGATAAAAACAACCAATTTCCCCCTACACGGTGACGTTATTCATTACAATGATGCTCCAGGGCTCCTGACGTAACCTTGGCTGTAACTGAGCCCCGGGTACATATGCTGCATCACGCTCAGCACCAGCTGCTCTCCTCACACAATAACAGCTGGAACAGCAGCTGGCTCTCGGAGAGAACTTTTCATCTGTGCGTCCCAAGGGCTTCCCAGAGTCGGCAAGCGTGATGGCCACACCACTACAGTGATGAGATTCATGCACTTAACCACCCTCTCACCTCCCACTCCCCCAACATACACACCTGGGCAAGGCCCCCAGCCTCAGATCCTGCTTCCAACTCCACTTCCCAACAACCCCACCCTCACTACCCAGAC
Source organism: Caretta caretta (assembly GCF_965140235.1). Taxonomy (NCBI): domain Eukaryota; kingdom Metazoa; phylum Chordata; order Testudines; family Cheloniidae; genus Caretta; species Caretta caretta. The sequence goes on from NC_134232.1 coordinate 4,526,957, forward strand.
CCCCACCCACCCAGAGGATCCCATCTCCCTACCTACCCACAGGGAGGCTCTAATACCATCTTTCCACACACCTCTACATAGAGCCAGCCCTTACCTGGAGATCCCCCACTCCTCCCCTCCAGAAACAATCCATGCCTGGTGACAGCGGGTGTGGGGGGGCAGAGTGAGGGCAGCCGGCTTCAGCAGTGTTACTGAGCATGCTCTGTCCATGTGAGCTCAGTACAAGTCAAACACAAAATCTGGGGGGGGCATGTGGTAACCCCTGAGCAGTGTGACACCACACACAGGCGGCTCGTCCCTCCCATGTTCATCCATTCCCCTCCCCACAATGACGAATGGGAGCAGGCAGCTCTCTGCCTCCCTCTCCAGGCTGCCCATATGGCCCCCTTACTGGATATGGAGAAGGAAGTGCCTCAGTAGCTGGAACTGCCCCTCCCCCCACAACTTAGGGAGAAGGCTGGGGTTGCAGAGGGAAATTATGACTGCCCCTCTATTGAGGCAGAAGTAGTAAGAAAGGGACAGCTGCCAGACGAAGGAGGAAACCCCCTCAATCATCCCCTTTCCCACAGGTGCAATGCATAATTCAACTGTGGAACTCACTGCCGCAGGAAGTAGTGGATGCACACTTTCTCAGCCACTCAGGAACTACAAACAGGATGACACCCGCAAATTCTTAACCCCTGCCTTGCACCCCATGAAATGTGCATCTTGTACTGTCCAGCACAATACTGAACAATGCAAGCTCATTAATAATCTGTCATTTCATGAAAGGAAATAATCATACAGCAGCCTTTGTTAACCTGAGTTAACCCGAGCACTTCAACTAAAACACACTGGTTTAGATAAAATAATTTTATTAACTAGAGAAAGATCTAAAGTGATTATAAGTGATAAGACATTAAGGTCAGAATAGGTTACAAAAGAAATAAAAGATAAACACACCATCTAATTCCTAAACTTTACCAAACTACATAAGATTTGAAAGCAAACAGCTTTCTCACCCCACCAGATGGTGCAGGTAGTTCACAGTTCTTAGTTCTTTCCTTTCGGCCTGGGACCACTCCGCTTAGTTCAGTGTCCTTCAGATAGTCATTGATGTTATGAGCAGAGGTCATAGAATCATAGAATATCAGGGTTGGAAGGGACCTCAGGAAGTCATCTAGTCCAACCCTCTGCTCAAAGCAGGACCTATCCCCAACTAAATCATCCCAGCCAGGGCTTTGTCAAGCCTGACCTTAAAAACTTCTAAGGAAGGAGATTCCACCACCTCCCTAGGTAACGCATTCCAGTGTTTCACCACCCTCCTAGTCAGTTGCGAACCAGCTGAGCAGTGAACAACAGAGCAGCTAACAAAAGGAGTTTGCCTGGGATCTGCCTGAGAGGAGATACGCTAAGGGCTGCATTAAGGAGGCTGTGTTGGTGAGTATCTGAGTGTTTGTTGTGAGGACAGCGTGACTGTGTGCTGTGTGCTTGATTGGTTGTTTGAAAAGGGCGGGAACGGGGTGTGCTTTGTTCCAGGTGACCCTTAAGTGGGCCTGACTGCATAAAAAGCCAGTCAATTGCGAACCAGCTGAGCAGAACAGCAGAGCAGCTAACAAAAGGAGTTTGCCTGGGAGTTCACCTGGGGAGAGCCCACTAAGGCTTACATCTTGCCGGATTCTCTGAGTAATTACTACAACTCCTGAGGAAGCTAGTAGAAGGAAGGTAATATGGATGGGGGGTGTTCAGCTGTTGTGACCTGCACTGGATGTGCTATGTTTGTCTTTCTTCCACAGGACAGGTGTGACTTTGTCTGTACAAAGTGAAAGCTGGTCTCTATACTGGAAGAGAAGGTTCAAGGTCTGGAGCAACAGGTATCAACCCTGAGCTGCATAAAAGAAACTGAAGATTTCCTGGACGGACGTCAGAATAGGCTTCTATGGGCACAAGGTTCTGAAGATTCAGAGCAGGCTCCACATCGGGGACAGAAGGATGGTGAAGAAATTTGGCATCATGTGACCTCCAGAAGAAAAAAGGGGAACGTCCATGTGCCAGCAGGGCAGATACAGGTAAGTAACCGTTTTCATGTTCTCTCCACAGGTACTAATGTGGAGAGTGGACCAGATGATACGTCTGAGGGAAGGAAGCAGAAGGAAACTCCGCCGATTGGAAAGCATAGGATGCACTGTCCTAGGGTTGGGTGTTCCACGACCACCGCTCCCAAGAGAAGGAGGCGGGTGGTGGTGGTCGGGGACTCTCTCCTCAGGGGGACTGAGTCATCTATCTGCCATCCCGACTGAGAAAACCAAGAAGTCTGCTGCTTGCCAGGAGCTAAGATTCGTGATGTGACGGAGAGACTGCCGAGACGCATCAAGTCCTCAGATCGCTACCCCATCCTGCTTCTTCACGTGGGCACCAATGATACTGCCAAGAATGACCTTGAGAGGATCACTGTGGACTACGTGGCTCTGGGAAGAAGGATAAAGGAGTTTGAGGTGCAAGTGGTGTTCTCGTTCATCCTCCCCGTGGAAGGAAAAGGCCTGGGTAGAGACCTTCGAATCGTGGAAGTCAATGAATGGCTACGCAGGTGGTGTCGGAGAGAAGGCTTTGGATTCTTTGACCATGGGATGGTGTTCCAAGAAGGAGTGCTAGGCAGAGACGGGCTCCACCTAACGAAGAGAGGGAAGAGCATCTTCGCAAGCAGGCTGGCTAACCTAGTGAGGAGGGCTTTAAACTAGGTTCACCGGGGGAAGGTGACCAAAGCCCTGAGGTAAGTGGGGAAGTGGGATACCGGGAGGAGGCACGAGCAGGAGCATGTGAGAGGGGAGGGCTCCTGCCTCATACTGAGAACGGGGGGCGATCAGCAGGTTACCTCAAGTGCCTATATACAAATACATGAAGCCTGGGAAACAAGCAGGGAGAACTGGAAGTCCTGGTGATGTCAAGGAATTATGATGTGATTGGAATAACAGAGACTTGGTGGGATAACTCACATGACTAGAGTACTGTCATGGATGGATATAAGCGGTTCAGGAAGGACAGGAAGGGCAGAAAAGGTGGGGGAGTTGCACTGTATGTAAGAGAGCAGTCTGACTGCTCAGAGCTCAAGTATGAAACTGCAGAAAAACCTGAGAGTCTCTGGATTAAGTTTAGAAGTGTGAGCAACAAGGGTGATGTCGTGGTGGGAGTCTACTATAGACCATCAGACTACGGGGATGAGGTGGACGAGACTTTCTTCCGGCAACTCGCAGAAGTTACTAGATCGCAGGCCCTGGTTCTCATGGGAGACTTCAATCACCCTGATATCTGCTGGGAGAGCAATACAGCAGTGCACAGGCAATCCAGGAAGTTTCTGGAAAATGTAGGGGACAATTTCCTGGTACAAGTGCTGGAGGAACCAACTAGGGGCAGAGCTCTTCTTGACCTGCTGCTCACAAACCGGGAAGAATTAGTAGGGGAAGCTAAAGTGGATGGGAACCTGAGAGGCAGTGACCATGAAATGGTTGAGTTCAGGATCCCAACACAAGGAAGAAAGGAGAGCAGCAGAATACAGACCCTGGACTTCAGAAAAGCAGACTTTGACTCCCTCTGGGAACTGATGGGCAAGATCCCCTGGGAGAATAACATGAGAGGGAAAGGAGTCCAGGAGAGCTGGCTGTATTTTAAAGAATCCTTATTGAGGTTTCAGGGACAAACCATCCCAATATGTAGAAAGAATAGTAAATATGGCAGGCGACCAGCTTGGCTTAACAGTGAAATCCTTGCTGATCTTAAATACAAAAAAGAAGCTTACAAGAAGTGGAAGATTGGACAAATGACCAGGGATGAGTATAAAAATATTGCTTGGGCTTGCAGGAGTAAAATCAGGAAGGCCAAATCACACCTGGAGTTGCAGCTAGCAAGAGATGTTAAGAGTAACAAGAAGGGTTTCTTCAGGTATGTTAGCAACAAGAAGAAAGGCAAGGAAAGTGTGGGCCCCTTACTGAATGAGGGAGGCAACCTAGTGACAGAGGATGTGGAAAAAGCTAATGTACTCAAAGCTTTTTTTGCCTCTGTCTTCACGAACAAGGTCAGCTCCCAGACTGCTGCACTGGGCAGCACAGCATGGGGAGAAGGAGACCATCCCTCTGTGGAGAAAGAAGTGGTTCGGGACTATTTAGAAAAGCTGGACAAGCACAAGTCCATGGGGCCGGATGCGTTGCATCTGAGAGTGCTAAAGGAGTTGGTGGATGGGATTGCAGAGCCATTGGCCATTAACTTTGAAAACTCATGGCGATCGGGGGAGGTCCCAGATGACTGGAAAAGGGCTAATGTAGTGCCCATCCTTAAAAAAGGGAAGAAGGAGGATCCTGGGAACTACAGGCCAGTCAGCCCCACCTCAGTCCCTGGAAAAATCATGGAGCAGGTCTTCAAGGAATCAATTCTGAAGCACTTAAAGGAGAGGAAAGTGATCAGGAACAGTCAGCATGGATTCACCAAGGGCAAGTCATGCCTGACTAATCTAATTGCCTTCTATGATGAGATAACTGGCTCTGTGGATGAGGAGAAAGCAGTAGACGTGTTGTTCCTTGACTTTAGCAAAGTTTTTGACATGGTCTCCCACAGTATTCTTGCCAGCAAGTTAAAGAAGTATGGGCTGGATGAATGGACTATAAAGTGGATAGAAAGCTGGCTAGATTGTCAGGCTCAACGGGTAGTGATCAATGGCTCCATGTCTAGTTGGCAGCCGGTATCAAGTGGAGTGCCCCAAGGGTCGGTCCTGGGGCCGGTTTCGTTCAATATCTTCATAAATGATCTGGAGGATGGTGTGGATTGCACCCTCAGCAAGTTTGCAGATGACACTAAACTGGGATGAGTGGTAAATACGCTGGAGGGTAGGGATAGGATACATAGGGACCTAGACAAATTGGAGGATTGGGCCAAAAGAAATCTGATGTGGTTCAACAAGGACAAGTGCAGAGTCCTGCACTTAGGACGGAAGAATCCCATGCACTGCTACAGACTAGGAACCGAATGGCTCGGCAGCAGTTCTGCGGAAAAGGACCTAGGGGTTACAATGGACGAGAAGTTGGATATGAGTCAACAGTGTGCCGTTGTTGCCAAGAAGGCCAATGGCATTTTGGGATGTATAAGTAGGGGCATTCCCAGCAGATCGAGGGATGTGATCATTCCCCTCTACTCGACATTGGTGAGACCTCATCTGGAGTGCTGTGTACAGTTTTGGGCCCCACACTACAAGAAGGATGTGGATAAATTGGAGAGAGTCCAGCGAAGGGCAACAAAAATGATTAGGGGACTGGAACACATGACTTATGAGGAGAGGCTGAGGGAACTGGGATTGTTTAGTCTGAGGAAGAGAAGAATGAGGGGGGGATTTGATAGCTACTTTCAAGTACCTGAAAGGGGGTTCCAAAGAGGATGGCTCTAGACTGTTCTCAGTGGTAGCAGATGACAGAACAAGGAGTAATGGTCTCAAGTTGCAGTGGGGGAGATTTAGGTTGGATATTAGGAAAAACTTTTTCACTAGGAGGGTGGTGAAACACTGGAATGCGTTACCTAGGGAGGTGGTGGAGTCTCCTTCCCTAGAAGTTTTTAAGGTCAGGCTTGACAAAGCCCTGGCTGGGATGATTTAGTCGCGGATCGGTCCTGCTTTGAGTAGGGGGTTGGACTAGATGACCTCCTGAGGTCCCTTCTGACCCTGATATTCTATGATTCCTAGTGAAAAAGTTTTCACTATAGTCCCTGATCTTCATTTGGCTCATACCTCAGCATGCCTTTGTCTCTGAAAAAATTAGTTTGAGCCTGCTTTTCTGACTTTATAACACGTTACAGTAACTTCATTGTTATAGAGTCCCGAAACTTTACATACAAAAGAGCCACACGTGTTTTACCAAGATAGTAATGTTCTGTAACTTATGAGTTTTCAAATGATACATCACAAGGCATACTTTGTACAAAATATATCATAACCCACATAAAAGTGGTGAGTATGGGGTACAGGCTGTCATGTGGGGTACAGGATGTGACACCCAGCCAAAGCTTCAGAGAAGAAAGCAAAGGCATGCAGAAAGCAGATCCTGTGATGCCATTAACAAAGTTCAAAGCAAGATTTTAGCTAAGAAACTTAAAACAGCATTTCACAGTATCATATAACATACCTCCCCCATCTCTCTTAGCACAGACTGTGAGTGCCAGAATTCCTGGAGGCATACATAACTGCACAGGTTAGCTATGAGCGAATGCATCCAAATCTGCCCTCCAATTCTATTACTACAGTAACTCTTAACAGTAGCAGCACGTCTGGAGCGTATCACAAATGTATAGAAAAGTAGGTCATGTCTGAGTAGCATAAACCGAGTCCTAAACCGAGAGCGCCTGTTCAGAAAAACCTCCGACCATTATACCTACCCACCTCGCACCTCAGTTTTGCAGAAGATGGAATGGCCTCCGGTATTAACAAAAAGTTGCTTTTAAAAATAGCAATTCATCTCTTTTCCTCCTTTCAAGTTATCCGATTTTTAAAGCAAAAGGTCAAAGAAAAAAAAAGCTGTATGCCTTATGCATGAAGACAATACATTTTTGATGAGACTTCTTACAGCTACAATGTCTCCAGACCATTTTAAGGTAATGAGGTACTATGGAGCATGACATCTGTCGATTCTCTAGTGCTCGCTCATCGTCTTTTCTAAGGCTTTGCAGGGTTAACAACATTCTGCCAATTGCATATAACTTGGGATCGCTAATCATAACAATGCTATTTTATTCAGTGACATGCCTCTTGCTTGCAAAATCTGCAGGCCAGCGCCTCAGCTGGTGAAAACTGAAGTAGCGCCATGCATGTTAATGGCACAGCAGTGATTTACTCCACCAGAGGATCTAGCCCAATAAGTTTAATTTCACAAACCTAGGGCAGACATGTTCTGCTGAGTGTCTGTATTTACAGGGATACTGTCCAAGGTGCTAGGCACTCCGGACAAGCAACTTCAGCGTCTGCTGCTTCTGTACTTCAGACAAACAACCCGGAGTTATAATCATTTCCAGGAGCCCCCTGTTCATTTGCGCCCCTGGACAACCTGACAAGACCATGATGTATGCAATCCCGCAATGTTCCTGAACAACCAGCATGCTCTTGTGCCACCCTCCTGTACAACCCTAAAACAACAACACAGAGCACAACCATGCTGTGCTTCCTGTCAGCTCTTCAAACAAAAAACAGCAGGACCCTCAACACTAACAGCAAAGAATGTCAGGAGCAAACTACAGTGGATGTTAGCCAGAAAGCAAATTTTAGTTTCATGCCTTTAAAGAGTGAATCTCTACTGTCTTTTTTTTTAAAAAAGGAAGCAGCCACAACTCCCGTTCACATGAACACTTTGCTGCTGATACAGTTCTTCAGCTAGTTTTAATGTTTAATCCATTATTTACTGTGTCTGACAGGCACAGAAGAAAGGAAGGGATGGAAAAAACAAGCATTCAAAATCTCTACTGTCTTTGGAAGCAAAGATAAGAGCATGGAAGCGGGCCATGTATATATTTGGGCATCTGCAAAACTTCAATGGAGACCTAGACTCTCTCTGAACTCTGCCACTCTGCAGGATGATTGAAGTTCTCTGCCAGGAATCTTCCAATACATGAGGAAACAAAACAGGAGACACACTGCCAAGTTCAGTGTGCAGGTGGAGTCCACTAGGGCAGCAGAAGGCCAGCTGCATAGTAAAAATTATCTGCCTTGCTGCGCTGCGCTTTTGAAATGAAGGCTGCTGCAGATTGGACAACGTGAAGGCGGGCGGAGGAGCACCGGGTTGTGGTGAACGGGCAGTCTGCTGCCCCATGATAGGTTTTGAGTTTGGACTCTTCCATCCTTAGCAGGCAAAGAGGATAGTCTTTCTCAGAGGGAAAGTGACATTTTGATCAAAACCACTTACTCATGGAAAGAGCTACTGGGCTAGCACATTTCAAACCTGCTTGGCACTAACAAAAGAATAAAATGCACAAAGATCTGAGGCACCCCTGGCCACACAAGAATGGAGGGGACAATTCCCCACTTATGATTCTAGCCGCTTCCTCTGTTATTTTAGACTGTCAATAGGAGCCAGAGAAGTCGAATGGATCAAGCACGGGACGGCATCTGGCCTCTGAGGTTCTACTCCTGGCTCCATCACAAACTTTTGAGAGGGCTCGAGCAAAAGACTTAACCCTCTCCATACCTCCCCATCTGCACAATGGGTTGATTCATGGAGATGCCTGGGTATTACAGTGGGAGTGACACTATAAGGTACAAAACAGTTCCCATTATAAAAAATAAAATAAAATCCCAACCCTATTTTTCAGATATTCATCCCACAGCAAGACATTTAGTGAGGCTGAAATTTTCCATTTGTGGTCTTTTCCCAAAGGTAAATGTGTTTGGGATGTTTGAGTAAAAATGGTTCAGCCATGTTTGTGTGTGTGTGAGAGAAAGAAAGTTACTAATCTAGAATGGGAGAGGTCTGAAATTTGCAATTCGGCATAGAATTGTAGGGCTAGAAGGGACCTCGAGAGGTCATCTAGTCCAGTCCTTTGCGCTCATGGCAGGACTAAGTATTATCTAGACCATCCCTGACAGGTGTTTGTCGAACCTGCTTTGAAAATGTCCAATGATGTTGATTGTACAACCTCCCTGGGCAATTTATTCCAGTGTTTAACCACCTTGACAGTTAGGAAGTTTTCCCTATTGTCCAACCTAAAGCGCCCTTGCTGCAATTTAAGCCCATTGCATCTGATCCTATTCTCAGAGGTTAAGGAGAACAATATTTCTCCCTCCTCCTTGTAACAATCTTTTATGTACTTGAAAACTTGTTATCATAACCCCACACACACACTCAGCCTTCTCTTTTCCACACTAAACAAACCCAAGTTTTTCAATCTTCCCTCATAGGTCATGTTTTCTAGACCTTTAATCATTTTTGTTGATTTTCTCTGGATTTTCTCCAATTTATCCACATCTTTCCTGAAATGTGGCACCCAGAACTGGACACAGTACTCCAGTTGAGACCTAAAGGGTGCGGAGTAGAGCTGAAAAATTACTTCTTGTGTCTTGCTTACAACACTCCTGCTAATACATCCCAGAATGATGTTCGATTTTTTTACAACACTGTTACAATGTTGATTCATATTTGGCTTGAGATCCACTTTGACTTGGCCATTGGCCATTATCTTTGAAAACTCATGGCGATCGGGGGAAGACCCGGATGACTGGAAAAAGGCTAATGTAGTGCCCATCCTTAAAAAAGGGAAGAAGGAGGATCCTGGGAACTACAGGCCAGTCAGCCTCACCTCAGTCCCTGGAAAAATCATGGAACAGGAGAGAGGAAAGTGATCAGGAACAGTCAGCATGGATTCACCAAGGGCAAGTCATGCCTGACTTATCTAATTGCCTTCTATGATGAGATAACTGGTTCTGTGGATGAGGGGAAAGCAGTGGACGTGTTGTTCCTTGACTTTAGCAAAGCTTTTGACACGGTCTCCCACAGTATTCGTGCCAGCAAGTTAAAGAAGTATGGGCTGGATGAATGGACTATAAGGTGGAGAGAAAGTTGGCTAGATTGTCGGGCTCAATGGGTAGTGATCAATGACTCCCTGTCTACTTGGCAGCCGGTATCAAGTGGAGTGCCCCAAGGGTCAGTCTTGGGGCCGGTTTTCTTCAATATCTTCATAAACGATCTGGAGCATGGTGTGGGTTGCACCCTCAGCAAGTTTGCAGATGACACTAAACTGGGAGGAGAGGTAGATACACTGAAGGGTAGGGATAGGATACAGAGGGCCCTAGACAAATTAGAGGATTGGGCCAAAAGAAATCTGATGAGGTTCAACAAGGACAAGTGCAGAGTCCTGCACTTAGGACAGAAGAATCCCATGCACCGCTACAGACTAGGGACCGAATGGCTAGGCAGCAGTTCTGCAGAAAAGGACCTAGGGGTTACAGTGGACGAGAAGCTGGATGAGAGTCAACAGTGTGCCCTTGTAGCCAAGAAGACCAATGGCATTTTGGGATGTATAAGTAGGGGCATTGCCAGCAGATCGAGGGATGTGATCGTTCCCCTATAGTCAACAGGTGAGGCCTCATCTGGAGTACTGTGTCCAGTTTTGGGCCCCACACTACAAGAAGGATGTGAATAAATTGGAGAGAGTCCAGCGAAGGGCAACAAAAATGATTAGGGGACTGGAACACATGACTTATGAGGAGAGGCTGAGGGAACTGGGATTGTTTAGTCTGCAGAAGAGAAGAATGAGAGGGGATTTGATAGCTGCTTTCAACTACCTGAGAGGTGGTTCCAGAGAGGATGGTTCTAGACTATTCTCAGTGGTAGAAGAGGACAGGACAAGGAGTAATGGTCTCAAGTGGGGGAGGTTTAGGTTGGATATTAGGAAAAAATTCCTCACTAGGAGGGTGGTGAAACACTGGAATGCGTTACCTAGGGAGGTGGTGGAATCTCCTTCCTTAAAAAGGAAAGGAGTACTTGTGGCACCTTAGAGACTAACCAATTTATTTGAGCATAAGCTTTCGTGAGCTACAGCTGCCTTCAGTGGATGCATAAAGTGGAAAGTACAGTGAGGGGATTTTATATACACACAGACCATGAAAAATAGCTATGCTTTATGCATCCGATGAAGTGAGCTTTAGCTCACAAAAGCTTATGCTCAAATAAATTGGTTAGTCTCTAAGGTGCCACAAGTACTCCTTTTCTTTTTGCGAATACAGACTAACACGGCTGCTACTCTGAAACCTCTCCTTCCTTAGAAGTTTTTAAGGTCAGGCTTGACAAAGCCCTGGCTGAGATGATTTAGTTGGGGATTGGTCCTGCTTTGAGCAGAGGGTTGGACTAGATGACCTCCTGAGGTCCCTTCCAACCCTGATATTGTATGATTCTATGACCCCAGATCCCTTTCTGCAATACTCCTTCCTAGGCAGTCATTTCCCATTTTCTATGTGTGCAACTGATTGTTCCTTCCTACGTAGAGTACTTTGCATTTGTTCTTATTGAATTTCATCCTATTTACTTCAAACCATTTCTACAGTTTGTCCAAATCACTTTTAAATTTAATCGTATGCTGCAAAGCTTGGTATCATCTGCAAACTTTATAAGAGTACTCTCTATGCCATTATCTAAATCATTGATGAAGATATTGAACAGAACCAGACACAGAACTGATCCCTAAGGAACCCCACTCAAAATGCCTTTCCAAATTGACTGTGAACTACTGATAACTACTCTCTGGGAACAGTTTTCCGACCAGTTATGCACCCACCTTTTCCAACCAGTTATGCTCCATGTAGGTTGTATTCCCCTAGTTTGTGTACGAGAAGGTTATGCAAGACAGCATCAAAAGCCTTACTAAAGTCAAGATGTACCACATCTACCACTTCTCCCTATCCACAAGGCTTGTTACCCTATCAAAGAAAGCTATTGGGTTTGTTTGACGTGATTCGTTCTTGACAAATCCATGCTGACTGTTATTTATCACCTTATTATCTTCTCGGTGTTCTCAAATGGATTGCTTGATTATTTGCTCCATTATCTTTCCGGATACAGAAGTTAAGCTGACTGGTTTGTAATTCCCCGAGTTGTACTTATTTCCCTTTTTATAGATGGGCACTATATTTCCCCTTTTCCAGTCCTCTGAAATCTCTCCCATCTCCCATGACTTTTAAAAGATAATCATTAATGGCTCAGATATCTCCTCAGTCAGCTCCTTGAGTATTCTAGGATGCTTTTCATCAGGCCCTGGTGATTTGAAGACATCTAACTTGTCTAAGTAATTTTAACTTGTTCTTTCTCTATTTTAGCCTCCTATCCTACCTCATCTTCACTGGCATTCACTATGCTCAATGCTTTTTTTGCCTCTGTCTTCACTAACAAGGACAGCTCCCAGACTGCTGCGCTGGGCATCACAACATGGGGAGTAGATGGTCAGCCCTCTGTGGAGAAAGAGGTGGTTAGGGACTATTTAGAAAAGCTGGACGTTCACAAATCCATGGGGCCGGACGAGTTGCATCCGAGAGTGCTAAAGGAATTGGCGGCTGTGATTGCAGAGCCATTGGCCATTATCTTTGAAAACTCGTGGCGAACGGGGGAAGTCCCGGATGACTGGAAAAAGGCTAATGTAGTGCCAATTTTTAAAAAAGGGAAGAAGGACGATCCTGGGAACTACAGGCCAGTCAGCCTCACCTCAGTCCCCAGAAAAATCATGGAGCAGGTCCTCAAGGAATCAATCCTGAAGCACTTACATGAGAGGAAAGTGATCAGGAACAGTCAGCATGGATTCACCAAGGGAAGGTCATGCCTGACTAATCTAATCGCCTTCTATGATGAGATTACTGGTTCTGTGGATGAAGGGAAAGCAGTGGATGTATTTGTTTCTTGACTTTAGCAAAGCTTTTGACATGGTCTCCCACAGTATTCTTGTCAGCAAGTTAAAGAGGTATGGGCTGGATGAATGCACTATAAGGTGGGTAGAAAGTTGGCTAGATTGTCGGGCTCAACAGGTAGTGATCAATGGCTCCATGTCTAGTTGGCAGCCGGTGTCAAGTGGAGTGCCCCAGGGGTCGGTCCTGGGGCCGGTTTTGTTCAATATCTTCATAAATGATCTGGAGGATGGTGTGGATTGCACTCTCAGCAAATTTGCGGATGATACTAAACTGGGAGGAGTGGTTGATACGCTGGAGGGCGGGGATAGGATACAGAGGGACCTAGACAAATTGGAGGATTGGGCCAAAAGAAATCTGATGAGGTTCAATAAGGATAAGTGCAGGGTCCTGCACTTAGGACGGAAGAACCCAATGCACAGCTACAGACTAGGGACCGAATGGCTAGGCAGCAGTTCTGCGGAAAAGGACCTTGGGGTGACAGTGGACGAGAAGCTGGATATGAGTCAGCAGTGTGCCCTTGTTGCCAAGAAGGCCAATGGCATTTTGGGATGTATAGGTAGGGGCATAGCGAGCAGATCGAGGGACGTGATCGTTCCCCTCTATTCGACATTGGTGAGGCCTCATCTGGAGTACTGTGTCCAGTTTTGGGCCCCACACTGCAAGAAAGATGTGAATAAATTGGAGAGAGTCCAGCGAAGGGCAACAAAAATGATTAGGGGACTGGAACACATGACTTATGAGGAGAGGCTGAGGGAACTGGGATTGTTTAGTCTGCAGAAGAGAAGAATGAGAGGGGATTTGATAGCTGCTTTCAACTACCTGAGAGGTGGTTCCAGAGAGGATGGTTCTAGACTATTCTCAGTGGTAGAAAAGGACAGGACAAGGAGTAATGGTCTCAAGTTGCAGTGGGGGAGGTTTAGGTTGGATATTAGGAAAAAATTCCTCACTAGGAGGGTGGTGAAACACTGGAATGCATTACCTAGGGAGGTGGTAGAATCTCCTTCCTTAGAAGTTTTTAAGGTCAGGCTTGACAAAGACCTGGCTGGGATGATTTAATTGGGGATTGGTCCTGCTTTGAGCAGGGGGTTGGACTACATGACCTCTTGAGGTCCCTTCCAACCCTGATATTCTATGATTCTATGATTTTAGACATCCAATAGCTACTAACGTTTTTGGTGAAAACTGAAACAAAAATGTAATTTTGCACATCTACCATTTCCATATTTTCGGCTATTGTTTTTCTCCCCTCATTGAGCAACAGGCCTACCCTGTCCTTGGTCTTCCTCTTGCTTCTAATGTATTTGTAAAATGTTTTCTTATTACCCTTTATGTCTCTAGCTAGTTTAATCTCATTTTGTGCTTTGGCCTTTCTAATGTTGCCCCTACATAAATTTGTTTATATTCATCCTTTGTAAACTGACCTAGATTGTTCTCAACACAGCTGCACTGACTTGCTCTGGAGGGAATTGGATTTGGTTTGGGCCAGGTTATGAGTTCAGGTATCTCATATTGAGCATTTACAGGAGAGCTTTCTCCTAAGCTCATTAAGGGTAAATTAGCTAGTTCCCAGAATGGCCCCAAATCAGCCCAGCCAACCTTCCAAATGTTTTTGGAAGCCTCAAGTCTGATTACTAGGATTTTCCACTTGTTGCCTTGCCCCTCTCTCCCCCACAACGCCCCATTAGCCTAAGGGAATGTGTCCGGAGTTAGAAGCTAGCAGGGTCCAAGGTCTGTTCCTTCTACTGACTGGAATTCGCCTGCAACTTAGAACGCTTATGTAGGACAAAATTAACCCTTTTAGGCATAGTCTCCCATCAGGGGCAGCACACTGCACCAGCAGGAGCTAGGGTGGCGCACCAAGGAGGTATCTGTTTTGAGATCTTGATAATCAAGATTCATATTAAGAATTAATCACGATTCTCCAGCCCACGCTACCGGCTTATTTTCCCTGGAAGGCAGAAAAGCCTGTTGTTAACAAATCTTCAGTACGCTCTAGTGTGAGCACCCAATTTTACGAAAGAGCTCAAAGTGCAGTTCTTGCTTTCCTGCATGTTACCCTCTTAACATCCATGCGTGCAAAGAAAACAATGCACATAAAATCCTCCCTTGGTTAGACAATAAACTCTATAAACCATGTTCAGCATGTCCAATTTCTCTGCAGTCAATGGGTCGCACCAGGGATTAATCTATGCCCATGACTCAGAACTGGAATCTGCAGACTTATTGCGAGGGAGTTAGAGCTACATGGTGCTGGCAGAAAGCCAAGCCCTGAATCAACAGCATCGAGTTAGCTGTAGAGAGCAGCATCACTTGCAAAAAGAAACCCCGTCAGGGCCCTGGAAAACATTCTGGTCTTTGGGAGCCCATGGTGCCCTGACGTCTCTGCACATCCTGCTCTCTGGACAGGCTAGCACCGTGCCACCCGGGCCTTCTCCTGGTCACAGAGGACAAGGGCGGGTAACAGAGAGAAATGCAATATTTGTATAGGAGTATTGTGCTTTACGGGGCCATGCAGATTCCTGCTAGACACAGTGTTAGTCTCTACAGTAGGTTTCTCAGTCCACCCATTGTGCAAACCTTGGGGCTAAGAGGGTCTTTAAAAAGTGGCCTAAAATCTACATAGAGACACTGAAAATGACATAAATGGAAACACAGCCCTGGAGGAACCATTCCATCCTCTAAGTCAGATGTTTTTAAACAGTGGGCATGCCCCACCAAGGAGTGCAATGAGGCTAGCAGGGAGCACAAGGACCAACAGGGCCACGCTGAAGGGCTGGGGTCAGGAGGGGGCTCTCTCTGGCAGGGAAGCAGACGGGGCTCTTAGCTGTCATGACCAAACTCCTTGCCATCTCACTCCCCCTCTGCCGCAACATCAGCAGTCTCCAACCACCAGCTACCCTCCTCTGCTGGGGAGGCTGGCGGGAGCTCTGCGAGCAAGGAGCTGCACCCAGTGAGTACTGACCCCCCACTGGCCAGAGCCCGCTACTGATCCCGGCCCTTCAGCGCAGCTCTAGGGCACAGAGCCTTATCTGCTTCCCTGGAAGTGGGGAAGTTTCCTCAGCTGCCACCTGGTGAATGTCCCTCCCCATCCCTGGGTACTGGGCACCTGCCTCCTGCAAAAATACTATTTCCGAAAAAGACTGGGTAGACAAGGGACATGAATCGGCAAGGGGGGCTCAGCACAAAAGGTTTGGGAACCTCTGCTCTACATCACGTCCACGTTTCGAAGAGCGTATGCTGCCAGCATTACTGTTCCACACCAGAGATGCTCACTCCTGGTTTGACTAAATTGATAACAAGGTAATTTCAAGAAGGTGGTGGCGGCCGGGGTAATAAGCTGGAATCCTTTACCTGTTTGCAAAACAAACAGCTGACCACTAATCCATTTAAACATAACACACCTACGTCAGTGGCAAAGGGCTTTTTACCAGGGTATAAACATTCCCTCTGCAAAATTCATCAGAACTCGGGCTGTTTTGAAAGCATTTCCGATGGTCGTACTGTGATGAAGATGCCAGATGCAGAGTCTGTCCCTAACTACATGCAATAAACGCACAATCTCAGACTTCAAGACCAGAAGGAACCATCCTGATCACCTAATCTGACCTGCACGTCGCAGGCCACCGAACCTCACCCACCCACTCCTGTAATAGGCCCCTCACCTCAGGCTGAGTTACTGAAGTCCTCAAACTTGATTTAAAGACTTCATGTAACACAGAATCCATCATTTACTCTAGCTCTAGTGAGCCAGTGACCCATGCCACACCCTGCAGAAGAAGGTGAACCTCCCCTACCCCATCCCCAGTTCTTTTACTGAGGAGAGACGGGGATGAGAACAAACAACCAGAAAAGGGAGAGAACGCAGTGTGTGTTGACAAGATGGCCCTGCTGCAAAACCAATGGATCATTATAGAAGTCTATGAGCAAATGGTTCAGTCCATATTGCCTGAAGACTAGGGTCCAGATTTTTAAAAGGTACTTAGGAACCTAACTCCCATTAGGTACCTAAATACCTTAGGGGATCCAGTCCTAGGTCCAGATCCACACTGGGTGGCCAGGCTTTCCCTGGAGCTGAACAAAGCTAAACGCAGTGAACGAGTTATTCAAGAAATTAAGCCCGTGTCCAGGGGATACTTGTGTCTTTTGTCCTTTATGCAACAGTAATAACATGGACAAAACACAAGGGCACAGTTGGGGTCCGGATGACCATGTTTACTGGCTATCCACAACATGCAAGGCCTAGTTACATACACACCGCTGCTCTGGCTGGTTTTCTAAAACACAGTAAGCTGCACTAGAGGACTTGCCAACTATTTAAAGGATACTATGCAATTCCTAGACACTATAAGACTCTTGCAATTATATATTCACAAACATTCACAGCACTTTCTCTCCCCACAAATAAAAAGGATCCTTCCCACCCCACATACACATGCTCCAAGCAGGAGGAGACCTAAGAGCTCAGAAGATTCTGTCAGCTATTGTGTGCAGGCCCTTGAAAGGAAAGATGCCTTATGCTCCCCTCTCTCTGGAAATACCTACTATAAAGTCTGGTTACAAAGTCCCTGGATTTGGTCCACAGAGATGCTCAAACAGTCCAGTGATTGTAGAGTTCGGCTGGAGAGGCTAGAGTTCTCTCTGGTGCAGCCCTGGTGTTTATTGCAAGGGACACTCCTGTTTGGCCACAGAATGGGGGAAATCCAATTGGCCAAGTCAGGGCCTTATGCTGTTCCAACTGGCTTCTCTGGGAGAAGGAGCAGGCCCCTGTTGCAGGGATGCACCGAACACCAACACCCCCCATGCAAGTCTACAGGAGTAGCAGTCTCTCTGCATTTCTTAGGGTTGGTCTACATGGGAACTTACATTGGCATACACTGGCAAATCCACACCAAAGAGACGCAGCTATGCCGGCCTCACCTCCAGTGTGGACAGCACTAGGTCAACAGAAGAATTCTTCCCTCAACCTAGCTATCGCCTCCCAAGGAAGTGGATTTCCTGCCCTGATGGGAGAACCCCTCCCCTCACTGTCATGTCTACACTGAAGCGCTCCAGCATTTCAAGTGTAGATGTACCCTTAGGAACAGGCCCTTACAGCTCTGAACACTGACATTCTGTGACAAAAGTCCAGATTCCCATGGTGCTCCTCCACCTTCGGGTTTTTCTAATGCAGGAAATCAGGAGCAGCAACTGTAACCAAGATAAGGAGATGCGGACGTGAAAAGAACAAAAAAAAGAAGGTGAAGTATCTGGCCGGGATCACCTCAAAACAGATCAATTAATTTCGCAGATTGCAAAGCACTAGCCTGAAGGCAATCAAAGCCTTTCCCCTGAAGCACTCCAAAACTTACTCGGAGAGAGGCGGATGCATCAGAACAGGACAGAAGTGGTCTCATATCACAGCTGCTCTTCGGTACAAAGCTCAAGATTAAGCCAGCAGATAACAAATCACTTTTTGGCTTTAGAGTTGTTAATCGCTCCTGGTCACGACTCAGGTCCTTGACAGAGCAGGCAAAGTTCACAGGCAGCTGCCTAGACACCCCAGCTGCCTGATCTGTTCCATGATATAAATGTGTTTGAAGTTATAGCTGCTACTTCGTTAAAATTCACAAGCAGCTAAATATTCACTCTCTGTATTACATGTCATGAGCATTTTGCTTTATAGAGTTTACAATTTACAGATTCATTGATTCCCAGGACAGAAGGGAACACTTGTGATCATCCAGTCTGACCCCCTGTATAACACAGGCCAGAGAACTGCCCCAAAATAATTCCTCAAGCAGATCTTTTACAAAAACATCCCATCTTGATTTAAAAATTGCCACGGATGGAGAATCCACCACAACCCTCAATAAATTGTTCCAATACTTAATTACCCTCACAGTCAAAAACCTAGCCTTATTTCCCGTCTGAATTTGTCTAGCTTCAACTTCCAGCCACTGGATCGTGTTAGACCTTTCTCTGCTAGATTGAAGAGTCGGTTATTGAATATTTGTTCCCCACGTAGTTACATGTAGACTGCAATAAAGTCCCCCTGTAACCTTCTCTTCGTTTAGCTAAGCAGATTGAGACACTTAAATCAATCACTGTAAGGCAGATTTTCTAATCCTTTAATCATTCTCAGGGCTCTTCTCTGAACCCTCTCCAATTTACCAACATCCTTCTTAATTGTGGACACCAGAACTGGACACAATAGTCGAACAGATGCCACCCCAGTGCCAAGTAGAGGTAAAATCACCTCTCTACTTCTACTCACAAGTCCCCCGTTAATGCCTCCAAGAATCACTCTTTTTGCCACAGCATTGCACAGGGAGCTCATGTTCAGCTCATTATCCACCCTACCCCCAAATCTTTGTCAGGGACATTGCTTCCCAGAATAGAGCCTCCCCCCCACCCCAATCCGGTAAATATGGTCTGCGTTTTTTGTTTCTAGGTAGATATAGATATTTACATTTAGCCATATTAAAACGCATTCTGTTTACTTGCGCCCCTGTCATAATATAAAGGGAAGGCTAACCACCTTTAAATCCCTCCTGGCCAGAGGAAAAACCCTTTCACGTGTAAAAGGTTAAGAAACTAAGATAACCTCGCTGGCACCTGACCAAAATGACCAATGAAGAGACAAGATACTTTCAAAGCTGGGGGGGGGACACAAAGGGTCTGTCTGTCTGTGTGATGTTTTTGCCGGGAACAGATCAGGAATGCTCTTCATAACTCCTTAAATTAGTAAGTAATCGAGCTAGAAATGCATTAGATTTCCTTTTGTTTAATGGCTGTGCTGAATGGAATGTATATTCCTGTTTTTGTGTCTTTTTGTAACTTAAGGTTTAGCCTAGAGGGATTCTCTATGTTTTGAATCTGATTACCCTGTAAGGTATTTACCATCCTGATTTTACAGAGGTGATTCTTTTACTTTTTCTTTAATTAAAATTCTTCTTTTAAGAACCTGATCACTTTTTCATTGTTCTTAAGATCCAAGGGTTTCGGTCTGTGTTCACCTATGCAAATTGGTGAGGATTTTTTTCAAGCCTTCCCCAGGAAAGGGGATGTAGGGCTTGGGGGGATATTTTGGAGGGGAAGACACCTCTAAGTGGCCTCTTTCCCTGTTAGGTTTGTCAGACGCTTGCTGGTGGCAGCAATAAAGTCCAGGGACAAAAGGTAAAATAGTTTGTACCTTGGGGAAGTTTTAACCTAAGCTGGTAAAACTAAGCTCAGGGGGTTAACATAGAGAATCCCTCTAGGCTAAACCTTAAGTTACAAAAAGACACAAAACCAGGAATATACATTTGTCAAGGTTCCTCCCCCACTCTGAACTCTAGGGTACAGATGCGGGGACCTGCATGAAAACCTCCTAAGCTTACTTTCACCAGCTTAGGTTAAAACATCCCCAAGGTACAAATTAATTTTATCCTTTGTCCTTGGAATATCCACTGCCACCACCAAACTCTAACTGGGTTTACTGGGAAACATAGTTTGGACACGTCTTTCCCCCCAAAATCCTCCCAACCCTTGCACCCCACTTCCTGGACAAGGTTTGGTAAAAATCCTCACCAATTTGCATAGGTGACCACAGACCCAAACCTTTGGATCTGAGAACAATGGAAAAAGCATTCAGTTTTCTTACAAGAAGACTTTTAATAGAAATAGAAGTAAATAGAGGTAAAGGAATCACCTCTGTAAAATCAGGATGGTAGATACCTTACAGGGTAATCAAATTCAAAACATAGAGAATCCCTCTAGGCAAAACCTTAAGTTACAAAAAAGACACACAGACAGAAATAGTCATTCTATTCAGCACAATTCTTTACTCAGCCATTTAAAGAAATCATAATCTAACACATACCTAGCTAGATTACTTACTAAAAGTTCTAAGTCTCCATTCCTGGTCTATCCCTGGCAAAAGCAGCATACCGACAGACACAGACCCTTTGTTTCTCTCCCTCCTCCCAGCTTTTGAAAGTATCTTGTCTCCTCGTTGGTCATTTTGGTCAGGTGCCAGCGAGGTTACTTTTAGCTTCTTAACCCTTTACAGGTGAGAGGATTTTTCCTCTGGCCAGGAGGGATTTTAAAGGGGTTTACCCTTCCCTTTATATTTATGACAACATTCCATTCAGCACAGCTATTTTAACAGCCATTAAACAAAAGGAAATCGAACTCATTTCTAGCTAGATTACTTACTAACTTAAGGAGTTATGAAGAGCATTCCTGATCTGTTCCTGGCAAAAGCATCACACAGACAGACAGACCCTTTGTTCCCCCCACCTCCTCCAGCTTTGAAATTATCTTGTCTCCTCATTGGTCATTTTGGTCAGGTGCCAGCAAGGTTATCTTAGCTTCTTAACCCTTTACAGGTGAAAGGGTTTTGCCTCTGGCCAGGAGGGATTTTATAGTTCTGTATACAGAAAGGTGGTTACCCTTCCCTTTATATTTATGACATTCCCTAATTCCACTTTTTTTTTATAGAGTTTATTTAACAAAGATTTTCAACTCTGAATTCATACCCGTTTGGCATGTGGCTTGACAGGACTCTTGGATTTTATTCCCAGCCCAGTGACTAATTCACTGTGACACATAAGACAAGTCAGTTAGAGTATGTCTCCACTGCAAAGAAAAACCCACAACATCAAGTCTCAGAGCCCAGGTCAACTGACTCGGACTCCTGGGACTCAGGCTACAGGGCTAAAAATAGCAGTGTAGACTGGATCCAGCTGGAGCCCATGTTCTGAAACCCAGCGAGGATGTAGGATGTCAGAGCCCAGGCTCCAGCCCGAGCCAGAACGTCTACACTATTAATTTTAGGCCCATAGCTCGAGCTCTGAGACTCTGTGTCATGGCTCTTTTATTGCAGTGGAGACATACCCTTAGGCTCTGTGTGACTCAGTGCCTTATTAGTCTTTAAAATGGGGATAATAAAGTATCCCTACATATTAGGGGCATTTAGTCACTGGTTAGTGTCTCTACATCAGTAGGAAACAAAGAAATGCGAACATAAACCCCCGCACCTCTTCCAAAGTAGATCTTCCAAACAGCTAACTTTACAAAATCAACACATTTAAACAAACCAAACCATACAACCCTCCATAAACAGCAAATCACGCTCCAGTCAGTCGCTTTAATTGTTGATGTTAGAATCATAGAATCATAGAATATCAGGGTTGGAAGGGACCTCAGGAGGTCATCTAGTCCAACCCCCTGCTCAAAGCAGGACCAATCCCCAACTAAATCATCCCAGCCAGGGCTTTGTCAAGCCTGACCTTAAAAACTTCTAAGGAAGGAGATTCCACCACCTCCCTAGGTAACGCATTCCGTTTCACCACCCTCCTAGTGAAAAAGTTTTTCCTAATATCCAACCTAAACCTCCCCCACTGCAACTTGAGAACATTACTCCTTGTTCTGTCATCAGCTACCACTGAGAACAGTCTAGAGCCATCCTCTTTAGAACCCCCTTTCAGGTAGTTGAAAGCAGCTATCAAATCCCCCCTCATTCTTCTCTTCTGCAGACTAAACAATCCCAGTTCCCTCAGCCTCTCCTCATAACTCATGTGTTCCAGTCCCCTAATCATTTTTGTTGCCCTCCGCTGGACTCTTTCCAATTTTTCCACATCCTTCTTGTAGTGTGGGGCCCAAAACTGGACACAGTACTCCAGATGAGGCCTCACCAATGTCGAATAGAGGGGAACGATCACATCCCTCGATCTGCTGGCAACGCCCCTACTTATACATCCCAAAATGTCATTGGCCTTCTTGGCAACAAGGGCACACTGTTGACTCATATCCAGCTTCTACGTCGACGGGAGAGTTGCTCTTGTCTGAGGAGTTAATCTACCTCCCCGAGATATGGTATCTTTGTCAATGGGAGAAGCCCACCTACTGATACAACACTTTCTACACCAGGATTTTGGGCAGCATAATTGCATTGTTCAGGGGTGTGGATTTTCCACACCCCTAAGCAACACAATTATCCCGATAGAAGTCTGTAGAGCAGACACAGTCTCGCAGGGTGCTCACATCAAGCAAAGTTGCTTCCACGCTTCATTGTTTAAAACTGTTCCCTCTTAGATTACTCTGGGAGATTCTTAGCTGAGGACTGAGATCAGCTCTGGGGGCAAGCATCTTCTTTCCCACCTGCACTGGGGATCTCTCAGACACACTAGCTGTGGCTAAGAGATCTGCAATGTGAATCGGAGAGGAGAATTTTGCTTTTCTTCCTGCCAAGTTGTAGCATTAATGAATCAATCATTTCCAATAATCCAATTTCCAGTAACTGTCTGCTCCTACACCTGATTTGAGAAGGCCTCTAGATATAAATATTCATCCCGTAACAATGACTCTTTCCGAACACTTATTCCAGACTATGGATATTGCTATTAAGGAACTGTATAGATATCAAAGCTCAGTTTTAAACAGATATTCCTAGCAAACCACCTCTTACCTAAGCAGCAGCTATGCCAGAAGAGGATCTCAGAATTTATTAAGTCGAGCTGATGAGAGCTGCAGTGGGAAGGGAAAGAAAAAGAGAGCTATTTTATGTGTACCAGAAACCACATTCTGGAAAAATAACACCTAGATCTTATATAGCACTTATTATAGACCTCAAAATATAGCACTTATCATAGACCTCAAAATGCTTTACAAAGGAGACAAGCATCATCCTACCCATTTTACAGATGGGGAACCCGAGGCACAGAGAAGTGACTTGCCCGAGATCACCCAGCAGGCCCTCGGCGCAGCATCAGGAACAGAACTTAGGTCTCAAAATAGCACTCTATCCACTAGACCACACTGCCGTGTGTGTGTGTGTGAGAGAGAGAGAGAGAGAGAGCGTGAGTGAAAAAATTTGACTGTGAATATATATTATATGACAAGTAAGATGATGGATTGTTGTGGGTTTTTTTTTTTAAAGTTATTAAATGCCTACTCTGAGCATCCTTTCTCCAGAGAGGAGAGAAGAGAAGGAGATGCATGAATTCCACTAACGACTTTTCTCTGTACATTTAATTTAACTGCAATTAAATGTACCTTGGGCCCTGATTCAGCAAGGTGTTTAAAGCAGATGCTTTATTTAAAGCACGTGGTCTGGTCCCACTGGTTTCAATGAAATCACATCATTTCTCTGAAGACTTCAAAATTAGGCCTTGCAAACATACTGCACCGCTGAAACAGCCACGCTGCATACTAGAGGGAAGCAGGGAGCTTTTGACTGAAGTCTCTGGAACAAACCCTTTCCCTTAGGAGAGGTGCCAGGAGATTGTTAACAGCCATACACACAGCAGAGAACACCTTGGTTCTTTCAGGATCCATGAGGACCCCCTGCCACACACAGTATGCGGCATGACTCATGATGTTACTTGTATGACTTCTGAGGAGGGTTAGCACAGTCTAAGTACTGCATCTTTAAATCCCCATAAACCATCCCCCCCCCCGTTCCAAAGTTCAGGCCAAGAAGGAAAGTTTTTAAATAACTAAACGAAAACGGCTAAGCAATGTAACTAAGCTGAAAGCTGGAATTTCCCCTGAAAAGTCACACTAATGGGAAGGACATCTGGGTTTCTCTCTTTGTTTTAAAACCTTTTATTTTAATAAATCCATGAGTACAGGAGCAGCAACACTAGCCAACTGCGAGCAAACAAGACCTTCTGTCAAGCCACTGGAAAACTGCACAAAGTCACATGCACCAAAGATAACTGACACGAACGTCATAGCCAAGGCGATCATGTATCACACGATCAACTCTGGCTGGTCATTCTGTTGTCCAGTGGGTGATTAAAGGTGAGCTGCAAAAGGGAAGGAAAAATGAGATTGTACCTTTTGTTGCTGTTGTTGTTTGTTTTGTTTTGCTCCTGTATCGTGTGCGTGAAAGGTCTGAAAGGAATTAATCAAAAAGAGGGTTTTTTCATACTTTAAAAAACAAAACAAAAAGTAAACCCCAAACATTAGACATTCAGGGCTCGTCTATCCTGAAAAACTCTATAATGATTGAACAACTAATTAACATGACATCCCTAGAGTCATGTGAGTGAAAGTCAAGCAAAACTGAGAAGGGAAAGGATATTTAGTCAGCCTGACCACAACCAGTTTTAATTCAATTTTGCTTAACAGCCGCTTAACTCCAATATCTAATAAATACTTGGGGGGAAAGGATGTCTCTTAAAAATTCAAACTCCATACTCCCCTCTTTCAGTTAAGATGTGGCAGGTCACAGTAAATACCCCAGAAATCCCATAAGTGGATCAGGGGAGATGACACCCAATCACTCTTGTATTTCATATTAAACCCTCACATTTCAGGCTCTCCCTGATATAGATCAGAGAAGCAAGACATGGCCACTAGCCCCCTTTTTATTTAAATCATTTCATTTTTTGTTGGAGATTCAGAGGAGGGGGAAGAACTGAGAAAGTGGAAAAGGAGAAACAGAGTAAGAGGAAGAGCAAATGCTCAATTTCAGCCTAATTCTATCCTCTCCCATGGTCCCTCTGTGCAGCTTTGGTGACATAAAGAAGGCAGGATGCCCTCCAGGGGCATACCCTTTATGTAAAGGAACTCATCTGCCCCTATACTGTCGTCCCATGCAGCTATTGGCATACAGAGCTAGGGGCATTAGAAGAAACAGGTGGTATGGCTGAAGTGCACCATACTTCTACTATTCTGGGTCAGGTGGCCATGCAAAGCTAGTGTAAGGTGGAACACCTGGAGCTGCTCCAAATTATGCCAGGGATCGAGCAAGCAGGTCAGGCCCAAAATTCAGAAGGCATCAAAGGTGGTCCAAAGGCACCTATACCTGTCCACCTCTCAAACACACACCCCTAACCTTCACCGCCTGTGAGAGACAGCAGAGAACCTGGCCTAGACAGTGGAGAAGAGGAAAGGGATGTTGTAAAGAGTTAAAGGTGTTGATAAACGTTTCGCTGTCCAACATAAAAACAAGGATCCCTAGAGTTGAGTTTTTGTTGCTTTTATTTTTACAGAAACCTTGACTGACTTTTTTTGTTTTGTTTTTTGTTTGGCAAACACTCAAAGCATTTATTTTAAATTTGGAAGTTTATTGATTAAATACAAGAAAGAACAAGAAATTCAAAGAAGCATTTATACTGAAATGGAAGGATTATCCAAAATAAACATAATAAAATTTAAAAAGCCTCTAATATTTTGCCACCTAAAAAAAAAAAGACTAAGTTTTAATTAACTTTTCTTTGAGGGTTAATTTTACTTCTGGTGCGTGAAGGGTATTTACTTCTGTTTTTAACAGACACACACGAGGTAGAGGAGAGAGGTTAGAAAAGGTAAGAATCATGCAAATTGTGTTGATGTTTTTGGAACACTGGATGGCTGGTCAGTTACAAACAGACTTTGGCTGGCAGGCTGACCACAATGCTTGGACCCTGGTTTGTATTTTGATCCGGGACATTAAAACAAAGCAAAACCAATAACTACATAAAGACAGGCAGGATTGTGGCCAGCTCATTTTGCTGTGCTAATGCAGTGTAGCTGGTTTCAGGATCCTTTGAAAAGCTGAGCAAGTGAGAGATAGGAGAGAGGAGGAAAATGGGCAGCAGAAAGTACCCAAAAGGAAGGGAGACAAAACAGGATTTTATTGCCTCTGTTTGTGCTGGCAATTAGGGACCCCCGCAGATGGGCTGAGGACTGGATGTCATGATGAAATGATGGTTTTCAGGAGTCACAAGAAAAAACATAGTTCCTTCAACAACAGTAAGGTTGGTGGCCTTCCACTCAGGAAGAAAGTCCTTTAAAGTGGTCTGTTCCCTTTGTCTTGGGGTCGGGGAATATGAGATGAGCTGGGATGCACTGGGAATAGATGCCTGCATCTGTAATTTTCATTCCATGCATCTGAAGGAGTGGGTTTTTTACCCACGAAAGCTTATGCCCAAATAAATCTGTTAGTCTTTAAGGTGCCACCAGACGCCCTGTTGTTTTTGTGGATACAGACTAACACAGCTACTCTTGATATTTGGGAATAGATGAAGATTTTTTAAAAAATCTTTTGATAAGAACTCCAAAAAGGGGAAAAGTGGGCAGCGTACTTCATTCCCTTATTATTTTGTTCACTAATCAGACCCAATATTTGACATGCTACTTTTGGTTTATTCATTTCTGGCTTTACATTTTCTACTTTTAGCGTGCATGATTTTAACAGCTCTTGAATTATATTAATTGGCCCTTTTTTGTTTGGGCTAATCCAGTTTTTCTTGAAGTTGTTTATAGCTTTTATTATTGAAAACAACTTGACTTAGTTTCCATTAACATTTGTTATGCTATTGTAACATTTTATGAAGCTTTATACACCTTTTACGGTTGAACTTAGGGTAAACTTTTAGATCTAATAACTATGACAGTGGATAGGCAGAGGTGAGAGTATTCTGGGAAGAGATGGTGTACGTTAGCAATAATAATGGCCAACTGATAGATATAGATATTTTTAGTGCCTGAGTAACACAGAAACCCAAGTCCCATTTTCAAAAGTGACTTCAGTACCTAAGTCTCATTGAAAGTCATGGCAATTTTCCCAGGGCATGTCTACATCACAGCTGGAGGGGTAATTTCCATCTTGGGTAGACATATATGCACTAGCTTTGATTCAAGTAGTGCGCTAAAAATAGCAACATAGCCATGGCAGAATAGGAAGTGGGATTGGCTAGCCACTACAAATGCAGCCCCATCCAAGAACATAGGTATATACTCAAGTGGCTCTCCTGTATCACTGCGGCTGTGCTGTTATTTTTAGCACGCTAGCTCCATCATAACTAGTACGTGTACATCCACCCAAGCAGGAAATTACACCACCTGCCACAGTGTAGACCTACCATAAGACCATAAGTCAGTTTGCAACCAAAGTCCCACTGATTTTCAATGAGTCTTAGGCTCCTCCGTCGCTTGGGCACCACTATCTTGCAGGTGCTTCCCGGGGAGAAAGAATTCATTCAGATGGTTAGGAATGCAGGAATTGCCAGACTGGATCAAGACCCATTGTCCATCTAGCCCAGTGTCCTGTCTCTGATGGACCAGCACCAGCTGCTTTGCAGGAAGATGTAAGAACTCTGCTGTGGGCAGTTATGGGATAATCTATCCCCAGCGAAAGTTTCTTCTTCAATCAATATATAGCTATTGGAGTTTAGACCTTGACACAGAAAGGTTTATCTTTCTTAATATTGGCTATTATTACTCTGGATACTTCCAGCATTCACATACACATCCAAACCTTTCCCGAATTCTTGTTTCTTGATTATTTATTTTGAGGCTGGACGGGTGAAAAAAATATGGTAATTTCCACCTAGGATCCGGTAGTTTATGCAGTTGGTGTAGCAGCCATGGCTGATGCGGTATCAGGAGTGCTCCTGTCACCTCCACCACCTCATGTCATTGTGCCGCAAGCATGAGTCCATGATACCAAACAAACAAACGAGACAGAGAAGACAGAGGTTCCCACAGAAAGAAACTGCAATCAGACAGATGACTAAGCCAAGAAGTACAAAGAGAAGAGCATCACATGCTATTTTTAACGATTGGTTACCAATAAAAAACCCACAGGCACCCACCATAAGCTTCAAAAAAATGTTCTCTTACAGTTTGCATATCTCTTCTCTTCTTGCTTATTTTTATTTGTTTGACCTTCTGCAAAGATCTCCATATGTTACTATCTACAATGTAGGCTTTGCCATCACAGATCAGAATATTGGTTAATCAAATGTGGTACCCTGCCTCCAGCAGCGACCCATACCTGATGCTTCAGCGCACAGCAAAAATCACCATAAGACATCTAAGCAAATCATACAAAGGACAAAATGTTTCTTCCTGACCCCGAGTAGATAATCTCAGACCCTGAAGCATTTAATTTGATTCCCCTTATTTGACCATGTATAGCTACAAGTGTTATTTGTGATTATAAAATTATCCAGAGCTTTTGCAAACCCAGCCATGGTTTTTGACTAGGACATCCTGTTGCGGTGAGTTCCACAGTTTAACAAAATATTGCATGAATCAGTGCTTCTTTTTAATTGTTCTTAATCTTCCTGCCAAGAAAAGGTGAAGTGTCCCCTTGCTGCTGCATTGTTTAAAAACAATGGGCTGGTCAGTGTCCACTAAACTTTTCATAATTTTTGCATACCTCAAATCAACTCCCCTTGACGTTTTTCCTTTCCAGGCTGAGTAAGCCTTGATTTTGCCAGCTCTTTTGGTAACACTTACAATGCTTTGCATGAATATTGTGCTTTCCACCTCCAGGTAGTTGTGTGCTTTACAGAGGTGGTGCTGGTTTCCCTAGTTTTACAGATGAGGAAACTCACACAAAGAACTGAAGTGGCTTAACCAATATCACACAGCAAGTGAGTAACAAAGCCAGAACAGAACTTATGATTCTTGATCCCCAGCCTGAACCCTTGTCACTTCGGCCCTCCAGTGTAAAGTTTCCTCTAATCATCTCCATGTTTTTAAAAAACTGCACAAGCCCAGAGACGGTGTGGACCATTGATTAATAAAATGTCATTCTATAATTACACACACAATTCTACATTAAAAGGACATTACGGCCCTGTTACAGAGCCCACTGAGATCAACGGGCCTTTCCAACTACATCAATTCATTTTGAACCAGGTCCTAACTGCTGTTGTGCGATGGATGGTCTCCTTCCTTGGGCTCTGGCCCCAACTTTTCCATCTTCTGGAGGGCTTTTGGGAGGAGACTTTGGCACCGTGCAGTAGCTGAATCAATGGGCAAAGGCCACAAGACAAAACCCACAATCCCTTCGTGTGGACTGTCACCCTATTATCTCGAAAGAGCAGCAAGGACAAAAATGACCAGGGCAACAAACTGACCTATTATCCAGGCACTATGCACAATCATAGAATCATAGAAGATTAGGGTTGGAAGAGACCTCAGGAGGTCATCTAGTCCAATCCCCTACTCAAAGCAGGACCAACCCCAACTAAATCATCCCAGCCAGGTCTTTGTCAAGCCAGGCCTCAAAAACCTCAAAGGATGGAAATTCCACCACCTCCCTAGGTAACCCGTTCCCATGCTTCACCACCTTCCTAGTGAAATAGTGTTTCCTAATATCCAACCTAGACCTTCCCCACTGCAAATTGAGACCATTGCTCCTTGTTGTGCCACCACTGAGAACAGCAGAGCTCCATCCTCTCTGGAATCCCCCTTCAGGTAGTTGAAGGCTGCTATCAAATCCCCTCTCACTCTTCTCTTCTGTAGACTAAACAAGCCTAGTCCCTCAGTCTCTCCTCATAAGTCATAGAATCATAGAATATCAGGGTTGGAAGGGACCTCAGGAGGTCATCTAGTCCAACCCCCTGCTCAAAGCAGGACCAATCCCCAATTTTTGCCCCACATCCCTAAATGGCCTCCTCAAGGATTGAACTCTCAACCCTGGGTTTAGCACGTCAATGCTCAAACCACTGAACTATCCCTCCACCCTATGTGCCCCAGCCCCATGATCATTTCCGCCGCCCTACGCTGAACTCTCCGATTTGTCCACCCCCATGATCATTTCCGCCGTCCTACGCTGGACTCTCCGATTTGTCCACATCCTTTCTGTAGTGGGGGGCCCAAAAGTGGACACAGTACTCCAGATGTGGCCTCACCAATGTCGAATAGAGGGGGACGATCACGTCCCTCGATCTGCTGACAATGCCCCTGTGATAGGTCTGTGAGAGGGGAGGGGACAGCGTGCGCATGCACTGCCCATTGTCCATGTTCTACATGCTCTGTGCATAAACAGGACTTCAGTCCAGCACCTTTCAGAGCGTCGCCAACTCTCATGATTTTAGTGCGAGTCTCACAGTATTGGGTGTTTTTCTTTAAACTCCAGCTTCTGGACTCATGTAAATACATGAGAATCTCAGCTTTTATTTATCTTTAAAACTAAGTTTCTCGTCCTTGTGGTTGCAAAGAAAACAACCTTACAAATGGGATCCCTAAAAGTTTTAAAAACATCCCCCAAACTGCTAAAATGTATTATTTTAAATTGCATTTTTTTTTGCCAGATCTCATGATTTTTTTTAAAGCGTGGGGTTGGCAATCCTGCTAAAGTCACTTTCTAAAACCATTAATTCATATTTTGATGCACAACACCTTCCGTTTCTGTGAGGACATATGGTATTGCAACAGCTGTGGTATGTAGTATTCGCTTCTACAGCTATGCAGTACATTGTATTGTTACAATTCATGCCAGCAGACTGTACAATGTAGAGCTATAAAAACCTATAATTTATAATGCTGTATCAAGTTCCCCTGTGTGTATTATTATCATCTTTCCCATAAGGTGGCAGCTCTCAAATCCAGAAGTCACTCTATATATAACTTCCTAATCTTCTGGGGGACTGGTGGGGGGAAAAGTAGTGCATGAAGACCTGTAATTTCACAAATGTCACTGTGTTGCCAGTGTTAATACTTATTATCAAATTATGATGGTTTAATTTAGTGGGAGAGGCAGAACATACTGGATTAAATTCTACAAAAAGGTGGCTAATTTAGAACTGGAAAAAGGGAATACTTACAGAAAGATGAACTGTGGAACTCACAGCCACAAGATATTATCGAGCTCAGGGACTTAGTAGCTTTTGAAAAATCACAGACATTTATTTGAATAAAGTATCCAGTTACACGAGTTGGGATAAAAAAAACTAACAGCTACAAACCCACATAAGCCAATCAGTGAGAATGCCTGGAGTTAGGAAGAAACTTGTCCTATGAGCCTGGTTACTCTCCATCACTGGAGACTAGTGAATTTCTTGCACCTCCCTATTTAGCCAGATAATTCTATCACACCCCTCCCCACTCACAATCACCATAGTGGCTGAGTGCCTTGGAAAAATTGCATTTGTGTATATTGTGAAGAGGGGAAGTGTCATTATCTCCATTTTACAGAGCAGGGAATGGAGGCACAGCAAGATTAAGTGACTTGCCCAACATCACCCAGGAAGTCTATGGCAGAACAGGGAACACAAACCCCAGTGGCCCAAGTCCCAACCCAATGCATTCGTTGCAAGGCCATCCATCCTGCTCTGAAGTAGCTGGTACCAGTCACTTCTGGAGACAGGATTAGATGGACCACTGGTCTGATCTGGTACGGCAATTCCCATGTTGTCACGTTCACTGGTGTAACCCCACTGAAGTAAAATAGCATCCCTCCACATTTACACTGGTATAACAGTGGGAAGGCTTTAATACCTCCTCCTGATTGCAGGAGCCACGAAACAGCAGCCTCCACGGGTGAAGACAAGCTCACCCTCCCCACCCCTATCTCTGTAGTGAGGAAACTTCCTTCTGGGTCCTGACAGAGCAGACATGGAGGGTCCTGGTTTGAGACTTAGCTGCAGAATCATAGAATATCAGGGTTGGAAGGGACCTCAGGAGGTCATCTAGTCCAACCCCCTGCTCAAAGCAGAACCAATCCCCAACTAAATCATCCCAGCCAGGGCTTTGTCAAGCCTGACCTTAAAAATATCTAAGGAAGGAGATTCCCCCACCTCCCTAGGTAACGCATTCCAGTGTTTCACCACCCTCCTAGTGAAAAAGTTTTTCCTAATATCCAACCTAAATCTCCCCCACTGCAACTTGAGACCATTACTCCTTGTTCTGTCATCAGCTACCACTGAGAACAGTCTAGAGCCATCCTCTTTAGAACCCCCTTTCAGGTAGTTGAAAGCAGCTATCAAATCCCCCCTCATTCTCCTCTCCGCAGACTAAACAATCCCAGTTCCCTCAGCCTCTCCTCATAACTCATGTGTTCCAGTCCCCTAATCATTTTTGTTACCCTCCACTGGACTCTTTCTAATTTTTCCACATCCTTCTTGTAGCGTGGGGCCCAAAACTGGACACAGTACTCCAGATGAGGCCTCACCAATGTCGAATAGAGGGGAACGATCACATCCCTCGATCCGCCAGCAATGCCTCTACTTATACATCCCAAAATGCCATTGGCCTTCTTGGCAACAAGGGTACACTGTTGACTCGTATCCAGCTTCTCGTCCATTGTAAACCCTAGGTCCCTTTCTGCAGAACTGCTGCCGAGCCATTCGGTCTCTAGTCTGTAGCAGTGCATGGGATTCTTCCGTCCCAAGGGCAGGACTCTGCACTTGTCCTGGTTGAACCTCATCAGATTTCTTTTGGCCCAATCCTCCAATTTGTCTAGGGCCCTCTGTATCCTATCCCTACCCTCCAGCGTATTTACCTCTCCTCCCAGTTTAGTGTCATCTGCAAACTTGCTGAGGGTGCAATCCACACCATCCTCCAGATCATTTATGAAGATATTGAACAAAACCGGCCTGAGGATTGACCCTTGGGGCACTCCACTTGATACCGGCTGCCAGCTACACATGGAGCCATTGATCACTACCCGTTGAGCCCGACAATCTAGCCAACTTTCTCTCCACCTTATAGTCCATTCATCCAGCCCATACTTCTTTAACTTGCTGGCAAGAATATGGTGGGAGACCGAGGCAAAAGCTTTGCTAAAGTCAAGGAACAACACGTCCACTGCTTTCCCCTCATCCACAGAGCCAGTTATCTCGTCAGAATACACATACCATTACCTGTTGTCTGGACTCATGGTAAAACACAAGTGATAGGTTGAAATCTGATAAGTGCTCTGGCCCTGGGATTGACAAGCATATAGCTGATCACAAATACAGTTGATTGTTTACGTGATGCTGGAAACTACATTTTTATTAAATACACAAGGTCAGGTGATGAAACTCAGCAGCTGCTTGGAGGGAAAGCTGGGCCATGTCTAATCTGAATATACCTCCACTAGGCCTCTGTTATACCTTTATTGCCAGAAAGCATTGAAGAAGCATTGGTTACATAATTACATCCTAGGATAACAATCTGAAAAAGAAGCTATAAATTACTTAGGAGATGACAGACTAGAATGTTGTCACAGTAGTAGAACCTGCTTCTGCTGGGCAAACTCCCAGACATCTATTAAAACTGGACATCAACGCCAAGACAAGGCATTCAACACCAAAGAGAGAGACATCGATCCCGGAACAGAGCTCTGTTCCAGTGCTTTTATTTCTCTGGGGTTGTGTGATGAATGGCCGAGATGTTAGTATTGATGGACGTTGGTTGAAGGGACGGTCAGTTGCTTGGCGTACTATTACTGGGAAAGGAGGTGGATCCTGGCTGGCTTAGAGAGAGACCTTTTTTATAAAATACTACTGCTCAGCAGTTTGAAAACCTCAGCCTAAAGGAGGTAGGAACACAAATCCCATTGGATTTAGGCACCTAACTCCCTTATACTTTTTAGATATCCCCAACCACAGCATTTACACTGCTTCATACCGTGAGAACACTCAATCCTACCCCAGCCACCAAACAGTACATTTAGAAATTGAGGCCCAGATCCCCCAAAGGTACTTAGGCTCTTAATTCCCACTGATTTCAATGAAAGTTAGGAAGCTAAATACCGCTGAGGATCTGGGCCTGACTGGCTAAAATTTAATTGTT
Organism: Caretta caretta; assembly: GCF_965140235.1. Taxonomy (NCBI): domain Eukaryota; kingdom Metazoa; phylum Chordata; order Testudines; family Cheloniidae; genus Caretta; species Caretta caretta. Next base: position 4,560,813 of record NC_134232.1, read on the forward strand.
CTAAACCCTGATGGGCACGGTACAAAGAGTGCATGGGTCCCCTCTTCCCCCTGGCCACCTAGACGGCACAGTCCTCCCACCCACTCCATTTCAATGCTGATTAAATAGGAGAAGGGATGACACCTAGGAGGGGCTAAGGATGAAGGAACCAATGGGGGAGGATTCCACCAGAGCTGATCAGGGTACAACTTCCTAACAACAAAGGATCCTGACGCGCTCAAGAACTCAAGAGACATTCTTCTTTGCACCACCATCCCCTTCCACAAGAGAGGGAACTTCTCAGAAAGGTCAGCGAAACAAATCAGGCATTTCCTGAGCCAAGCCGCTCAGAAGAGATGATTGGCCCAAATACACATTAGAACAGTGATACTCGGATTGAGGCTCGGGAACCACAAGTGGCTCTTCAGTGTGTCTCCTGCAGCTCTGCACAGCACAGGACATGAAAACACGGTGTGATTTAATTAACCAAAGGTATTAACCAGTTAGGATGCTTTTACTATATTGACCAACTGTAGCTGATAATAAAAATAATACTTGGGCAGTCATTTTGCTGTGAGAATATATCTATCTATAGATACAGGTACAGATATAGATAGCTAGACAGGCAGACACGTAAATATTTCCCCGTCATACTGTTTAAATGTGACTATATAGTACTATAGTAAATGAAACGATGAATTCACACTGCTGTGGCACTTTTGGGTCAGGCTGATCGCTAATTTGGCTCCTGAAATATTGAGGTCTGAGTATCACTGCAAAGGGAAGGATGGGAAAACTTTAAGGACACCATCATTCCTTTTCCGTTTTTTACCAAACTTCCCAGGACAACTCTACCCTGGTATGAGACACAGCAGGCCAAACTGCTGAGAGTTCACTATGTGTTTGGTGAAGTCTGTGGGCCAGGGCAGAAGGTGGGTGTTTTTAAATCAGTCTCGTAATGGAAAATCAGCTTTAGGCTCAACTATGGAGTAACACCGTTAAAGCAGTTATATTAGCTTCAAAAAGGTCAGGATAATTTTTGCTGGTGAGAGGTGTAGTAAGCAAGAATTGTCTGCCAACCAAGGAACTTTGCTGCCACGGATGCCCAGTCACATCTAGTTTTAACAGACTACCAGAGGGGGAGAAGTGCTTTTATACTGGGTTATACATGGAGTGCTACTCTTTCCCTCTCTACAGATACTTGAAATGGCCAGAATGTTTGGGTGATGCCCAGTGAACAGAAGGAGGATGCAATGCTGACCCTGACGCCGGGGTCTCTAAGTATCTACATGGGGGACAGCTGAGGGCTCAGACAAAGGCAGAACAAGATCCAATGGCTGAAAGATGAAGCTAGACAAATGCATGCTAAAAATAAGGCATACATTTTTAACAGGGGGTATCATTAAATGCTGAAACAACTCACCTAGGGACAAGGTGGACCACCCATCCCTGGAGCTCTTTAAATCAAGACTGGATCTCTTTCTAGGAGAGAGGTTATGGCTCAACCAGACATTAGGAGCTGGATACCAGAATCATTGGTTGAAATTTTGGCTCCGATAGAAATTCAAAGGTCCAATCAGGGTCGGAATGGGAGCAACTGCTCGATTTCGGCACTTGAGCGCCAGCTGGATCCCAGGGTGCAGAGGCAGAGAGAGGCATGGGACTGAAGGAAATAAAACAACAGCAAAAGGAGGAACGCTGGAGAGGAGAGACAGGAACAGGCATGGGGGAAAAGCTGATAGGGACATCAGGGACAGAGCATGAGGCAAAGGGAGGGAACAGAGGAGAAGAACAGCCAGACCAGAGAGAAACAGATGGAGGAAACACCCAGAAAGCCGTGTGAGTTGTGGGTTACTGCCCTATGGTGTATGTGTGTGTGTGGGGGGTCTTGGATTTAAATTTTGATACATCCAATTTCCCGCCTCCTGAGTAAATTTTCCTTCAAGAAAGCAACCAGCCCTGGGGAGGAGAAAATAGGTTCAGGGGGCAGTGAGATATTTATGTAACATGGCACAGGGATTCAGCAGGTACAGCCAGGGCCTGGCAGAGCAAAGCGAGGATGGGGGGAGAAGGGGCAGGGGAGGGCACCGCCACGGTCTGATAGAGCAGAGAAATCTGGCTCCCTCTTACACTCCATTTGTCTGACACTACAAACGCTCGCAGCCAAGAGGAGGCCTCCCTAAAAGACACACACTGAAGTGTTCTGGAACCATATCCTCTTCAAGTCATGGAGATCATACGTTAAAATGGCATTATAATTATTTAATGAGAAGTCTGTGGAGAAGCCTGTTGTGACACTGTAATGACCTCCTACCACCACGCAGATACCGCCGCCAAGGGAAGAACCATTATCCTGTCAGTCAGCCCAGTGCCAGCAACTTCCCACAGGGTGCCAAACACTCTGGGGTGTGCATTGGGCGGTGAGGAGGGGGACTCGGAGGTGGGAGGGGTCACTCAATGCCACAGCCATGTATGAAGGCGTAAGGAAAGTGAGTCGTGAGGAGAGGGATGGTGTTAGGGAGGGAGAGTGTGGATGAGCAGGGATCTTTGGGGCAGGAGAATGGGGCACGCAAGGGGAGGGAGAAGGGAAACCAGGTCTACAGAGGGTGGGGGGAGCGAGGCAGGCAGTCCCTCTGCACTGAGCCATTAGCACAGGAAGGGTTCACCCAACGGTGGTGACTCTGCCCCCATCACTGAAGCAACAGCAGCCCTTTGGGGACCCCTTGAACTTGGCACAATTAAAAGATACCCAGGCAAATTCCCTAGTCCCACAAATTCAACACTCAGTCACTAGTGCCCCCAAACAACTTACACCAAGAGATGCTCAAACATGATACATATTTACAGCAAAAATCCCCCCCAAATAAATGAAAATGTCATTTTTTTTAAGTTTCCACAGACTTTTTTTTAACTGGGAAGGGAATGGCCTTTTTGACCAAAAACCTTCAACCAACACTCCTTACTTGGATGCACAGAAGGGAATATCTATGCTACTAATAAAATGCACAATGAAGATTCCAGGAGCAGCAGCGTCCCAAGGTGCAATAAGTTATGTAACAGTCGTAGGAGGTTCATAGGGAAGGAGCGCATTCACAGAGGCGGACATTATTAGAAGCAGAATGATTGATGGGTTTGATGTCACCGAATATGTTGGTTTGGAGCACAACAGGAGTTTGAGACTGTAGACGTTGTGCAAAGTTTGAATTTATCATCTTATGTAGTAAACATTGCAAGAAATATTTCATAGGGAATAATTCTGGGCATGGGGATACATTATACTGAAAATGTATTCACTTGTGAGAATGTGTTTCTGTAGTTTAACATGAGGTTGTTATACTGCTTTGTGGGTATATTGTTACAAACAGAACAGCTCCTGTAAACTGATGGGACCGGAGCAGGGGGCTAGGAAATGACGAGTAATCTGAAACTGGACTACTTGGAGGTTACCTTAACTTTTACACATACAGCTTGTAGTTTAAGTTTTTGTGGGTACAGAATGATTATTAAAAAAAATGCCTGTGTGTTTTAGCAACACTGGTGAAACATGCTTTTATCTTCCACTTAAAAAAAATAAAAACCCATCAGGTGTCTTTCTTTGGGTGTTTCCAGCTGTTTAAAAAACGTTCGCTGCTAGCATAGAAAGAGGTACATGGCTTAAAGAGGTCCAGCGGTTCAGGCCATAGCATGAGGTTCTGGCGACCCAAGTTCACTACAGACTTCCTGGCTGACCTTGAGCATGTCACTTAGCTTCTCTGTGCCTCAGTTTCCCATCTGTACAATGGGGAAAACAACACAGGGGTGTTGTGGGGATAAATGTGTTAAAGACTATGCTCAGGTAATATGGTGATGGGAGCCAGATAACTACCTCAGATAGACAGAAAATATTATATTTTTTTAAGATTTCAGAGATTTTAAGGCCAGGAGAGACCATTAGATCATCTAGTCTGACTTGCTGAATAGCACAGGCCAGAGAATTCCATCCAGTTCCCTCTGAATTTAGCCCAGTGACTGGTGTTGAGCTAAGTATAGCTTCCAGGAAGGCCTCCAGTCTTCATTTGAAGACATCAATGGTTGAGGTTTAGGTTAGATATTAGGAAAAACTTTTTCACTAGGAGGGTGGTGAAGCACTAGAATGGGTTACCTAGGGAGGTTGTGGAATCTTCTTCCTTAGAGGTTTTTAAGGTCAGGCTTGACAAAGCCCTGGCCGGGATGATTTAGTTGGTGTTGGTCCTGCTTTGAGTAGGGGATTGGACTAGATGACCTACTGAGGGCCCTTCCAACCCTGATATTCTATGATTTTATGAAGGTCTTTCTAGAAGATATACTTTAGTTATAGTGGTACAGATTGGCTCATTTAGATACAATATTAGTGTTACAGAACAACATTAATAAACATATATTTTTAAGAAAGCACCAGGCCCAGTTCCATAGTTAAGACTAAGCTGAGTTTTGCATAAATTGTTTTGGCCTCATTATTGTTGCTCCTCTGAATTTGGTTGAATAGGTCTCTCACTTTCTGCTAATGAAATGAATGCAGCAGTGAAGCTACATTTACACCCCAAACTACAGTTAGAGCAATGATCAGGGGGCTGGGACACATGACTTATGAGGAGAGGCTGAGGGAACTGGGCTTATTTAGTCTGCAGAAGAGAAGAGAGAGGGGGGATTTGATAGCAGCCTTCAACTACCTGAAGGGGGGTTCCAAAGAGGATGGAGCTCAGCTGTTCTCAGTGGTGGCAGATGACAGAACAAGGAGTAATGGTCTCAAGTTGCAGTCAGGGAGGTCCAGGTTGGATATTAGGAAAAACTATTTCACTAGGAGGGTGGTGAAGCACTGGAATGGGTTACCTAGGGAGGTGGTGGAATCTCCTTCCTTAGAGGTTTTTAAGGCCTAGATTGACAAAGCCCTGGCTGGGATGATTTAGTTGGTGTTGGTCCTGCTTTGAGCAGGGGGTTGGACTAGATGCCTCCTGAGGTCTCTTCCAACCCTAATCTTCTATGATTACCTCCCTGCTCAGGCACTGGCATGTACCTTGCTCTTTTTAGCTGCCCAAGTGTATTGCACACTTACGCCTTGTCATAAATATAAAGGGAAGGGTAATCACCTTTCTGTATACAGAACTATAAAATCCCTCCTGGCCAGAGGCAAAACCCTTTCACCAGTAAAGGGTTAAGAAGCTAAGATAACCTCGCTGGCACCTGACCAAAATGACCAATGAGGAGAAAAGTTACTTTCAAAGTTTGAGGGGCGGGCGGAAAAAACAAAAGGTCTCTCTGTCTGTGTGATGCTTTTGCCGGGAACAGATCAGGAATGATCTTCAGAACTTCTGTTACGTTAGTAAGTAATCTAGCTAGAAATGCGTTTGATTTCCTTTTCTTTAAATGGCTGGTAAATAAGTTGTGCTGAATGGAATGTATATTCCTGTTTTTGTGTCTTTTTGTAACTTAATGTTTTGCCTAGAGGGATTCTCTATGTTTTGAATCTGATTACCCTGTAAGGTATTTACCATCCTGATTTTACAGAGGTGTTTCTTTTACTTTTTCTTTAATTAAAATTCTTCTTTTAAGATCCTGATTGCTTTTTCATTGTTCTTAAGATCCAAGCGTTTGGGTCTGTGTTCACGTGTGCAAATTGGTGAGGATTTTTTTCAAGCCTTCCCCAGGAAAGGGGGTGTAGGGCTTGGGGGGATATTTTAGAGGAGAAGACGTCTCCAAGTGGGCTCTTTCCCTGTTCTTTGTTTAACTTGCTTGGTGGTGGCAGCATAGGGTTCGAGGACAAGGCAAAGTTTGTACCTTGGGGAAGTTTTTAACCTAAGCTGGTAAGAATAAGCTTAGGGGGTCTTTCATGCAGGTCCCCACATCTGTACCCTCGAGTTCAGAGTGGGGAAGGAACCTTGACATGGTGGCAGAGCGGTGGGATCAATCTGAGATTTTTTTGGGATCATTTTGAACCAGAAGCACAGAAGGATTTTAAAAGGACATTTTTTTCCCCTTTGGGCTGCTTGGAAACAGGTTTTAAGATGAAAGCAGTCAGAGGTTTTTTTGTATCTGTCTGGGGGCCAGAGCAGAGACAAAAGGGATTTGTCTTTTTTGAGCTGGAGTTTTCTCTACCTCAAGGCAGGGTAGTTAACCTCCTTCAGGGAAATTCACAAGTTTTTCACAGACCTGAAGAAGTTTTTTTTTTTTTTTAGCTAAGAGCAAATAGAGGGTTTTTCTGTCTATTTGCCTGGAGACAAAGGATTTTGACTTGCCTACAGCCAAGTTGCCGGTCCAGTACAAGGGCTGGTCAGGAACATGGACTTTTGCAGTCTATGATGATTATCCCATCCCCATGCAGTTGGGGGAAGACTTGGCCAATTACAGTTGGTGAAGCAGCAACTGTACCCTAGAGTTCAGAGTCGGGAAGGAACCTTGATACACCTAATTTGCTTTCTATCATCTCTAGCTACTAGCTCTAGTAGTATTACAGCTGGTCAGTTTCCACCTTCCATCGTGTATTTGAATAGCCCTGTTATCTATTAGATAGAGCTGGTTAAGAAAAAACAACAACAATCTCCTCCTTTTCCTTGGAATTTTGTGAACTTTTTTCATTGGTTCAATGAAAAATATTTTCTAAAATATTTTGAAAAAAAATGATCTAGTGGGGGTGGTAGGGAAAATGCTCACTTCATTCTTTTTCCCACTGGAAAAAAGGGGTTGGGGATGGAAGAAGCGAGAGAAAGTGGGCTTATGCGTACAGGGAACAGGATGAAATTGTTCCGCAAAAAGGGAAATAATTTATCCAAAGCGAATTTCATGGAAGTTTCTGGTTTGGTGGGAAAGGGTGGTTTTGGATGGAAGATTTTTGAGCAGCGCCAATATTCAAGCACATCCACAAGGCTCTAGAGAGCAACGGCCTGAGACGAAGTCCACTGGATTCGGTTCTCACTGGGTTTGGATCAGGCCTCAAGTTCCCTCCATGGTCTCCAGGAAATATTGACTATTGAGTGCTTAGTATCTTGCCCACTGAAATGAATGGGAGCTTTGCCATTAACGGCCAGGGCAGAGGACCGGAGCCCTTTCCGAGGCCTAGCTCTATTATACAGCCCCACTGGGGAATACGAAACTTGCCTTTAGCCTCACTTGAGAAGAGCAGGGAACCTCTTGTGTCTCTTGTGAGCCACATGGGTTGGCCCTGCTGGGCTGTGGTGGGTGGCAGGGAACTTGTGATCAGGCCTTTGGGGGCAGTGCAGTGACAGGGAACGGATGGGGGAGAAAACAGGACCTCATAGAAAATTCCAAGTTCTAGAGTTGCAATTCCAGATTCCTGCCCTATCCCCAGACAACTGACTGCCCAACAGTCTGGTGGTTCAGACACGTCCCTCAGGGAGGCGTCACTCCCAGTTTGATTGGCTGAACACTCCTGGCAGGCTACCTGCTGCTCTTCTTGTAGCTCCTGCTAGCGTCAGCTGGAGCTACACATGCAGAATACAGTCGGCATCCTCGTGCACTTGAACAGGTGCATGGAGCGAAAGCATAACCCCTAGCAACACCTCTGCACTTCCTGTTGTGAAGTTTCCAATTTGCCCTGAAGGCAGAGAGAGCTGCTAACCAAATTTTAGCTTTCCCCCCCTTGTAAAAAACCATACATATGTTCTATTTAAAAATGGTTCATAGCCAGAGAAACATCATGCTGGGATCACCTCACTGTTGCTAGCACTTCTGCCCACCGCTCTGAGACAGATTGGGGTCCTTCCACAAGAGTGAGTTGGGAACTGCTGATGCATTCAGTCTAATAAAGCTACAGGATGAGTTGACTTATTTTTGTCAGTAACATATGTTAGGAGCGCATGAAGATTTCCAAAGTCTCACAACGAGAGACTTTTAATCATTACATTAATTTATTACCAAAATAGCTAATGAATTCTCTACTGCTTCTTTCCATTCCAGCTGTTGAAATGCGTCTTAAAAGAAAAAAAATCTGCTCTCATCATAATTATGCAACCTCCTCCCCCTGCACACACACACCACACACACTTGAAACAATTAATCCTGCTTGCGATTCATGGTTACGTATAGTATGATTTAATATACAGTATAAAAACCAGTATGTGAGAGCGTTTGTGTGGTCGTCAGATTAGCAACTCCTTTAATTTTTAATTTGTATTCACACTTTATTTTTATTGGAAAATTTCAAAACTTGAGTGTGTTGAGGGATTTTTTGATTGAGTTTGTTTTATTCAAGAAGTAAATTATAAAATTGTGAGAGTAGAAAAAAACAAATGACAGATACCTGCTCCCACTGCATGGAATTACAACTCTTGGAGTGGCACATCTCAAAAAAATTATTTCCTTTGGACTAAGACATCTAAACAAACGAACTGACTGCGTTAGTACTGAATTTTACAGCAGTAGGGCTCTTGCTGTCTTCAGAAAGTAAAGAGAAACTAAAGGTGGAAGCTGCACTGCAAAATATTAATAAATATATTCAAGACATCTGTTTATTCATTCTGAGTTGAGAATCAAAGATAGGAAAGAGCTGCAAACAGCAAGGGAAATGAGTTGAGGGTTAAACACAGAAACAACAGCTGCCAACAAGAAAACACAAAAGTAAATTGGCTGGACCTTAAAAAAAAAAATGCAAGCACAAATAAAGGGCATGGAAGAACATATTGCATTGCTTTGTCTCCTGCCTGTGTCTTATAAATGCTTCAGACAGGCACTGACTCCTAACAGGTCTGTAAAGCGCCATGCACGCTTTCGAGCATTATATATATATTTTCCAGACTGTCTCAGGCCATGTATCCTTATACACAAGGCACAGGGCAAACTCCCTCCACCCTCTTATAAAACAAAACAAGTTCACTCACCACCATCACCCCTCGAGCAGCAGCCCAACTCAAGACATGGGCTTTTCTCCATGGCACTGACTAAGTGGGTCCACTGGAACTTCATTTGTGCTGAGTTACCTTACTGAATCAGGGCCTAAGCCCTAGAGGTGCAGCAGAAGGTGCCTCCAGGGGTTCCAGTGCATCCCCAGTGCCCGTGCAAGTTCTCGTACAGAGGACTTGTCTATGTAGACTGGAACTGCGCAATGACTTGGCATGTAAGTCTACTAAGTCTCTGTGTGGATCTTGCTACCATGCGCTAAAAGTTCTGTAGTGCACTTTGGTTTAGGTAAAAGTACATAGGAAACGTACACTAGGAAACGTTTAGTGTAAGGTAGCAGGGTCCACTAGGCAAGTCAATGCCCGGCCCACTAGCACGCTGTAGATTTACTCCCCGCTTGCAGTGAAGTAACAAGCCCTGAGATGGTTAGTGCGATGGTAGCAACTTTGATTTCAGTGGTCACAATGAAAAAGCAACAGTTTCTCAATTCAATGGGACCCAAGCCATGGGCCAGATCCTGCTGTCGCTTGGTATCTGTAAAGTGACCAGATAGCAACTGTGAAAAAACAGGACAGGGGGTAATAGGCACTGATATAAGAAAAAGTGCCAAAAAACGGGACTGTCCCCTTAAAAATGGGACATCTTGTCACCCTAGCCATCTGGTTTAGTGCCACTGCTGACAACAGGCCTGCAGCTGAGAGTTACCACTGAACTTCAAAAGGTTTGTTACGTGTGTGGGTGTGGAGGCTGGGAAATCCCGTCACTTGGCTGCTCCCAATCGGGTGTAAGGCCCAGATTTTTCATTGTGCTGGTTGCTTGCTCATATACAACAATCTTATAATTATAATTATTATTCTTTGTACATATATATATTTGTTGTTATTCAGAGGATCTCACAGAGATTTAAAAATATTAATTAAGCCTCCCCACATCCCTGGGTTGTAGGTAAGTGTTATGATGTCCCTAATTACCCCCATTACGTTGCAGGGCTATAAAAAATTATTTGGAATCTATTATATGAAAAACAAACCTGCATTGATTACACATTGTGCAAGTGACTAGGAATTATCAATTTTTCCTGACTGATGGCTCCAGTGAAAAGGAAACCAAATATAAAAAGTGAGTTCTGTCTGGAATAACTAACTACAGACACATACAGCCCTGTCAGAGTATGAAACCAATTTCCCCTGAACCCACATACTTTTAACACTGAGTCACAAGGCCATTTCACACACAAGACTGTCACTTTTCAAAGCCTTCTTTCAACCTCGCCCTCTGCGTTTCTGTTCCGGCTGGGATTGTTCAAACCCAAGCTAACTGCCCAACCAGAGTTGTGACCACAAACTGAAGTCAACGGGTTCAGGGCAGGTTTATGCTCGGCCAGGAGATCAGGGGCTGCAATGAATGAAATTTGCTTCAGTAGGTGGTGTTCAATACCAAATCAGAGAGGTGAGCAAATGCCTCAGCACTGCCCTCTGCCCCAGGAGGTGCCATCTTTTGGACACGACACAAAAGAGCTGCTGTGTGCTGTTAACCCTTAGGACAGGAATGACTGTGGTCCTGTGTAAAGGGACAGGAATTTAACTCAGCTCCAATCTCACTCCTTCACCAGTACAACCTCCCCTCTCTTCCTGCTCAGTTCCAGGAGCTCTCTCCAGGATTGGGCCAAAAGAAATCTGATGAGGTTCAACAAGGACAAGTGCAGAGTCCTGCCCTTAGGACGGAAGAATCCCATGCACCGCTACAGACTAGGGACCGAATGGCTCGGCAGCAGTTCTGCAGAAAAGGACCTAAGGGTTACAATGGACGAGAAACCGGATATGAGTCAACAGTGTGCCCTTGTTGCCAAGAAGGCTAATGGCATTTTGGGCTGTATAAGTAGGGGCATTGCCAGCAGATCGAGGGATGTGATCGTTCCCCTCTATTCGACAATGGTGAGGCCTCATCTGGAATACTGTGTCCAGTTTTGGGCCCCACACTACAAGGAGGATGTGAAAAAATTGGAAAGAGTCCAGCGGAGGGCAACAAAAATGATTAGGGGACTGGAACACATGACTTATGAGGAGAGGCTGAGGGAACTGGGATTGTTTAGTCTGCGGAAGAGAAGAATGAGGGGGAATTTGATAGCTGCTTTCAAGTACCTGAAAGGGGGTTCCAAAGAGGATGGATCTAGACTGTTCTCAGTGGTAGCCAATGACAGAACAAGGAGTAATGGTCTCAAGTTGCAGTGGGGGTGGTTTAGGTTGGATGTTAGGAAAAACCTTTTCACTAGGAGGGTGGTGAAGCACTGGAATGCGTTACCTAGGGAGGTGGTGGAATCTCCTTCCTTTGAGGTTTTTAAGGTCAGGCTTGACAAAGCGCTGGCTGGGATGATTTAGTTGGGGATTTGTCCTGCTTTGAGCAGGGGGTTGGACTAGATGACCTCCTGAGGTCCCTTCCAACCCTGATCTGCTATGATTCTCCCATACCCCCAAGCAGGCAATGAGCCTCATGTTCCCCCACTCACCTCCCCATCCCAGTTCTATATTTCACCACACCATGGAAGGATACAGAGAATGGGAGAGAAGCTGGGAGAGGCTCAATGGAAAGCCTGGGAAAAGTGGGAATCCCAGTTGGAGAGAGACAGGGTACAACTGGTTCCCTCCAGAAACAGATTTTTCCTTGTTCCTGGCATAATGTTCCCTGTAGGTCTTTACTGGCCAGACCTGATGGAACTAGAGACTTCTTGGTATCCAAGAATTAAACCGCTCCTGCATTTCCACCTGATGGTGGCTGCATTCAACAGTAATTTCCATGTACAGTTTTCAAAATCACCTGGGATGAATCATAGGACTGGAAGGTTCCTCAAGAGTTCATCTAGTCCAGTCCCCTGCACTCATGGCAGGGGTAAGTATTATCCTAGACCATCCCTGACAGGTGGTTGTCTAACCTGCTCTTAAAAATCCCCAGTGATGGAGATTCCACAACCTCCCCAGGCAATTTATTTCAGTGCTTAACCACCCTGACAGGAAATTTTTCCTAATGTCCAACCAAAACCTCCCTTGCTGCAATTTAAGCCCATTGCTTCTTGTCTGATCCTCAGAGGTTAAGAAGAACAATTCTTCCCCCTCCTCCTTGTAACAATCTTTTATGTACTTGAAAACCGTTATGTCCCCTCTCAGTCTTCTCTTCTCCAGACTAAACAAACCCAGTTTTTTCAGTCTTCCCTCATAGGTCTTGTTTTCTAGACCTTTAATCATTTTTGTTGCTCTTTTCTGGTCTTTCTCCAATTTGTCCACATCTTTCCTGAAATGTGGCCCCCAGAACTGGACACAATACTCCGGTTGAGGCCTAATCAGCGTGGAGTAGAGCAGAAGAATTACTTTTGGTGTCTTACTTACAACACTCCTGCTAATACATCCCAGAATTATGTTCACTTTTTTTGCAACAGTGTTACACTGTTGATTCATATTTAGCTTATGGTCCACTATGGCCCCCAGATCCCTTTCTGCCATACTCCTTCCTAGGCAGTCATTTCCCATTTTGTATGAGTGCAACTGATTGTTCCTTCCTAAGTGAAGTATTTTGCATTTGTCCTTATTGAATTTCATCCTATTTACTTCAGACTACATTTCTCCAGTTTGTCCCGATCATTCTGAATTTTAGTCCTATCCTCCAAAGCACGTGCAACCCCTCCCATAGAATCATAGAATCATAGAATATCAGGGTTGGAAGGGACCCCTGAAGGTCATCTAGTCCAACCCCCTGCTCGAAGCAGGACCAATTCCCAGTTAAATCATCCCAGCCAGGGCTTTGTCAAGCCTGACCTTAAAAACCTCTAAGGAAGGAGATTCTACCACCTCCCTAGGTAACGCATTCCAGTGTTTCACCACCCTCTTAGTGAAAAAGTTTTTCCTAATATCCAATCTAAACCTCCCCCACTGCAACTTGAGACCATTACTCCTCGTTTTGTCATCTGCTACCATTGAGAACAGTCTAGAGCCATCCTCTTTGGAACCCCCTTTTAGGTAGTTGAAAGCAGCTATCAAATCCCCCCTCATTCTTCTCTTCTCCAGGCTAAACAATCCCAGCTCCCTCAGCCTCTCCTCATAAGTCATGTGTTCCAGACCCCTAATCATTTTTGTTGCCCTTTGCTGGACTCTCTCCAATTTATCCACATCCTTCTTGAAGTGTGGGGCCCAAAACTGGACACAGTACTCCAGATGAGGCCTCACCAATGTCGAATAGAGGGGAACGATCACGTCCCTCGATCTGCTCGCTATGCCCCTACTTATACATCCCAAAATGCCATTGGCCTTCTTGGCAACCAGGGCACACTGCTGACTCATATCCAGCTTCTCGTCCACTGTCACCCCGAGGTCCTTTTCCGCAGAACTGCTGCCTAGCCATTCGGTCCCTAGTCTGTAGCTGTGCATTGGGTTCTTCCGTCCTAAGTGCAGGACCCTGCACTTATCCTTATTGAACCTCATCAGATTTCTTTTGGCCCAATCCTCCAATTTGTCTAGGTCCTTCTGTATCCTATCCCTCCCCTCCAGCGTATCTACCACTCCTCCCAGTTTAGTATCATCCGCAAATTTGCTGAGAGTGCAATCCACACCATCCTCCAGTTCATTTATGAAGATATTGAACAAAACCGGCCCCAGGACCGACCCTTGGGGCACTCCACTTGATACCGGCTGCCAACTAGACATGGAGCCATTGATCACTACCCGTTGAGCCCGACAATCTAGCCAGCTTTCTACCCACATTATAGTGCATTCATCCAGCCCATACTTCCTTAACTTGCTGACAAGAATACTGTGGGAGACCGTGTCAAAAGCTTTGCTAAAGTCAAGAAACAATACATCCACTGCTTTCCCTTCATCCACAGAACCAGTAATCTCATCATAGAAGGCGATTAGATTAGTCAGGCATGACCTTCCCTTGGTGAATCCATGCTGGCTGTTCCTGATCACTTTCCTCTCATGCAAGTGCTTCAGGATTGATTCTTTGAGGACCTGCTCCATGATTTTTCCAGGGACTGAGGTGAGGCTGACTGGCCTGTAGTTCCCAGGATCCTCCTTCTTCCCTTTTTTAAAGATTGGCACTACATTAGCCTTTTTCCAGTCATCCGGGACTTCCCCGGTTCGCCATGAGTTTTGTATCATCTGCGAAATTTATAAGTATACTTATACTTTATAAGTATACTCTCTATACCATTATCTAAATCATTGATGAAGATATTGAACAGAGCTGGACCCAGAACTGATCCCTGCAGGACCCCACTTGTTATGCCCTTCCAGCATGACTGTGAACCACTGATAATGACTCTTTGGGAATGCTTTTCCAACCAGTTTTGCATCCACCTTATAGTAGCTCCATCTAGGTTGCATTTCCCTAGTTTGTTTATGAACAGCACAATGTTCATGCAACCTAAACCAACACTGGCTCTCTTAGTAATGCTGAACAGCACTGCATGCCAAAGAATCATAGAAGATGAGGGTTGGAAGAGACCTCAGGAGGTCATCAAGTCCAACCCTCTGCTCAAAGCAGGACCAACCCCAACTAAACTCAGTTGGGGGGAGGGATAGCTCAGTGGTTTGAGCATTGGCCTGCTAAACCCAGGGTTGTGAGTTCAATCCTTGAGGGGGCCATTTAGGGATCTGGGGCAAAAATTGGGGATTGGTCCTGCTTTGAGCAGGGGTTGGACTAGATGACCTCCTGAGGTCCCTTCCAACCCTGATATTCTATGATTCTATGATTCTAAATCAAGAAGCAACATGCAACTGAATTTAAGGGTCAAAGAGCTCATCCAGAGCCGATTACTCCGAGTACCCAAGACACTACTCAGAGATAAATGTAACATCCTGTAAATAAGGTCTCTAACCCGTCAAACTTGTCCTAACTGCTCTATGGCATAGGGTTCTTTACAATGGCTCCTGCATGCCAGGGCCTCAGCCAAGCATTCAGTTCCCCACTGGAAGGTGCTAGCCATGGGTGATGCCCAAGGAATGGTGATGCGGCCTCACCTTCTTCCTGCCCCCCACCACTAGCTTTCATCTGTGCTCAGCATCGCCCCTTCTCTCCCCATCCTTTTTCAGTTAAAGGCACTGAAGTGGGGTTCTCATTCCCATCCCCCAAGCCCTCTCCATGGGGCATTCGGAGCAGCTTGGTATGTCTCATGCCAATTCACACCCAAAAGCCTACACAGGCATTTTCCTCTAAAGAGAAACATAAGAGAATTCATTTTGGTGACTATCGGCCCATGCTTATAACCCTCATGACTCCCTAGAGCCAAGATACACCAGGTAGTCAGCTGGAAGGTATAGCCAATGTCATGAGGATGCATGCTCTGCTATCTGAGGGACAAATTTTGTTGGGTCACTGGAAGTTTCATCGGGCCTGTCTGTGCCCTTCCTAAACCAGATGTGAAGATTCTTTCCTGCTGGAGAGAAGACCCCCCCTCAGGCTACCATAGGAGGAAAAGACATGGGTCTGACACTTACAGCCAAGAGATCTTGCCCTGTTTCGGCCTGGTCTACAGGGTCTGTAAACAGCCTGCAAAGGGTCATGGGAGAATTCAGCCAGTGCATGCACTGCATTGGGCCGCAAGAAGCCAATGCTTCCCCACGAGCCCTGCTGCAGGGTGCATGCCAGGAGCAAGGAATTTGGGCTGCCCTAGACTGGAGTAGCCCATAAAAAGCCCCGGTGCGGTACCGGGCCCCAGAGCAGCCTTGAACGCTGAGGGCTCCGAGAGACAGCACAGATTTTCAGCCAGCCTTTTGCTAAGAACGCTGGGTCCTGAATTCACTCTCAGATCCCGTCGCTTTCTGTTCAAAGCCTGAAGGAAAGGCAGCCATGCTGTTCACTGTGCTGGGTTACAGAAAGACCGTCAGTCTTCATAAACAAACAATCTCTACAATGTGTTCTTGCAATGTTAAACAAGCTGGAGGCTAAGGGTGAGGGATTGTATCTTTCAGAGATGAAAGATAAAATTAATCTTATAATTAACAGGGCAGAGAAATCCACTTGGAAGTTCTTACGTTTCAGTCTCTCAGTGAGCTTGACAAATTTAATTGTGGCCCTAGCAAACTCAATGTATTGCTCTGTCAGCATTCACTTCTGCAAATGTCCTCAGTGAGACACAGTCCGGGGGTCAATTTTACAGCAGATCCTTTAAAGGCGGTGAAATTTTTCAACTAACAATACAAGCCTTTCCCGTCTCTAATTTCTATTAGGTCACCTTGCTTATTCCCGTGGGCAGTAGAGGATTGTTTCCTACACTGTGTTCTGGAGTGCTGGGTCTCAGGTGAGTGGCCCTCCACCAAAAAAAAAAAAAGGAGATTCTGTTAGGAAAAAAATCTATTAGACCTTGTTGATGGGAATTTTCCCTTGACATTTAGCATATTTGTTCAATTTCATCCTATTCTATCACCCTAAACACTTCATAGCTAGTTATCACATCCACCTTCGGTGCAGGCAAGTTATGCATATGTCATTCCTTTAATCTTTCTTCACAAATCAAAACCTACAGCCACTAAATCTTTTTGCTGTGTTGTTCTCTCAATTTGTCAAAACATTTCTACCATTGAGATGCCCAGAATTAAACACAGTATTGCAGGTGCAGTTTCATCAGAGTCATGTATTGCTGCCCTAGACTGGGGCAGGATCTCTCTTTATACTGCATGAAAAGTAATGTAAGTATTCAAAACAGGCCTAAATTAATGCTGGTCAAAAAATTTGACAGAACAGTTTTCCATCAGAAAATCAATAAATTCCATTCAATAAAATCAAAGCATTTCAATATTTATAATATAATTTATGTATAACACAAAAGTCAAATGATAAAGTCAAAACAAAATATTTTCAGAATATTTCATTTAATCAAAAACTCTGGTAGACTTTTCAACCCAATGTGGGACAAAATCGAATTTCAAAACCTCAGAATTCCCTGTGTGATGGCAATTCCAAATTTCAACCAGTTCTAGCCCAAATCCTCTTGACAGACATGGCTGTATAGGAACAGCGAGCCTACTCTAAAAGCAAATGTCAATCCCTCTTACCGAAATACGGGAAAGGAGCATGGTTTTGGCAAACGGTCGTACTGATAACGAACGGCACTTATGGAAGGAGGCTAATTTCAACTCTGCGGTTCCATCAATAGTGATGAAAGTGGGGGGCCTGTAGCACAGATCAGAGGACGTAATTTTACAATTATTGAGCCAAGTCCTGCTCATCTTACTCAACTTTGGGACATTCTGTCCCCTGCGCTGATTACTTCAACTCCCTCCCAATCTCTGCAGCCACCTCCCCCCCAACCCCCCTCCATCTCTCCTCCTTCCCCTTTCTCTTATCATCCATTACCCTTCCCTTCAGTATCCCCACTCCTTCCTTTGGTGCCCCTGTTCGATCCTCCCAACCAAACCCCACCCAAAAATCAAACCCACCAAACCCAGCAAAAATCATGGCCCTTATGATGGATGCTTTGGAAACACGGAATAGTCAGAGACTATAATATCAGTGTTAAATGTATCTTCAAGGACTTCTAGTGATTGCATTCAACAGGTGGACTACAAAATGTCAAAGCTGAGGGAGTAATTAATGCAAATCCCCAATACTGAGAACAACGCATGTGACAAGTTCTTTTGAAGTTTCACACCCTGGGGAAATAGAATAGGCTGGTTTGACTTGGTTCAAGAAACCTACGAATATAAAGGACATGAGACTGGAAAAAATAACTGCTCTGACCTACACGGACATGAGATGGTGACCAGAGACAGGCCCTGTGAGAGGGCCCTGAAGTACTTTAATCCTATCAGGGAAGTGGAAGATGAGTGACACCTGGAACACAAGACCAGCATAGAAGCTGTTTTTAAGATCTGTTTTCTCCACGAAGCTTTTGTTCTGAATAAACAGTACTTTGCTTTGTGAAGACTGGCTGATCATGAGTTTACCCCGTCATTGCTCCCAGGACAACAGGACTAAACCCCGACCTGCTGAGATAAACACAGTGAACTGCATGTGTCTGCAGCCTAAAGTACAGGATCCTGTCTGCAGAGATAGATTTGTGGGATCCCCCCAGAAAAAGGTGATGGCTAGAAGTCAGAGACCTAAGCGGTCGTCCTTAAGGTGGTGACCAAGGGGTAAAAGTTGCAGTTAACTCTTGAACTGTGATAGCATTAATATGACATTTGTCGACCATAGCTCTGCTTATATGTTCTATCCCTTCCCCCTTAACCCTTTATCTGTCTCGTCTAATTAATTTTTTAGTTCTTCATGGCATGAACTCTCTCCTGCTATATCTGTACAGCACCTAGCGCAGTGGCGCACTGATCCTACAGTATCACAGGTACTACTGTAATAAAAAAGTCAGCATCATAATCAATACCATTGCAGCCTGGTAAGTAGAATGTAGCCTTGACAGTGTTGTTCTAAGAACAAATTAGAGACTAAATCCAACTGGCTCCATTTTGTAGTTTTTTTAATGCCAGTTGTACAAATCAATAACATATTTAAAGCTTCCATACCACACCACAGTAATTAAATGCAATGCACTTCTCTTCCAGAACTAATGGTGAAAGCAAGCCAGATTCTGAGTTATGTTTAAAACCCGAGTGCTAAATATATATATATATATATATATTGGAATTTTGTTATAAAAAGGGAGGGCTGTTTGTTAGCAATTGGGTAAAATAGTATATTTGTAGCATAGCAAGTAAGAAAAAAAACACTGGCAAAATACTATGCAAAAATTTGCTATGGCAGTGCTAAATATTTCCAGTTACAAACAAGGTTCTTACAGATACTTCAATTTTATGCCAACCCATGCTTCAAACATACTGTATAGCTCTGCAGTCAGAACTAAACAGAATATGAATCCAATGTTGGTGTCTCTGCTATTTAGTTTGATGCATGCCAGCCAGGTACCTGGCAAGGGTAGCTTATCCAGAAAAACCCCCAACTTTGCAGGCATACAAGAACAAGGCGGGTTTTTACAGCACTTCTAGCAAATGAACCATGTGTACATCATACATTATCCTGCAGCAAATTAGCACAGAAGTCTCTATCCAGTTATTATTCCATAATGTCCCTATTCAGAGAGTAGATGAAGATGGTTCTAAAATGAATTGTGAACACGGATATCTATTGACTCTAGAGCCAATGAAGCAACCCAGTAAATCACAGCTCTCAATATGGTTTGTTTCACAGAAGTGTAATAAGGAAACACAATGAAACCTCTCATCTCTCCACGCAATTTGTATACCTCCCCTATAATGTATGTCTTGCTAGTTACGATTTTCTAGTCAGTGTCACAAGTAAGA
Source organism: Caretta caretta (assembly GCF_965140235.1). Lineage (NCBI taxonomy): Eukaryota > Metazoa > Chordata > Testudines > Cheloniidae > Caretta > Caretta caretta. Next base: position 4,579,961 of record NC_134232.1, read on the forward strand.
TGACTACCTTTATTTGGGGGGATCTTAGATCAAGATGATGTAATTAGCTCTCCTCCTAAGTTTCAACATATGGGGTATATTAGCAGCTTTCTCATAAAAATCAATACACATGGGATGGGAGAACTACAATAAATATTCTTCAAATGAAAAAGGAGCTTTAGGGAATAAATCAAGTGATATAGAACATAGAATTGACAGAACAAAAACAATGGTCAGTACAGTCCAAGTATCTAGATATGTCCATTTGCTTCACAGCAACGTGAATACCACCTATAATTAAGATTGGCAGAATGTTTTGTTTTGAGGTTTTTTTTTTTTAATACTTTTAACAGATCATATCAATGTTTATTTTTAAGCATTTTTAAAACATATATGTTTATTGATTTACATTGTTATGGTTATATGAAATTCATAGATTCATAGGAATGTGGGGCTGGAAAGGAACCTTGAGAAGTCTTCAAGTCCAGTCCCCTGCACTGAGGCAGGACCAAATAAACCTACACCAGCCCTGACAGGGTTTGTCCAGTCTGTTCTTAAAAACCTCCAATAATAGGGATTCCACAACCTCCCTTGGAAGCCTGTTCCAGAGCTTAACTGTCTTTATAGTTAGAAAGTTTTTCCTAATATCTCATCTAAATCTCCCTTGCTCCAGGGTAAGCCCATTACTTCTTATTCTACCTCTTTATAAAAGCCCCTGAATCTATTGGAAGACTTATCAGATCCCCGTTTAGTCTTCTTATCTCAAGACTGAAAGTGCCCCCATTTTTTTTACACTTTTCCTCATAGGGCAGGTTTTCTAAACCATTTTTGTTACTGTCCTCTGGACTCTCTACAGTTTATCCACCTCTTTCCTAAAGTGTGCTACCCAGATCTGGACACTGTGCTCCAGCTTTCAGAGGAACAGCCGTGTTAGTCTGTATTCGCAAAAAGAAAAGGAGTACTTGTGGCACCTTAGAGACTAACCAATTTATTTGAGCATGAGCTTTCGAGCTCACGAAAGCTCATGCTCAAATAAATTGGTTAGTCTCTAAGGTGCCACAAGTACTCCTTTTCTTTTTGTGCTCCAGCTGAGGCCTTCACCAGTGCCGAGTAGAGCAGGACAATTACCTCATGTCTCTTACAGACAACACTTGTGTTAATACACCTCAAAATGATATTAGCCTTTTGTGCAACCGTATCACACTGTTGACTCTCATTCAATTTGTGATCCACTATAATCCCCAGAGTACTACCGCCTAGCCAGTCAGTCCTCATGTTGAAGCTGTGCATTTGATTTTTCCTTCCTAAACACAGTTATTTGCACTTGTCTTCAATTAATTTCATCTTGTTGATCTCAGACCAATTTTCCAATTTGTCAAGGTCGTTTTGAATGCTGTCCTCCAGAGTGCTTGCAACCCTCCCAGCTCGGTGTCATCCACAGTTTTATAAGTATACTCTCCATTCCATTATCCAAGTCATTAATGAGAATATTTAATAGTACCAGATCCAGGATTGACCCCTGTGGGATCCCACTAGATCCACCTTGCCACTCTGACACAAACCATTGATAACTACTCTGAGTACACCCACCTTACACTAATCTAGACCACATTTCCCTAGTTTGCTTATAAAAATGTCATAGAATCATAGAATATCAGGGTTGGAAGTGACCTCAGGAGGTCATCTAGTCCAACCCCCTGCTCAACGTAGGTCCAATCCCCAACTAAATCATCGTGTCATCTGGGACTCTCCCCAAAGCCTTATTAAAAAAATAAATAAATAAAATCAAGATTGATCACGTCTGCTGCTCCCACAGAACCATGAACCCTGCCAAAGAAGGAAATTATGATGGTTTGGCATGATTTTCCCTTGACCAACCCAGGCTGGCTATTCTTTATCACCTTTTTAACCTTTAGGTGCTTACACATTGATTGTATAATAATTTATTCCAGTAGAGTCACAGGCACAGAATTCAAGGCAACAAGGGGCCAGCAGATCATCTCATCTGACCTCCTGTACCTCACAGGCCGCCAGCACCCACACACTGAATCCAACAACAGAAATGAGACCAAAGTTTTACAAACCACAGCAGAATTGACTCTTCCGTGCTATAGGCAGAGAACAGGAGGGACGGAAGTGCATCAGTGCCCAAGGACAGGGAAATGATGAAGTGAGATATACCCAGATAATCATGGCAAGTGACCTGTACCCACATGCTGTGGAGGAAGGTGAAAAAAAACCCAAAGTCACTGACAATCTGACTTGGGGAAATTCCTCCCTGATCCCTTTCCAGGTATCAAAGATCAGCAGACTCATCTCTAATTCCACAGGTTTTCTCTATTATAGGTTTTATGTTTTGTTTTTTTCTTTCTATTTTTATCAATTTAAAAAGTCCCATTGCAGTAAAATTATGAAGGGGATCACAATTATTTAATGACTGTAGATGGTGAGATTCAAAACGTGAAAGCTTTATAACTGTTCAACACAAACTGTCAGAGTCATATATCAAAATAAGTATCCTGAAATCAAACATCAAATTCTCAAGCAGCATTTTTCTTACTTTGCCTGTCTGGAAATTTCTATGATCGTGGATGGAAATATCTTTTCATCGACTTGTGCGTGGGTGGTGAAATTGATATTTACCAACAAAAATCTAACCCCTTCAAGCTTATCTACGATACCTTAGTCCAGCTTTTCCATTGTATTATACTGGAGAGACTTCCTGCATGACTTCAGCTGAGTGATCAACTTATGTCCTAAAGTCCCCAACTCAGGACACCATTTAAGCGTGTGCTTAAAGTGCTGTCCTGAATAATGATGCTGTCCTGAATAAGGGCTAAAAAGCATAAGACTCAACAGCTTCTAAGACCCAGATCCTGCCAATGGATATGCCCAGACACAGCCATGGAAGTCAATTAGGCTCCTTACAGCCCTGAGCAGAACCATTTGTAGAACGTAACCCAGTTCCATTTTTATTCTGGATACCATAACTGGGGAAGCCAGGCCAGATTCTGCCTTTTCTTAACACCCATTCAAACACACTGATAATTTTTTCTCTTCTTTTATACTCTTGCGTATATTTGCTATTCACATATATATGTAATCATATTTTCATTAAACCACACTATCTCCCTCTACATCCTGCAGCAGTGAGTTCCACAAATTAGTTGTGCAATGCAGAAAAAATACTAAAAAAAACCCCAACCCCATATCTATTTTGAATTTGTTGTATATAATTTCAAATGTCTCCTCCCTCTTGCATTTTGGGATATGGTAAACAGGAGCACTCATGTTTTTTTTCCTTAGGCATCCAAGTAAGTATCTGAACTGCAAAATACCATGCTTACGTGTATACATCCAATATATGTTCAGCTGCTTTACCTGCTTTATTTCACATAGTTGTGCATAGCTCCAGCAACACTCTTTTGATTGCTTATTCATGCAATCACTTTTTCTAACTGCAGAAAAAGCAGATGCTTTGCATGACACACAGATTCACCTCAAAGCACTTTAATTTTGAACACGAGAACAAGTTCTGCCTGCCCAGCCCACCCCCAGCTCACACTGGAATCAATGATTCTATGAATGCAAGCTGCTTAGGTGGTATCTGAGAATAGAATCTGGAATCCCCAGAACGTCTCAAACCATAGAGTCGTGAATTCTCTTCCTGTGTGTTAACGATAACTCACAGTCAAGCATCAACAAGTCAGCTCAGGACTCAGCACTTTAGCTTGATTGGCCTGCCTAGCCGCAACATTGCAGCTACATCCAAGTGCTGATGCACAGCTCATTCCTCTGCTCCTACCCTCAAGAGGTGGATTTTGAATTCTCTGCCTTGCCAATATAAGCAGGAAGGATGGGGAAAAACATGTTCATTAGTCTTCTTTGGGAGTAAGAAACAGCTGCTGCAGTCTTTGGTAGCTGGGTGGTTAGCTGTAGCATCAAACAGAAGTCTGCATTTGATTCCTACACTGCTCTCCCTGGAATCTTCCCATGATATCAAGGAGAAACAGTGCTTGAGGCTTTGTGTTTCTCAGGATAACAGTGCCTACAAATCATCTCTTCCTTGCTCTCTAAGACTTTAATAAGAGTTCATTAAAACCTACAATCAGGTCTACTGCACTCGTAAATGAAGAAAAAATATGTAGGCTATAAAAGGGAGAGCGGCTCTTTTCAAAATGCAGGTTGAATTCCCATTTGCTTCCTCCTCACTGCTCCTTGCTTATCACTCATATGTTTCCCTCTACTGCCCTATAGGTGTGTGTTTATCTATGTCCTAAACAATTGCCAGCAAAGACCAGACCTCTCCCCTTGTTAGCAAAGGCACCTTTATTAGTAAGACAAAACTCTGCCACTTCTGCCCATAGATACAATAGCACATGCTAGCTCAACGGTACTGGGCTGATCAAAAGAGACCCATAGGGTGTCTTCCTTTCTCTCCCCTATCTTTACAGTTTAGCAGCCAGCCAGCCTCACATGACAAGTTTGAGAACACTGTTCCTTTTGATTTTAGGTATGCATCTCAAACGAGGCTTACAGGCTAGGGAACTGAATTAGTCTCCTGTGTGTAGCAGCAGCAGCAGCTAGAAGTAACAAATAGATCTCCCTAAAGACTCTCAGCATGCATGGCATTTAAATCACAACCTGCATCCTTCTCTCCTTGACATCACGATAGGACTGGAACAGCAGAGTATTCCAGTCAGTGGAGTAGGAAAGGGGCATTCAAAAAAGTCAAATGATAGCTGCTATTGATGAAGGCGCGTTCAATTAGCTTTCTCCCCAAGAGCAGCACCTTATTCCACAAATAATCCCAGAGAAATCAAAGGGATGGCTTGCACAGTAATGTTCTCCTCATGGTGAATAAGGAAAGCAGAATTGGCTCCTAAGCTTATTCTTCACTGCAGGGTTCACTTGCGTGTTGCCCCTAACTTGACTCCTGTCCACACACAAAAGCCCTGGACTCAAGTGCAGTGGAGCTTTTAACATGAGTTGCCTGGCCCATCAAGGAGGTAAGCTACAGCTCAAGTTAGCACAACCGATGAGCTGCTAACACAATCTCTCTTCACCAATGTTCTTTCACATGTGAGGAAGCTGAGTAGACACAGCGCTTACGTGGGGAGATTTTGCTTCCCCCGTTGGGGCTGGAGAGTTATGGAGACTCAGGGTATGCTGGGAGTCCTAGCCCCTCTGAGGAATAAAGTCACAGGAAGCACTGGAGGGGGTTGTCAGCGTGGGAGGACTTGAGTGGTTGTTTTTAAAGCAGAAGCCCTCATACAAGGAAGACTGCTCTGTTGGGAAACAGTGCTCTTTTATTTGGGGCTACCCTATATGAGGCTCTGTAGTCAAGTCGTGGGAGGAAGGGGAAATCAGAACTGTGGAGACAGGAGTGCTTTGTCCTTAAGTGCACACAGCACATTTTGTAGGCAGCCACCTGGGAGTGGAGTACTGGGGATTCCATGGGCACAGGATGGTTACAGAAACTCAGGGCCAAAGGGTAAGAGGGGAGGGTCTATAAACCTGATCTCCTCAGGATTGTTAACACAGTGATTAATCATTGTAGCGATTACTAACAAGTTTAGAAACATTGTGAAGCAGCCAATAGGACTTGGGCAGAGTGAACGGCAACCTAGAAAAGGCGGGAGGGACTGTTTTGTTCTATGACCTTGTGTGTGTGTTTTTACTTGCCCAATATGCCATCTTAAAACAAAACTGGTCTATGTTTCTGTTTTATCTGCACTTCCAAGGACAGTGCGCTCACATTTAACCCATCCAGGGCTGAACTGGGACCTGAACCCAGGTGTCTTGCACTGCAGGTCAGCCGTGCATTTCAAACTCTCACACAACCCCTCTCACAGTATAATTCTGCCCAGAGCTTTCTAGACCAATGTCATTTCACAGTGTTGCTTCCTCTTTGTCAAAATAATTACACCCATATGTGCCGCTATAGGTGCTGGAACTAGGGGGGCTGCCACACCCCTGGCTTGAAGTGGTTTCCATCATATACTGGGTTTACAATTCGGTTCAATTGTTCTCAACGTCCCCACTATACAAACTGTTCCAGCCCGCCTGTGCCCCTCTAATCCTGAGTTAGTTCCTTGTCTATTCCAGGCCCAGATCACTTGGCAAACTCACAGTAAAAACCCAGAATGAGCTGAATATTAATGCATTTCAGTTCTGATCACCAATACATGATTGCTTTATATAACAAAGCTGGCAGCCAGCATGTCCCTATTAACATCTGCAAAATCCTATTGGGAGGTGGCAATCCCTCAGCTAGAATTGTGGGATTTTGGCTCCAACCTCTCCCTCCCTCAAAAAAAATAAAATAAAATAAAACCACCATGTCACATACTTGAACTTTGAAAACAATCTAGTAGGCTCTGGATGTTTGACTGATATGGTCTGGATCATGATAGTTTTCAAAAGGCAACCTGTTCCAAGCTAGCCCTCTGACGTTCCCCCAAAAAGAGAGTGCAGGTGGGAACAATTGTCTTTCTCTTCTAGGAACAAGGGAGGGAGAAATCCACAATGGGTGAAATTCTGGCCCCACTGAAGTCAAAGAGTGTTTGTTGCCAGGATTTTCCCTTTGCTTGAGGCTGGGGGAAGGAACTAGGTCACAGCCCCGCTGCTTGGGGAGGAAGAAATCAAATACTAGCTGGCTTTGGCAATGGGGAATCAAGTGCTAAAACAGGGCCTTTATTCTGCCTTCAGCTTATCCGCACAACTCCCAGTTGGAGTTTTGCTAGTCAATGGGTGGCACTTACAGTCCCAGAGCCTCAGGCTGGGTAAGACTCATGGGAAGCAGGGGGAAAGAAAAGGACTCGATCCTGGGCCACGCTGGGCTGTGGGCTGGTCCCTCAGGAAGGCAACAACTACTGGGGAGAGCGGAGCTGACTTGGAGACAGGAGAGGGTGTGTGCGCTGGAGGAAAGGGGTGGGAAGAGGACAGTGAGGTCCTGATTTGGAGGAGAGAGTTGAGATGGGGGGGAGAGCTCAAGCTCTAAAGGAGGCGAGATCCTGCCCTGGCTGTCCCGGGCCCACTCACCGCAGAGAAGTTCTGGGGCCCGCACAACTCGCCGCGGTACTTGCAGGAAAGCAGCATGTCCTCCAGCTGGTGGCCCAGGCGGTCCATAAAGTCGGCGCTGATGCCCTCGTAGTGTCGGGGCGGCAGGAAGAGGCGGAAGTCGGCGAGCTTGGCGAACCACTGCAGACGCGCCTCGTCGCCGCGGAGCAGCTCGGTGAGCAGCGGGCGAGCAGTGCGGTTGGGCAGCAGCAGCCCCAACCAGTGGCCGGCGTAGTAGAGGTCTCCCTTGGAGAGGCGGGGGAAGCGCAGCGGGTTGTTGTTGCAGAGGGTGACGGCGGGGAAGGGCAGCTGGCGGCTCCACTCGGTGCGCACCTGGGTGTGCGAGGGGAAGGCGAGCCAGTGCAGCAGGCGGCTGGAGGACCAGGAAAGCAGCAAGCCCAGCGAGGTGCAGAAGGCCAGCACCCAGAGCGCCCGCCGCTGCAGCGCCGCCCGCCGGGAGCACATCTGCCGCAGCCCGTGCAGCCGGGGGCGCAGCAGCTGGGCCCGGCGCGCCCGGCGGCCCCGAGCCATGGGCGCTCCCCTCCGCTGCCGCAGGGCGATCGCGGCCGCGCAGCCGGGGCCCCAGCATTCAGTCAGGCCTCGGCCAGCAGCGGCCCCGAGCGGCTGGGGCAGCCGCCATGGGGAGCTGCCGGCGCCGGCAGAGGGGAACTCTCAGCCGGGCAGGAGCTTCGGCAGCGCAGCATGCCCGGCGCCGCCTCCCACCCCTGGGAGCTACCTGGGGCGGACAAGCCCCCGCCCGGGCACCCTCTGCCTCAGTCCCCGACCCCCTCTAGAGCCTCTTCTGCGGGCGCCCCTCTCCAGGGGCCCCGCTGAGCCCCCTCTCCCTGCCGGGGCGCCGGCGCTTGGACACTCGCTCTGCGGACACCTGCGCCGGGCACCGTCTTCTCCGGACTCCCACTGCGCTAACGCCCTTCCTCCACCCCCGAGCCGCCCCCCGGGGCTGGCGAGCTGCTGCTGCCCGGCGAGCCCGGTGTCGGCGCCCGCTGCGCTCCCCGCGGGAGACTCCTAGTCTCTAAGTGCGGCTGGCAGCTTGCGCCCGTCCCGCGCTCTCCAGGCTCCGCCTGCGCTGGGGGTCGCTCATGAGGCCATGCCTGGGGAAGGGTGGGCGGGGGCCGGTGCCCTCCCGCGGTCAGCGCCGGGGCTCAGCTGGGGTTTCCTCTCTGTGCTGGCCGAGACGCTCTGGAATCGCTCCCCGCTTCTGCCTGGTTCCGGCTCGGGATGCAGCTTCCTTCTTCCAGCAACGCGGCTGAAGAGGAGGAGGAGACGCCGCAGCGACGGTGGCAGGAGGGGGGCGAGTCTTTCTGCGGTTCAAATCCCCAGCCTGGGGCCGGGCGGCGGGATTCAGGCCGCCGGGCACAAGCTCCCTCCTCCGGCTCCCCGGGGCTCACGATTCCCCCAGCGAACGGCAGCCTCCGATCCCGGGCTGGGGGAGGTGGAAGCAGCAAGTTCCCCTCCCCGCGCCGGGTCTGAGCAGATCTGGGTGTCCGGGAGCTTCAGCAGTCCCCGAGGTGGGAAGAGGAGCGAGCCTGGACCCCTCCTTGGCACCCCTGATCGCGGTGCGCCCTGGAGAGGCAGCGGGGGCTCCTTGAGCGCAGCCTGCTACTGAGAACCAGGGCATGACGCGCCCGGCTCCAGCGAGGAGGGGAGTGAGTGGGGGCTGGTTTGCCTCCGGATGCGTATTAACCCTGCCCACCCTCCAGCCATTTGGGAAGGCGAACCCCTCGCCTGAGGAGCAACAGTCTGTGGGGAGGGCGAGGGCACCGATGTATTTTGTCTTCTGGATTCATGGATTGCTTTGGGGGGATCGAAGGAGTGTCACAACGATTGCACACAAGGGTTAGATTAGGCGGGTTTGCCGGGGGGCTATAACCAAGGGTTAATTGTTTGTTTTGGGGGGGGGCTCTTCATGAGCACTATAGAGGGGCGGTGTCCCTGGCCTCACTCCCCCTCAACGGGCAGTCCCACCTATCCTCCCCATCTCTCTCCATTTCCCTGGTTGATTCCTAGAAAGGAGAAGACAACAACATATAACTCAGCCCTCTTCAATTAGCTCAGGCCCCTGCATAGTGTCATTTACAATTACAACTCTGTCTCCCCCCCGCCCCCCCCCCCGAATTTTCTTTCTGGTTTGGAAGGTTCATTTGCACATCAGAACAAACAGACTAGGCTCCCCCTCTCTGCTTTGTTGCATTTTTGATAGCTCTGGCAATCATGTTGCCTACTTTAAGCCAGACTGTGTTCTCTCCTTCAACAGCCAAGGGGGGGGGGGGGGGGATCATTATATTCACAAGCAGAAACTAATAAAGGGAGGGCTTTAGATGCCAATTACAATGTTATGGGTTTTAAAAAAAATCTTTTGTATATTTCTATTTAAACTGAGAGATGAAAGGCTAATATCCATTACAAACAGCCACAATACTGCAAAGTTTAAAAATGGAGTGACATCAACTTTACTATTATTATTAATGTGTATCATGAGAGCACCTAGACTGGGGTGGGCAAACTTTTTGGCCCGAGGGCCACATCAGGGTTGTGAAACTGTATGGAGGGCCGGGTAGGGAAGGCTGTGCCCCCCAACCAGGAGGCTGTGCCTGCGCCCTGTTCACCCTTCCCACTCCCTGTCCCCTGACTGCCCCGACCGCTATCCACACCCCCACCCCCTGATAGGACCCCTGGGACTCCCACACCCTATCCAATGCCCCCATCCCCAACCACCCCAGAACCTCCGCCCCATCCAATGGCCCCCTGTCCCGTGACTGCCCCCCCGGACACCCCGCCCCTAACCATTCCCTATCCCCTGACTGCCCCTGGGACCCCCTCCCCTGCCACATGGGTGCATGCCACCTCTGCCCCCTTACCCTGCTGCTCGGAGCAGCAGGAGCTTGCAGCCCCGCTGCCCTCGCAACAGTGTGGCTGCAGGGGCCGGGGAGGGGCTGGGGAGGAGCCTCCTGGGTCAGGAGCTCAGGGGCTGGGCAGAACGGTCCCGCGGGCCCTACTTTGCCCACCTCTGACCTAGAGGCCCCAGTCAGGACTTACACGCAGAAGGTAGTTCCTTGCCCAAAGCTCTGGAGGATACAGGTTGTTGCAACACTTTAATAACTATATGCATGGTAGTATTATAGTATACATTGTATATTTAAATGTCGGGAAGTTACGTTAACTCATCCCACAGTTCTGTTCACCCATGCCAAGTTTCCCACAACATTTTGCAAAGCTGAAGTCAGCTTTGTCATTAAAAATAATAGGAAGCCTCTCAAAGCTAAGAGACATGAATGGTGTGTCCTAGCACAAGTTGGGATGTCCCTCTACATGGCTAGTTTGGAATGTGGGATCCAAAACAGCGATAATGAAAGGTACAAAACAGCAAGTTAAGGAACTGGAGGGTTGGCTCTTAGGTAAAAAGGCAAGGTGCTTTTTAACTTGTAAACAGCCATAAGCTAAATAGAGAGAGTTCTAGGGTTGTATCTTTGAAGCAAACCTGTTTGAGGTAGACATGCTGCGAGATAAGAATTGCTTCCTGGAAGGTATGTATGTCTTCATTTTGTATTGTGCTGTTTTGTCTTTAGCCAAACTCAGTCAAATGTGTGGTCTATTTGGTTCCTTGGACACTTTTAATAATGAACCACAAGTGTAGGCAGTCACTTGGCTATACATATTATACAACTACATGTTGATTAATAATATTTGTATAACACCTACGATGAGTTCACAGGGATTGTTTCACCTACTCTTCTGAAATGCAGCCACCTTTGGCACGTGAATTTGTCTGAACTGCCTTCATTTTTATTTATGATTTAAATGAGGAATAAATAATAGACATGTATAATATCAAACAATAGACTGCACTATCTGCCTTCGACCCAGTGTGACACTTTAGTCTAAATTCATTGTTCTTATGAGTTTTGTTTTATTTTGCATATTTTTACCCAATAGATGGAGCCATTATCGCCTTATATCTAGATCCTTTTGAGAGCGCTTTTTAGATGCGATAGACCAGCTATCGTGTGTAGTCCTGGGGATATTCTCATCTCCCATTAGGTACCATGAAAACTATGGCTGTGTTCCTGCAAACATTTACACACATACTCCACTTTACTCCCTTAAGGGTATGTCTACACTACGGAATAAGGTCGAATTTATAGAAGTCGTTTTTTTAGAAATCGGTTTTATATATTCGAGTGTGTGTGTCCCCACAGAAAATGCTCTAAGTGCATTAAGTGCATTAACTCGGCGGAGCGCTTCCACAGTACCGAGGCAAGCGTCGACTTCCGGAGCGTTGCACTGTGGGTAGCTATCCCACAGTTCCCGCAGTCTCCGCTGCCCATTGGAATTCTGGGTTGAGATCCCAATGCCTGATGGGGCTAAAACATTGTCGCGGGTGGTTCTGGGTACATATCGTCAGCCCCCCGTTCCCTCCCTCCCCCCGTGAAAGCAAGGGCAGACAATCATTTCGCGCCTTTTTTCCTGAGTTACCTGTGCAGACGCCATACCATGGCAAGCATGGAGCCCGCTCAGGTAACTGTCACCCTATGTCTCCTGGGTGCTGGCAGACGCGGTACGGCATTGCTACACAGTAGCAGCAACTCCTTGCCTTGTGGCAGCAGACGGTACAGTACGACTGGTAGCCGTCATCGTCATGTCTGAGGTGCTCCTGGTCGCCTCTGTGAGGTCGATCAGGAGCGCCTGGGCAGACATGGGCACAGGGACTAAATTTGGAGTGACTTGACCAGGTCATTCTCTTTAGTCCTGCAGTCAGTCCTATTGAACCGTCTTATGGTGAGCGGGCAGGCGATACGGACTGCTTGCAGTCGTACTGTACCATCTTCTGCCGAGCAGCCATGAGATGTGGATGGCATGCAGTCCTTCTGCACCGTCTGCTGCCAGCCAAAGATGTAAAAGATAGATGGAGTGGATCAAAACAAGAAATAGACCAGATTTGTTTTGTACTCATTTGCTTCCCCCCCTCCCCTGTCTAGGGGACTCATTCTTCTAGATCACACTGCAGTCACTTACAGAGAAGGTGCAGCGAGGTAAATCTAGCCATGTATCAATCAGAGGCCAGGCTAACCTTCTTGCTCCAATAAGGACAATAACTTAGGTGCACCATTTCTTATTGGAACCCTCCGTGAAGTCCTGCCTGAAATACTCCTTGATGTAAAGCCACCCCCTTTGTTGATTTTAGCTCCCTGAAGCCAACCCTGGAAGCGCCCCTCCCAGCGTCAGAGCAATGGCAAACAATCAGGCATCTGAGAGTGCTGTCCAGAGCAGTCACAATGGAGCACTCTGATGGGGCTAAAACATTGTCGCGGGTGGTACTGGGTACGTGTCGTCAGGCCCCCGTTCCCTCCCTCCCTCCGTGAAAGCAAGGGCAGACAATCATTTCACGCCTTTTTTCCTGAGTTACCTGTGCAGACGCCATACCACAGCAAGCATGGAGCCCGCTCAGGTAACCGTCACCCTATGTCTCCTGGGTGCTGGCAGACGCGGTACGGCTTTGCTGCACAGTAGCAGCAACCCATTGCCTTCTGGCAGCAGACGGTGCAATACGATTGGTAGTCGTCCTCGTCGTGTCCGAGGTGCTCCTGGCCGCGTCGGCTGGGAGTGCCTGGGCAGACATGGTCGCAGGGACTAAATTTGGAGTGACTTGACCAGGTCATTCTCTTTAGTCCTGCAGTCAGTCCTATTGAACCGTCTTATGGTGAGCGGGCAGGCGATACGGACTGCTAGCAGTCATACTGTACCATCTTCTGCCAGGCAGGCAAGAGATGGGGATGGCTAGCAGTCGTACTGTACCATCTTCTGCCGAGCAGCCATGAGATGTGGATGGCATGCAGTCCTTCTGCACCGTCTGCTGCCAGCCAAAGATGTAAAAGATAGATGGAGTGGATCAAAACAAGAAATAGACCAGATTTGTTTTGTACTCATTTGCCTCCTCCCCTGTCTAGGGGACTCATTCCTCTAGGTCACACTGCAGTCACTCACAGAGAAGGTGCAGCGAGGTAAATCTAGCCATGTATCAATCAGAGGCCAGGCTAACCTCCTTGTTCCAATAACAACGATAACTTAGGTGCACCATTTCTTATTGGAACCCTCCGTGCAGTCCTGCCTGAAATACTCCTTGATGTACAGGCACCCCCTTTGTTGATTTTAGCTCCCTGAAGCCAACCCTGTAAGCCGTGTCGTCAGTCGCCCCTCCCTCCGTCAGAGCAACGGCAGACAATCGTTCCGCGCCTTTTTTCTGTGCGGACGCCATACCACGGCAAGCACGGAGCCCGCTCAGCTCACTTTGGCAATTAGGAGCACATTAACCACCACACGCATTATTCAGCAGTATATGCAGCACCAGAACATGGCAACGCGATACCGGGCGAGGAGGCGACGTCAGCGCGGTCCCGTGAGTGATCAGGACATGGACACAGATTTCTCTGAAAGCATGGGCCCTGACAATGCATGCATCATGGTGCTAATGGGGCAGGTTCATGCTGTGGAACGCCGATTCTGGGCTCGGGAAACAAGCACAGACTGGTGGGACCGCATAGTGTTGCAGGTCTGGGACGATTCCCAGTGGCTGCGAAACTTTTGCATGCGTAGGGGCACTTTCATGGAACTTTGTGACTTGCTTTCCCCTGCCCTGAAGCACATGAATACCAAGATGAGAGCAGCCCTCACAGTTGAGAAGCGAGTGGCGATAGCCCTGTGGAAGCTTGCAACGCCAGACAGCTACCGGTCAGTTGGGAATCAATTTGGAGTGGGCAAATCTACTGTGGGGGCTGCTGTGATGCAAGTAGCCCACGCAATCAAAGATCTGCTGATATCAAGGGTAGTGACCCTGGGAAATGTGCAGGTCATAGTGGATGGCTTTGCTGCAATGGGATTCCCTAACTGTGGTGGGGCTATAGACGGAACCCATATCCCTATATTGGCACCGGAGCACCAAGCCGCCGAGTACATAAACCGCAAGGGGTACTTTTCGATAGTGCTGCAAGCTCTGGTGGATCACAAGGGACGTTTCACCAACATCAACGTGGGATGGCCGGGAAAGGTGCATGATGCTCGCATCTTCAGGAACTCTGGTCTGTTTCAAAAGCTGCAGGAAGGGACTTTATTCCCAGACCAGAAAATAACTGTTGGGGATGTTGAAATGCCTATATGTATCCTTGGGGACCCAGCCTACCCCTTAATGCCATGGCTCATGAAGCCATACACAGGCAGCCTGGACAGTGGTCAGGAGCTGTTCAACTACAGGCTGAGCAAGTGCAGAATGGTGGTAGAATGTGCATTTGGACGTTTAAAGGCGCGCTGGCGCAGTTTACTGACTCGCTTAGACCTCAGCGAAACCAATATTCCCACTGTTATTACTGCTTGCTGTGTGCTCCACAATATCTGTGAGAGTAAGGGGGAGACGTTTATGGCGGGGTGGGAGGTTGAGGCAAATCGCCTGGCTGCTGGTTACGCGCAGCCAGACACCAGGGCGGTTAGAAGAGCACAGGAGGGCGCGGTACGCATCAGAGAAGCATTGAAAACCAGTTTCATGACTGGCCAGGCTACGGTGTGAAAGTTCTGTTTGTTTCTCCTTGATGAACCCCCCCCCGCCCCTTGGTTCACTCTACTTCCCTGTAAGCTAACCACCCTCCCCTCCTCCCTTTAATCATTGCTTGCAGAACCAATAAAGTCATTGCTGCTTCACAGTCATGCATTCGTTATTCATTCATCACACAAATAGGGGGGTGACTACCAAGGTAGCCCAGGAGGGGTGGTGGAGGAGGGAAGGAAAATGCCACACAGCACTTTAAGCACAGCACTTTAAAAGTTTACAACTTTAAAATTTATTGAATGACAGCCTTCATTTTTTGGGGCAATCCTCTGTGGTGGAGTGGCTGGTTGGCCGGAGGCCCCCCCACCGCGTTCTTGGGCGTCTGGGTGTGGAGGCTATGGAACTTGGGGAGGAGGGCGGTTGGTTACAGAGGGGCTGCAGTGGCAGTCTGTGCTCCAGCTGCCTTTGCTGCAGCTCAACCATACACTGGAGCATACTGGTTTGGTCCTGCAGCAGCCTCAGCATTGAATCCTGCCTCCTCTCATCACGCTGCCGCCACCTTTGAGCTTCAGCCCTGTCTTCAGCCCGCCACTTACTCTCTTCAGCCCTCCACCTCTCCTCCCGGTCATTTTGTGCTTTCCTGCACTCTGACATTATTTGCCTCCACGCATTCGTCTGTGCTCTGTCAGTGTGGGAGGACAGCATGAGCTCGGAGAACATTTCATCGCGAGTGCGTTTTTTTTTTCTTTCTAAGCTTCACTAGCCTCTGGGAAGGAGAAGATCCTGTGATCATTGAAACACATGCAGCTGGTGGAGAAAAAAAAAGGGACAGCGGTATTTAAAAAGACACATTTTATAAAACAGTCGCTACACTCTTTCAGGGTAAACCTTGCTGTTAACATTACATACATAGCACATGTGCTTTCGTTACAAGGTCGCATTTTGCCTCCTCCCACCGCGTGAACGGATTTTGGTTGAATGCCAGCAAACATACACTGCAATGCTTTGTTCTACAGTGATTCCCGAGTACGTGTTACTGGCCTGGAGTGGTAAAGTGTCCTACCATGAAGGACGAAATAAGGCTGCCCTCCCCAGAAACCTTTTGCAAAGGCAGAACCGCAAATGCCAGGGCAAAGTAATCCTTTCACATGCTTGCTTTTAAACCATGTATAGCATTTTAAAAGGTACACTCACCAGAGGTCCCTTCTCCGCCTGCTGAGTCCAGGAGGCAGCCTTGGGTGGGTTCGGGGGGTACTGGCTCCAGGTCTACGGTGAGAAACAGTTCCTGGCTGTCGGGAAAACCGGTTTCTCCGCTTGCTTGCTGTGAGCTATCTACAGCCTCCTCATCATCATCTTCTTCGTCCCCAAAACCTACTTCCGTATTGCCTCCATCTCCATTGAAGGAGTCAAACAACACGGCTGGGGTAGTGGTGGCTGAACCCCCTAAAATGGCATGCAGCTCATCATAGAAGCGGCATGTTTGGGGCTCTGACCCAGAGCAGCTGTTCGCCTCTCTGGTTTTCTGGTAGGCTTGCCTCAGCTCCTTCAGTTTCACGCGGCACTGCTTCGGGTCCCTGTTATGGCCTCTGTCCTTCATGCCCTGGGAGATTTTCAGAAAGGTTTTGGCATTTTGAAAACTGGAACGGAGTTCTGATAGCACGGATTCCTCTCCCCAAACAGCGATCAGATCCCGTACCTCCCGTTCGGTCCATGCTGGAGCTCTTTTGCGATTCTGGGACTCCATCATGGTCACCTGTGCTGATGAGCTCTGCATGGTCACCTGCAGCTTGCCACGCTGGCCAAACAGGAAATGAGATTCAAAAGTTCGCGGTTCTTTTCCTGTCTACCTGGCCAGTGCATCTGAGTTGAGAGCGCTGTCCAGAGCGGTCAGAATGGAGCACTCTGGGATAGCTCCCGGAGGCCAATACCATCGAATTGTGTCCACAGTACCCCAAATTCGAGCCGGCAACGTCGATTTAAGCGCTAATCCACTTGTCAGGGGTGGAGTAAGGAAATCGATTTTAAGAGCCCTTTAAGTCGAAATAAAGGGCTTCATTGTGTGGACGGGTGCAGGTTTAAATCGATTTAACGCTGCTAAATTCGACCTAAAGTCCTAGTGTAGACCAGGGCTAAGATGCCTCCATTATCTTTGATGGGATGGCTCACATAAGTACAGTGGATTTGTGTTTGCAGGATTGGATCTTGAAGGTGCACACAGAATATACTATTTCACTGGCTAACAAACAGGTACTACAACAGTGCCAAACCACTTGTCACTCGGACATGAAGAGCCTGAGCCACAGCACACTAATGTGATCTGGGAGCCTTTGCAGACTTTCCAGTTGATCGGGAATACTCCCATTCACTTCTGGTGGCTTTAGAATAGATTCAAAGGGAAAAGGCCCAGATCCCCAAAGGCATTTTGGCTCCTAATGTCCAGTCATTTCAATGGAAGTTCAAAGCATAAATATCTCTGAGGCTCCGAGCCAAAAATCTGCTCTCGGAAATGAAGGGTGGATCACAACTCCCAGTATTCCGCGCTCCCTAATGACAGGTTACCTCATTGTATTTTCATTGTGCACCTGTTACGATTTGACGCAGTTGTAATGGGTGGCTAGACCCTGCTCTCTGTGGGAGTCAGTGAGAGTTTTGCCATTGGCTCAATGGGGGCATAAGTAATACACAAACAACTTTGTCATGAAGCAGTTAGGGTTGCTGCACCCAGCAAGCCTGACATGAACCCAGAAAAGCAAAGACATAACTAGTTATCTTACTGTCTTCTTCCACCCACAAGCATACACCTTACCATTGTCACACCTGTTACACCCCACAAGCCATGCCGCATTAGTATTATTTATTTCTATGGTGGTATGTTAAGGAGTCCCACTTATGGACCAGGATCCCACTGTGCTAGGTTCTGTACAAACACAACAAAAAGGTGCGCCCCCCCCCCTTTTGCCCTTCTCCATGTACCCCTTAACCAGATTATTTCCCCCACAAAACCAATAGTTGTGGATGGTTTTTAAGGCCTGGCTTGACAAAGCCCTGGCTGGGATGATTTAGTTGAGGCTAGTCCTGCTTTGAGCAGAGGATTGGACTAGACGAGCTCCTGAGGTCCCTTCCAACCCTAATCTTCTAGGATTTTATGTTTGGTGTAGTGGTTAGTTGTTTGGGGAGGGGGTAGCTTGGTAAAGGGTTAAGTTATAGGCAGTAATAGAAGACTGTCATGTAGTGCTAAAAAACTTTTTTAAACACCACCAAATGCACCAGATCTATCCAGGATCCAGCTCCTTGAGAGGTATAGCAGAGATAGATAACGGAATTTTTTTTTAAACAAGATAAAAGTCAACAGTGAAAAGTAGAATGGCCAAGGAAACATTTAAACTAAAGCGCAAATTCCTATTAAAACCTTCTGATGAGAAACCAAACCAAAACTATGCAGAAAATTCAAAAGGTATAAAAACTAACCCAGTGTGAAATTTTCACCGATTAGCTACCTACTTTTAGAGAAAACCAGGGACCTATGTCCACTTTCAAGCCTATTTTAGAATGCAGCCCTAACTATGGAGTCACTTAATAAGGGCCACATAAAGAATGGGCCTGGTTCTCATTTATATGGCCTGGGTAGTTTAAAGGGGCCTTATTGTGAATTAGAATCCAGAGCCTGATCCTGAAAATGTTACTCATTTGGCCACAATTAGGATAGGGGGCGCAGTTGAGCTAGGACAGCCGGTGTCAAGTGGACTGCCCCAGGGGTCGGTCCTGGGGCCGGTTTTGTTCAATATCTTCATAAATGATCTGGAGGATGGTGTGGATTGCACTCTCAGCAAATTTGCGGATGATACTAAACTGGGAGGAGTGGTAGATACGCTGGAGGGCAGGGATAGGATACAGAGGGACCTAGACAAATTGGAGGATTGGGCCAAAAGAAATCTGATAAGGTTCAATAAGGATAAGTGCAGGGTCCTGCACTTAGGACGGAAGAACCCAATGCACAGCTACAGACTAGGGACCGAATGGCTAGGCAGCAGTTCTGCGGAAAAGGACCTAGGGGTGACAGTGGACGAGAAGCTGGATATGAGTCAGCAGTGTGCCCTTGCTGCCAAGAAGGCCAATGGCATTTTGGGATGTATAAGTAGGGGCATAGCGAGCAGATCGAGGGACGTGATCGTCCCCCTCTATTCGACATTGGTGAGGCCTCATCTGGAGTACTGTGTCCAGTTTTGGGCCCCACACTACAAGAAGGATGTGGATAAATTGGAGAGAGTCCAGCGAAGGGCAACAAAAATGATTAGGGGTCTGGAACACATGACTTATGAGGAGAGGCTGAGGGAGCTGGGATTGTTTAGTCTGCAGATGTCATAAATATAAAGGGAAGGGTAAACCCCTTTGAAATCCTTCCTGGCCAGGGGAAAGCTCCTCTCACCTGTAAAGGGTTAAGAAGCTAAAGGTAACCTCGCTGGCACCTGACCAAAATGACCAATGAGGAGACAAGATACTTTCAAAAGCTGGGAGGAGGGAGAGAAACAAAGGGTCTGTGTCTGTCTGTATGCTGGGTCTTTGCCGGGGATAGACCAGGAATGGAATCTTAGAACTTTTAGTAAGTAATCTAGCTAGGTATGTGTTAGATTATGATTTCTTTAAATGGCTGAGAAAAGAATTGTGCTGAATAGAATAACTATTTCTGTCTGTGTATCTTTTTTGTAACTTAAGGTTTTGCCTAGAGGGGTTCTCTATGTTTTTGAATCTAATTACCCTGTAAGATATCTACCATCCTGATTTTACAGGGGGGATTTCTTTATTTCTATTTACTTCTATTTTTTATTAAAAGTCGTCTTGTAAAAAACTGAATGCTTTTTCATTGTTCTCAGATCCAAGGGTTCGGGTCTGTGGTCACCTATGCAAATTGGTGAGGCTTTTTATCCAACATTTCCCAGGAAAGGGGGGGGTGCAAGTGTTGGGAGGATTGTTCATTGTTCTTAAGATCCAAGGGTCTGGGTCTGTAGTCACCTAGGCAAATTGGTGAGGCTTTTTACCAAACCTTGTCCAGGAAGTGGGGTGCAAGGTTTTGGGAAGTATTTTGGGGGGAAGGACGCGTCCAAACAGCTCTTCCCCAGTAACCAGTATTAGTTTGGTGGTGGTAGCGGCCAGTCCAAGGACAACGGGTGGAATATTTTGTACCTTGGGGAAGTTTTGACCTAAGCTGGTAAAGATAAGTTTAGGAGGTTTTTCATGCAAGTCCCCACATCTGTACCCTAGAGTTCAGAGTGGGGGAGGAACCTTGACATGGTGGCATAGTGGTGGGATTAACCTGAAATCATTTTGAGATCCAGTTGAGATTTTTTGAACTAGAAATACAGATTTTAAAAAGGAAATTTTTTTTTCCTTTGGAAAGGAAGTCCAGAAAGCAGCTGAAACTGAAAGCAGCTTGGTTTTTCTCTGCTTTGTGGCCAAGCAGAGACAAAAGGGGATTATCTTTGTGAATTGCAGGTTTTCTTTGCCTGGAGGCAGGGTACTTAACTCCTGCAGGGAAATTCACAGTCTTCCAACCCAGAGTTTTTTTTTTTCTTTTCTTCCTAAAAGTAAATAGGGGGTGTGTGTTCTACCCATTTGCCTGGAGACAAAAGTGGCAGGGTTTTGTTTTTTTTAGGATTTTGATTTTTTTGTTTTACAAGGAGCACAGGTTTGAAAAGGAATTTTTTTTTCCTTTGGGCTGCTGGTAAGCAGGTTTCCAAGTAGTTGGAGGTTTTTTGCTTTGATTTGGGCCCAGAGCAGAGACAAGGGAATTGTCTTTTTCTGTAGGCTGACAATCACTATCAGAGAATAGGTATTCTATTCCAGCACAGGAAAATTTTACAGCCAAGTTTTGTTTGTTTATTTCTAAACCTTGGGTGTAAAGTTAGTTAAAAACAGAGAGGTTAGAATGACAAAATCCACGGCTCGACAAAAGCTGGAATTAGCCAGATTTCAGGCTGCGGAAAAACAAAGGGAACATGAAAGACAGATAGAACTCATGCGGCTGAAAATGGAAGCAAGGGACAAAGAAATGGAAGCAAGGGCCAAAGAACTGGAGGAGAAGGAAAAAGAGAGGAAGCATGTGGAGGAGGTGGAGAAGATAAAGGCTCAGCGGAATATCCCAACAAACCCTAGCAATCCTTCTCCAAGTACCACTTCCCATCCCAGAAAGTTCCCCACCTACAAGGCAGGTGATGCTACTGAGGCCTTCTTAGAAAACTTCGAAAGGGCCTGCCTTGGGTACAACATCTCTACTGACCAATACATGGTAGAGCTGAGGCCGCAGCTCAGTGGACCCTTAGCTGAGGTGGCAGCTGAAATGCCTAAAGAACACATGAACAAGTATGAACTGTTTAAATCCAAGGCGAGAGTCAGAATGGGGATAACACCCGAGCAGTCTCGTCGGAGGTTCAGAGCCCTAAGGTGGAAACCAGACATGTCATTTACCCGACATGCCTACCACATTGTGAAACATTGGGATGCCTGGATATCAGGAGCAAGTGTTGACTCTCCAGTAAATTTGCCCTTCCTAATGCAAATGGAACAATTCTTAGAGGGTGTTCCTGAGGAAATAGAAAGATACATCCTAGATGGGAAACCCAAAACTGTAATCGAGGCAGGAGAGATTGGAGCCAGATGGGTGGAGGTGGCAGAGAAGAAGAAAACTGGTCGCAGTTGGAGCGGAGACCAGAAGGGACCACCCCAGATCACACCCTATTACCGGGGGCCGCCCAAAGCCCCACCTACCTCCCAGAGAACCCTCCAGACCCCTTATCGTCCCACCACCCCGTTCTCCAGCAACCCTCCTCGCCCCAGTGACCCGTCAGCTGGACGATGTTTTAAATGTAACGAGCTGGGGCATGTAAAGGCCAACTGCCCCAAGAACCCCAACAGATTACAGTTCATTGCACCGGAATCACACCAGAGGTCCACAGGCCCAGATACCTCCCAGATACCCTTGGAGCGGAGGGAAACTGTGAGTGTGGGCGGGAAGAAGGTAACCGCGTGGAGGGACACCGGAGCACAAGTGTCAGCTATCCATGCTTCCTTAGTGGACCCCAATTTAATCAACCCAGAGATCCAAGTGACGATTCAACCCTTCAAGTCCAACTCTTTCAATTTGCCTACAGCCAAGTTGCCTGTCCAGGACAAGGGCTGGTCAGGAATGTGGACTTTTGCAGTCTATGATGATTATCCCATCCCCATGCTGTTGGGGGAAGACTTGGCCAAGCATGTGAAGCAGGCCAAGAGGGTGGGAACGGTCACCCGCAGCCAGGCTAAACAAGCCGTGAGGCCTAGCTCTGTTCCGGAAACTTCTATCAGGACCCGGTCAGAGGTGATGGACCTGGACCCCAGGCCAATGTCTGCAACAGCAGTAGTGGATCCAGTCCCAGAGACCCAGACAGAGACAGTCCCAGAACCAGAACCAGCGGAACAACCAACACCAGACCCCGTGTCAGCACTGAATCCAGTACTTGCAACCTCAACACCAGAGGGCCCCACCGAACCTGAACTGGCAGCAGCCGATAACCCTACACAAGAGGCTCAGCCGGAGCCTGAATCCCAACATAGTGCACCAGCGGAGAGAGGTTCACAGTCAACAGAAACAGCTCCATCCCCTATATCGCTTCCAGAGGGACCAAGCCTAGGTCCACAATCCCATGAGGAACTGATGTCTCCAGCATCAAGGGAACAGTTCCAGACCGAACAGGAAGCAGATGAAAGCCTCCAGAGAGCTTGGACGGCGGCACGGAGCAACCCACCGCCTCTCAGCTCTTCTAATCGATCCAGGTTTGTTATAGAAAGAGGACTTTTATACAAGGAAACTCTTTCTGGTGGACACCAGGAAGACTGGCATCCTCAGAGACAGTTGGTAGTTCCAACTAAATACCGGGCCAAGCTCTTGAGCTTAGCCCACGATCACCCTAGTGGCCATGCTGGGGTGAACAGGACCAAAGACCGTTTGGGGGGGTCATTCCACTGGGAGGGAATGGGCAAGGATGTTTCTACCTATGTCCAGTCTTGTGAGGTGTGCCAAAGAGTGGGAAAACCCCAAGACCAGGTCAAAGCCCCTCTACAACCACTCCCCATCATTGAAGTTCCATTTCAGCGAGTAGCTGTGGATATTCTGGGTCCTTTTCTGAAAAAGACACCCAGAGGAAAGCAGTACATACTGACTTTCATGGATTTTGCCACCCGATGGCCGGAAGCAGTAGCTCTAAGCAACACCAGGGCTAAAAGTGTGTGCCAGGCACTAGCAGACATTTTTGCCAGGGTAGGTTGGCCCTCCGACATCCTCACAGATGCAGGGACTAATTTCCTGGCAGGAACTATGAAAAACCTTTGGGAAGCTCATGGGGTAAATCACTTGGTTGCCACTCCTTACCATCATCAAACAAATGGCATGGTGGAGAAGTTTAATGGAACTTTGGGGGCCATGATACGTAAATTCGTAAATGAGCACTCCAATGATTGGGACCTAGTATTGCAGCAGTTGCTCTTCGCCTACAGAGCTGTACCACATCCCAGTTTAGGGTTTTCCCCATTTGAACTTGTATATGGCCGTGAGGTTAAGGGGCCATTGCAGTTGGTGAAGCAGCAATGGGAGGGATTTACACCTTCTCCAGGAACTAACATTCTGGACTTTGTAACCAACCTACAAAACACCCTCCGAACCTCTTTAGCCCTTGCTAGAGAAAACTTACAGGATGCTCAAAAAGAGCAAAAAGCCTGGTATGATAAACATGCCAGAGAGCGTTCCTTCAAAGTAGGAGACCAGGTCATGGTCTTAAAGGCGCTCCAGGCCCATAAAATGGAAGCATCGTGGGAAGGGCCATTCATGGTCCAGGAGCGCCTGGGAGCTGTTAATTATTTCATAGCATTCCCCACCTCCAACCGAAAGCCTAAGGTGTACCATATTAATTCTCTAAAGTCCTTTTATTCCAGAGAATTAAAGGTTTGTCAGTTTACAGCCCAGGGAGGAGACGACGCTGAGTGGCCTGAAGGTGTCTACTACGAAGGGAAATGTGCTGGTGGTATGGAAGAGGTGAACCTCTCCATGACCCTTGGGCGTATGCAGCGACAGCAGATCCAGGAGCTGTGCACTAGCTACGCGCCAACGTTCTCAGCCACTTCAGGACTGACTGAACGGGCATACCATTCCATTGACACAGGTAATGCTCACCCAATTAGGATCCAACCTTACCGGGTGTCTCCTCCAGCTAAAACTGCTATAGAACGGGCGATCCAGGATATGTTACAGCTGGGGGTAATCCGCCCCTCTGAAATTGCATGGGCATCTCCAGTGGTTCTAGTTCCCAAACCAGATGGGGAAATACGTTTTTGCGTGGACTACCGTAAGCTAAATGCTGTAACTCGCCCAGACAACTATCCAATGCCACACACAGGTGAACTATTAGAGAAACTGGGACGGGCCCAGTTCATCTCTACCTTGGACTTAACCAAGGGGTACTGGCAGGTACCGCTAGATGAATCTGCCAAGGAAAGGTCAGCCTTCATCACACATCTCGGGCTGTATGAATTTAATGTACTCCCTTTCGGGCTGCGAAATGCACCCGCCACTTTCCAAAGACTTGTAGATGGTCTCCTAGCGGGATTAGGAGAATATGCAGTCGCCTACCTTGACGACGTGGCCATATTTTCGGATTCCTGGGCAGACCACCTGGAACATCTACAAAAAGTCCTTGAGCGCATAAGGGAGGCAGGACTAACTGTTAAGGCTAAGAAGTGTCAAATAGGCCTAAACAGAGTGACTTACCTTGGACACCAGGTGGGTCAAGGAACTATCAGCCCTCTACAGGCCAAAGTGGATGCTATCCAAAAGTGGCCTGTCCCAAAGTCAAAGAAACAGGTTCAATCCTTCTTAGGCTTGGCCGGTTATTACAGACGATTTGTACCGCACTACAGCCAAATCGCTGCCCCACTGACAGACCTAACCAAAAAGAAACAGCCAAATGCTGTTCAGTGGACCGAAAAGTGTCAGAAGGCCTTTAACAAGCTTAAAGCGACACTCATGTCTGACCCTGTACTAAGGGCCCCAGACTTTGACAAACCGTTCCTAGTAACCACAGATGCATCCGAGCGTGGTGTGGGAGCAGTTTTAATGCAGAAAGGACCTGATCAAGAATTCCACCCTGTAGTGTTTCTCAGCAAAAAACTGTCTGAGAGGGAAAGCAACTGGTCAGTCAGTGAACAAGAATGTTACGCCATTGTCTACGCTCTGGAAAAGCTACGCCCATATGTTTGGGGACGGCGTTTCCACCTGCAAACCGACCATGCTGCACTGAAGTGGCTTCACACTGTCAAGGAAACTAACAAAAAACTTCTTCGGTGGAGTTTAGCTCTCCAAGATTTTGATTTCGACATCCAACGCATCTCAGGAGCTTCTAACAAAGTGGCTGATGCACTCTCCCGTGAAAGTTTCCCAGAATCAACTGGTTAAAATCGTCCTTGAGATGTGGAAAATATTGTTAGTCTTTATGTACTTGGTAGTATATTTAGAGATGCATGTGTCTTATTAACTCTGTTTTCCTAGAGCTCCAGGAAGAAATCCCAGCCAGTGTTTCACCCTAGCTGAGATTTGGGGGGCGTGTCATAAATATAAAGGGAAGGGTAAACCCCTTTGAAATCCTTCCTGGCCAGGGGAAAGCTCCTCTCACCTGTAAAGGGTTAAGAAGCTAAAGGTAACCTCGCTGGCACCTGACCAAAATGACCAATGAGGAGACAAGATACTTTCAAAAGCTGGGAGGAGGGAGAGAAACAAAGGGTCTGTGTCTGTCTGTATGCTGGGTCTTTGCCGGGGATAGACCAGGAATGGAATCTTAGAACTTTTAGTAAGTAATCTAGCTAGGTATGTGTTAGATTATGATTTCTTTAAATGGCTGAGAAAAGAATTGTGCTGAATAGAATAACTATTTCTGTCTGTGTATCTTTTTTGTAACTTAAGGTTTTGCCTAGAGGGGTTCTCTATGTTTTTGAATCTAATTACCCTGTAAGATATCTACCATCCTGATTTTACAGGGGGGATTTCTTTATTTCTATTTACTTCTATTTTTTATTAAAAGTCTTCTTGTAAAAAACTGAATGCTTTTTCATTGTTCTCAGATCCAAGGGTTCGGGTCTGTGGTCACCTATGCAAATTGGTGAGGCTTTTTATCCAACATTTCCCAGGAAAGGGGGGGGGTGCAAGTGTTGGGAGGATTGTTCATTGTTCTTAAGATCCAAGGGTCTGGGTCTGTAGTCACCTAGGCAAATTGGTGAGGCTTTTTACCAAACCTTGTCCAGGAAGTGGGGTGCAAGGTTTTGGGAAGTATTTTGGGGGGAAGGACGCGTCCAAACAGCTCTTCCCCAGTAACCAGTATTAGTTTGGTGGTGGTAGCGGCCAGTCCAAGGACAACAGGTGGAATATTTTATACCTTGGGGAAGTTTTGACCTAAGCTGGTAAAGATAAGCTTAGGAGGTTTTTCATGCAGGTCCCCACATCTGTACCCTAGAGTTCAGAGTGGGGGAGGAACCTTGACAGCAGAAAAGAAGAGTGCTGGGGGATTTGATAGCAGTCTTCAACTACCTGAAGCGGGGTTCCAAAGCGGATGGATCTAGACTATTCTCAGTGGTGGAAGAGGACAGGACAAGGAGTAATGGTCTCAAGTTGCAGTCGGGGAGGTTTAGGTTGGATATTAGGAAAAACTTTTTCACTAGGAGGGTGGTGAAACACTGGAATGCGTTGCCTAGGGAGGTGGTGGAATCTCCTTCCTTAGAAGTTTTTAAGGTCAGGCTTGACAAAGCCCTGGCTGGGATGATTTAATTGGGGATGGGTCCTGCTTTTGAGCAGGGGGTTGGACTAGATGACCTCCTGAGGTCCCTTCCAACCCTGATATTCTATGATTCTAGGACCAGTATAAACAGAGAGGAAGACACAATCCCTGGCCAGAGGAGTTCACAATCTAAGATCCCCATCTTTCAAACCTGAATGTGACTATGGTATGTCGTTGTCTGCAAGATTGGGGCCTACGTGGAATAAGGTTCTCACAGGCCCAATCATTTCAGCAGAGGTGTGATTTACTTTGCTTCCCAGAATTCCAGTCCAACTTCTGTGAGTGAGGCTGGCAGGGTTGGCCCCAGTTCTGTGAAAGGACAATTGGGTTACTGATAACGTGGTGTTTGTATCCAAGACTTGGGTAATCTTTGGAAAAGCTGTTATTTTGGCAGTTCTGTAGCGGTCAAGAGGAGAGAGTCCCTACATGCAGTAGGCCAGATGGCAGCGTGGTGACCATAGGCTGCAGAATGCTGGTTAGCATTCTGCTGAATTATTTTAATATTATCAAAACCCATAAAAATGAAGGGCTCGATTATGACTTTTATGAGCCTAAGCCACACTGGAGAGGCACTTTGGTTAAGCAGCAGTGCCTGGGAGGTATTTTGCAAAGTAATGCACATTGAAGAACATAATCCTAACTATATAGTCAAAATGATGGGGTCTAAATTGGCTGTTACCAGTCACAAAAGAGATCTTGGAGTCACTTTTCTGAAAACATACTTTTCTGAAAACATCTGCTCAATGTCCAGTGGCAGTCAAAAATGTGAATAAAATGTGAGGAGCCATTAAGAAAGGAATAGATAATAAGACAAAATATTGTAATGCCCCTATTTAGATCCATGATGCATGCACACCTTGAATACTGCATACACTTCTGGTCCCCCCATTTCAAAAAAGAGATATTAGAATTGGAAAAGGTACAGAGAAGGGCAACAAAAATGATTAGGGGATGGAACAGCTTCCGTATGAGGAGAGATTAAACAGACTGAGACTGTTCAGCTTACAAAAGAGACAACTGAGGGGAATAGGACAGAGGTCTATCAAATCATGACTGGGGTGGAGACAGTGTATAAGGATGTGTTGTTTACCCCTTCACATAACACAAGAACTAGGGGTCATCAATGAAATTAATAGGCGGCAGGTTTAAAACAAACATAGGGAAGGATTTCTTCCCACAACACGCAGTCAAGCTGTGAAACTCATTGCCAGGGGATGTTGTGAAGGCCAAAAGTATAACTGGGTTTAAAAAAAAATTAGAGAAGTACATGGAGGATTGGTCCATAAATGGCTATTAGCCAAGTTGGTCAGGGATGCAGCCCCATGCACTGGGTGTCCCTAAACCTCTGACTGTAAAAAGCTGGAACTGGACAACAGGGGATCACTAGATAAATTGTCCTGTTCTGTTAATTCCCTCTGAAGCAGCTGGCGTTGGCCACTGTCCGGAAAACAGGATACTGGGCTAGATGGACCTTTGGTCTGACCCAGTGCAGCCATTCTTAAGTTCCTTGAAAGGCATAATGTCTTTAAAGGGGAGTGCAGGAAGAGGCACGCTTTGCTTTACTTGATCAATAAGTACAACGGAGCTTCTTCCAGCAGAGCCATACGGGAGGAGGGTAGTAAGAGTGGCAGGTCCTATCCCTTCCCAGAAATATCCCCCTATGCTGCTGGAAATCTTTGAATGCAAAGCGAAGACCCCTCAAATAGAACACAGCAGGTAGAAAACAACAGTCTGCGGTGGGTGGGTGGATGGGCGGGGGGGATATCAGATATGTGGGAGGTGAGGGAACCTCCATCCACAGAGGTTTTTAAGGTCAGGCTTGACAAAGCCCCGGCTTGGATGATTTAGTTGGGGATTGGTCCTGCTTTGAGCAGGGGATTGGACTAGATGACTTCCTGAGGTCCCTTCCAACCCCAATCAGCTATGATTCTATGATACTGGACGCTGTTGGGAGGAGGAATTCCCGGGTGAATAGACTGATACGATTCGCCACACTGGATCAGCTTATCTTCCATCAAAACCCTTGGATGGATCTTGGGAGTATGCACTTGCTTTGTGTATTTTAAAGATGAACTTTTCCCAAATAATTCCCATCTTGGCGGGAACAGCCATGAGAAATTCAAGCTCAAACCGCTGTGCTCTGAGAAAGCTGAAAAGCCTCCGCAAGAGGGTTTTAGACTGAAGCTGTCACTATAGAGTTAATTCTAGTGTTGCTACTTCAAGTCCTGTGATGTATAGAAAAGCTGCTCTTTTCTGGAAGGCAATTTGATACAGGTGTAGATCTGAGAGGCCTGCAGAGGGCCAGCTTTTCTGGAACAGGAACATAATTGTCAAAGATTTTTGTTGTCTCTGGATTTTTTTTCTTGAAGGCAAACTATTGAACTGTCAGCTGTGATATTCTGCTAGTTCATTTGGCATTCTTAAAGGAAGATCCTCCCAGCTATAATATCTCTGCATTGTCTGTGCCATAGAGATTTATGGGGTTTTTTTGCTATGTGTGTTTTGGATGTGAAACACTTGATGCAAAATAAAATACAGAAAGCAGAAATAATGTACATAAATAATCCGTAGTTGGCTATGCATTCATTCACCTACATGCATTTTAGTGGCGATGTCAGCAACCCCTAAATAATTAAAGTAGTAAACCAGTTTCCGTTTTACAGGCCTATTTTAAGACCTCAGAAATTTGTGGACGCTTTTGCTCTGAAATTTTCCATAGTCAGTGTCTGCCCACCTGTGATTTGTTTTAATTAAGTAAAAATGTTACCGCTGTTTTTGAACTATATGGGTCCTCAATGGGACTACCAAGAGTGTCTAAAGCTTAGCATATGAGCATGTCTTTGCAGGATAGGGACCATAAGATGTGACCATGTAATTACAGATGGTCTCCAATGCATATATATTCACAATAATGAAACCTACCCTGATCTAGCACTCTTCATCCATAGATCTCAAGCACTTTACAAAGGAGTCAGTGGCATTATCCCCATTTTGCAGATGGAGAAACTGAGGCACAGAGCAGTGAAGTGATTTGTCGAAGGGCTTGCAGCAAACTAGTGGCAGAGTCAGAGATTGAACCCAGGTTTGCCTGAGGCCAAATGCAGGTCCCTAGCCACTAGACACCCACAGTTAACATGATACATTCAACCTAAAGTTTGGCATTTCCCAATGAACAATGCAACCTTTGTGTTACGTTAATGTTTCATGAAAACGTATGAAAAAACTAAAATAATTTTTAAAAGGAATGGCTTTTCATTTCTTTAACATTTTTCATGACATAGTTTCAGTTTTGACTCCATCCCCTCCCTCCATCTCTCCCCTGTTTCCATGAAAAAATGAAAATATTTTGGGCTTTCAACGAAATATTTTTGAATGTTTTGGAGATTTTTTTTTTAAATCATTTTTCAACAAAATAATTCTTCCATCAACCTAGCTGTGTCTTAGTGTCAAGCTAAATATGGTGCTCAGGGCGTGAAATTTTTCACAGTCCTGAGTGACATAGCTAGGTTGAGCTGATTTGTAAGTGTAGATCTGGCCTTTGTTTCTGTGTGCCTCAGTTTCCCCATCGCGCACTGGGGGAGGGTTGTGAGGCTAAATGCATCAAAGATGAGGAGGGGCTCAGATGTTACAACAATACAGGGCATAAATTAACTAAGGGAGTGGTGTCAGGGCTGGAGAATACTGTGTCAGTCACCGAGTCAACCCCCCCCCCCATCATAAATATAAAGGGAAGGGTAACCACCTTTCTGTATACAGTGCTATAAAATCCCTCCTGGCCAGAGGCAACATCCTGTTACCTGTAAAGGGTTAAGAAGCTCAGCTAACTTGGCTGGCACCTGACCCAAAGAACCAATAAGGGGACGAGATACTTTCAAATCTTGGGGGCGGGGGGAGAAAGGCTTCTGTTTGTGCTCTTTGTTTACATGGTTGTTCTCTCTGGGGACTGAGAGAGGCCAGACAGAATCCATCTTTTCCAAACCATCCTAATCCAAGTCTCCAATATTGCAACCAGTATAGGTAAGCCAGGCAAGGTGGATTAGTTTATCTGTTGTTTTATGTGAATTTTCCCTGTGTTAAGAGGGAGATTTATTCCTGTTTTCTGTAACACAGAGGGGGATGCTCTGTGTTTTGAATCTGAATACCCTGTAAAGTATTTTCTATCCTGATTTTACAGAGGTGATTCTTTTACCTTTTCTTTAATTGAAATTCTTCTTTTAAGAACCTGATTGATTTTTCATTGTTCTTAAGATCCAAGCGTTTGGGTCTGTGTTCACCTGTACAGTTTGGTGAGGATTCTTATCAAGCCTTCCCCAGGAAAGGGGGTGTAGGGCTTGGGGGGATATTTTGCGGGAAGACATCTCCAAGTGGTCTCTTTCCCTGTTCTTTGTTTAACTTGCTTGGTGGTGGCAGCATACAGTTCAAGGCCAAGGCAAAGTTTGTACCTTGGGGCAGTTTTTAACCTAAGCTGGTAAGAATAAGCTTAGGGGGTCTTTCATGCGGGTCCCCACATCTGTACCCTAGAGTTCAGAGTGGGGCAGGAACCCTGACACCCCATTTTCAAAGCATGCCCTCCATCAGTCAAACATTCACACCCTTGTCTAGCTGTATAGCTACTTTTTTTGCATCACCACCTTTGCAGAGAGGAGATGGCAAGGGGAGCCGTGCCATTTCAAACCCTTAAGAATCAAATACAACTCAGCTTCTTTTTCCTTTGAGATTACCATTTCTCTTAATCCTTTTTAGCTTTAAATGTGCAGTGAGAAAAAGCAAATGGGTATAATTGAAAGGGGGGGAATGATCTTTCTAGTCTGTGGTGTGTCTCTCTGTCTATATTTTCTAGCGTGGGTGTGAGTGACAGATTGGATAGAAAAGGAGTACTTGTGGCACCTTAGAGACTAACCAATTTATTTGAGTGAGCTGTAGCTCACGAAAGCTCATGCTCAAATAAATTGGTTAGTCTCTAAGGTGCCACAAGTACTCCTTTTCTTTTTGCGAATACAGACTAACACGGCTGTTCCTCTGAAACCTGTCAGATTGGATAGAATAATCTTTTAGAGAGAGAACACACTCCATGGCCGAAAGATCTAAGTATCAGTTGAAGTCAAGAACGGTACTGCTACAGTGCAGATGGGATAGGGTGACCAGACAGCAAATGTGAAAAATTGGGACTGGGGTGGTGGGTAATAGCGCCTCTATAAAACAAAGCCCCAAATATCGGGACTGTCCCTATAAAATCAGGACATCTGGTCACCCTAGGATGGGAGCATGTCTTCCAGCATGGGCAGAATGACTTGCTCTAGCTCCGCTCAAGCAAGCATGCTAAAAACAGCAGCGTGGGCCTTGCAGCATGGGCAGAAGCTTGGGCTAGTCACCCGAGATCAAGCCTATCTAACTGCTTATGTCCAAGCTCAGATGACTAGCCCAAGCCACTGCTGCCCACGCCACAACATCCATACTGCTGTTTTTAGCTCGCTAACTTGTGTCTGTCCGGTCATGTCAAGAGGCATGCTCCCAGTTTCAATATAGACATTCCCTGGGAGTCTATGCAGCCCAAAGCTGTAAACAGGTCCAAAGCAGTGGATACCTAGAGTGGCAAATGGTCAGTGCATCTGGAATAGCTCTAGAATGGCGCTGCTTTCAGAACTGTTTCTAAAGGGGCTGGTTAAGAGGCTGCTCCAAATGTAAGATATGGCATGATATACAACAGAGTTGGATAAGGGCAGAGGAGACGTCTGGAAGGGGATGGGGGTACAGCAGGAATTGAAAGCTCAGGCGTAGCTGGGAGCAGAGTTATAGGCCCTGTTTCTCTTATTTACATTGCCCTTAATGGAGTTACACCTGATTGTACCCTTGCCAGAAGAGACCCACTGAGAGCACAGGCGGAGGAGCAGAAGAAGCATGGCCGCTAAGAAGAAGACAAGTGGAAACCAGTGGAGAGATCCAGGAAGTGAGGCAGCACTGGAGAGAGTCAGGGGGCAGGAGAATTGATCCTAGAACATCGTAAGTGGGGGGAAGGGGTTTAGTATTGTTCTCTCTGAAAAGGGAACACCTGCGGCTGCTGAGCCTCTGGGTACCTTTCCTCAGAGTCGTTCCTTTGCATTGTCAAATTAAAAAACTCCCAAGTATTGACATTCCTTTGCTGCCTGACATTGTGCTGGGTAAGATCTCGCCGTTTCAGTTCACAGCTCTGTTTCTGAAAGGCTGCGTTGCGCGGGTGCATTCTCCTTTCACATAACACCGGCAGCACCACCGCTTCGCTTCAGCGTTTCATAAAGCTCCAAAGCTTTTTATTGCTTTGCGCACACTGCCACAGGAGATGTTCTGGCTTAATTAAAAAATGTCTCTGGGGAAAAAAAAAAAAGCAAGTTCTCTTTACTGTTAAAATCTGCATCATCCAGCAGCTCTCTTTTAGCACCATGTGCAGTCAGGATCACACTCCAGGGGGCCAGTTCTCCACTACGTTACTCAACGGATCTTCACCAATCGGAAACTGAGTCAACAGGGGGATAAACAAGGCCAGAAGAGCCAGACCCAAAAAAGACAGAAGGTCCAGTTCTGATCTCACCCTGGTGAAAATGAGAAGTAACTCAGGAAATTGCATGGGTGCACACATGAGATAAGAATCAGGTGCAGAATTAAGATAAGAATTAAGGACAAATCCTGCCAGCCCCCTTTGCCCAGACCATCCTACCCTAACAGCCAGTAGAGCTGGAAAGACAGGAGACCTGGAATTCTGCTTTGCAAGAAGGTAAACCAATGCTCTGCCTTCCGCTGGGGGCCAAAACATATGTCCAATAAAAGATATTACCTCACCCGCCTTGTCTCACTTCACAATCAGGCCAGTCAAAGGGACTAGGTCAGTGGATCTCTGCTTATGTAAATACACAAACCAAATCACTCCACCTGGGGGTACAGTAGCTCATCTCATGTGGGTGCTCCATGGCCTTAGAGAGAATTCCACTCCTGAGCTCTGCAGAACTCCCCTGTGCAAATCCCTTTCCACTTGAGCCCGGCTCAGGGTATGTGATGAGGCATCCACCTCACACTTGCCCTGAAGAGGTTAATGGAAGCCAGATAGGCCAGTTAAGCTATTAGGTGGCAGGCTGGAGTATTAAGGCTGAGAGGAAAGCCCTAATGAGGAGAAGTGCACCTGTGTGGGAACAGGTGGGGTTTCTCTAAAGCCAGGGAGCTGATAGCAGAGGAGGGCTGCAGGGGAGTTGGTTGCAGTCACTCCCTGGGTGAAGGGAGGTTTGTTTGGGACTGTAGAGGGTAGTCCAGAATTACTCTCTGGGAGGAGGGAGTTTGGGCTGGCAAACCCAGAGAGTGTGGAGGAGCGAAAAAGGTAGGAAAGACCCAGGAGAAAAGTAGCAAAGAATAGGACCTGGCTGAAGGGCCAAGTCATGAAGAGAAGGTGTAGCAGGAAGAAAGCCTGAGACAAAAGCCCTTATATTATAGGCCTGGTATGAAGCAGGACCTGTTCACAGAATCTGGCAAGAACAGGACAGATATTACAAAAATACACATGCCTAAGAAGTGCTAAGTACCAATTATTTATGCAAACAGATCCCTATATCAAGTGGTACCAGAACATCCTGATATCAAGGATGGTACAAAAACATTCCCCAAGGAACACACTGACCCCTCCTAAAAGATAAGGTCAGGGTGACAGTACATAATAACAGGTTTCAGAGTAGCAGCCGTGTTAGTCTGTATTCGCAAAAAGAAAAGGAGTACTTGTGGCACCTTAGAGACTAACAAATTTATCTGAGCATAAGCGTCCGTGAGCTACAGCTCACTTCATCAGATGCATTATGCTCAAATAATGCACAAAAGCTTATGCTCAAATAAATTTGTTAGTCTCTAAGGTGCCACAAGTACTCCTTTTCTTTTTGCGAGTACATAATAGTGATGTTTTGATTGAACCAACATGTACAAGGTGATGGGTGATAACTAGCCACGTCAGGGGGCAGTAACTAAGTACGTCAGAGGAATAGTACTAATTTGTGTGTATCAGGTATAACAATGTATCTCAGAGGGAGTATCTTTGTCTGGCCTAGGGAAGAATGGAATGTCCTGCTGTTCACTGAGCTAGTCCATTGTTACAGACATACATGTATTAGTGGTCCGGTAGGGTCTGCGGGATCTAATACTGCACTTCGCCAACAATAAATCTGGCTGAGTGCCTTTGTCCCTTAACAGATCTTGTGGTCATTGGGTGGTTTGCTCGAGGTCTGCCATGCCAGCTGTCTGTGCAGGGTTGGGGTGGCACACATAGGGAACAGACATACGCAGCCAAACATCTATCAACATCTAATCACATGAGGCTACAGTGCTTGGAGTGAGAGAGGGGCCACAGAATGAGAAAGAGGACTAGGAGAGAGAGTCCATAAGGAGAGATGTCAGACCTGGCAGAGAGCTATTCCCCAGAATGACCAGGGGGAGGCACCACCTGCAGTGGGTGGACCCCATGACAGGGTGAAATACAGAGAATGACTGCTTGGTGTTTAGATCCAGGAGGGGCCTATACACTACAACTCTCCCACAGAGCTTGTCCTCAGAATCAAGCAATTTATGAAATGAATATTTATTCTGGCTTTGCTAGACTTTAAAAAGTTCATATGTGCTTAAGTCCTGTTGACTCTAAATCAGTGGTTCTCAAAGCTGGTCCTCCGCTTATCCAGGGAAAGATCCACCCAAGGGTTTTGATTTGTTTTGATGGAAGATAAGCTGATCCAGTATGGCAAATCGTATCAGTCTATTCACCCTGGAATTCCGGTTTGTTTACCTGTCGTGTCCGCAAGTTCGGCCGATTGCAGCTCCTCGGCCCATGCTGTTTCCCGCAGCCCCCATTGGCCTGAAGCAGCAAACCGCGTCCAGTGGTAGCATGTAAACAAACCGGTCCAGCCCACCAGGGGCTTTCCCTGAACAAGCGGTGGACTGGCTTTGAGAACTACTGCTCTATAAATGTCTGTCCACAGCTGCTGACTCCAATGGGACTACTCAATACTTAAAGCTAACAACTTGTTCAGGTGTTTTGCTGAAGCAAGGGCCATAAGCAGAGGTTCACAATAACCAGAATGCAGTGTGAACACTGCAACGTACCAGAACAATTTGAAATTTTCATTCTGCTTTGCAACAAACAGACTTTCACCAGATCTGAAGTGGGTTGCACTGTCATTTTCAAATGATCAAACTGATTTTTTTGTTTTGAGATAACAGTTTGCAGAAAAAACTCCAAGGGCTTTAATGCCACTGGAGAGAGAGAAAAAACATCACATGAGTTTAAAATCTTTGGGAAAATTGGATATATAATGGAAACATTTATACCAGCCTAGCTAAAAGAACAGAAGGGAAACAAACCAGAAACCTAAATCTAAGACTGATTTACTTGGTTCCAGTTAAGAAAAGGGACTTCAGATGCTGCAATGACCTGGCTCTGCCCACCGTGTGTGCATGTGCCTGAGAGAGATATCTTTTGCCCTCTAGTGGCTGGTATGTAGGGAAGATAAAGGGGCTACTACTACTAACAGCTCTGTGTTCCTTCATGTGGTAGAGGTCTGCATTTCAGTAGCTAAAAGACAAGAAAATTGTTTTTTTGACTAAATGATTTACTATTTTTTTTGCATTTTTTGTATTGAAAAAGCAAAATGTCTGAAAACTGTAATATCTTGATTTGGATATCCTGCCGCCGTGCCTCATGGGAGTTGCAGTCTGGTTTCCTCAGGTCCCTATTCTGCTCTATGGGCCTAGCTTCCCAACTGGACTATGATATACCCCAGGATGATCTTCCATGAAGCACCATAGCCAGAGACTCCTATCATGCAATCACTTCTCTTCTCCAGGAGGGGAGACCCGTGTGCCACACGGGAGATGCAGTCTGACCAAGAAGACTGGTCTAGGATAGAACTGAGGCATGAGGTACCTGAGGTGAGGCTTCCATGAGTCACAATGGCATTTCCTAATTGAAATAGTACGGCTTTTGGCTGAGATACTGCAGGTTTTTCACTTTGCTGAAAAGTCAACATTTTCCAGGGTGGAAAAAGCCCATTTTCTGACCAGTTCTTTCACTGAGCAGCCTTGCCAGGGCCCTGACTTACCAAAGCACTTTTATTGAATCGAAACCCCAATTTTCTGTTGAAAAACAGTTTCAGGGGAAATTTCTTACCAGAAAGCCAGAATTGCCAGAGGCTGGGAATAAACAACAGGGGAAGGATCACTTGATGATGACCTGTTCTGTTCATTACCTCTGGGATACCTGGCACTGGCCACTGTTGGAAGATAGGACACTGGGCTAGATGGACCCTTGGTCTGACTCAGTAGGGCCATTCTTATGTTCTTGACCAGCCCTATTCATTATGGACCTGATCCAACTCTCCTTATGCTCTGTGGAAAGACTCCCATTGATATCTGGCAAGGTTGGTTTGGGCTGCTCCAGGCTTTTTCTACACTAGCATTTTTCTTTAACGTTTCCCGCTGTCGCAGCTCCACCTGTGGTAGGTTCTATAGTAGACTGGGCATTGGGTCATGTCAGCGTTTTAACACCATGTTGTCCAACCCTCTTTCGAGCAGGGCTAGAAGATACAGTGGTTAAGGGCTGGTGGCCGGTCTGCACTAGCGTTCCCACCATTTCAAGTACCAGTGAGGATGTACAAGTAGCAGCAGGAATGAAAAATTGAACAAAAGATCAGGCAGGCCCATCCTACAAGGATTCCATCATGTAAAGTAGCCACTTGAACACAGCAGGTACCTCCAGGTAGGGTACACCTGCTGGGCTGGCTGGCGTGCCAGGTTGTGACAGAATGAATTGTGACATGAGGGAGGGGGGAAGGAAAAACAAACAAAAGCCACCAAGAAGCTGACTCTAATGTCCTCCAAGAGGCTGCTGGGAGCAGGAGGCATCTGAGGGCTATATAAGCCAAATCCAGCTCATCCCGAAGAGGAGAATGGGCCACACACAAGAAGGCTGAAGGAGTTCCAAATGCAAAATACAGATCCAGAAAGGGGCGGGAGGAGAGGCAATCACCTTGGGGATAAAAGGTACTGTGTCTGGGGAGTGCGGGGGACAAGGGTGGGCCCTGCCTCCCTTGGAAATTTTGGACTTGCCTGAGAGCTCAGAGAATTTACGGAAAATGAGCCGGAAGACTTTGTGTTGCGGTTCAATGACAAGACAGGACAAAGCTTTAAGCAAGCACGCAGGCTGGTCTGCCGACGGGCTTCTGCCTGTCAGCTTTTCCACCCTCTCTTTTATTTCTCTCCCCCCTGCGCATTACATACTCCGACCGCAAAAGGCATCAACAAAGGAAATAATATGACTTTGATTAATATTCTTATTTACCAGCCTCTATCTACTACAGTCCTTGTTCTCAGGCCTTGAGCCCAGTCCAAGGAAGCTTCACACGGTTCATGTCCTCTGGGCGACTTCCCATGGTCCATGTCCTTGGACGGAGCAGTGTGTGCACTGATCCTACACAACACTCAGGGTGTGCCCTGAATGTTTCCAGGTGCATGAACTCTACATGAACCCTTCATCTTTGGGTGCAGATGATGATAAACCAAATACCGACACACCCCTTTTATAGCAGTCCTGCATCCTCTCTGATGTCCTTTCTTCCCCACACCCTTTCTGGGGAATCATAGAATCACAGAATATCAGGGTTGGAAGGGACCTCAGGAGGTCATCTAGTCCAACCCCCTGCTCAAAGCAGGACCAATCCAAAATTAAATCATCCCAGCCAGGGCTTTGTCAAGCCTGACCTTAAAAACTTCTAAGGAAGGAGATTCTACCACCTCCCTAGGTAACGCATTCCAATGTTTCACCACCCTCCTAGTGAAAAAGATTTTCCTAATATCCAACCTAAACCTCCCCCACTGCAACTTGAGACCATTACTCCTTGTCCTGTCCTCTTCTACCACTGAGAATAGTCTAGAACCATCCTCTTTGGAACCACCTCTCAGGTAGTTGAAAGCAGCTATCAAATCCCCCCTCATTCTTCTCTTCTGCAGACTAAACAACCCCAGTTCCCTCAGCCTCTCCTCATAAGTCATGTGTTCCAGACCCCTAATCATTTTTGTTGCCCTTCGCTGGACTCTCTCCAATTTATCCACATCCTTCTTGAAGTGTGGGGCCCAAAACTGGACACAGTACTCCAGATGAGGTCTCACCAATGTCGAATAGAGGGGAACGATCACGTCCCTCGATCTGCTCGCTATGCCCCTACTTATACATCCCAAAATGCCATTGGCCTTCTTGGCAACAAGGGCACACTGCTGACTCATATCCAGCTTCTCATCCACTGTAACCCCTAGGTCCTTTTCCGCAGAACTGCTGCCTAGCCATTTGGTCCCTAGTCTGTAGCTGTGCATTGGGTTCTTCCGTCCTAAGTGCAGGACCCTGCACTTATCCTTATTGAACCTCATCAGATTTCTTTTGGCCCAATCCTCCAATTTGTTTAGGTCCCTCTGTATCCTATCCCTTCCCTCCAGCGTATCTACCACTCCTCCCAGTTTAGTATCATCCGCAAATTTGCTGAGAGTGCAGTCCACACCATCCTCCAGATCATTTATGAAGATATTGAACAAAACCGGCCCCAGGACCGACCCTTGGGGCACTCCACTTGACACCGGCTGCCAACTAGACATGGAGCCATTGATCACTACCCGTTGAGCCCAACAATCTAGCCAACTTTCTACCCACCTTTATAGTGCATTCATCCAGCCCATACTTCTTTAACTTGCTGACAAGAATACTGTGGGAGACCATGTCAAAAGCTTTGCTAAAGTCAAGAAACAATACATCCACTGCTTTCCCTTCATCCACAGAACCAGTAATCTCATCATAGAAGGCGATTAGATTAGTCAGGCATGACCTTCCCTTGGTGAATCCATGCTGACTATTCCTGATCACTTTCCTCTCATGTAAGTGCTTCAGGATTGATTCCTTGAGGACCTGCTCCGTGATTTTACCGGGGACTGAGGTGATGCTGACTGGCCTGTAGTTCCCAGGATCCTCCTTCTTCCTTTTTTTAAAGATTGGCACTACATTAGCCTTTTTCCAGTCATCTGGGACTTCCCCCGTTCGCCACGAGTTTTCAAAGATAATGGCCAATGACTCTGCAATCACAGCCGCCAATTCCTTTAGCACTCTCGGATGCAACTCGTCTGGCCCCATGGACTTGTGCACGTCCAGCTTTTCTAAATAGTCCCTAACCACATCTTTCTCCACAGAGGGCTGGCCATCTACTCCCCATGTTGTGATGCCCAGCGCAGCAGTGTGGGAGCTGTCCTTGTTAGTAAAGACAGAGGCAAAAAAAGCATTGAGCACATTAGCTTTTTCCACATCCTCTTGTCACTAGGTTGCCTCCCTCATTCAGTAAGGGGCCCACACTTTCCTTGGCTTTCTTCTTGTTGCCAACATACCTGAAGAAACCCTTCTCATTACTCGTAACATCTCTCGCTAGCTGGAGCTCCAGGTGCGATTTGGCCCTCCTGATTTCATTCCTACATGCCCGAGCAATATTTTTATACTCTTCCCTGGTCATATGTCCAACCTTTCACTTCTTGTAAGCTTCTTTTTTATGTTTAAGATCCGCTAGGATTTCACCGTTAATCCAAGCTTGTAGCCTGCCATATTTACTATTCTTTCGACTCATCGGGATGGTTTGTCCCTGTAACCTCAAAAGTGATTCCTTGAAATACAGCCAGCTCTCCTGGACTCCTTTCCCCTTCATGTTAGTCCCCCAGGGGATCCTACCCATCCGGAGGTCAGGACACCCATGCCCACCAGG
Organism: Caretta caretta; assembly: GCF_965140235.1. Lineage (NCBI taxonomy): Eukaryota > Metazoa > Chordata > Testudines > Cheloniidae > Caretta > Caretta caretta. The sequence continues at coordinate 4,620,190 of NC_134232.1, forward strand.
CTTAGTGATCTTTTGGAGCTGTGGGATTTGGGATTTAGCGAGAGGATCAAGTCAGCTCAGTGGCTGTCCACTGAACCCCTCGAGGCTCGTGAGAATCCACTGGCTCATGCAGGTACCTCCTGGTGGGATACAGTTGAGGAGCTGGCTGGTGTGCCAGGCACCTCCTGGTGGCATGTGCCCTCTCAGCTGCTGATCATATAAGATCCATACTCATTTTCCTTTGGCACGCTAACGGGTGACAGCAGGTGTGGGGGAGGACTAACAGAGGGAGGGTTTGATACAACACAAGTGCCATACACAAGGTTTGGATGCTTTTTTTGCAGTTATATAATTTTAAAACGACATTGATTTATAAAAGGGAAAACTCGCAAACACTTCAGGCCAGATGCTGATCTCGCCTGCATCGATATGACTTCCCTGCTGACTTCCCTGGAGCTGCTGCAGCATTACAGAGGGGTAACAGCCATGGATTTGGCCCTTAGCCTTTCCTACAATCTCATCACTTTGGGGATTTGAGAGGGAAAAGAAAACACTGAAAATGGGTGAGCTTTCTCCTGCTGCCTGGTCACATCGTTACTATGCCTACTGCCATACAACACAGCCAGCAAATCGACCCTCTGGCCCTACGACGGCCCTCAGATGGGTAATACCATCCCATGCTTGTCTGATCCTGTGCTGCGGCCCCTCCTCATCCCCACAAAGATGAGCACTCAACTTATCTGCCCATTGGTGCCGATCAGCTTTTGATTTGCCCCGTGCAAACAAATAGCCTCCGTGGACAGGCTGGTCCCCGCCCCCCTGCAAGGTCCCTGTGTGCCACCCACTCATCCCCCCATTTCAGGGACTCCCTGCAACATGCCCAGCTCCTCCCTTGTGCCAGGGCTCTGTATGCCCTCCTCCCACGACCAGGGTCAGTCCTCACATTTTCTCCCCATGAGAGGTGGTCTGTGTAGCCCCATGCTCCCTTCCCCCAACTCTCCAGTCCCCTCTTCCTCACCATGCCGGGACTCTAGGTGCCCCCATTCCCCCCTCTGCCACATGCCAGTGGCTATTTGTATTCCCCATGTCACCACCCATCACATCATTGTCGTCTATTCTCCCGCACGCCAGGGGCTTTTTGTGCCACCTTCACCCCCCACCCCCATTTTCACTCTGTCTAGGAGATAAGTCATTCAGGGTGCCAACATTTTAAACTCTGTTGGGATGAGGGGTAGAGCTGAGATGGGGGTGTTGGTGTTAGTGGCTGTCATCAAACCGTTCCTTGATCTATACACAATTACAAAGGTGGTTGAAGTTGCTCTCTGCTAATCCAATCCCAGGGACCTCATGTGTCCTTCATTTCCCCTTTCTGGGTTTCTGATTTCACCCCAATTCAGTAGGGTAATGCCCACTGCTGCCTAACACATTTCCTGAAACTTGGGAATTGATTGCATACAGCATTAGAATGTTATCTCAATACAGACAAAGAAATGCCATCAACTTGAGCGTAAGGCCTTGCAAACTTGGCCAGTGATTTCACAGGTGTGTGTTACCAGGGGTAAAGGCACATGGAAAAGAGGAAGCAGGAAATAGAAATAATTCTGCTGATGGCATGGACAACTTTCATCATCCCATAATGGTTGTTTGTAAGGAGTATGAACCTCCTGTGTACTCTATAGGACTGTGAAATTGTGTGCTTTGAGGTTACCCTCTGGTGTTCCCCCGTTCTGTCTTACTGAAGCTCACATTTTGTAATTTGTAAAGCTGGTCAAAAATACCAATTACTCTTAAAGGGAAATTGTGATTTTTTTTCTTTCATTTTCATCAATATTTCTCACGGAAATGATTGAAAATCCAAATGTTAAAAAAAAAATTAATGGTTTTCCGTACAAATTTGATGTTTTCAGTAAATATTTTTAGTTTATGACAATTCTTTTTGGGGAAAAAAATAAAAAATGGTTTTCAATAAAAAAATCTTTGGAAGACTTGGCTAAAGAATTTTGTTGAAAAAAAATTGGATTTCATTTATTCATTGAAAAAAACAGAACCATTTGTTGAAAAAATTCCCATGAAAATTATCACTTTCAACAGACTTTTTTTGTCGAAATTACTTTCCCTCCAAAAAAAAAAAAATAATTCCATCCGCTTTCAATTCCAGGCTTGTGAAGAGGTTTTCCCAATCCTGTCCAAATGGGGCAAAATCATCAGCTGATATAAATCAGCGTAGTTCACCGATTTGTTGGCTGTCTGTGTTTAATGGACTGGCTGCTTCTCCTAGATGGCATATCAGCATTTTTCTTTGGTGATTATTTTTATGTCTCCATTGAATTTAAAACAAAACAAACCAATAAAACTGCATATTAAAACTGTGCATGGAATTGAGACAAGGGATAATGAACACTTAACTATCAAATGCTTTCAAAAGCAAAATCCTCCACTCCCTGCCCTTCTAGCCTTCTTCTCTGCCTCTCATCCAACCAGTTGTTTTCTCCTTTATGTCAGAGAAATTCCTCCCACATTGTATGAAATGCTTTAATTTTGTCATTATTTTAGTATTGCTCCCAGGAAGCAATCTCTGTCATGCCAATATACCGCTCTTTAGAATCTAGGACACAAGAACTTTCCTCTCCTGTCTCATGATCAGTCTCGCTGCACAATGAAGGTGTCAGGGTTCCTTCCCCACTCTGAACTCTAGGGTACAGATGTGGGGACCCGCATGAAAGACCCCCTAAGCTTATTCATACCAGCTTAGGTTAAAAACTGCCCCAAGGTACAAACTTTGCCTTGGCCTTGAACCGTATGCTGCCACCACCAAGCGTTTTAAACAAAGAAAAGGGAAAGAGCCCACTTGGAGATACCTTCCCCCAAAATATCCCCCAAGCCCTACACCCCCTTTCCTGGGGAAGGCTTGATAAGAATCCTCACCAATTTGTACAGGTGACCACAGACCCAAACCCTTAGATCTTGAGAACAATGGAAAATCAATCAAGTTCTTAAAAGAAGAATTCTGCGAACCAGCTGAGCAGTGGCGAACCAGCTGAGCAGCGGGGAACAGCAGAGCAGCACACAGCAGGAGTTTGCCTGGGAGTTCGCTTGGGGTGAGCCCAGTGAGGCTTACATCTTGCCAGCTTCTCTGAGGAATCTTATAGTAGGAAGGTGATATGGAGGGGGGGTTCAGCTGTTGTTACCTGCACAGGATGTGCCATGTTTGTCTTTCTTCCACAGGACAGAAGTGACTTTGTCTGTACAAAGTGCAAGCTAGTATCCATATTGGAAGGAAGATCGAAGGTCTGGAGCAGCAGATATCGACCCTGCGTTGCATACGAGAATCTGAGGATTTGCTGGACAAAAGTCAGGATATGCTTCTACGGGCACAAAGCTCTAAAGATTTAGAGCAGGTTGCACAGCGGAGCCAAGAGGCCAGTGAAGAAGCTTGGCAACATGTGACCTCCAGAAGAAGAAGGGGGAATGTCCAGGTACCAGCAACGCAGACACAGGTAAGTAACCGCTTTCATGTTCTCTCCACACGTACCATTGCGGAGAGTGGACCAGATGATACGTTTGGGGGGAGAAAGCAGAAGGAGACTCCGCTGGTTGGAAGGCATGAGATGCGCTGTCCTGAGGTTGGGGGTTCCACAACCACGACTCCCAAGAGGAGGCGGGTGGTCGTGGTCAGGGACTCTCTCCTCAGGGGGACTGAGTCATCTATCTGCCGCCCTGACCGGGAAAACAGAGAAGTCTGCTGCTTGCCAGGAGCTAAGATTCGCGATGTGACGGAGAGACTGCCGAGACTCATCAAGCCCTCGGATCGCTACCCCTTCCTGCTTCTCCACGTGGGCACCAATGATACTGCCAAGTGAGCGGATCACTGTGGACTACGTGGCTCTGGGAAGAAGGATAAAGGAGTATGAGGCGCAAGTGGTGTTCTCGTCCATCCTCCCCATGGAAGGAAAAGGCCGGGGTAGGGACCGTCGAATCGTGGAAGACAACGAATGGCTACGCAGGTGGTGTCGGAGAGAAGGCTTTGGATTCTTTGACCATGGGATGGTGATCCATGAAGGAGGAGTGCTGGGCACAGACGAGCTCCATCTTACGAAGAGAGGGAAGAGCATCTTTCGAGCAGGCTGGCTAACCTAGTGAGGAGGGCTTTAAACTAGGTTCACCGGGGGAAGAAGACCAAAGCCCTGAGGTAAGTGGGATACCGGGAGGAAGCACAGGCAGGAACGTCTGTGAGGGGAGGGCTCCTACCTCATACTGAGAATGAGGGGCGATCATCAGGTTATCTCAAGTGCTTATATACAAATGCACAAAGCCTTGGAAACAAGCAGGGAGAACTGGAGGTCCTGGTGATGTCAAGGAATTATGATGTGATTGGAATAACAGAGACTTGGTGGGATAACTCACATGACTGGAGTACTGTCATGGATGGTTATAAACTGTTCAGGAAGGACAGGCAGGGCAGAAAAGGTGGGGGAGTAGCACTGTATGTAAGGGAGCAGTATGACTGCTCAGAGCTCCGGTACAAAACTGCAGAAAAACCTGAGTGTCTCTGGATTAAGTTTAGAAGTGTGAGCAACAAGAGTGATGTAGTCGTGGGAGTCTGCTATAGACCACCGGACCAGGGGGATGAGGTGGATGAGGCTTTCTTCCGGCAACTGGCAGAAGCTACTAGATCGCACGTCCTGGTTCTCATGGGCAACTTTAATCACCCTGATATCTGCTGGGAGAGCAATACAGTGGTGCATAGACAATCCAGGAAGTTTTTGGAAAGTGTAGGGGACAATTTCCTGGTGCAAATGCTGGAGGAGCCAACTAGGGGGGAGTTTTTCTTGACCTGCTGCTCACAAACCGGGAAGAATTAGTAGGGGAAGCAAAAGTGGATGGGAACCTGGGAGGCAGTGACCATGAGTTGGTCGAGTTCAGGATCCTGACACAGGGAAGAAAGGTAAGCAGCAGAATACAGACCCTGGACTTCAGGAAAGCAGACTTCGACTCCCTCAGGGAACGGATGGGTAGGATCCCCTGGGGGACTAACATGAAGGGGAAAGGAGTCCAGGAGAGCTGGCTGTATTTCAAGGAATCCCTGTTGAGGTTACAGGGACAAACCATCCCGATGTGTCAAAAGAATAGTAAATATGGCAGGTGACCAGCTTGGCTTAATGGTGAAATCCTAGCGGATCTTAAACATAAAAAAGAAGCTTACAAGAAGTGGAAGATTGGACAAATGAACAGGTAAGAGTATAAAAATATTGCTCGGACATGTAGGAATGAAATCAGGAGGGCCAAATCGCACCTGGAGCTGCAGCTAGCAAGAGATGTCAAGAGTAACAAGAAGGGTTTCTTCAGGTATGTTGGCAACAAGAAGAAAGCCAAGGAAAGTGTGGGCCCCTTACTGAACGAGGGAGGCAACCTAGTGACAGAGGATGTGGAAAAAGCTAATGTACTCAATGCTTTTTTTGCCTCTGTCTTCACGTACAAGGTCAGCTCCCAGACTGCTGCGCTGGGCAACACAGCATGGGGAGTAGGTGGCCAGCCCTCTGTGGAGAAAGAGGTGGTGAGGGACTATTTAGAAAAGCTGGATGTGCACAAATCCATGGGGCCGGACGAGTTGCATCCAAGAGTGCTAAAGGAATTGGCGGTTGTGATCGCAGAGCCATTGGCCATTATCTTTGAAAACTCATGGCGAAGTCCCAGATGACTGGAAAAAGGCTAATGTAGTGCCAATCTTTAAAAAAGGGAAGAAGGAGGATCCTGGGAACTACAGGCCAGTCAGCCTCACCTCAGTCCCCGGAAATATCATGGAGCAGGTCCTCAAGGAATCAATCCTGAAGCACTTACATGAGAGGAAAGTGATCAGGAATAGTCAGCATGGATTCACCAAGGGAAGGTCATGCCTGACTAACCTGATTGCCTTCTATGATGAGATTACTGGTTCTGTGGATGAAGGGAAAGCAGTGGATGTATTGTTTCTTGACGTTAGCAAAGCTTTTGACACGGTCTCGCACAGTATTCTTGTCAGCAAGTTAAAGAAGTATGGGCTGGATGAATGCACTATAAGGTGGGTAGAAAGTTGGCTAGATTGTCGGGCTCAACGGGTAGTGATCAATGGCTCCATGTCTAGTTGGCAGCCGATATCAAGTGGAGTGCCCTAAGGGTCGGTCCTGGGGCCGGTTTTGTGCAATATCTTCATAAATGATCTGGAGGATGGTGTGGATTGCACCCTCAGCAAGTTTGCAGATGATACTAAACTGGAAGGAGAGGTAGATACTCTGGAGGGCAGGTATAGGATACAGAGGGACGTAGACAAATTGGAGGATTGCGCCAGAAGAAATCTGATGAGGTTTGTCAAGGTTCCTCCCCCACTCTGAACTCTAGGGTACAGATGTGGGGACCTGCATGAAAAACCTCCTAAGTTTATCTTTACCAGCTTAGGTCAAAACTTCCCCAAGGTACAGAATATTCCACCCGTTGTCCTTGGATTGGCCGCTACCACCACCAAACTAATACTGGTTACTGGGGAAGAGCTGTTTGGATGCATCTTTCCCCCCAAAATACTTCCCAAAACCTTGCACCCCACTTCCTGGACAAGGTTTGGTAAAAAGCCTCACCAATTTGTCTAGGTGACTACAGACCCAAACCCTTGGATCTGAGAACAATGAAAAAGCATTCAGTTTCTTACAAGAAGACTCTTAATAAAAATAGAAGTAAATAGAAATAAAGAAATCACCCCTGTAAAATCAGGATGGTAGATATCTTACAGGGTAATTAGAATCAAAAACATAGAGAACCCCTCTAGGCAAAACCTTAAGTTACAAAAAAGATACACAGACAGAAATAGTTATTCTATTCAGCACAATTCTTTTCTCAGCCATTTAAAGAAATCATAATCTAACACATACCTAGCTAGATTACTTACTAAAAGTTCTAAGACTCCATTCCTGGTCTATCCCCGGCAGAAACCAGCATATAGACAGACACACAGACCCTTTGTTTCTCTCCCTCCTCCCAGCTTTTGAAAGTATCTTGTCTCCTCATTGGTCATTTTGGTCAGGTGCCAGCGAGGTTACCTTTAGCTTCTTAACCCTTTACAGGTGAGAGGAGCTTTCCCCTGGCCAGGAGGGATTTCAAAGGGGTTTACCCTTCCCTTTATATTTATGACAAGGTTCAATAAGGATAAGTGCAGGGTCCTGCACTTAGGACGGAAGAACCCAATGCACAGCTACAGACTAGGGACCGAATAGCTAGGCAGCAGTTCTGCGGAAAAGGACCTACGGGTGACAGTGGACGAAAAGCAGTGTGCCCTTGTTGCCAAGAAGGCCAATGGCATTTTGGGATGTATAAGTAGGGGCATAGCGAGCAGATCAAGGGACGTGATCGTCCCCCTCTATTCGACATTGGTGAGGCCTCATCTGGAGTACTGTGTCCAGTTTTGGGCCCCACACTACAAGAAGGATGTGGATAAATTGGAGAGAGTCCAGCGAAGGGCAACAAAAATGATTAGGGGACTGGAACACATGACTTATGAGGAGAGGCTGAGGGAACTGGGATTGTTTAGTCTGCAGAAGAGAAGAATGAGGGGGGATTTAATTGCTGCTTTCAACGACCTGAAAGGGGGTTCCAAAGAGGATGGATCTAGACTGTTCTCAGTGGTAGAAGAGGACAGAACAAGGAGTAATGGTCTCAAGTTGCAGTGGGGGAGATTTAGGTTGGATATTAGGAAAAACTTTTTCACTAGGAGGGTGGTGAAACACTGGAATGTGTTACCTAGGGAGGTGGTGGAATCTCCTTCCTTAGAAGTTTTTAAGGTCAGGCTTGACAAAGCCCTGGCTGGGATGATTTAATTTTGGATCGGTCCTGCTTTGAGCAGGGGGTTGGACTAGATGACCTCCTGAGGTCCCTTCCAACCCTGATATTGTATGATTCTATGATTCTATGAATGCCCCGTTGATAGGGACACCTCATGACAGCATAGTACCTTGTACTTCTCTGCATTCATTCCCCTGAGACTCCCCAAGCACTTTACCCACATGGCTTCTGAGGTGGCCCTGCTGGCACAGGGGGTGCAAGGCGGGCTCCTTGCACTAGCCGGGGAACCTGCCCCCTGACAAGGGCTGACCCCCAGGGAAGGGCAGCAGTGGTGTTTGCACCAATTCCCTGGGGTTGTAAAGCCTCACAGGTCTAGAACCCAGGCCTACAGAGCTGCAGGATGGCTACAGCTGTAATCACTGCCCACGACCTGCTGGGGAAGTTCAGCCTCAAGGGGTTTGACAGGCAGCAGTTTCATGGCTCCTGATGGGCTCCCTGCACTATATAAACCCCAGGAGCCTACAAGGAAGTGTCCAGGCAACAGTGCCATTCTCCTCTAGCTGCTGCAACAACCATTCCTGCTCCTGAATTCCTGGCTTTGATCTTGCTTTGATTTGGACTTTGCCTCCTGCCCCAGGCCCTGAATCCTGCCTTGGGCTCTGGCATCAACCCCAGCCTGGAACCTGTCCATGAACTCCTCTGCTACTCCCAGCCCTCGGGTTTGACCCAGCTCTGGCCCTTGATCCTGACTGCCCTTGTTGGGATCCTGACACAGGGGAGGCTAGAGAGTTGGGTCTGTAACTGGGGAGCCCACTTGTGGAGGCTGCCTGGGAGGCTGAGTTCAATCAGTGCACATCTAAGGTGCCAGCTGTGCCCACTTGTGGGGGCAGTAGTGGAGAGCTCTGGACCCCCAGTCATGTGAGGATGGCAGGCACCTCATGCTATTGCAACCTTGCTCTGGCTGGGAGGAAGGGGGAGGTAAGTGGATACAGATTGCCATTGGAACCATCCCGCCAAAAAGCTGGAGGGAAAGGGATCTGGAGCCAGAGTCAAGCTATAGAGCTACCATGCGGATGACCCTTTGGCTCTCCAGGGCTTCCCCAAAGATCTAGTGGATCTAGGCGGCCCCTGAATTCTTCCACATATCATAAAGCCCACAAGTCTGACAGCCCAGTCCCAGGTCCATTCCTTCCAGTCCTGCAGCTGTTACTGAGAAGAACGCCATGAAATCTCTAATACAAGGGCAGCTCACTTCCTTTGAAGTGGATCACGCTGCTGTTCTCCAGTGATGCTCGGTGGAGGGAAGAAATCGAATGATAGGACCAATTGTCTCCCTCCTCAGATGTACCATTTTTTATTTATCCCATGCAGCCCAGGTGAAGGACAGTTCTCAGGATTGTATTTGGCTATCAATTCGATGCGATGTTCCTAGTGTTTCAGGAGCATGTTTTTGCTTTGCCCCAGGAGCTCACGCTGGCAATGAACTGGATCGTAACTGAAGACTTCCATTTCTTCTGGAATCTCTGTAAAGTTCTTGTTTGCACAATGTTTTCTGTGTATTTGGTTAGAGCCCCTTGGTACATGTGGAGGGCGCTGCATACACTCATAAATAATAATTACCTCCCTGGGAATTTCCTACTTTAAACATTTTAAAATAAATAGATGTAAATCTCCTCAAATGCGAGCGTTTATGTAACTGCATTATACTGGTGAACATGCTGTGTTCAATGAGGAAGCCGCAGTCGAGATGCATGAACAGCGTTGGCTGCATTTGTGCTTTCTAATCCAGAATGGGAAATGAAAACAATTGCATTGCTGGAAAGTGAAATGGGGAAATTTCCAGGTACTGGAAGTTTTTTGCCTTGATCAAAATTGGATAATTTCTCACAATGCATTGACTTTTCAACCAATGGAACCCTTTATAAACCTGGCTGCAGGCCAGACAATCCTGTAATTTAGGAAGGCATTACAGGCAATAAAATTTCAAATGGTATTTGCCTTATGCACCGTGTTAAATCCACAGCAACTTGTTTTCTCCTGAAGCTGGTAGTGTTCTTTGCCTACATCACAGTCACAGTTGCTTCTGGGCATGCGCTGTTAGATTTGGTATATTGTAAATACTGCAGATCGCTTGGGAGAGACATATTGGACCAACTTCTTTTGGTGAGAGAGACAAGCTTTCGAGCCACTCAGAGTTCCTCTTCAGGTCTCCTGTGCATCTCGAAAGCTTGTCTCTCTCACCGACACAAGTTGGTCCAGTAAAAGATACTTTCTCTCCTATCTTGTCTCTCTACTATCCAGGGACCAACACCACTGCCAAGAGCAAAAAGCTTGTGTGACCCACAGTCAGGTTGTGAGATCAAGTCGGGACATTTCAACAAAATGAGGGTTGCTCCTGCCACACTAAGTCAGCCCTCCTGCACATCCCATTTGTTTGATGGACAGGAATCAATTACCCAGAGTAAAACACCAGGGCTGACATTCAACAAGGGAAAGAGCAATCTATGTAGCCACAGGTCTGATGCGCTGCTGACTCCCTGCAGGCTTAATGCTGGTGAATTGGGCCCTAATGACCAAGTTGCCACTGTAGTAACCTCAGGTTGTGGGACACCCTAAGGGACACCCTAACCTGGCAGCTGCTGGGCTAGATTGTCCATTTGACAACACACACAGCTGCACCATTCTCAGGAGAAGAGCAGGGAATGGATTATAACAGAGAGAGGCCCAGTTCCTTCCCTGCTGCTATGGTAGCTATCTGACACTGGCTGTGACCACGAGCAGGTTACTGCCCCTGAACTGGCTCACCAAAGGAGTGCTTTGGGAGTGGGTTAAGCTGAGGAAGCACCCTGCCCATGTTGGGAGGGAAGGACCTAGCCTGCAGCCCCTACCTTTCCCTCTCTGTTGGCTCTAGAGGATGCCGTGTGGCCGCACCGAAGGCTCACATGCCTCTCTGTGATTGCAGAGACTATGCCTCAATTTGACCTGTCATGTTGCATTAATGTTGTGGGTTGGTTTTTTTGCATTTAATTTCCTGGGTAGTATCAAGCAGGTCATGAGCTTGCATGGTGTGGGAACCCCTCTCGCCAGGTGAGTTCCTTCCTCTGAACCCAGTTCATAAGGCCAGCTGGCTACAGCAGCAAATCTCATGAGATCCTTCCACCAACGCTGAGCAGATTCAGGAAGTACTAAGCTGCTGCAGTCTGTGTAGCCCAGTGTCCTCTTGCTGCAGACCAGTGCTACGTCCTGCCATGTTTGGAAACTGAGGATTAAAGGTACATGTCATGCAAAAGAAGCAGAAGGTGCGTGTTTATAAGTAGGACCATGAGAATAGGCTTGGCAGTGCTGCTCATGGGGTAGCTGAAGAAGCACCCTGTGTGACACTTGGCTTGCCTACGCACAGAGAAATTAGATTAAAAACATAAATACTCTTGCTGGAAGGATGCAGCATGATACTACTTTATTTCTTGGAATTCAGAACAATAACACACAAGAAACTAAAAACAAAGGAAAACCAGGCTTCTCCCGCAGGCAGTGAGGTGCAACCCACCCCACCTTGCCTTAAACTGGCTCTTTTCAGACTTACTAATCACATGCTTCCCGACAGAACCCCAACTGGGCCATTGATTGCAAAATGTATCCGATAGACTGGAATGGAAAGAGGTTCTTTCAAAAACTGTTTGCTCCCCTTCAGTTGCTCCGCCCCTGGAGATGGGATGCAGCTCAGCAGTTCCATGGGGATTATGGGAAGGACAGGCCTGTATGCAGGTGTTCGCATGAGGGGCCCATGTTGTGTTGACACCCATTACGTTTATGCTCGCACAAATGAGCAGCCCCTAATTCCAGCCTCTACCAAGCCATTACATGACTCAGTGAATGCCTAGTGCAGTGCGCTTCAAGTCTTGCAGGCAAAGGATGCATCACACTTGTCACAATAAAAATGTGAATGATGTAAAGAATGACAGTGACAAAGGGAGCTCAGCAGGAGATGGAATCCAGGGTCTTGGAGGCAGAGTGGTAAAGACTTGTTTAATTGAGTGCACTGTGTTTGAATTAATTATTTTCTTGACTTTTATTAAAATGAGGATTTATTCTCCATTCGGTTGTTCATGAGCTGTATAATAAATACCAGCCAATGGGAGTGTAATTAGCAAGAAATTATTTACAGAGATGAGAAACTGTTTCCAAAAAGAAGCAAATAGTGTGTCCATTCTCCTACTAAAGTGAACTGGCAGCTGGTCGGCTGCACACAACTGTCCACCAGGGTGGCATCTTGGCAGGCCACCACAAGAATAATGACGCTTTCAAAGAAAGACACTGGAATAACTCATGGAAGCAGCAAACATGCAAACTGTCAGCATGATTCACTGAGTAATTATAGAATAATGCAGTGCAAACTATTAGGAGATAAAAACAGTAAGTCAGCCTTGACTCATCTCCCCTAAAACTCATGGCTGACATACCCACCAGTTTTTGTTATCTTCCAAAGCCTGATGCTCTAATATAATGCCAGCCAAGGAACTTTGCTATGGCAGAGCCCTCATGCGTTCACAGCAGACTGAGTTGCTGATGTGTTTCCATTTCTTACAGCCAAAAAGCTGCAAAGGTGGAAACCCATAAAAACATTGTTGCCAGAGCTAGGCAAACTGCTGGATGTTGGCCTAATGTGATTCAGAAAAGGATTAGACATTTGTATGAATGAGAATGGCCTATACAGTTAAATTAGCTAGGATAGAAAATAACTAAGACTATCAATCTGCACGCTTCTGAGCATAGTGAGATCACCAGCTGGGGATCAGGAAGGAATTTCTCCCATGTGGTAGAATTTTGCAGGGACCTTGAGCTCTTTCCTGCCTTCTTTCAAAGTATCCTTTCCAGGCTGCTTGGACTCATGATTAGGGCTGGGAAGGAAACTCTTTTCCAGTCCCATGAGAAGTTTTGAGACTGCACAGTTTACCTGTCCCAAATCAAGACAAAAAATGAATCTTTAAAATTTACACCAAAAAAAATTGGTTGGGGTCCATCAAAATATTGTTGTTCTGATCATAGAATCATAGAATATCAGGGCTGGAAGGGACCTCAGGAGGTCATCTAGTCCAACCCCCTGCTCAAAGCAGGACCAATCCCCAACTAAATCATCCCAGCCAGGGCTTTGTCAAGCCTAACCTTAAAAATATCTAAGGAAGGAGATTCCACCAACTTCCCAGGTAACGCATTCCAGTGCTTCACCACCCTCCTAGTGAAAAAGTTTTTCCTAATATACAACCTCAACCTTCCCAAATGCAACTTGAGACCATTACTCCTTGTTCTGTCATCACCTATCACTGAGAACAGTCTAGATCCATCCTCTTTGGAACCCCCTTTCAGGTAGTTGAAAGCAGCTATCAAATCCCCCCTCATTCTTCTCTTCCACAGACTAAACAATCCCAGTTCCCTCAGCCTCTCCTCATAAGTCATGTGTTCCAGTCCCCTAATCATTTTTGTTGCCCTCCGCTGGACTCTTTCCAATTTTTCCACATCCTTCTTGTAGTGTGGGGTCCCAAAACTGGATACAGTACTCCAGATGAGGCCTCACCAGTGTCGAATAGAGGGGAACGATCACGTCCCTCGATCTGCTGGCAATGCCCCTACCTATACATCCCAAAATGCCATTGGTCTTCTTGGCTACAAGGGCACACTGTTGACTCATATCCAGCTTCTCGTCCACTGTAACCCCTAGGTCCTTTTCTGCAGACTTGCTGCCGAGCCATTCGGTCCCTAGTCTGTAGCGGTGCATTGGATTCTTCCGTCCTAAGTGCAGGACCCTACACTTATCCTTGTCGAACCTCATCAGATTTCTTTTGGCCCAATCCTCTAATTTGTCTAGGGCCCTCTGTATCCTATCCCTACCCTCCAGCGTATCTACCTCTCCTCTCAGTTTAGTGTCATCTGCAAACTTGCTGAGGGTGCAATCCACACCATCCTCCAGATCATTTATGAAGATATTGAACAAAACCGGCCCCAGGACCGACCCTTGGGGCACTCCACTTGATACCGGCTGCCAACTAGACATGGAGCCATTGATCACTACCCGTTGAGCCCGACAATCTAGCCAACTTTCTATCCACCTTATAGTCCATTCATCCAGCCCATACTTCTTTAACTTGCTGACAAGAATACTGTGGGAGATCGTGTCAAAACCTTTGCTAAAGTCAAGGAACAACACGTCCACCGCTTTCCCTTCATCCACAGAACCAGTAATCTCATCATAGAAGGCGATTAGATTAGTCAGGCATGACCTTCCTTTGGTGAATCCATGCTGACTGTTCCTGATCACTTTCCTCTCATGTTAAGTGCTTCAGGATTGATTCCTTGAGGACCTGCTCCATGATTTTTCCAGGGACTGAGGTGAGGCTGACTGGCCTGTAGTTCCCAGGATCCTCCTTCTTCCCTTTTTTAAAGATGGGCACTTTTTTAAAGATGGGCACATTAGCCTTTTTCCAGTCGTCCGGGACTTCCCCCGATCACCATGAGTTTTCAAAGATAATGGCCAGTGGCTCTGCAATCACATCCGCCAACTCCTTTAGCACTCTTGGATGCAGCGCCTCCAGCCCCATGGACTTGTACTCGTCCAGCTTTTCTAAATAGTCTCGAACCACTTCTTTCTCCACAGAGGGCTGGTCACCTTCTCCCCATGCTGTGCTGCCCAGTGCAGTAGTCTGGGAGCTGACCTTGTTCGTGAAGATGGAGGCAAAAAAAGCATTGCGTACATTAGCTTTTTCCACATCCTCTGTCACTAGGTTGCCTTCCCTCATTCAGTAAGGGGCCCACACTTTCCTTGACTTTCTTCTTGTTGCTAGCATACCTGAAGAAACCCTTCTTGTTACTCTTAACATCTCTTGCTAGCTGCAAGTCCAGGTGTGATTTGGCCATCCTGATTTCACTCCTGCATCCCCGAGCAATATTTTTATACTCTTCCCAGTTCATTTGTCCAATCTTCCACTTCTTGTAAGCTTCTTTTTTGTGTTCAAGATCCGCAAGGATTTCACTGTTAAGCCAACCTGGTCGCCTGCTATATTTACTATTCTTTGTACACATCAGGATGGTTTGTCCCTGTAACTTCAATAAGGATTCTTTAAAATACAGCCAGCTCTCCTGCACTCCTTTCCCCCTCATGTTATTCTCCCAGGGGATCCTGCCCATCAGTTCCCTGATGGAGTCAAAGTCTGCTTTTCTGAATTCCAGAGTCCATATGCTGCTGCTTACCTTTCTTCCCTGTGTCAGGATCCTGAACTCGACCATCTCATGGTCACTGCCTCCCAGGTTCCCATCCACTTTAGCTTCCCCTACTATTTCTTCCCAGTTTGTGAGCAGCAGGTCAAGAAGAGCTCTGCCCCTAGTTGGTTCCTCCAGCACTTGCACCAGGAAATTGTCCCCTACCCTTTCCAAAAACTTCCTGGATTGTCTGTGCACTGCTGTATTGCTCTCCCAGGAGATATTTTTGAAATGTTTGTTTTCAGTGTTGACTGTTTTTCTTTAACCTTTTTAGTAGAAGATACATTTTGAAACAAAAAAATTATTTGAAATCAACATCTCCCAAAGTTCCCTTTGGAAAATATCAAATTAGGATGTTTCAATAATTTCTGAACTTTCTCTTTCAACAGTTTTTCTGAGTTAGGAAATCAGTCAAAACTGACCTGGTCCCATGAACAGTTTTGGTTTTAATACACTGGTAATTTTCAGTGGAAAAAAAACTTTGCTGAAAAATTCCTGAGCAGCTCTGCTGTGGGCTAGATTAACCATTGGTCTGGACTGCTGGAGCAAGTCCCATGTTTCTGTGTTTCTCATAGCGCCAGAAATGCTTTCACACTGGCCAGTCACTATTTGCTGCTTTTAAAATGTTGCTGTCATCAAGTGTCTGTGGTGGAACCACCTCTTTCATCAATAGACATATCGGGTTAATCCCATTGTCCGGCACCTTCACAGTTTCCAAGGGCAGAAAGGAGCACTGTGATCTTGTTGTCTGACATACTGTATAACACAGCCATAAAACTTCCCTGAATTTATTCCTGTTTGAACCAGAGTGTATCTTTTAGAAAAAATCCAATCCTGATTTAAACATTGTCAGTGGTGGAAAATCCATCACAAATAAATTGTTTCAATGGTTAGTTACCCTCGCCGTTAGAAACGTATGACTTAGTTCTGGTCTCAAGTTGTCTATTTCACTTTCCAGCCACTGGATCTTCTTATGCCTTTGTCTTCTTGACAGAAAAGCTCCTTATCAAATCTTTACTCCCCACGTAGATAGGGTGACCAGATGTCCTGATTTTACGGACAGTCCTGATATCTGGGGCTTTGTCTTATATAGGTGCCTTTTACCCCCCACTCCCTGTCCCGATTTTTCACACTTGCTGTCTGGTCACCCTACATGTAGATAACTACAGACTGTGATCAAGTCACCCCTTAACCTGTCTTTGTTCATAGAATCATAGAATCATAGAATATAAGGGTTGGAAGGGACCCCAGAAGGTCATCTAGTCCAACCCCCTGCTCAAAGCAGGACCAATTCCCAGTTAAATCATCCCAGCCAGGGCTTTGTCAAGCCTGACCTTAAAAACCTCTAAGGAAGGAGATTCTACCACCTCCCTAGGTAACGCATTCCAGTATTTCACCACCCTCATAGTGAAAAAGTTTTTCCTAATATCCAATCTAAACCTCCCCCACTGCAGCTTGAGACCATTACTCCTCGTTCTGTCATCTGATACCATTGAGAACAGTCTAGAGCCATCCTCTTTGGAACCCCCTTTCAGGTAGTTGAAAACAGCTATCAAATCCCCCCTCATTCTTCTCTTCTGCAGGCTAAACAAGCCCAGCTCCCTCAGCCTCTCCTCATAACTCATGTGTTCCAGACCCCTAATCATTTTTGTTGCCCTTCGCTGGACTCTCTCCAATTTATCCACATCCTTCTTGAAGTGTGGGGCCCAAAACTGGACACAGTACTCCAGATGAGGCCTCACCAATGTCGAATAGAGGGGAACGATCACGTCCCTCGATCTGCTCGCTATGCCCCTACTTATACATCCCAAAATGCCATTGGCCTTCTTGGCAACAAGGGCACACTGCTGACTCATATCCAGCTTCTCGTCCACTGTCACCCCGAGGTCCTTTTCCGCAGAACTGCTGCCTAGCCATTCGGTCCCTAGTCTGTAGCTGTGCATTGGGTTCTTCCGTCCTAAGTGCAGGACCCTGCACTTATCCTTATTGAACCTCATCAGATTTCTTTTGGCCCAATCCTCCAATTTGTCTAGGTCCTTCTGTATCCTATCCCTCCCCTCCAGCGTATCTACCACTCCTCCCAGTTTAGTATCATCCGCAAATTTGCTGAGAGTGCAATCCACACCATCCTCCAGATCATTTATGAAGATATTGAACAAAACCGGCCCCAGGACCGACCCTTGGGGCACTCCACTTGATACCGGCTGCCAACTAGACATGGAGCCATTGATCACTACCCGTTGAGCCCGACAATCTAGCCAGCTTTCTACCCACCTTGTAGTGCATTCATCCAGCCCATACTTCCTTAACTTGCTGACAAGAATACTGTGGGAATACTGTTAAGCTAAATAGATTGAGCTCCTTAAGTCTATCACTATAAGACATGTTATCCAATTCTTTAATCATTCTCATGGCTCTTCTCTGAACCCTCACCAACTTATTAGCATCCTTCTTAATTGTTGACACCAGAATGGACACAGTATTCCAGCAATGGTTGCACTGGTGCTAAATAATCAGGCAAAATAACCTCTACTCCTACTCGAGTTTCCCTTTATGCATCTAAGGATTGTATTGGCCCTTTTGCCCACAACACTGCATTGGAAGTTCATGTTCAGTTGATTATCACCACCTCCCCCAAATCTTTTTCAGAGTCGCTGCTTCCCAGGATAGAGTCCCCTATCTTGTAAGTATGGCCGACATTCTTTGTTCCTACATGTGTACATTGACATTTAGCCAGACTAAAATGTCTATTGTTTGTGTGCACCCAGCCTACCAAGTGACCTGGATCGCTCTGTATCAGTGACCTCTCCTCTTCCTTATTTACCACTCCCCAATTCTTGTGTCATCTGCACACTGTGTCAGAAATGACTTTGTTTTCTTCCAAGTTATTGATAAAAATGTTAAATAGCTTCGGGCCAAGAACCGATCCCTGCAGGACCCCACTAGAAACACACCCTTCAATGGCAATTCCCTGTTTACAGTTGCATTGTGAGACCTATCAGTTAGCCAGTTTTTATTCCATTTAATGTGTGCCATGTTAATTTTATATTGTTCTAGTTTTTAATCAAAATAGTGTTTAACCCAGGGCAGAACAGGAATAAATTACCATCACGTCAGAAGACACCATACTCATTTTGACTGCCTAGTTCTTTGCACTGTTGTAAATGACAACACAAGGTGTAGGGTGGATCTGTTCCGGAATCTGCCTCAGTGCATTTAATTATATTCGTAAGGAAAATTTATAATTTATTGTTTGGGAAATCCAGGTTAATGTTGACTTCGTCAGCTCACAGTGCGATACACATCCAAGCCTGATTAAGAGTCGATTGTAGGCACTCAAGAAGAGACATAGGGAGAGCTCCCATTAAGCATGTGTCTCAAAAATTATGCTGAAATCTTTACTGAATTTTCGCTTCATCCTTACTCACTCTTTTGAGTAAGTCTCCACTGCAACTGGGAAGTGTGATTGCCGCATATATAGGCAAAACTGAGCGAGCTTGGATCAAAGCTAGCTTCAGTAACAGTAGTAGTGAAGCATGGGTAGTGGGCTGGAAACCTGGGTACATACTTGTGTGGATGCAGTGAATACACACCCTTTGACTTCAGTGTGAGTTTTGCCCAAGTCAGAAACAAGTAAAGCTCAGCAAGGACTTCAGGAGTTTTCCCATCATTTGTCCATGTTTAAATTGTGGAGGAGGGATAGCTCAGTGGTTTGAGCACTGGCCTGCTAAACCCAGGGTTGTGAGTTCAATCCTTGAGGGGGCCATTTAGGGATATGGGGCAAAAAATGGGGATTGGTCCTGCTTTGAGCAGAGGATTAGACTAGATGACCTCCTGAGGTCCCTTCCAACCCTGATATTCTATGAATTACTTTCTTGGGACAAGGGGTTATGCCTTTGTGGGCAATTGCACCAGATCAACCAGAATAAGACGTCAGTCTATGCCTGCCACCTCCTCCCAGTTAGCTGTGCAGATTCTTCACCTTTGATAGAACCTGCGCTGCTCTCAGCTCCAGTTTCATGGTCACATAACCTGCTGCAGGTCCCCAAGTGCACAGCTGAATGGAAAGCAGACATACATGCCATCTTATCATCAGGGTGGAGGGGAGGTTGCAAAAGCGTATGGCCAAGAACCAGGGGCTGTGTTCTACATTTAATGGATGCAGTAGACGGTCTTAGAATAGGAAAATCTACCTGTGTGTCCCATTCATTGTTCATTGCTGCAGTCCATATTTCTCCAGGTGAGTTTACAGCTGGTATTCACTTTGGTGGCAAGAGGAATGAGACATGATTTTTGTCATTACTCATAACATTTCCATTTCCATGGCATTTGATTAAATATTAGAGATTTAAGATGCATTCATAATATTAACCTTTCCAGAGAGGCTACTCCTAAAGCAGTTCCTATTTGCCTGTTTAAAATGCAGCACATGCTGTTGTCTGTACTTCAAGCTGGCAGAATTAATGAATCAAAGATCTGAAATGTAAGGAAAAACCCACCTTCCTTAACAAATGACCTGCAGTGTAACATCGGATGCTCCCTCGCTTGTCAAACCAGCCAAGTACTGCTCAGCTACTCATAAAGTTGTAATTTGCAAATTTGAATCCAATTTGATGCTTTGTCATCTTGTGACATCCCCACGGGGAGCTGACAGGTGACTCATTGCCACATGCCAGGAACAGCATGCTCTGTGTGATCTGTTCTGTCCTTAAGTCATTTGTTGTTTGGCCAA
This sequence comes from Caretta caretta, assembly GCF_965140235.1. Classification (NCBI taxonomy): domain Eukaryota; kingdom Metazoa; phylum Chordata; order Testudines; family Cheloniidae; genus Caretta; species Caretta caretta. The sequence goes on from NC_134232.1 coordinate 4,639,958, forward strand.
GACCAGACTTCTTTAAAGGAAAAGGGGAATATTTTAGCCTATGGATGTAGAATCTTGAATTATGATTTTGTTTTGTCAGATCTTGCAAGCAAAAAAAGCTCAGACTCTGTCTTCAGAGTAATACAGTGAGGAGTGTTGGTAATTCAGCAATACTTAGTTTTTATGTAGAGCTTTACATCAATAGATCTTGAAGTGCTGTACAAAGGTTGCCAGTACTATTATCCTATTTTTCTAGATCAGGCACAAAGCAAGAGGAAGTGACTTGCACATCACGCAGCAGCAAAGCTGGTTCTAGAACCTAGGTCCCCTGAGCCTCACATCAGTATGCTGTCCAGTAAGCCACCCTGCTTCACCCTGCTGCATTCTTGCTGAGCCGCTACTGACCTTAATTCCCCAGCATCTGTACTAGGACTATTATTGTTTGTATAGCAGCAGCATTTAGAGGGGCTAATCAGGGACTAGGGTTCTCATTGTGCTAGCTGCTGTACACACACCTAACAAAACAACAGTCCGTGCTCCCTGGAAGTTACAATCTAAATATAAGAGACGAGATTTTGAAAATTGGAGGGGGCTCAGAAAAGAGCCACACAACTGATTCGAGATCGGGAGAAAATGTCTCACAGGGAGAGAATTAAAGAGCTCAATCCATTTCGTTTATCAAAAAGAAGACTGAGAGATGACTTGATGGCAGTGTATGAATACAATCCTGGGGAGATAAAAACTAGGTACTTAAGGGCTCTTGAATTGAGAGGAAAAAAAGCTTAACAAGAATCAATGTTTGGAAGCTGAAACCCAAAAAATTCCAAACTGGAAATACAGCACATATTTTTTTACCGGCGAGAAGGTGATTAACCGTTGGCACAAACTGCCAACGGAAGTGGTGTTTCCTCCATCTCTCAATGTCTCCAGCACCAGAGTGAATGCCTTTCTGGATGATATGCTTTAGCCAAAACACAAGCTGTGCTTTGGTCAAAGGGCTCAAGACAGGAGTAACTGGGTGAAATTCTCTGGCCTGGGATATATAGGAGGACAGATTAGCTGATCTGATGGTCCCTTCTGGCCTTTAACTCTGTGAATCTATGACACGTGGACACAGGCAGACCAGTGTGGGAAGGTGGGACACAACATAGCCATGAGACAATACTGATCAGTGTGATAAGCTTCACCAGGAGTTAGGAAATGCCAGAATTAACGTTGCCCATGCAACCTTAATTTGGCCTTCCTGTGCCTAAGCATTACTGAGGCTGTCTTTGAGGATGTGATCACATATTATTTTTTGCACAGGACCCTGCCTTGTTCACTGCAAAGGAAGGTCCTGCTCTGGAGATGAATGAGGGCTCTGTAGTGAGGGAGACAGTTGTTTGTAGGACCCCTACTTCATTAATTGCAGAAGACAGGATTGTAGTGCCTGAGGCAAGGGTTTGCAGGAGAAGGGAAGAAGCTCTCGTGATTAAAGACAGAATTGGATTTTATCCCTGCCTCTGGCACAGAGTTCCTAGGTGATCTGGGGCAAGTTACTACAACCACGATTTTCACAGGTGGTCACTAATTGTGAGTTCCTCATTTTGTGGAGTCTAATTTGAGACCCTGGGATCTCATTTGTGGAAGTGCACTTGTAACCCACACACCTTCTGGGTGTGGTGGTCTGTCCCATCTAGTGGCCCCGAGACCACTTAGCAATTAATGAGTCTGCTCTACAGCCTTAGCTAACAGGCAGTTGGCTTTTAGCTCATGCAGTAGAGGCTCATGCACTAAACTCCAAAGGTCCCTGGTTCGATCCTGCCCACCAATAACCAGGGTCCATCAACATTACAACACTTACAGCTGCAACTGAAGTCATAGAATCATAGAATATCAGGGTTGGAAGGGACCTCAGGAGGTCATCTAGTCCAAACCCCTGCTCAAAGCAGGACCGATCCCCAGCTAAATCATCCCAGCCACGGTTTTGTCAAGCCTGACCTTAAAAACTTCTAGGGAAGGAGATTCCACCACCTCCCTAGGTAACGCATTCCAGTGTTTCACCACCCTCCTAGTGAAAAAGTTTTTCCTAATGTCCAACCTAAATCTCCCCCACTGCAACTTGAGACCATTACTCCTTGTTCTGTCATCTGCTACCACTGAGAACAGTCTAGAGCCATCCTCTTTGGAACTCCCTTTCAGGTACTTGAAAGCAGCTATCAAATCCCCCCTCATTCTTCTCTTCTGAAGACTAAACATCCCCAGTTCCCTCAGCCTCTCCTCATAAGTCATGTGTTCCAGTCCTCTAATCATTTTTGTTGCCCTCTGCTGGACTCTTTCCAATTTTTCCACATCCTTCTTGTAGTATGGGGCCCAAAACTGGACACAGTACTCCAGATGAGGCCTCACCAATGTCGAATAGAGGGGAACGATCACGTCCCTCGATCTGCTGGCAATGGGAGCTGGGCTCTCAGCATATAAATACTTGGAAAAGTCAGATACTAGGTGCCCCGAATTGGGCACCCAAAACTAGTGGATACTTTGGATCTTAATCTCTGTGTCCTGGTTCCTTTTTTAAATAAGGGGATAATACCAACCCCTTATCTCACAGGAATGATGTGAAAATAAATCCAATAATATCTGTGAAGCACTCTGATACTATAATGTTGAGAACCATAGAAAAGCCCAAGGGGAAACTAATAATTCAGTATTCAGAGCAGGGTTTGAATAATGAGCAGTAAATAAGGCCTGCGGCTGCATGTTGAACAACAAGGAGAAAACAAAATATTGAATAGCTGCTCATTAAGTGAGCACAGTCCATTCCTTACACTGAATGAGGCAGGGGTCCTGGGGAAAATAGTAAGTGATCACGCAATTGAAGACTGTATCATAATGCATGTGCATGAGAGGGCCAAATTAAGGGTGCACGGGCAACCTTAATTCTGGTGTTTCTTAATTTTTGAGTGCTTGACTTTGCAACCTTAATAGTGTTCTTTTCATATAGTTGGAGTATAATGTTCTCATGTTTACATTTAACAGTGTAAATAACAATCAAAATTTGACACATTGGGTCATGCAACTGTGCTAATGCTACTATGAAAACCTTTAGGACGATAACATCTTGCTGTTGTCGATGCACGTAGCATATGAAAATGTAGATCTATAAATACACAGGTTTTAGTTTGCCAAGATTTCTGGGTTTGGATCATAATGTATGTATGTATGCTATCATTATTCTTAGTTGTTCCTTTCCTTTTTATTGTAATTTGCTAGCTAATTATCTTTAAAGAGCCTTAACTCAGTTGTTCCCATTAATCTTAAATTAATTATAAGGTAAGTCCATACTAATTTAACACTGGGGATTTTGTTTCTAATTACATGTTCTTAGGCCTGGTTGCTAACACATTGGAAATAGTCAAGTTTAAAAAGCAGGTCTGCTCAGAAAAGTGATTTGATTTAAAATACAAAAGGCATTGTGGGGCTCTCTGTTCATTTGTGTTTCATGGAGTCCAGATTAGATGGGCTCAGTTTACCAGTCAAAAAGATCCTTTTTTTTCTCTGCTCCCCCAGTCAGTCTGAAAATCAATAGTTTCTTTCCTTTTCATGTGTCATTCTCAGTAGTAAAGATTCTGCAAAATGTGAATTTCAGCAGGGGTCGGCAATGGACCGGTGGCCAAATTCAATGGAGGTTGGGTGCCAACATGCCATAAACTCCTTTGAATATCCTGAAAAGCTGCCATAGACTCCATCCCTCTTCCCCAGAGCTGGGCTACCCCTGCAGGGCTAACGGGAGTACAGAGAAGTTGCATAAGGCAGGCAATGTGGACTAGAGGAGAGAGCACTGAACTGGGACTATGGAGACATTAAGTCTATTCCTGGCTCTGCTACTGCGTGACTTTGGGCAACAGGAGTGTCATTTGCTGAGAGCCTGGGCCGGGGGGGTTTGTCCTCTTTCTGATGCTTCATAGGTCCGGGCTTCATTATGTCTTCCACAGACACCCCCCTAACTTGGAGGCTATAGTACAATCCCATATAATGTTCTATACACTGACCCAATTTTGCCCCTCCCCCTCAATTTTTTCCTACCATGACTCTCCCATTAGGCAAGTCCCTGCCACGGCAAAGGCTTCAAGCACTGGTGCACCTTGGTTCCTCCTAGTGTCTGCCTATGGCATGTAACAACACAGTCTCCTGAGGGCTCTGGTACTTTGGCCTAATTCAGTTGTTGACTTTTGCTGGTCTGTGACACATGGAAGGCCAGACTAGATGATCTGGGGGTCCTGTCTGGCCTTAAGTTCTGTGACTCTATGGTACACATGACATCCACTCTCGCACAGTCATTTTTTTGGATGAAGAACAGCACTCTAAGAGCCCTGCGGTCTGATTCATTGCCCACAGAAATGAAGGGAACATTCCCATTGACTCCAATGGGCTTTAGGTCACGCCCTTACTCCATAAAAGCTGTGAAAGCTGGAATTGGGATACCAATTTTGGGAGGTCAAGCGCAGCAGCATCTGAACTTGGGGTTACTCCGTTTGGCCTCAGGAAAGGCAGTTTCTAAAAGATGGGATAACTTCCTACAAACGGAGCCGGAAATTAGCGAAGAACCAAAGGGCTGACACTGGCAAATCAAAGGGCCTTTCTGGTGATCTTCCTTTGTGGCTTGTCACTATGATGATTGTTGTTTGTTTATTTATTACGGTGTCAGATGAAGGCCCAACCCACTGTGTTGGGAACTGTACGCATGCACAGTGAGGGACAACCCCTGCCCTGAAGAGTTTACAAGATAGACACCTGTGCTTGTGGTAATTATCATTAATAACAGGACCCCACTGTGCTGGGGCTGTACCACCACTGAACAAAGAGGGTCCCTCTATACACTCTTACTGTATAATTTAAAATATAAGAATTTCCTTCTTTAAATCTATTCCAACTCCAGTGCAATGTTTTAATATTAAATGCTCAGGATCTAAGTGATTGCCATATTTGGGGTCAGGAAGGAATTTCCCCCACGTCACATTGGCAGAGACCCTGATGGAGATTTTTTTTTTCTTTTTGCCTTCCTTTGCAGCAGTGGGCATGGGTCACTTGCTGGTTTGAACTAGAGTAAATGGTGGATCCTCTGTAACTTGGAGTCTTTCAATCATTTGGTCTTTTCAAACCAAGAGGCCAGTGAAGAAGCTTGGCAACATGTGACCTCCAGAAGAGGTAAGCGGAATGTCCGGGTTCCAGTAACACAGACACAGGTAACTAACCGCTTTCATGTTCTCTCCACAGGTATCGTTGCGGAGAGCGGACCAGATGATATGTCTGGGGCGAGAAAGCAGAAGGAGACTCCGCTGTTTGGAAGGCATGAGATGCGCTGTCTTGAGGTTGGGAGTTCCACGACCACCACTCCCAAGAGGAGAAGGCGGGTGGTGGTGGTCGGGGACTCGCTCCTCCGGGGGACTGAGTCATCTATCTGCCGCCCTGACCGGGAAAACCGAGAAGTCTGCTGCTTGCCGGGGGCTAAGATTCGCGATGTGACGGAGAGACTGCCGAGACTCATCAAGCCCTCGGATCGCTACCCCTTCCTGCTTCTCCACGTGGGCACCAATGATACTGCCAAGAATGACCTTGAGCGGATCACTGCGGACTATGTGGCTCTAGGAAGAAGGATAAAGGAGTTGGAGGTGCAAGTGGTGTTCTCGTCCATCCTCCCCGTGGAAGGAAAAGGCCTAGGTAGGGAGCGTCGAATCGTGGAAGTCAACGAATGGCTACGCAGGTGGTGTCGGAGAGAAGGCTTTGGATTCTTCGACCATGGGATGGTGTTCCAAGAAGGAGTGCTAGGCAGAGACGGGCTCCACTTAACGAAGAGAGGGAAGAGCATCTTCGCGAGCAGGCTGGCTAACCTAGTGAGGAGGGCTTTAAACTAGGTTCACCGGGGGAAGGAGACCAAAGCCCTGAGGTAAGTGGGAAAGCGGGATACCAGGAGGAAGCACAGGCAGGAATGTCTGTAAGGGGAGGGCTCCTGCCTCATACTGGGAATGAGGGGCGATCAACAGGTTATCTCAAGTGCTTATATACAAATGCACAAAGCCTTGGAAACAAGCAGGGAGAACTGGAGGTCCTGGTGATGTCAAGGAACTATGACGTGATTGGAATAACAGAGACTTGGTGGGATAACTCACATGACTGGAGTACTGTCATGGATGGTTATAAACTGTTCAGGAAGGACAGGCAGGGCAGAAAAGGTGGGGGAGTAGCACTGTATGTAAGGGAGCAGTATGACTGCTCAGAGCTCCGGTACGAAACTGCAGAAAAACCTGAGTGTCTCTGGATTAAGTTTAGAAGTGTGTGCAACAAGAGTGATGTAGTGGTGGGAGTCTGCTATAGACCACCGGACCAGGGGGATGAGGTAGATGAGGCTTTCTTCCGGCAGCTCACGGAAGCTACTGGATCGCATGCCCTGATTCTCATGGGTGACTTTAATTTTCCTGATATCTGCTGGGAGAGCAATACAGCGGTGCATAGACAATCCAGGAAGTTTTTGGAAAGCGTAGGGGACAATTTCCTGGTGCAAGTGCTCGAGGAGCCAACTAGGGGGGGCGCTTTTCTTGACCTGCTGCTCACAAACCGGGTAGAATTAGTGGGGGAAGCAAAAGTGGATGGGAATCTGGGAGGCAGTGACCATGAGTTGGTTGAGTTCAGGATCCTGACACAGGGAAGAAAGGTAAGCAGCACGATACGGACCCTGGACTTCAGGAAAGCAGACTTCGACTCCCTCAGGGAACGGATGGGTAGGATCCCCTGGGGGACTAACTTGAAGGGGAAAGGAGTCCAGGAGAGCTGGCTGTATTTCAAGGAATCCCTGTTGAGGTTACAGGGACAAACCATCCCGATGAGTCGAAAGAATAGTAAATATGGCAGGTGACCAGCTTGGCTTAATGGTGAAATCTTAGCGGATCTTAAACATAAAAAAGAAGCTTACAAGAAGTGGAAGGTTGGACATATGACCAGGGAAGAGTATAAAAATATTGCTCGGGCATGTAGGAATGTTATCAGGAGGGCCAAATCGCACCTGGAGCTGCAGCTAGCCAGAGATGTCAAGAGTAACAAGAAGGGTTTCTTCAGGTATGTTGGCAACAAGAAGAAAGCCAAGGAATGTGTGGGCCCCTTACTGAATGAGGGAGGCAAACTAGTGACAGAGGATGTGGAAAAAGCTAATGTACTCAATGCTTTTTTTGCCTCTGTTTTCACGAACAAGGTCAGCTCCCAGACTGCTACGCTGGGCATCACAAAATGGGGAAGAGATGGCCAGCCCTCTGTGGAGATAGAGGTGGTTAGGGACTTTTTAGAAAAGCTGGACGTACACAAGTCCATGGGGCCGGACGAGTTGCATCTGAGAGTGCTGAAGGAACTGGCGGCTGTGATTGCAGAGCCATTGGCCATTATCTTTGAAAACTCGTGGCGAACCGGGGAAGTCCCGGATGACTGGAAAAAGGCTAATGTAGTGCCAATCTTTTAAAAAGGGAAGAAGGAGGATCCTGGGAACTACAGGCCAGTCAGCCTCACTTCAGTCCCTGGAAAAATCATGGAGCAGGTCCTCAAAGAATCAATCCTGAAGCACTTGCATGAGAGGAAAGTGATCAGGAACAGCCAGCATGGATTCACCAAGGGAAGGTCATGCCTGACTAATCTAATCGCCTTCTATGATGAGATTACTGGTTCTGTGGATGAAGGGAAAGCAGTGGATGTATTGTTTCTTGACTTTAGCAAAGCTTTTGACACGGTCTCCCACAGTATTCTTGTCAGCAAGTTAAGGAAGTATGGGCTGGATGAATGCACTACAAGGTGGGTAGAAAGCTGGCTAGATTGTCGGGCTCAACAGGTAGTTATCAATGGCTCCATGTCTAGTTGGCAGCCGGTATCAAGTGGAGTGCCCCAAGGGTCGGTCCTGGGGCCGGTTTTGTTCAATATCTTCATAAATGATCTGGAGGATGGTGTGGATTGCACTCTCAGCAAATTTGCGGATGATACTAAACTGGGAGGAGTGGTAGATACGCTGGAGGGGAGGGATAGGATACAGAAGGACCTAGACAAATTGGAGGATTGGGCCAAAAGAAATCTGATGAGGTTCAATAAGGATAAGTGCAGGGTCCTGCACTTAGGACGGAAGAACCCAATGCACAGCTACAGACTAGGGACCGAATGGCTAGGCAGCAGTTCTGCGGAAAAGGACCTCGGGGTGACAGTGGACGAGAAGCTGGATATGAGTCAGCAGTGTGCCCTTGTTGCCAAGAAGGCCAATGGCATTTTGGGATGTATAAGTAGGGGCATAGCGAGCAGATCGAGGGACGTGATCGTTCCCCTCTATTCGACATTGGTGAGGCCTCATCTGGAGTACTGTGTCCAGTTTTGGGCCCCACACTTCAAGAAGGATGTGGATAAATTGGAGAGAGTCCAGTGAAGGGCAACAAAAATGATTAGGGGTCTGGAACACATGAGTTATGAGGAGAGGCTGAGGGAGCTGGGATTGTTTAGCCTGCAGAAGAGAAGAATGAGGGGGGATTTGATAGCTGTTTTCAACTACCTGAAAGGGGGTTCCAAAGAGGATGGCTCTAGACTGTTCTCAATGGTATCAGATGACAGAACGAGGAGTAATGGTCTCAAGCTGCAGTGGGGGAGGTTTAGATTGGATATTAGGAAAAACTTTTTCACTATGAGGGTGGTGAAACACTGGAATGCGTTACCTAGGGAGGTGGTAGAATCTCCTTCCTTAGAGGTTTTTAAGGTCAGGCTTGACAAAGCCCTGGCTGGGATGATTTAACTGGGAATTGGTCCTGCTTTGAGCAGGGGGTTGGACTAGATGACCTTCTGGGGTCCCTTCCAACCCTTATATTCTATGATTCTATGATTCTATGATGTGAGGACTTCAGGAACTCAGCCAGAGGTTAGGGGTCTGTTACAGGAGTGCATGGGTGAAGTTCTGTGGCTTGCGACGTGCAGGAGGTCAGACTAGATGATCATGATGGTCCCTTCTGGTCATAAAGTCTGAGTCTCTGATAATTCCTGAGTAACATATTCCCAGGGTAATTGCATTTCTTCTTGAGTTTGGGTGATGGATATAAAAGTCCCTGGGACAACAAAATGTGTGGTGTTTGTTACATTTGCTGCTATTCCTTGAAGTTCCCTTCATGTCCCTATTGCTATAGGCACCTTAGCGGTCTGGCTGTGGCTGATGATTTATCAGGCTGGACAGATGGTGCCCTTTGGGCAGGATGTGCCCTCTTACAGGACAATGTGCTGCAGGACCCAGGTGCATTAAACAGAAAGGTCAGCTTCACAAAACAATAACGTTAGTCTCCAGGGTGAAAGAACATAGCTCTGGATGGGCAGATTGCTATAAACCAGGAGTTCTTGACCTTTTCCTTAGCAGCTCTCCCCCTCCCTTTCCTGGATTTCTGTCCAGCTGGGATCTAGTTAGGACTCCCCTCCCATTTAGCAATATTGGGAAAGGCAGCAACATGTGTGGCTGCTGCTCCTGACAGCTGCTGCTGGCTCCTAGATTGGGAGCCCCAGGAATAAGCCCCAGTTTATCCATGTTTCATTGTAAAAGGCAGCCAGTTGCAGGTGTCACCTAGAGAGTGACAAGCATGGAGAGCCTCGGAAAAGGAATTGCAGTTCATGTATTGCCTGCGGGGAAGCAATCATGAAATGAGTAAGTGCCCCAGGTGGCTGGGCGTACCACTTAAAGAGAAGCAGATCTACAACAGAGCCCTGCAGATCACATGGAAGCCTCAGACCTCTGTAAATCATGTGGAGAGCAGAGATCTGAATCCTAAACTGCCCAGAATGAAGCTCTACTTCCCGTTGCTTCCTCTCACACCATAGCCTGGCTCACTGCCTCTGCCTGGAGGCTTCCCAGGCCAAATCTAGCTCCTGAGACTTCCCCTGTGTAGACCAAACAGCCACAGAAACAAAGAGGGTGAAAAAAGCCACTCCATAATTCCCTTTCTTGAGAGTGGTCCCCTTGGATCCACCCAACACAGTTTTGCACCCTTTGACTCCCCTTATGCTTATCCCCAAAGGCCCCATATTGTAGGGTACCCTCCCTCTGAATACAGCTCTGTCTGGAGACCATCAAGGCAGCTGTGACCACACTCCAGTGGAGGGATTTAGTGGATGATCCTTCTAGCAAATCAGCCTAGTTCAGCTTCCACCACCCTGTCAACCCTCATGGTCTTAACAATTGCTCCATGGCACTGGGATGGTGTGGTGACAGGGGCCATATAGGTATCTAGACCTTGGTCCAGCAACCACTGAAGTCAATGGAGAGGTGTTCACTGAAGTCAGTGAACATTAGAGGAGGCTCCTAGATAGATGTTTGCTTCTTTTTTATTGCAGGTACCTATATTTTAGCCGTCTGCCCATCTCTGCCCCTCAGATTGCTCAGATGGCTGCAGTGGGAGCTGATCCCTGCTAAAGTAAAGATGCAATCCAAGAGTAGATGTTCCCGTGCTAACACCTGTTCCAGAACAGCCCTTCAGCTACTGCATTTCTTAATTGGAACGAACAGTTTAAATTAGTGGTACACCCTGCTGAGCTTGGAATTGGTTGTAACCTCTGAGGAGCACGCTCCAGGTGTCCTCACAGGAGGCTTGATGTAGACATCCGCTCCTTGCGCAGGGGTTGCCAAAAAAGCAAACAGGCTGCTGGGCTGGCAAGATGAAAGGAAGAGAGAATAATGTGGAAATGATCACAAGGTTCCTGCAGAAAGCAGATGGTCTGCCCTCCTCCTGAGATCTCTGTTCAGCTTGGAGCACCTCCTCTCCAGGAAGATGTGACACAATCAGAAAGGCAGTCAAAAATTATCAGGGGCCTGGTGGATGAAGGAGCTTCCTGCGCAGTCCTGGAAGGGTTTAGAGCAGCTTAGTTTGGAAAGGAGGAAATGAAGAAGAGAGATGCTATAGTCCTGGAGTTTAATGTGTGGGGTAGAGGTGGTCAGACAAGTGCTTCTCCTTGCCCCAGAGCAAGGAGGCATTTGAAATTTCAAAGGGAACACATTCAAAAGGGGTAAAATGAAATAACTATTTATGCTACACATTGACTGACCCTGGGCCCCTATGGGAAGCCCCACAGCCCTGAGGAATCCCACCCCAGGCCTGCCTGAGCCACACAGTGGGGCTTAGAGATTAAACCGGGGTAGGGGTTTCAGAGTCCCAGTTGGGAGTCTACCTGTACTGAGGCAAACGGGTGCTTATAGGCTCCGAACCTTAAAAAGGGGCTGTGTTCGTGTTGGGGGTGGGAAAGACAGGCTTGCTGACCCACAGCCAGGGCAGGGAGCTCAGGGGAAAAAGGCATGCCATGTTTCATGCCATGTTTCATGGTTGTTTGGCATTTACAGACGACTGAGCTGCTTGAAGGGAATGAGGTTGGAGACTTTGCTATTTGGGCGGGGGGGAGGTAGGAGGGGGTGAATAAACTGGTAGGAGAGGCTGGGAGCTTTGCTGCTTAACCTAGGCTCTCCAAGGACTTTCCCTGCAGGTGATCAGCACCGGGTCCTGCCAGAAACATACTTATTCTTAGCCTGCCACTGATTACAGGGCCTATCAGATCATTGGCTGGTGTGGTGCCAGCCAATCAGGCGAATGAATGGCTCCCCATGGGCATCCCCTACTTGTAGAGACATGAGAGGTAAGAACCTAACTAGACTAGAAGAACAGGAGCAGGACCTGCTGGGAGGAGAATATTTGCCCTCATGCTGAGACTGGACGCAGCCCCTGCATGGATCCCTAACCTCAGCTTAATTTATACTTTGTGTCCACTCCTGCTAGGTCCCTCACCTGTCGGAATAGACTCTAGGAAGCCATCAAACATGGATGGTGGATGAGTTTAAAGTCTTCTAGTCTCTGCTGGAGGGTTAATAAACACTCTGAAAGCATCTCATAAAATCTCTGCCTGCCAAGGTGTGCGGAATACAAATCAACCCACCTGTTCATGCAGTAGCACAAATATCAGTTGAAGAATATTAATGTCACTTACTGCTTGCTAAAATGTCCCTCAGGAAACACTCAATTACCTTCCTGCTTCCAGTCTCTTCTTGATAGAGTCCTCGCTAAAAGATGTTTCCATAATGCTGTGATTTTTGGATCCTCATATGTAAAAAAAAGCTGAATCCAACTAGCTAAACATCCCCGATGTGGTAAAGGAAAGAGAGCAGGGAAGAGGAATGAAAAATAGACTGAGACAGACATGGTGTCTGAAAAGTTCAGGGTTCCTGCTTGATATGCATGCTCTGCTCTGGCATCCCTGGCATGCCTCCATCTTTGTGTTGCTTACCAAAGAATTTCCTCTGGGCTGAAACTTCATTTCTGTTCTAATCAATGTGGGAAATTAAATGTCACTGGTGAGTCACCCTCGCATCAATGGGAACCTCTTGCTCGGTCAGTGTCTTTGCCAGAAGTGGCTCTCAGCCCCATAATGGGTGGCAAACTCCCAAGTGCACAGCAGGAACGAGCAAGCGTGGTCCGGCTGTCACCTCTCCTGGCTTGTGGATGGAGATTCCTCCCTCAGAGTGCAGCAGCCAGCAGAATGGTGGATGAACCAATTCCAATACATAGAAATGGGGCCAGATCTTTGCCCCAAATGTGCACCAAACCCCATGGTGATGAGGGTTGGAAAAGTCTCCTTAACTTTTTAAAGCAAATCTCCCCTCATCTCTGGGACAGGGCTAATTGGGCTGTTTTGTAGCTACACTCAAAGCTGGCATTTGGCCCAGGATCAGGATAACTTTATCCTTCTGCTTGCCCTGTGCTGCCCCTCACTCCCGAGGACGGCCACCATCTTGTTCCAGGCTGCCCCTTGCTCCCCAGCACAGCTGCCATCTTGTTCCAGGCTGCCCTTGCACCCCAGCACGACCGCCATCTTGTTCCTGGCTGCCCCTTGCACCCCAGCACGGCCACCATCTTGTTCCATGCTGCTCCTTGAGCCCCAGCATGGCCGCCATCTTCTTCCAGGTTACCCCTCACGCCCCAGTACAGCTGCCATATTGCCTTGTGCCGCTCTGTTTGAAGTGTAGCCCTACTGCAATGATATTGGCTGATCACAATGAGTGTAAGGAGGCAGCAGAGGAGATCTGTGTGGCACTCCTAGCCAGCCAGGGCAGAGTAGTGACCCCCAGTCATGTCAGATCCAGGATCCAGGACCCAGGCAAAACCAGCCCAGCCAGCCTGGGAAGAGACCTGGCAGGGGGAGTGAGCCTAAACTGCAGAGAAACAGATGCCAACCCAGCTAGGAGGGAGCCGGCAAGGGGAACCTACCCTGCTGAGCTGGTGGGGAAGCCTAGCCAGGGGGTAGAGAGCGCTGGGTTGGTCTTGCTAGGAGGGTATGTGCATCTGGGGGCAGCTTAAACAGTAAGGCCAGGAGAAAGATGGGCTAAGGGTGCTGTAGACAGCTACATGAGTCCCAAATTTCTGTTCCTGGCACATGAAGTCCTATTGCTGTGGAGTGATGGATACAACCCATCTTGGAGAATAAATCTGGTGTGTGAATAAAGTTGCTTATCCCTTGGCTGAGTCACTTACCCCCGACTGGGAGGAGAGCAAGTCCCTGGCAGTTGCTATGGGATGGAGCAGGTCACTAGGTGGACCCGCACCGTGCATGTCTTTGATAAAACGTAGACAGCTGCTGCAGGTGCTCACACACCAGTGGAGGGTCAGACACGCTGCCTGTGCTCTCCTGAACTGTGAGCCCAGGTATCCCCCAAACCCAGGGGGATTAGCAGATTTCGTCCCTCATCCATAATGATGCTTAGCACATTAAGGGCCCGATTCTCTGCTGGAGGAAATGGAGCAGTTCTAGTCAGGTGAATGGAGCAGCACCCATTCATACCAGCAGCCAGTTTAGTGATCAAAGCCCTCTTCATCCCCACGGGGAAATGTGAGGTACAGAGAGGGAGAGTGACTTGATGGAGGCCAAACAGTGAGTGGGCAGCAGGGCTGGAAATGGAGCTGAGACGCTCCTGGGTCCAGGTCCAGGGCTCTGACCACACTGCTTTATCAGTGTGATGATAGCTGGCACAGAATCCCTGTCCTCTCTTCTTGCTTCCCCCAGAGAGGCAGTGTGCTCCAGTGAGACTCAAGAGACTTGGGGTCTATTTCTGAGCAGACACTGAGCTTCTGGGTGGCCTTGTGCCCATTGCTTCATCTCCCACCCTTTGTCTTGTTTATTATTAGACTGTCAAGTGTTCGCAGCAGGGGCTGTCTCTCAGTATGGGTTTGTACAGCGCCTAGCACAAAGGGGCCTGGAACTCAGAGCCTCTAGCTACTCCTGTAACACAAGTAATGATACATTATAAACTATTCTGCTCCTGCCTAATTCGGGAGCAGGCTTGACAACAATCAGCCCTCCTAGATTCAGGCTAGGCCTGAAACATCCACCCCTGGCTCATGTGAGTGACAGGAGTTCAACACGGACTTAGTATAAAAACTAACCTTCAGTAGCACATGCATAATTCAAGTCATAAACAGAGGCATCACGGGTGGATTTAGCTCCTTGCAAATATGATATTTAAATGCCTAATACATACTCAGCAAACAGCTGAAAAAGAGGAGGTTGGGGGAAGGTCAGCATTCATCTCTTCGTTGTTCAGAAAAACAGAGCACAGTTGATTTGTTCAGTACTCTTCAGATATGAGGAATGTTATTTTACTGGGACTTTCATTTACCTATAATATTTATGATAATCTACTTTGGAAATGAAAGGTGGACAGGGGGCACTGGAATGATTTCTCCATGAGCAGGCTTCCCCTGGCAGAGTTTATCTGTGAAAAGTTGCAGTGTTTCTGTACAGGAGCAGATTAATGAGCTTGAATCACGTGGCATGCCAATCGTGCCTGGCACAAGAGAAACTGCTAAATGCCTCATCACCTGGGCTAACGATGAAGCCTGGGTGCAAATGCTATGATTCAGACAAGCGGGGGAAGGGCATGGATATCTGTAACTGCATGGTAATTCTTAAAGATGTTTATGTAGATTTGGTCCTGGCTATAGTGACTGAGGGACATCTATTAATGATCTCCTCCACAAGGTGAAAGTCACCCACTTTGCACAAAGTCCAACTGACTGGAAGGCTTGGGAGGGAAATCTGCAAGTCTTTGGGCTTGGGATCTAGTCCCTCTATCCTGTAGGGTTGTGCCCCAAGGTGCCTTTAGGGGCGGGGTTTGAGGCTACGGGGTCTGGGTAAACACTTCCCTGAGCCCACCCTCAAAAGGCTATGGAGGTGGAGGTGGGGACATAGCAGGGAGTTTACTGAAACAAGTGTCGTCAACAACGTCGCCACCAGCTGAACTGGAGTTTTCATAGAGTGTGCCAGGTCCAAAGACCATGGGGTAAATCTACTGACTTCTTTGGAGGCATGGCAGAGACACACTGGACCCCACTTACCACCTTGCCAGTGTTTTGTTTTGCATTTTTCCTTCCAGCTGGTTAGTTCTTCGAGGCGGAGAGGCTCTTGTCCGTCTGGCAGTTGCCTTGCTTTACAGCACTATGTGAAGGTGTGTTGCTATATAAACAGCAAAACAGCATGCCAGTGTGTCTAGTAGTTAGAGTGGGGAGGGGGAGTGAGAATCAGGAGCTCTGCATTCCATTCCCAACTCTGCCCACAGACTTGCTTTGTGGCCTTTGGTAAAACACTGCACCTTAATGTGCCTCAGTTTCCCACCTGTAAAATGGGAGTGATAACAGGATGCTGTTTTGGAGCTTAGCTCATGAATGTGCCAAAAGTGCCTTAAGAGCTGCAAATGAAAGAAATCTGTACATAGTGGTGTCCATTAAAATATCAGTGTTTTCCATATTTTCCACTCAGGTGTGTGGGAGACACCACCATACCCCTCTAAACTGAGATCGGGCATCAAGGGAAGGATTGCAGCTACTGCTGTAGGTGTGCTGACCACTGCAAGTGCAAAGCATTAGAAGGACTGGACAGTCACAAGACCAAAGCAGCAGGACCCATGGTTCAAATGAGCCCAGAAATGACATGTTCTGAATAGGCAGAGATACAGCAATAAAAGGAAAAAAGACTCAAAAAGTAATAGCAATTTTTTTAAGTACATCAGAATCAGGAAGCCTGCTAAACAACCAGTGGACAATCAAGATGCTAAAGGAGTACTCAAGGATGATAAGGCCATTGCGGAGAAACTAAAGGAATTCTTTGCAACGGTCTTCACAGCTGAGGATGTGAGGGAGATTCCCAAACCCGAGCCATTCTTTTTAGGTGACAGATCTGAGGAACTGTCCCAGATTGAAGTATCATTAGAGGAGGTTTTGGAACAAATTGATAAATTAAACAGCAATAAGTCACCAGGACCAGATGGTATTTACCCAAGAGTTCTGAAGGAATTCAAATGTAAAATTGCAGAACTACTAACTTTAGCCTGTAACCTATCATTTAAATCAGCTTCTGTACCAAATGACTGGAGAATAGCTAATGTGACGCCAATTTTTAAAAAGGGCTCCAGAGGTGTAAGCCTGACTTCAGTACCGGGCAAACTGGTTGAAACTATAATAAAGAACAATATTGTGAGACATATAGATGAGCATAATTTGTTGAGGAAGAGTCAACATGGTTTTAATAAAGGGAAATCATGCCTCACCAATCTACTAGAATTCTTTGAGGGGGGTCAACAAACATGTGGACCAAGGGGATCCAGTGGATATAGTGTACTTAGATTTTCAGACAGCCTTTGACAAGGTCCCTCACCAAAGGCTCTTAAGCAAAGTAAGCTGCCACAGGATAAGAGGGAAGGTGTTCTCATGGATTGGTAACTGGTTAAAAGATAGGAAACAAAGGGTTGGTATAAATGGCCAGTTTTCAGAGTGGAGAGAGGTAAATAGTGGTGTCCCCCAGGGGTCTGTTCTGGGACCAGTCCTATTCAACATATTCATCAATGATCTGGAAAAAGGGGTAAACAGTGAGGTGGCAAAATTTGCAGGCAATACTAAAGATAGTTAAAACCCAGGCAGTCCACAAAGAGCTATAAAAGGATCTCTGAAAACTGGGTGACTGGGCAACAAAATGGCAGATGAAATTTAATGTTGATAAAGGCAAAGTAATGTACACTGGAAAGCATAATCCCAACTATACATATAAAATGATGGGGTCTAAATTAGCTGTTACCACTCAAGAAAGAGATCTTGGAGTCATTGTGGATAGTTCTCTGAAAACACCCACTTAACGTACAGCGGCAGTCAAAAAAGCAAACAGAATGCTGGGAATAATTAAGAAAGGGATGGATAATAGGACAGAAAATATTATGTTACCTCTATATAAATCCATGGTATGCCCACATATTGAATACTGTGTGCAGATGTGGTCTCCCCATCTCAAAAAAGATATATTGGAATTGGAAAAGGTTCAGAAAAGGGCAACAAAAATTATTAGGGGTATGGAACGGCTTCTGTATGAGGAGAGATTAATAAGGCTGGGACTTTTCAGCTTGGAAAAGAGACGGCTAAGGGGAGATATGATTGAGGTCTATAAAATCATGACTGGTGTAGAGAAAGTAGATAAGGAAGTGTTGTTTACTACTTCTCATAACACAAGAACTAGGGGTCACCAAATGAAATTAATAGGTAGCAGGTTTAAAACAAATAAAAGGAAGTATTTCTTCACACAATGCACAGTCAACCTGTGGAAATCCTTGCCGGAGAATGTTGTGAAGGCTAAGAACATAACAGGGTTCAAAAAAGAACTAGATAAATTCATGGAGGATAGGTCCATCAATGGCTATTAGCCAGGAAGGGCAGGGATGGTGTCCCTAGCCTCCGTTTGCCAGAAGCTGGGAATGAGTGACAGGGGATGGATCACTTGATGATTACCTGTTCTATTCAGTCCCTCTGGGGCACCTGGCACTGGCCACTGTCGGAAAACAGGAGACTGGGCTAGATGGACCTTTTACCCAGTAGGGCCATTCTTATGTTCTTATGAAAAATAAGAACCATGCTAGCTAGACATTCTCCTATTAACCATTCCATAATGAGACTAGAATTGGCATCACTTCCCTGTCAGGGTAAAGGGATTCTCCCATGTGGGGCGGGGAAGCTGGGATCTATATTAGGGCACATTCTCAGAGCACAGTGGCTAAGCATGGGCAAAGACATCACAAACCGGGCTGTGTTGCTTGGCATTTCAGCACCCCCATTTGTTCTTTTGATAACACTTAGCTCTCTCAATCTGGGTTTCCCTCTGTCTTTATTATGAGATATCATAAATTTACATTGGGGCTGGTTCTGCTCTCCTTTAGAACAGGTCTAAAACAGGGGGCCAGCTCTATAGAAGTCAATGGAGTTATGCCAATGTTAGTGCAGGGGAAGCCTTGTCACCAGGGTAACATTTTTTATCATCCATGGATGCAACATCTGTTATCTTATCTACCTGTCTGCTTCTGATGAACTTCTCACAGAGAGCAAGAAACATCGATGGGCATGATTGGAGTTGCTGGTTTGACTATTAGATGCATTATTAACAGCTAGCACCAAGGAGCAGCGTCAACTCCAGCACCTCAAGCCTTTGAAAATGTCCGCCACCATTTCAGTCATGTGACCTCCTCTTGTGCTGTCAGTCAGCCATGCTCCCTGCATGGTACAAAAAGCCCGAGGGTAAATCCGACAGCTCCTTCCCTCCTCCACTCCTCCCTGCAGCGGGAGGGGAGGAGGGAAGGAGCTGTCGGATTTAGAGTAGATGACACACCTGTCACAAACACTGTAAAGCACATAGGGATGCTTAGATGTTGATGTATGTGCCAGTGGGAATAGAAGAACAGCTAAAAAAAACGGTGTGGAGAGAAAACTGCTGGGAGCTGGTGATGAGAAGAGCAACAGCAGATTAGTGGGACATTAGAGACACTTAGCAGATCTTACCACCAGATTTATCTGAAGACACCTTCGTTCTTAGAGGGTATTCCCCCCCCCCCCTTGTGGAAGCAGAAATTGGTATTCTGTCACTTCATCTGCACATTCTTACACCCCAACGAGGTGCTGAAGGACTTAGGGGGAAAATAATTGTTGGGTCTTCTCCAATTTGCCCAAGTCCTGCACACGCATGTGTGTAGACAAACACTGACTAATCTGTAGCACGCCAAAGAACAACACGTGAGAAGAAAAACTCAGCTGAAATCTCTGGAAAGCAATCTACTTCACACTCAAAGTCTCCCTCCTCCAGAAGGGATCATAGCTAGCAAAGAAAAGAAAGCTTGTAGATATGCTACTGAAGGATTGGGGCTTGGAGGGGAAAGTGAGCCAGTAACAGACACATCGTATTCTTTATTGATGAGCTGCAGGGATTAGAAAACTTGTGAAGGATCAAAATCAGAACGGTAGACAAATGAATTAAATATAAAGATGGGATCTTGGCTGCGATGTTGAGCATACGCACACACAAAAAGAAATAATGGACAAAAGATTGGGAACCAACATCTTTGAAAGATGCATTTTCCTCATGCACCAGGCAGTGGATGGACTTCAGAGATCCTGGTGTTGCACTCTCTAAATAAAATTGACCTGTATGTGTGCGCACGTGTATAGAGAATGCCCAGCAAGCTGTGATATACATTTCATTGCCGTGAGTTTGGGAGGGTTAATTATACATGGGTAGTGAAGCCATAAGTGTGTTATGTAGGTCATCCAAATGCGTGCCAGAGAAACCATTATCCTACTCCCACAGTAGAACGATGGAACACGTTTTCTGCAAACACTCATTTTGATTTGCAAATGAATCTGCTGTAGTGTGGGTTGGATCCCTTTTTGTGTTCATTTCCCCTGGCTGTTCTGACAACTCATTGCAAGGGGATGTGAGTTCATGCTGAATTCATGCTAAATTGTCACTTCTAGGGAAACATCACACCCCTGTGCAAAAGGCCAGCATGAGGCCCAGCACCACTCAGGATACTGGATAGTGGAAATTCCAATGTGTCCAATGGGACGTTGCGCGCTTTCTGTGGAATGTCGTGAGGTGCCAGATCTCTGAGCCCCAAGGACGTGTAAGTGGTATACAGGCCTTCAACAGGGGTGACTTTCAGCATGAGAATGAATTGCATAACTAACCACCTGTGCGAACTGTGAATCATACGCTTCAATACACAATTCAAGATCTGCACGACTGGCAGGTTATTTATGTTACCAGGAGTCCAGCAGCGCAGACCTTGGAGGAGGAGACGAAACAGAGTTTCATATTACAGTTGTACACAGGATGGAAATTCTGCTCTGCAAAAGATTTTGATGTATTTTGTTTCACTCTGGAGTCAGGAGTTCAATTCCTGCCTCTGCCACAGACTCAATATGTGGCCTTGGGCAAGTCTTTTGACCTACATTTGATAAAGCAGCCTATCATTTTGGGTACCCCATTTAAGACAACTCGGAAAATCATGCTAGGTGCTTGAAAACAGAACCTTGGTATTTGAAAATGGAAACCTTTTTTTAAAATGTAGGCCTTCCTCTCTCTGTGTGTCTTGTTCGCCTCATCTGTATAGTGGAAACAATAGCACTGTCCTGTGTTAGAGGTGGGGTTATAGGAACAATTAATGATTGTGGGGCTTCAGATACTGGTGACATGGGCCATAGGCTAGCTTGCAAAGGCGGCTCTCTTGATAAACATTTATTTTTATGAATCACTTGTACAGTGGTCGCGCCTAGAAGCCCTGATTGAGACTAGGGCCTTATTGTGCTAGGTGCTATATCTAGGTATTGATCAGAAAGATTTGCCAAAAAAGCTGTGGGGGATGTTCCTGCCCTGGGCGAGAAGCATGCTGCCCTGTGCATCACTTGCCTACCTGTTGTATTCCTCCATCGAATGTTCTGTTTCTCCACAAAGGAGCCCCAGGTGCATGTCCTGTGTGTGAAGGCCGTGCTGCAGGTCTCATATATTATCCCTTTAAAACAACCCGAAAGCATGGAAGTCCTTGAAACCAGTGACTTGCCTAGCCTTGAGGGCTACTGCATGGCCAGGATTTACAAGGTACTAGATGCACAGAGCCAGATTCATCCCACAAAGCCAAAGGAATTCTGCCAGCGATTGATTGGGATCACAGAGACTAATGAGGCAACTGAAGAAAACCCTGAGTCGCCTTTGAATTTCCTAGCAGAGACCTTGGCATGTAGATGTAGACATAATCCTCCACCTCAGACTTCTTAATCTTAAAGGAAGGGAAATGGCAGTCACAGTGATCTTCACATAAATATTTCCCATACGTTATCTGGTAGTAATCTTGCCGACTGCAAGATACCAGTTCGACATTAAAGCTTCACTGCGGCTGTGTTCGTTCCCACACACGTGTGAGTAAAAGCCAAGTGAACACCACAAAGAGGGGGTTTGCTTAGGGCCTGGTTTCTGATTATTTATTTATCCAGACACATGGACTTTCCTTCTTTCACTCCCAAACGCTCCATGATTTTTTTATCTGTGGATGCTCTCCTGTCATGTTTTCAGGACAGGTTGGAGTCTGTTATTTTACAGCTTCAGAAATAGGTCTGCTGGGCTGTACAAAGTCAGATTTATAAATCACAACCAAGCTCCTCGCCCTATGCTCTGCATGCCCTGGCACAGTTTAATATCTAGTAAAATGTCACTGAACAATGCACGTAAGGCTGCCGAAGGAGAGCATGCTCAGCTGCAAGTCAAACCACTATGCTCAGGCGTATGTATGCGCCGTGACAACTTTACAAAGATACAGCAGCTGCATGTTATTTATGCTGCATGAGATGGCTGAGTTTCTCCATAGTAGCTTCTTAAAACGGCTGGGCAGCCCATGCACGTGCTTCCTAGGATCCACAGGAATTGCCCCAGCCACACACTTTCTTGTCTTCAAGATTTTCATTCGAAAACAAATGAGACCAGGCCAGAGCAAGCAAAGCAACAAGGCCTCTGGCACCAGGCCACTGTGCAGTCTTTTGTCTTTTTGTCTTTTGGCTTCTGAGTCTTCAGGTCAGGCTCGGTTTATGTTTTCAAGCTTTCCTTCACAACCATGAGAGCTAGAAATTTACTCTTTAAATTAAAAAAAAAATTAAAACCCAAGCAAGCAAGCTGAGATTTGCACCTAATCACAAGTCTCTAGGAGCTGGGGCTTTAAGAAAAACACCAAATAGCATGAGTACCATAGTACAGTTGCAAGATGTCAACACTGATCTCCTAGAGCTCTGGAGGTCCTGGTACCTTCATCCAACAATCTGTCCATTGAGCCGTCTAATCTATTCTTTCCGTTATAAACTTTGGGTTGATGACTGGAGTAGGTGGGGGAGTAGCACTGTATGTAAGGGAGCAGTATGACTGCTCAGAGCTCCGGTACGAAACTGCAGAAAAACCTGAGTGTCTCTGGATTAAGTTTAGAAGTGTGTGCAACAAGAGTGATGTAGTGGTGGGAGTCTGCTATAGACCACCGGACCAGGGGGATGAGGTAGATGAGGCTTTCTTCCGGCAGCTCACGGAAGCTACTAGATCGCATGCCCTGATTCTCATGGGTGACTTTAATTTTCCTGATATCTGCTGGGAGAGCAATACAGCGGTGCATAGACAATCCAGGAAGTTTTTGGAAAGCGTAGGGGACAATTTCCTGGCGCAAGTGCTAGAGGAGCCAACTAGGGGGGGCGCTTTTCTTGACCTGCTGCTCACAAACCGGGTAGAATTAGTGGGGGAAGCAAAAGTGGATGGGAATCTGGGAGGCAGTGACCATGAGTTGGTTGAGTTCAGGATCCTGACGCAAGGAAGAAAGGTAAGCAGCAGGATACGGACCCTGGACTTCAGGAAAGCAGACTTCGACTCCCTCAGGGAACGGATGGCCAGGATCCCCTGGGGGACTAACTTGAAGGGGAAAGGAGTCCAGGAGAGCTGGCTGTATTTCAAGGAATCCCTGTTGAGGTTACAGGGACAAACCATCCCGATGAGTCGAAAGAATAGTAAATATGGCAGGCGACCAGCTTGGCTTAATGGTGAAATCTTAGCGGATCTTAAACATAAAAAAGAAGCTTACAAGAAGTGGAAGGTTGGACATATGACCAGGGAAGAGTATAAAAATATTGCTCGGGCATGTAGGAATGTTATCAGGAGGGCCAAATCGCACCTGGAGCTGCAGCTAGCCAGAGATGTCAAGAGTAACAAGAAGGGTTTCTTCAGGTATGTTGGCAACAAGAAGAAAGCCAAGGAATGTGTGGGCCCCTTACTGAATGAGGGAGGCAAACTAGTGACAGAGGATGTGGAAAAAGCTAATGTACTCAATGCTTTATTTGCCTCTGTTTTCACGAACAAGGTCAGCTCCCAGACTGCTACGCTGGGCATCACAAAATGGGGAAGAGATGGCCAGCCCTCTGTGGAGATAGAGGTGGTTAGGGACTATTTAGAAAAGCTGGACGTGCACAAGTCCATGGGGCCGGACGAGTTGCATCCGAGAGTGCTGAAGGAATTGGCGGCTGTGATTGCAGAGCCATTGGCCATTATCTTTGAAAACTCGTGGCGAACCGGGGAAGTCCCGGATGACTGGAAAAAGGCTAATGTAGTGCCAATCTTTAAAAAAGGGAAGAAGGAGGATCCTGGGAACTACAGGCCAGTCAGCCTCACTTCAGTCCCTGGAAAAATCATGGAGCAGGTCCTCAAAGAATCAATCCTGAAGCACTTGCATGAGAGGAAAGTGATCAGGAACAGCCAACATGGATTCACCAAGGGAAGGTCATGCCTGACTAATCTAATCGCCTTTTATGATGAGATTACTGTTCTGTGGATGAAGGGAAAGCAGTGGATGTATTGTTTCTTGACTTTAGCAAAGCTTTTGACACGGTCTCCCACAGTATTCTTGTCAGCAAGTTAAAGAAGTATGGGCTGGATGAATGCACTACAAGGTGGGTAGAAAGCTGGCTAGATTGTCGGGCTCAACGGGTAGTGATCAATGGCTCCATATCTAGTTGGCAGCCGGTATCAAGTGGAGTACCCCAAGGGTCGGTCCTGGGGCCGGTTTTGTTCAATATCTTCATAAATGATCTGGAGGATGGTGTGGATCGCACTCTCAGCAAATTTGCGGATGATACTAAACTGGGAGGAGTGGTAGATACGCTGGAGGGGAGGGATAGGATACAGAAAGACCTAGACAAATTGGAGGATTGGGCCAAAAGAAATCTGATGAGGTTCAATAAGGATAAGTGCAGGGTCCTGCACTTAGGACGGAAGAACCCAATGCACAGCTACAGACTAGGGACCGAATGGCTAGGCAGCAGTTCTGCGGAAAAGGACCTCGGGGTGACAGTGGACGAGAAGCTGGATATGAGTCAGCAGTGTGCCCTTGTTGCCAAGAAGGCCAATGGCATTTTGGGATGTATAAGTAGGGGCATAGCGAGCAGATCGAGGGACGTGATCGTTCCCCTCTATTCGACATTGGTGAGGCCTCATCTGGAGTACTGTGTCCAGTTTTGGGCCCCACACTTCAAGAAGGATGTGGATAAATTGGAGAGAGTCCAGCGAAGGGCAACAAAAATGATTAGGGGTCTGGAACACATGACTTATGAGGAGAGGCTGAGGGAGCTGGGATTGTTTAGCCTGCAGAAGAGAAGAATGAGGGGGGATTTGATAGCTGCTTTCAACTACCTGAAAGGGGGTTCCAAAGAGGATGGCTCTAGACTGTTCTCAATGGTAGCAGATGACAGAACGAGGAGTAATGGTCTCAAGTTGCAGTGGGGGAGGTTTAGATTGGATATTAGGAAAAACTTTTTCACTAAGAGGGTGGTGAAACACTGGAATGCGTTACCTAGGGAGGTGGTAGAATCTCCTTCCTTACAGGTTTTTAAGGTGAGGCTTGACAAAGCCCTGGCTGGGATGATTTAACTGGGAATTGGTCCTGCTTTGAGCAGGGGGTTGGACTAGATGACCTTCTGGGGTCCCTTCCAACCCTGATATTCTATGATTCTATGATTCTATGACTGTCTCCATTTTGTGTTTTGTACATAACCAAATGCACTGTCCAATCTCTCCCCCCACTTGGGAATAGTTTTCACGTTATGAACACTATCTAGCAACTATGGAATCCATTGTTCCTGCATTGACCTTTAGAGCATATTTGTATTTCCTTGCAAACGCTGACCTGAGTGGTCAAAGTTGCACCATTGAGACTGACACTCTGCAGGAGATACAACGAGGCACCTTAGAGACTAACAAATTTATTAGGGCATAAGCTTTTTAATGGGCTACAACCCACAGAGTGCATGGAGTGGAAAATACAGTAGGAAGATATATATACATAGTACATTAAAAGATGGGACTTGCCTTACCAATTTGAACGAGACAATTCAATTAAAGTGGGCTATTGATTACTTTTGTAGTGGTAATCAGGGTGGCCCATTTCAAACAGTTGACAAGAAGCTGTGAGTAACACTAGGGGGGATATTAGCATGGGGAAACTAGTTTTTAGTTCTTGTAGTGACCCATCCACTCCCAGTCTTTATTCAGGCCTAATTTGATGGTGTCCAGTTTGCAAATTAATTCCAGTTCTGCAGTTTCTCATTGGAGTCTGTTTTTGAAGTTTTGTTGCTGAAGAATCGCCACTTTTAAGTCTGTTATTGAGTGTTCAGGGTGGTTGAAGTGTTCTCTGACTGGTTTTTGAATGTTATAATTCTTGATGTCTGATTTGTGTCCATTTATTCTTTTGCTAGAGACTGTCTGGTTAGGCCAATGTACATGGCAGAGGGGCATTGCTGGCACATGATGGCATATATCACATTGGTAGATGTGCAGGTGAACGAGCCTCTGATGGTGTGACTGATGTGGTTAGGTCCTATGATGGTGTCCCTTGAATAGATATGTGGACAGAGTTGGCAAAGGGGTTTGTTGCAGGGATAGGTTCCTGGGTTAGTGTTTTTGTTGTGTGGCGTGTAGTTGCTGGTGAGTATTTGCTTCAGGTTGATGGGCTGTTTGTAAGCGAGGACTGGCCTGTCTCCCAAGGTCTGTGAGAGTGAGGGATCATCCTTCAGGATAGGTTGTAGATCCTTGATGATGCACTGGAGAGGTTTTAGTTGGGGGCTGAAGGTGATGGCTAGTGGAGTTCTGTTACTTACTTTGTTGGGCCTGTCCTGTAGTAGGTGACTTCTGGGTACCCTTCTGGCTTCGAGATGTGAGGTGGTTTCAGCCAGGGAATCCTGCTGTAGCTTTAAGGTACTATTGACTGACAGAATCCCTCCATCAAACATTAGTCAGAGAGGGAAAACTTATGAGACTTAATTTAGAGGACCTGCAAAGAGTGGCCCAAGATAAATAGGGTTGGAGGAGCCATATTAGTGCCCTATGCAATGTCTGGTGGCACAGAAAGAATTCAGAAATATTATGAGATGAAATAATGCCTCTTAATCCCAGAGGCAGCTACTGAGACACAGGCAATGGAAGTGTGGGAGACAAACTGTTCTGGAGAGAACCTGGGCCCAAAACTTATTGAACCACAGCAAGAGGTGTAGTAAGAAGAGGGCCTGAGACATAAAAAAAAGGGAAAAAAGGGAAGAAGGAGGATCCTGGGAACTACAGGCCAGTCAGCCTCACTTCAGTCCCTGGAAAAATCATGGAGCAGGTCCTCAAAGAATCAATCCTGAAGCACTTGCATGAGAGGAAAGTGATCAGGAACAGCCAGCATGGATTCACCAAGGGAAGGTCATGCCTGACTAATCTAATCGCCTTCTATGATGAGATTACTGGTTCTGTGGATGAAGGGAAAGCAGTGGATGTATTGTTTCTTGACTTTAGCAAAGCTTTTGACACGGTCTCCCACAGTATTCTTGTCAGCAAGTTAAGGAAGTATGGGCTGGATGAATGCACTACAAGGTGGGTAGAAAGCTGGCTAGATTGTCGGGCTCAACGGGTAGTTATCAATGGCTCCATGTCTAGTTGGCAGCCGGTATCAAGTGGAGTGCCCCAAGGGTCGGTCCTGGGGCCGGTTTTGTTCAATATCTTCATAAATGATCTGGAGGATGGTGTGGATTGCACTCTCAGCAAATTTGCGGATGATACTAAACTGGGAGGAGTGGTAGATACGCTGGAGGGGAGGGATAGGATACAGAAGGACCTAGACAAATTGGAGGATTGGGCCAAAAGAAATCTGATGAGGTTCAATAAGGATAAGTGCAGGGTCCTGCACTTAGGACGGAAGAACCCAATGCACAGCTACAGACTAGGGACCGAATGGCTAGGCAGCAGTTCTGCGGAAAAGGACCTCGGGGTGACAGTGGACGAGAAGCTGGATATGAGTCAGCAGTGTGCCCTTGTTGCCAAGAAGGCCAATGGCATTTTGGGATGTATAAGTAGGGGCATAGCGAGCAGATCGAGGGACGTGATCGTTCCCCTCTATTCGACATTGGTGAGGCCTCATCTGGAGTACTGTGTCCAGTTTTGGGCCCCACACTTCAAGAAGGATGTGGATAAATTGGAGAGAGTCCAGCGAAGGGCAACAAAAATGATTAGGGGTCTGGAACACATGAGTTATGAGGAGAGGCTGAGGGAGCTGGGATTGTTTAGCCTGCAGAAGAGAAGAATGAGGGGGGATTTGATAGCTGTTTTCAACTACCTGAAAGGGGGTTCCAAAGAGGATGGCTCTAGACTGTTCTCAATGGTATCAGATGACAGTACGAGGAGTAATGGTCTCAAGCTGCAGTGGGGGAGGTTTAGATTGGATATTAGGAAAAACTTTTTCACTATGAGGGTGGTGAAACACTGGAATGCGTTACCTAGGGACGTGGTAGAATCTCCTTCCTTCGAGGTTTTTAAGGTCAGGCTTGACAAAGCCCTGGCTGGGATGATTTAACTGGGAATTGGTCCTGCTTCGAGCAGGGGGTTGGACTAGATGACCTTCTGGGGTCCCTTCCAACCCTTATATTCTATGATTCTATGATTCTATGATAAGCCCTTGTATCAGAGGCCCAATGTGAAGCCTGAGGCCTGGGCTAAAGTAGCGGTCAAAACTTTGCTGATATAAAGCAAAATCAGGTTGTGAGCTAGAGGCAGGCCCTGCTCACAGAATCTGACAAGAACTGATATTGCAGAAACACACATTCCTAAGAACATAGCCGTGCACAGCACATGTCATTAGGGTGTGCACCCAGCGAATTTTTTTTTAAAGGCTAACATTTATTGAATACTCAATCATAAAGGACATTATTTTTATTCATCCAACAAACTAAAGAAACTAAAACTTAACTAAAACTTAATTTTTTTTAAATTAACAACTAAACTTTACTTAAAAAATACAAACTTAAAAAATGAGACACAAAATACCAAATTTTTGCTGTAGTGATAACCAGGCATATACAAAGATACAGTCAATTTTCATGATCTTTATCTTTAACCTTAAGCTAACCCAAATTGACCAAAACAGATTAAGGTTTCTTCATCTTCCTGTCCTAGAGAATGAGACATCACTCACGAGGTGTTATGGACTTAAATTCCTCAATCACATCATTATAATTAACTGATGAAGCCAATCATTGTTCAATGTACAAAATCATGAGTGAGTCAAGGCGCTGTTGGGACATTGTATTTCTTAGTTTGTTTTTTACATGTGCTAGTTTCGAAAAGGCTCTTTCACATGAACAGCTTGTGTCAAGGTTCCTTCCCCACTCTGAACTCTAGGGTACAATGTGTGGACCTGCATGGAAACCTCCTAAGCTTACTTTTACCAGCTTAGGTTAAAACTTCCCCAAGGTACAAACTATTTTACCTTTTGCCCTTGGACTTCCACTGCCACCACGAAACGTCTGACCGGGTTTATTTTTGAGAAAGCGTTGTTTGGAAATGTCTTTCCCCCCAAAATCCTCCAAACCCTTTACCCCACTTCCTGGGGAAGGTTTGGTAAAAATCTTCACCTATTTGCATAGGTGACCACGGATCCAAACTCTTGGATCTTAAGAACAATGAAAAAAGCATTCAGTTCTTACAAGAAAAATTTTAATAGAAGAAGCAGTAAAAAAAGAATCACCTCTGTAAAATCAAGATGGTAAATATCTTACAGGGTAATTAGATTCAAAACATAGAGAATCCCTCTAGGCAAAACCTTAAGTTACAAAAAGACATACAGACAGGAATATCCATTCTATTCAGCACAGCTTATTTTCTCAGCCATTTAAAGAAATCATAATCTAACGCATATCTAGCTAGATTACTTACTAAATTCTAAGACTCCATTCCTGTTCTGTCCCCGGCAAAAGCATCACACAGACAGACTCTTTGTTTTTCCCTCCCTCCAGCTTTTGAAAGTATCTTGTCTCCTCATTGGTCATTTTGGTCAGGTGCCAGTGAGGTTATCCTAGCTTCTTAACCCTTTACAGGTGAAAGGGTTTTTCCTCTGGCCAGGAGGGATTTAAAGGTGTTTACCCTTCCCTTTATATTTATGACAGCTTGTAACAGGTAAGACTGCAAAGCATTGAAGAGATTTGTAAAAGGCCTGGAACATGGAAGACCGATCCAATTCCTTTAGCCAATCAAGCCACTCTCTGGTGGTGTTCGTAGGAAGAAGATCTGTCATAACCCCAAAGCAATCCGACTTCAGCTTCCAACTCATCCAAGGACACTTTAAATTTGTTGGCAACAATTCTCATATCGTCCCTGCCAATGTCTAAGCTCAGCAGTTTTCCCACTGCAGTCACAATTTTACAAGTCTCCTTTTCAAATTGCTGGTCGATGCTGGTAATCGCTGAGTCTAGGAGTCTCCTGCTCCTCTTTTGTATCAAAGTGATGCTGGGACTCAAACGTGTCATCAATAGGAGTGGACTTTTTCACTTCTTAACTGGGGGAATCGATATATCATTCTCTACACACATTTTCACACTGTCACTGAAAATAAATTGAAAATATTCTGGGCCACTTCTCATGACAGCCAAAGAGTTACACAAGCTTTTCACCCCTGTCATTCATAGAATATCAGGGTTGGAAGGGACTTCAGGAGGTCATCTAGTCCAACCCCCTGCTCAAAGCAGGACCAATCCCCAATTAAATCATCTCAGCCAGGGCTTTGTCAAGCGTGACCTTAAAAACTTCTAAGGAAGGAGATTCTACCACCTCCCTAGGTAACGCATTACAGTTGTTTCACCACCCTCCTAGTGAAAAAGTTTTTCCTAATATCCAACCTAAACCTCCCCCACTGCAATGTGAGACCATTACTCCTTGTCCTGTCATCTTCTACCACTGAGGATAGTCTAGAACCATCCTCTTTGGAACCACCTCTCAGGTAGTTGAAAGCAGCTATCAAATCCCCCCTCATTCTTCTCTTCCGCAGACTAAACAAGCCCAGTTCCCTCAGCCTCTCCTCATAAGTCATGTGTTCCAGACCCCTAATCATTTTTGTTGCCCTTCGCTAGACTCTCTCCAATTTTTCCACATCCTTCTTGTAGTGTGGGGCCCAAAACTGGACACAGTACTCCAGATGAGGCCTCACCAATGTCGAATAGTGAACGATCACATCCCTCGATCTGCTGGCTATGCCCCTACTTATACATCCAAAAATGCCATTAGCCTTCTTGGCAACACTGTTGACTCATATCCAACTTCTCGTCCACTGTCACCCCAAGGTCCTTTTCTGCAGAACTGCTGCCTAGCCATTCGGTCCCTAGTCTGTAGTGGTGCATTGGATTCTTCCGTCCTAAGTGCAGGACCCTACACTTATCCTTGTCGAACCTCAGATTTCTCTTGGCCCAATCCTCCAATTTTTCTAGGTCCCTCTGCATCCTATCCCTACCTGCCACCGTATCTACCACTCCTCCTAGTTTAGTGTCATCTGCAAATTTGCTGAGAGTGCAATCCACACCATCCTCCAGATCATTTATGAAGATATTGAACAAAACCGGCCCCAGGACTGACCCTTGGGGCACTCCACTTGATACCGGCTGCCAACTAGACATGGAGCCATTGATCACTACCCGTTGAGCCCGACAATCTAGCCAACTTTCTACCCACCTTATAGTGCATTCACCCAGCCCATACTTCTTTAACTTGCTGACAAGAATACTGTGGGAGATCGTGTCAAAAGCTTTTCTAAAGTCAAGAAACAATACATCCACTGCTTTCCCTTCATCCACAGAACCAGTAATCTCATCATAGAAGGCGATTAGATTAGTCAGGCATGACCTTCCCTTGGTGAACCCATGCTGACTGTTCCTGATCACTTTCCTCTCGTGTATGTGCTTCAGGATTGATTCCTTGAGGACCTGTTCCATGATTTTTCCAGGGACTGAGGTGAGGCTGACTGGCCTGTAGTTCCCAGGATCCTCCTTCTTCCCTTTTTTAAAGAAGGGCACTACATTGGCCTTTTTCCAGTCGTCCGGGACTTCCCCCGATCGCCATGAGTTTTCAAAGATAATGGCCAATGGCTCTGAAATCACAGCCACCAACTCCTTTAGCACTCTCGGATGCAACGCATCCGGCCCCATGGACTTGTGCACATCCAGCTTTTCTAAATAGTCCCTAACCACTTCTTTCTCCACAGAGGGCTGGCCATCTACTCCCCATGCTGTGTTGCCCAGCGCAGCAGTCTAGGAGCTGACCTTGTTCGTGAAGACAGAGGCAAAGAAAGCATTGAGTACATTAGCTTTTTCCAAGTCTTCTGTCACTAGGTTGCCTCCCTCATTCAGTAAGGGGCCAACACTTTCCTTGACTTTCTTCTTGTTGCCAACATACCTGAAGAAACCCTTCTTGTTACTCTTAACATCTCTTGTTAGCTGCAGCTCCAGGTGCGATTTGGCCCTCCTGATTTCATTACTACATGCCCAAGCAACATTTTTATACTCTTCCCTTGTCATTGCAGTGAGTAAATTGAGAACTGGAGCTTGAAGAGCCTTACTCGCTTTTACCACCATCTGGAGAACAGGCTGCATCATGTGAAGGGCAAAGGTGAACTTGAATGAATTTAGTTCATAGATAAGGCCCCTGTCTTTTATTTCAATGTCAGCAAGGCCAGTTGTTTCGATAATCTCTTGTAAAGCTTGTGAAATGATGGAGTAGTTTTGTTTTACAGCAGCCACTGCTTCTGCTCTGCATGCCCATCTTGTGTTTGATAGTGACTTCAAAGTCTTCAACTGGGATCCTACTTCTTGTGAAATCTTCTCCATTACTGCTTGTCGCACAGGACTCCCCTCCATGAAGGCATAAAGAGTCTGAATAACACCAAAAAAATCAAAGACAGTTCTGTTTTGTTTACTTGCAGTGCATGCATCTACTAGGACGAGGTTCAAACAATGCGCATAGCAGTGTACATAGAGTATTTCACTGTTTCTTTCTTTATATTTCATTTGAACTTCCGCAGTAAATCCAGACATAGTAGATGCTCCATCAAAACAGACAGACATCACTGATGACCAGACAATTTTAAGAATGACAAGAACTTCATTTAACTGGTCAAAAATAGACTGAGCATCAACTGTTAATAGTCTCTGAACAGAAACCAAATGTTCAGCACGACTATGTTTTTCATTGTCAAAATACTGCACCACAATGGACATCTGTTTATGGTGTCCACAGTCAGTAGTGTCGTCGGCAATTATTGAGACCATTTTTCCATTTAGTGAAGACACAATCTTTTGTTGCACAATGTTGTGCAAGGCCACAATTAAATCATTTTGGATGCGATTACTCAGATAGCTAGTGTTTCGAGGAGATTGTTGCACATGCTTTCCCATTACGGGATCATATTTTTGGAGCATATTGACAAGATTTAGAAATAAACCTTTCTCAAAACTGTCAGCTTTTTCATTGTGACCCCTGAATGGTCTCCCACCTTTTGCCAAACACAGAACAATGTCAATCAGACGCTCCATTACACTTCAGTTATGGCACTGTTCTTCTTCTTGTTTAGACAGATAAGCCTGCTTGCCCTCATCCAACAATACATCAATAGGTTTCCCTTCATTAAAACTTTCCATGAAGAACAGCTCAACACATGAGATTTTGACAGTTGGTGGTTTTTAAAACATTTGTTAGCCCTATGCCATTTCTGAATCCCTTATCAATAAATGCGGGATCAGTGTGACCTTTGTTTGCTGCATCATTAGAGGAGAAGAAACGGCAGTAAAAGCAAAATGCTGCGTCCTTTGATGGGCTGTACTCTAACCACCTAGACTTTTCATACCAGTCAGACTGAAAACTTCTTTGTTATTCCCTATTTTACTTCTAGGAAACATGCTCAATCTAGGCTGATAAGGACCCCTAGATAATCGAGACTGGCGTTCTAATCTATTTTTTGGACTATCACAGACCGGGCCATCAGAGGGAACGTTTGATGGCTTTGAAGAGGAGCTACACTGATCTGAGCTAAGGGACGAAGTCTGTTTTTGTTGGTCATTGCTCACACACTGGAACTGGTGGCGGCATTTTCTTCATGTAAATTCTTAACCCAGGAGTCCGAGGTATTTGCACAACGATCAGCACGTTCATTATCCTTCAGTTTGTCTGCTCCTTTTTCTATCTTAACAACAAAATGATCCATAGTTTAAAATTGAAAGGGGGTATCGTACGATTGAATTAAAATGTAAAGCCACGCCCTTGTTCTGCTATTTCAGTTGAGTACACGCGACACAGATTACAAACACTGCAGACACTGCGCTGGGCATCCCTGACGTGGCCGCTTATATAGGTCAAAGAATTTTCTAGAATAGCAGTCGGAGGGGGAGGGGAGGACCAATAGTAATGTGGCACCGCAGTAGTGGGGATACATGCTGCACGCGAATGCGGACTTTCCAGACACTTCCACAACATCGAGATTACGTAATTTGGCGCTTATTGCATAATACAACAATCCACACTTTAAAACTAAAAAAGTGTATCATGCAATTAAAACAAAACACAAAGCCACTTTTTTTGAGACATTAGGGCAGGGGTCTCAAACTCAAATGACCACAAGGGCCACATAAGGACTAGTTCATTGGCCCAAGGGCCGCATCACCGACACCCCCCCCGTCGCTGCCCCCGGCCCCGCCCCCACTCCACCCCTTCCATGAGGCCCCGCCCCTGCCCTGCCTCTTCCCACCCCTTCCCTGCCCCCCATTCCAACCCCTTTCCAGAAGTCCACACGCCAACTCCGGCCGCTCCCTGCCCCTAGGGGATACAGGAGGGGTGCAGGGTGTGGCAGGGGCTCAGGGCAGGGAGTTGGGGTGTGGGGTGCAGGAGGTGTGCAGGGTGCAGCAGGAGAATCAGGGCAGGGAGTTGGGGTGTAGGGTGCATCAGGGGTCAGGGCAGGGAGTTGGGGTGCAGGAGGTGTGCAGGGTGTGGCTGGGGGCTCAGGGCAGGAGTTGGGGTGTGGGGTGCAGGAGGGGTGAGAGGTGTGGCAGAGGGTCAGGGTGCAGCAGTGGGCTCAGGGCAGGGGGTTGGGGTGCAGGAGGGGTGTGGGATACGGCAGGGGGCTCAAGGTAGGGAGTTGAGGTGTGGGGTGCAGGAGGGGTGCAGGGGGCTCAGGGCAGGCGGTTGGGGTGCAGGAGGGGTGTGGGGTGAGGCAGGGATCTCAGGGCTGGGAGTTGGGCTCCCTGCCTGCCTCCCCTGGCCCTGCTCTGCTCTGGGAACCAGACGGAACCACGTCCCTGCTGCCCCTGCGGGAGGGGAGGCACAGGGCTCTGTGTGCTGCTTTTGTGCTCCTCCAGGTACCTCCCCCGAAGCTCCCATTGGCCGCGGTTCCCCATTCCCGGCCAATGGGAGCTGCTGGGGGCGGTGCCTGGAGGCAACGCATGGAGCCCTCTGCACCCCTCCCCCCCAGGGACGTGGTGCCAGGAGTGGCTCGGGGCTCGCAGCACCACGGGGGGCAATCCTGGCCCGCAGGCTGTATTTTGCCCACCCCTGGCCTGGAGGTAGGCAGGCACACAGGGAGTTTGGTGGGCCACAGGAAATAGCCCCGCAGGCCAAATGTTTGAGACCCCTGCATTAGGGTGTGCCTGGGCACATCCAGCACACCCCCTATGCACACCCATGCCTAAGAAGTGGTAGGCAGAGGAGGTGGAGGGGGGGGGAAAGGGCTACAGAGCTATGAATATGCTCGCTTGATTAATCCCAATAAACATTGCATTGCCTGCACTTCAGAATTTCTGGTCTTCTGCTTTCTCTCTGCGAGACAAGAACCAGGGGAGGGCAAAGGGAAAGCCCTTAATAGGGTGGTGCCCAGCACCTAGTACCATGGGTCCTCTAGGTACTACTGTGAAGTAATCATAGATCTGCTCAAGATTATGCAAAGAGCCACTAGTGAACTCAAAAAGAACAGGAGTACTTGTGGCAATAACAAATTTATTTGAGCATAAGCTTTCGTGAGCTACAGCTCACTTCATTGGATGAACTCAGCAACTGAACTGAAGACTCCTGACTAACTACCTTTTTCTAGGTACTAACACAGCATTCATCCCCCTAGTAGCTGAGTGCCATTATTTTCAGCCTTCGTCTCTAACCACTAGATAAAAATCTTTCCCACAGAGACAAATAATAGAGATTAGCAGAAAGAAAAATATTCAGATGTAAGAAAGTGGTTGACAGTTTCCCACTTTGCCATGAACTAAAATAATAATTTTTCTGTCTTGTTTGTATCACACCAAATTAAGCCCATGTAAGCCCAAAGCAAGAAGATCCTATCCAAGTTTTCCACGAGAGCTCAGGTAATGCTACACAAGCAGTGAAGTCACCACCCAACTCAATCCTGTGTGAACTCTGGGCAGCAGCAACCCAACTAATTGCAGCTCTGATTAATGAGTCTTGTACTAAAGTCCTAATTGCATAATGAGAACCTTATAGTTCGCTTTAACTACTGAATTGTTTCCAAATTAACCCAGCCCTGCACATGCATTCACTGCAACCTGTAGTTGGGGTAATTTGCGTGCTATAATTACCAGTGTTACACTTTATATGTGGCTCTGTGGTTAGTGTTACAAAGTATTTATTTCTGCTCCAGCAAATTGTGATCTTAGATATTTGTATTGTGTTTGAATTGTGAGTGGTAAGGAGATTGTAAGTGTTGTTTTGAACTATCTTCAAGCTAGAGTACACAGCAATAATCACTTTGTAAGTGTTCTCTGCCACCTGTCTGTGTGGTATGAGACAGTTCTATGCTCTTGCTTATTTAAAGACAATCAGAACCCATGTGCCAGATCTGGAAGGCTACATGACTCCATCTATCCTCTTCTATGTACACCCTGATTCACCGACTGCCATCCCTCCTGTCAGCAATACAGGCATTGTGGTCAATCTGTTGATTGTCTTCTTCCAAGAAACAAAGGTTGATTCGGGAAGGCCTCTTGGGAGAGGGGTGGGCTTCTTGAAAGGAACTATCCTCCTTCAAATTCTTCCTTCAAACTCTCCTTTGCCATGATGCTGACAAAAAAAAACCCTTGACAACAGTTAGGCCACTGGTACACTGGTACCATCGCCCATCATGTTGGGGTAGTATTGTCTCATTGGTTCCTTGTACTCCTCCGTCACTCCACATTCATCTGTTGTCTCATCTCATATTAGATTCTATAGGGCAGGGACCCTGTTTGTTCTGTGTATGTACAGCGCCAGGCACAGTAGAGTCCTGGTCCAGGACTATGGTACCTAAAAAGGTGCTATGGTAATACCAATAAATAAATAAATAGTAAAGGGGTAGGGAAAATAGAAGAGGAGTCAGGGAACTGACTGGCAGATTTACAGCATTTCCTTTTTCCTTTTGCTACTCTGTCACTTTTGCAATTTTGGGGAAGTTATGAAAAGTGCCAGGGAGGGGAAGGGGAAGGAAAGAGTGGGAAAAAAACCCACAACAACCCTAGAAGTCAGTCATTCTGCTCACAGTGATTGGCAAAGAAGGGGCAGAAAAGGGAAACAAATCTCTTGTTTTGATTTTCAGCAACTGAGACAAAATGAATATTTCAGTCTGAAGCATAAAGAAATTGTTCTGTTTTGTTGTTTTCAAAGTTTCCTGTAAAGAAAAAATGGAAATGAATTTTCCTTGTGAAAAAAAAATTGCTTTCATGAAATCCCATTTTTGGTGGGAGAATTTTTTTGCCAAAAAATTGACTTTCTGTATTGCTAGACTATTCCAGAGAAAAAATGCCCTATTCCCACTTCCTGCCTAGTAGCCCCTGCCCTTTATGAACCTAGCACTTTGCTTTCACCACCTGCTTAAGCAGAGGCTATCTCATCCAAACATTCACCAACAGCATTCAAATGCCCCAGGAATCCCAAATCCTCTGCTTTAGTGCTATTTGAACATTGGTTGTGTTACTCATCTGCTTCCTTCATTCATTGGAAAGATCTCAGCGGATGAGGTCACCTGAACGTCTTATCCCAAATCCCTGAAGTGGTTCTAAATTGTAACACACCTTCCTTCACTGGTGTGATTTGTTCCCAAAGAGAACAGAATCATGAGTAGTCCCCCAGCATCCTCCAGAGGAAACCCTGGGAGGGAGCAGGCTGCCTATTTTCTTTCTCTGGGCCTCAGATGCCCCAGGCCATTTCCTCATCATGAAGTAATCAGTCAGGATTATTTAGCTCTTCTTGCTCTCCAGTGGCTCCTTTCCCTTGCTTGTCCCTATTACTGGTTGAAGCTTCTTAGCCTGAACCTTTGTCATGTCAAGGGCAGAGCCACTTGCTCATAGGGCAACTTCTTGTCTTCTGTGATGCCACATTTCTCCATCTGTTCTGAAGCTCAATGCAAAAGGTCTCTACTAAAAACAGTTTCCATTGCTCCCTACCCTGTTTGGCTTCTTTGTCTCCATCCTCGTGGTTTGCAGACACAAAGAGGAACATTGCACATGGTCTGCCTTGGGTGCTCCCACAGCCATTCTTGGTGGCAGTGTTTGCTCTGTTGTTGAAGCCTACTGCTATCAAGCTTTTGCAGTATGTCTGTGCCAGCCTAACTCTT
Organism: Caretta caretta; assembly: GCF_965140235.1. Lineage (NCBI taxonomy): Eukaryota > Metazoa > Chordata > Testudines > Cheloniidae > Caretta > Caretta caretta. The sequence continues at coordinate 4,677,759 of NC_134232.1, forward strand.
TGCATGTTCTGCATTGATTAACTCCATGTTGGGTCCTCAACCCAGCCTATCGCCTACCTACCAGTTCTGAGCAATGCAGCCCCCAGAACCTCACCGGTAAAACCTCTATGCCACATGAGCATGTATTCTCTGCTGAATGACCTGTCTATATACCAGTGAGTCGAGTTTTTATTTACACAGTTCCTATGAAGCAATTCCCATGGAAAAGCACTGAGAATTTTTCAGCTTTTTATACATTTTGAAATGATGTATAGCACCCCGCACAATCCTGATAATGAGTGTCACCTCTTAGGCTTGTGTAACATAACAATAATGGATTTAATTTAGGGCTGTCAAGCAATTAAAAAATTAATAACGATTAATCTTGCGATTAATCGCGCTGTTAAACAATAATACAATACCATTTATATAAATATTTTTGGATGTTTTCCATATTTTCAAATATATTGATTTCAACTACAACACAGAATACAAAGTGTACAGTGCTCACTTTATATTTTATTATTTATTATAAATATTTGCAGTGTAAAAAGGAAACAGTATTTTTCAATTCACTTAATACAAATAATGTAGTGTAATCTCTTTATCATGAAAGCTGAACTTGCAAATCTAGAGTTATGTACAAAAAATAACTGCATTCAAAAAATGAAACAATGTAAAACTTTAGAGCCTACAAGTCCACTCAGTCCTACCTCTTGTTCAGGCAAGTTTGTTTACATTTGCAGGAGACAATGCTGCCCGCTTATTGTTTACAATGTCACCTGACAGTGAGAACAGACATTTGCATGGCACTGTTGTAGCCAGCATCGCAAGATATTTACATGCCAGGTGCGCTAAAGATTCATATGTCCCTTCATGCTTCAACCACCATTCCAGAGGACGTGTGTCCATGCTAATGACGGGTTCTGCTCGATAACTATCCAAAGCAGTGCAGACCAACACATGTTCATTTTCATCATCTGAGTCAGATGCCACCAGCAGAAGGATAATTTTCATTTTTGGTGGTTCGGGTTCTGTAGTTTCTGCATTGGAGTGTAGCTCTTTTAAGACTTCTGAAAGCATGTTCCACACTTCATCCCTCTCTGATTTTGGAAGACACTTCAGATTCTTAAATCTTGGTCGAGTGCTGTAGCTATCTTTAGAAATCTAACATTGGTACCTTCTTTGTGTTTTATCAAATCTGCACTGAAAGTGTTCTTAAAATGAACAGCATGCTGGGTCATGATCTGAGACTGCTATAACATGAAATATATGGCAGAATGTGGATAAAACACAGAGCAGGAGACATACAATTCTCCCCCAAGGAGTTCAGTCACAAATTTAATTAACGTGTTATTTTTTTAATGAGCGTCATCAGCGTGGAAGCATGTCCTCTGGAATGGTGGCCAAAGCATGAAGGGACATCTGAATGTTTAGCATATCTGGCACATAAATACCTTGCAATACCAGCTACAGAAGTGCCATGCGAACATCTGTTGTCGTTTTCAGGTAAATAAGAAGTGGGCAGTATTATCTCCCGTAAATATAAACAAACTTGTTTCTCTTAGTGATTGGCTGCACAAGAAGTAGGACTGAGTAGGACTGTTTTTGAGTGCAGTTATAGAACAAAAAAAAAATCTACATTGTAAGTTGCGCTTTCACAATAAAGAGATTGCACTCCAGTACTTGTATGAGGTGAATTGAAAAATACTATTTCTTTTATCATTTTTACAGTGCAAATATTTGTAATAAAAATAATATAAAGTGAACACTGTACACTTTATATTCTGTGTTGTAATTGAAATCAATATATTTGAAAATGTAGAAAAACATCCACAATATTTAATAAATTTCAATTGGTATTCTATTGTTTAACAGTGTGCTTAAAACTGCGATTAATTTTTTTGAGTTAATTGTGTGAGTTAACTGTGATTAATCGACAGCCCTAATTGAATTGCAACTAATTCTACAGTTGTATGGTGAGGCTTTCAAGCAGTAACATCTCAGAATAGCACAACTCATTCTAGCCAAGAAAGCAGATTGCCTTCCCTTTATGTGTTCTATGTACAGGATAAATACTTTTGGTTCTATTCAGCACAAAGAGAATTGAATTTGTTTGCTGCCTCCAGCCACAGTTCTGGGTCTTGCCTTTCTGAGGTGCGGTATTGCAGGAATCCATTGCTTCTCTTTAGCAAAGATCATTGCTGCATACAAACACACTCATAATCACACACACAAATCACTACATTCACAAACATAATAAAAGGCCCAGTCATGAATCTGTAGAGATAAAACCCCCAACCCCCATATACTATCCATAATAATCACCTTTTCACTACCCACATTTTTTTCATTATTAATAATAAGGGGTTTCACATTACTTTGTCTATTTGAGACAAAGAAGACTGTAAATAACCTTACAATCATTATGTAAAATGTATTTCTGCAAAATGATAAAAGAACCATCTATTCCCTTCTGCAGTCTAGACGATGCTCCATTACAAGTAAGCATGCTTTCAGTCCTGCCTCGGTTCAAGAAGCAGCTTTCATCCTCCTTTACTTAATATAATGAAAGACAACAAGTTGGGAAATGGATAGCAGGTGAAAAAATTATATCCCACCCTCTATGCCTTTAGAAGGTATCTCTAGGCTGGAGCTGCACTCTAAAAATAGAAATGTAGCTGGGGCAGTGCAAAGACTGAGCCACCCCAAATGTGTAGTTAGGATTTCGGATGGGATCATATTTGGGTCAACTGCCCCTCCCACCACTTGCGCTGCCACGGCTACATGCCTAGTTTTAGCACAGTAGCTTGATCACAGCTAGCAGTCGTATGTCTATCCAAGTGTAGCTGACTGGGCCATGGGTGCTGTCAAGGTTCCTTCCCCACTCTGAACTCTAGGGTACAGATGTGGGGACCTGCATGAAAACCTCCTAAGCTTACTTTTACCAGCTTAGGTTAAAACTTCCCCAAGGTACAAATTAATTTTACCCTTTGCCCTTGGAATTTCCACTGCCACCACCAAACTCTAACTGGGTTTACTGGAAAACGTAGTTTGGACATGTCTTTCCCCCCAAAATCCTCCAAACCCTTGCACCCCACTTCCTGGGGAAGGCTTGGTAAAAATCCTCACCAATTTGCATAGGTGACCACAGACCTAAACCCTTGGATCGCAGAACAATGAAAAAGCATTCAGTTTTCTTACAAGAAGACTTTTAATAGAAGTAAAGGAATCACCTCTGTAAAATTAGGATGGTAGATACCTTACAGGGTAATTAGATTCAAAACGTAGAGAATCCCTCTAGGCAAAACCTTAAGTTACAAAAGAGACACACATACAGGAATAGTCATTTTATTCAGCACAGTTCTTTTCTCAGCCATTTAAAGAAATCATAATCTAACACATACCTAGCTAGATTACTTACTAAAAGGTCTAAGACTCCATTCCTGTTCCGTTCCAAGCAAAAGCAGCATACAGACAGACACAGACCCTTTGTTTTTCTCCCTCCTCCCAGCTTTTGAAAGTATCTTGTCTCCTCATTGGTCATTTTGGTCAGGTGCCAGCGAGGTTACCTTTAGCTTCTTAACCCTTTACAGGTGAGAAGATTTTTCCTCTGGCCAGGAGGGATTTTAAAGGGGTTTACCCTTCCCTTTATATTTATGACAGGTGCTCAGGCCTAGTGGATGAAACAAGAGTTCAGCCTACCTGTTAGAGTGGGGTGCAGGCTGGGCAGAGTCCAGGAATGAGCCCAGGGTCAGTACTGGAGGGACAGAATCTGAATGCCGGAGCCAGGGGGTAAAACAGAGTCGTAAGCCAGAGGCAGAGCTGGGGTCAAAGTCAGAAGCCAGAGGGCTGGAGAAGAACAGGAGCAGCGACTGGAAGCAGAATGGAATAAGGGCAAGCACGGCTGTGGGCATGGTTCTCACTGAGCAGCCGCTGATCTGTGGGGCCAGACTTATAAGCAAAGCTGCTAAACCGGCTCATTGGTGGCCTAGTGGCAAAGTTAGTTGGAGATCAGGCCAGCACCTGGTCCTAGCTGTCTGACCCCAACACTGAGATGGAATTTACATCGCCGTCTCACAGTTTAGACGTAGACATGTACTATGTTCCTTTGCACTAAGCTGAACTGGCCTTTAAATGGGTTCCAAGTAGAACTAACTAGCAATTCCTCAAAAGCTAGGGTACCTAGGCAGATGAGTGCACAGCTGGGGCTAAGGGAAAGGGGAGGGGGATTTCCAAGACCTTTGATCCTCCTCTGACTGTTTACTATGGTCAGTCTCACACACATTGTCATCTTCAACTTCTCAGTGTTTTCCTGTTACAGCATAGTTTCAGTCTCTCTTCCTTCCATCCTGGAGAAGAAAAAAGTTACACACCTGGGAGATACCACAGCATCTTATCCCCTGGTCCATATCGATATTGATGCAGATCAGAAGAGACATCAAACCAAGTTCCGGGTGACTGAATTGACAATGCACTTTTTACAACTATCGGGGTGTTTGTTCTGGTCAAATTCTAGTAACAATAAATAGTAATAATATTTACAGTAGCAACTAGAGGCCTATATGAGATTGGGGCCCCATTCAGGTCGGTGCTGTACAAACACATAACGAGAGACAATCCTTGCCTAGAAGAGTTTATAATCTAAGAATAATCTTGCAAAGATTTAAACAGGTGCATAACTTTATACACTCTTCAGTTGTCTGTTTGAACAAGATTAGTCTTTTACACATTACACATATATTTAAGTTTTTGCAGGATCAGGGCCAAATTAAATTTGCATTCACTCTCTTCCTCCTCAACATCCTTTGTTTGTTCCAGCCACCCGGTACATATTTTCTTAAACTAAGACTGAGCTCTTTATGGCAGGGCAGTATTTTGCTGTCTGTCTCTATAGCACCTAGTAAAATGGGACCCCAATGAGCAACTACTATAATGATATCTCTGCTCTAGTTTCCACTGGATATGAGGGTCCCCTTCACTTTCTGTTGTGAGCTGAGGTGAGGCAGGGCTCCAGCGCTGGTTAGAGTTCAGTGCCAGAGAAAATGGTTCCTATTGTAGATGCATAGGTTATGGGTGGGTTCCTCTAGTGAAGGTTTCCTAACATGTCCCTCTACTGGCCCCTCTTTTAAGTTGCCTATAACTTTGCCAAATGAATGTCTTGGGATGAAATTTTCCATGCCTGCTTCCTGCCTCAAGCTGATTTAGATTAGTTTAGTTTCACCAAAAGCAGCTCATCCATTTCCAAGGACGGGGGAAAATAGGCAGACTTGCTAATAGCCCAATATTTTTGGTTTCTTTGCAGAGCTCTAGAGCATCTGGTGCTTGGAGCAGGAAGTGGAAGTTTAGCAGGGAGGTAGTTCAGGAGTCTGAAAGATGCCTTGTGCAGTACTCATGAAAATACACTCAGTTTTGGCCAAGGTATAATCCTCTGAATGTCATTTTCATGTGCTCAGTAGAGTTTGTTAAAGACTTTCTGCTAAAATAGCTGAACATTCCATCCACACTAAGCATGCTCCAGGCCCCAGAGTTTTGACCCCCTTCAGTGTAGGGGAAAGTGTATGGAGCTGGGAGCCAGGAGGTTACCAGGAGTTTAATTTCACCTCTTTGATTTACCAATGTTAATAATTCTGTGCACTTCACAACCCTTACTACCAAACAAGGTCTCAACCCCCTGTATTAGGAGGCTGGCAAATATAATTCCCCCATTTTACCCATAAATTAACAGAGATTTTTCAAGGGCTTTTAGCACCATTAGTTTGCTTTCAAAACAAAGTACCCTACTGTCTCTACTTCCAGATCCATATACCGTCATTGTAGCCTGTCCAGCAATATCTCCATTCAGCACCTCCTCGGTGCTGCTGTTTATTCAGGATTATGATTCTCGTAGCATTTGCCATTACCAGAGTGTCCACAATGAGCTAGGTGCTACCCACAGATGCTCCAAAGATTCAGTGACCAGCCTGAATAAGCATCCAATGATCTAAGGTAATAATATGGCCACAATTACTGTAGTATCTCAGCATCTCATAATCTTTAATATATTTATCCTCACAACACCCCCATGAGATAGGGCAGTGCAATGATCCCCATTGCACAGATGGGGAACAGAGGCACAAAGGCTAAGTGACTTGCCCAAGATCACACAGTAAGTCTGTGGCAGAGAAGACAATAGAGCTCAGGTCTCAAGTCCTAGGGTAGTGGTTTAACCACTAGGCTATCATTCCTCCCTAAGCCTACCTGAAGCTTATATGAATTCTTATGAATGCACTTTATGCTGTGTTTATAAAGCACCATTTACATGTAAGGAACCATGGAAGTTATTGTTAATAATTGTTAATAACTATTTCTGCCCTTTGCTTCCAGTCAGAAACAGGAAGTGCAGAGGCACAAAGTATAAGAAGCAATGAAAAAAAAAGCTGAATGTCTGGGAAGTTTTAAATTTCAGAAGTGTTTCACTTTGGGGCTCAGTTTGAATTTTTCAGTGAAGCTTAGGGTCATTTCTGAGTTTATCTGAACCGGGTCTGTCATAAATATAAAGGGAAGGGTAAGCCCCTTTAAAATCCCTCCTGGCCAGAGGAAAAATCCTCTCACCTGTAAAGGGTTAAGAAACTAAAGATAACCTCGCTGGCACCTGACCAAAATGACCAATGAGGAGACAAGATACTTTCAAAAGCTGGGAGGAGGGAGAAAAACAAAGGGTCTGTGTCTGTCTGTATGCTGCTTTTGCTTGGAACGGAACAGGAATGGAGTCTTAGACCTTTTAGTAAGTAATCTAGCTAGGTATGTGTTAGATTATGATTTCTTTAAATGGCTGAGAAAAGAACTGTGCTGAATAGAATGACTATTCCTGTATGTGTGTCTCTTTTGTAACTTAAGGTTTTGCCTAGAGGGATTCTCTATGTTTTGAATCTAATTACCCTGTAAGGTATCTACCATCCTGATTTTACAGAGGTGATTCCTTTACTTCTATTAAAAGTCTTCTTGTAAGAAAACTGAATGCTTTTTTCATTGTTCTAAGATCCAAGGGTTTGGGTCTGTGGTCACCTATGCAAATTGGTGAGGATTTTTACCAAGCCTTCCCCAGGAAGTGGGATGCAAGGGTTGGGAGGATGTTGGGGGGAAGGACGTGTTCAAACTATGTTTTCCAGTAAACCCAGATAAAGTTTGGTGGTGGCAGTGGAAATCCAAGGGTAAAATTTAATTTGTACCTTAGGGAAGTTTTAACCTAAGCTGGTAAAAGTAAGTTTAGGAGGTTTTCGTGCAGGTCCCCACATCTGTACCCTAGAGTTCAGAGCGGGGAAGGAACTTTCACCTAAATTCAAGTTTCAAGAGTAAAGGCTAATGTCGTCAAGACAAGGTTTTCAAAAATCATGCATCAGGCCCCCAAAATTCAAAAGATTAGCTTAAAAATCATACTTTTTTTAAAAAAATTGATTCTTTTTTGTTTGTTTTCAAAGTTTTGTGCCTTTAGGTTGTTGGGGTTCTGCTGATACCTCATATACTTGGTTTACCAAGAACTCAGTTTGACTCCAATCTCGTTAATCAAGTATTTTCATGCAGCAGAGCTATGCTTATTTGATCAGACTCAAGCATTAAGGCAACAGTATAGGATGTACAACACATCCAACATTACACACCAAACTTCTTCCTTCATATACATTTACACATTACATTGCATTTGCTACACATAGCATTACATGTTTTTGGACTGGCTTGGTTACTTTGTAAGAACCAATCTTTGTACAGCATGCTTTGTTCACACAGTCCATGCTTGACTTACTCTTTACCTCATTTTTACATTCTTGACTGATTTTGTTCATTGTTTGTGGTTCCCTGGGAGTTCTCCCTCTTTTCTTGGCTAGCTCAGACATTTTGTCTCCTGGCTTACTGACCCCATTTACTTACCTAAGTTAGCACAAATATTTCATTTTTAGCCTGCTAATTAATTTATCTCCCTACTTCAGTCCTCCTAGAAATTAGAACTCACCCATATTTAATTACTTATGTCAGGCCAGGACTACAATCCTACATAGAGTGCACTCGGGCTCACAGTTTTAAGCTTTTCTTTGCAACCACAATGACTAGAAACTTACTTTAAGTAAATAAATGCAAGCTGAGATTCTCGTGGAATCGGGCTTTAAGAAAATCACCCAAATATCACAAGAGCCATGATTAAATAGTGAGAGTTGGCCAGGCTGCAGACAAATGCATGCAAAACAAATAGGCCCATTGGCTGAAACTGATGGTTCAAATGCTAGGAATTGGTGCCCCCTTACAGCCTCCATCTTGCATTGTCCAGAATTCGGTTTGGTTCTGTGGCTTTTCTGAATGTCCTGAAGCGACCTTTCAGTGCTTCTGAATCTCTGGGAATGAGACGGAGGTATCAGCTCACATCACGTCAGCCACTGAACAGCCTGAGAAACTCACTCAGAGCCACTCCTGATCTGAAACTGCTGTGCTGCAACAGCACAGACGGGGAGGGCTGCGTTCTGCTAATACAGCCTGAATAATCCCTGGAGTCATCCTCTGCACAACCCCTTATTTGCACTTGCAAATACCTACAGTCACACTGAAGGGGTTGCACACACATGCCGTTTGGGCAGACATAAATTGTGTGTGCAGTTTAGCTCGCACAGTTGGGAAAATCTGGTTGTAAGCAGTTCCACTCACCGCCACAGGCATAGAGCATAGAGTTGCAACTGTCTTCCTCTCCAGCACGTTTTTGGCCCTGCAATGGCCTGTCGGGCTACATCTTTTGTAGTCCAGCCGTTCAGCCAGGTGACCTCTTTCCAGTACTGTTCCCATTCTAGGGTAACAGAAGGACCGCTAAAGAATCCGCAATAACACTGCTTTATTTCTTAAAATTCAGAACGATAGCACACAAGATCCCGAAAAGAGAGCAAGAAAACAGGCTGCTCCCTAAGATTGCGAGGCACAATTCACCCCACGTACCTTTAAACTGACTTCTCGCCAAACTAACTCTGACCAGACTCTTTGCTACAGTGCCTTTTAGCTGCAAGCAGGACCAGGAAACCCACTCTGCCCTTAAAGAGTGGAATTCCAACATAGTCCTCCATACAGCACAGCATCCGCTATGGATCAGGCGCAGAGGGCAACCTGTGACACATACACACTCACCAGTGCATTATGTACTTCCTCTGATCAAAGGAAACGCATGCATCTGAAACCCCCCAGAGATCATATCCTAGATGGCCCTACACTTGTGTGATGGCTGCCATCTTGGCTGATACACAGGAGACTGAACTGGGGAGAAGGTCCTCAGCTTTCCAGCTTTGTGCATCTCAGCCCATGTTTGTCCACTTGCCACAAGGCTGCAGAAGCTGAAAGCATCAAACTTAAGATTCAGCATCTGGGGCTTGAGCTGTGGGGGTGAATGTTTTGCACATGTGGAAACAGCTAGAGTTTCTCATGTGGTCTTGTGTTCCTGACTCCATAGATCTGCCAACTTTCCACTTGCTGCCTCCTTTACAAATACACACTGAAGAATAGGGGTGATACATAGTCCTCTCTGCACGGAAACATGATGTTTGCTGTTATAGACAGGGTGAAAGCATCTCAGAGCAATTTACTAGCACATTCTGCAGGTTTCTCTCGGCCCTGGAGCTTCGCAGAGAGCTCAGAAGTCCAAAGGCACAGCCTGGAGCAGTGTAATGATAACTCAGTCTGGGCTTCTCCGAGACACCTCCTGAGAGCGCTTAAAAATTCCCTGCAATTCTCTCGAGGAAAGAGTGGCAAACTTTTTTGTAACTTCCACCATTTATTTCTGAAATCCCTTCCCTAACCCACCTCCTCTCCTGGTCTTCCAGGCAGCATTGATGCAGAAGTCAAAGCTAGTATTCAAAACATCTTGTGCAATTATTACCCAGCCTGGCTTTTCACTGTAAGAGGGGGAAAACCATGAGTTGGATCTTAAATGGACAAATGAGCTCTTTATAGTGAATCACTCATTTACGTTTATTGTAGCTTAATGGAGCTCATAAGGGTGGGATTTAAATATAGGCTTCTTGTTTAAGGTGTCTGAAACCCCTTATATGGTCAGTCTGTCTTTCATACATATCATCACAGGATAAACATTTCAAAACCACCTGTGCATATGTCAACACTGCAAGTGAAGGTGTGATTGTGTCACCTTTTGCTCCCTGTAAATCATGCACTCTTCATATTGTTATTATTTATTTTGTATATTACCATAGCACCTAAGGGCCTCACTCATAGAGCAGGACCCCACTATGATAGGTGCTGTTCAAACACAGAACCAAAAAGACTGTCCCTGCCCCATCTTTCTATCCATCCCTCTGGAACCCAGTGCCTTGCCAGTGAATCTCATTTCACTCGTGTCTTTAACAGCATCCCAGGCTAAGTGAGATGCTTGCCAAAGCAGAGATCTTTGCTTAGGTTCCTAGGTCCATCACCATGATAGGAGAGCTGGCTGTATTTTAAATAATTCTTATTGAGGTTGCAGGAAAAAACCACCCTGATGTGTAGAAAGAATAGTAAATATGGCAGGTGACGAGGTTGGCTTAACAGTGAAATCCTTGCTGATCTTAAACACAAAAAAGAAGCTTACAAGAAGTGGAAGATTGGACAAATGAACAGGGAAGAGTATAAAAATACTGCTCGGGCATGCAGGAGTGAAATCAGGAAGGCCAAATCACACATGGAGGTGCAGCTAGCAAGAGATATTAAGAGTAACAAGAAGGGTTTCTACAGGTATGTTAGCAACAAGAAGAAGGTCAAGGAAAGTGTGGGGCCCTTACTGAATGAGGGAGGCAACCTAGTGTCACAGGATGTGGGGAAAGCTAATGTACTTAATGCTTTTTTTGCCTCTGTCTTCACGAACAAGGTCAGCTCCCAGACTACTACACTGGGCAGCACAGTATGGGGAGAAGGTGACCAGCCCTCTGTGGAGAAAGAGGTGGTTAGGGACTATTTAGAAAAGCTGGACGAGCACAAGTCCACGGGGCCAGATGCACTGCAGATGTGATTGCAGAGCCATTGGCCATTATCTTTGAAAACTCATGGCGATCTGGGGAGGTCCCAAATGACTGGAAAAAGGCTAATGTAGCGCCCATCTTTAAAAAAGGGAAGAAGGAGGATCTGGGGAACTACAGGCCAGTCAGCCTCAACTCAGTCCCTGGAAAAATCATGGAGCAAGTCCTCAAGGAATCAATTTTGAAGCACTTTGAGTAGAAGAAATGATCAGGAACAGTCAGCATGGATTCACCAAGGGCAAGTCATGCCTGACTAACCTGATTGCCTTCTATGATGAGATAACTGGCTCTGTGGATGAGAGGAAAGCAGTGGATGTGTTATTCCTTGACTTTAGCAAAGCTTTTGATACTATCTCCCACAGTATTCTTGCCAACAAGTTAAAGAAGTATGGGCTAGATGAATGCACTATAAGGTGGATAGAAAGCTGGCTAGACCATCAGACTCAACAGGTAGTGATAAATAGCTCCATGTCTAGTTGGCAGCCGATATCAAGTGGAGTGCCCCAAGGGTCAGTCCTGGGGATGGTTTTGTTCAATATCTTCATTAATGATCTGGAGGATGGTGTGGATTGCACCCTCAGCAAGTTTGCAGATGACACTAAACTGGGAGGAGAGGTAGATACGCTGGAGGGTAGGGATAGGATACAGAGGGCCCTAGACAAATTAGAGGATTGGGCCAACAGAAATCTGATGAGGTTCAACAAGGACAAATGCAGAATCCTGAACTTAGGACGGAAGAATCTCATGCACTGCTACAGGCTAGGGACTGAGTGGCTAGGCAGCAATTCTGCAGAAAAGGACCTAGGGGTTACAGTGGATGAGAAGCTGGATATGTGCCCTTGTTGCCAAGATGGCTAACAGCATTTTGGGCTGTATAAGTAGGAGTATTGCCAGCAGATCAAAGGACCACCTCTATTCGACATTGGAGAGGCCTCATCTGGAGTACTGTGTCCAGTTTTGGGCCCCACGCTACAAGGATGTGGAAAAATTGGACAAAGTCCAGCGGAGGGCAACAAAAATGATTAGGGGACTGGAACACATGACTTATGAGGAAAGGCTGAGGGAACTAGGATTGTTTAGTCTGAGGAAGAGAAGAATGAGGGGGGATTTGATAGCTGCTTTCAACTACCTGAAAGGGGGTTCCAAAGAGGATGGATCTAGACTGTTCTCAGTGATAGGTGATGACAGAACAAGGAGTAATAATCTCAAGTTGCAGTGTGGGAGGTTTAGGTTGGATATTAGGAAAAACTTTTTCACTAGGAGGGTGGTGAAACACTGGAATGCGTTACCTAGGGAGGTGGTGGAATCTCCTTCCTTAGAGGTTTTTAAGGTCCGTCTTGACAAAGCCCTGGCTGGGATGATGTAGTTGGGGATTGGTCCTGCTTTGAGCAGGGGGTTGGACTAGATGACCTCCTGAGGTCCCTTCCAACCCTGATATTCTATGATATCTGAGCACCTGTCCATTATTATTATCCTAGTTGAGCTTGAGGCCCAACAAGCAAGCAAGTGACTGCAGGATTCAGCCAGGCAGTTGTTCTGCTGATATGCCTAGAAAGTAAACATTTGAAAGATGTTTTTGATTTGTTTCCTTCCTTTTAACAATCCCCTCACTATAACAACTCTGCCAGCAGCTCCCAGGGTGGGGCTCAGAGCTGCATCCTTACATAACTCCTCCAAAGGCTACAGAACACTGTGTTTTGTCTTTGCCTCTCTCTGTTCATTTCTGGACAGGCAACGTTCAAACTTATAGTTCTGTAGTTCATTGCTCCAAAGGGCCCTTTTCCCTGTGATCACTTGCACTCTAGCTTGGCAATATGAGGAAATCAATTGCTTGGCTCCTTTTCTGCTTGCCTCACACAGTAAGAGGCCATAGCAAGGAAAATACTTGTGTTTAAGTTTTTTGTACTGTCTGTTCTCTTTTATAATTGTGGCTGGGCATAGACAGAGCTACATCATCAATCTGGACCAGAACAGGCGTTATAAAGTCATGATGACTTGGGGTAAAAATTCCAGGATCACCCAAGTGCCCATTTTCAAAAGTGACTTTGACCGAGTGCCAACATCCCATTGACTTTCAGTGACACTTAGGATCCTAAGAACTAGACTCACAAAGGGACTTGCAACTTAGGTTCCAAGAGTGGCAGTTAAGTCCAACGTTTAGGCACCGTTGGCATTCCCAAAACCCCTGCTCAGCCGCTGCCTGACCTGGTGGTGCCTAAATTCCCAAAGCTCCTACTGTTAGTTTCCAGATTTTGGCAGCTCGGCATAAGCCTGGCCACCTCAGCGCTGATGCTGACAGGCAGCATGGGCCCTAACTCATGCCTTCACCCCAGCAGGATTCTCAATTGCATGTATTGCCTTTGGATCCTGATTCAATAGTCAGGCTCTGAGCACACCTAATCCCATGTAGAAGCTGGTGACTTTTCACCCCATGGTAGGGCTGTGAGAGACCCAGGTTCAATTTCCAACACTACCTGATGTGGAGCAGAGATTTGAACCCACCTCTCAGAGAAGCCCCCTAACCACTGAGCTAAGGGGATCACCACAACCATCTCCTCCTTGACCTGGCTTATGTACTCAACTCCAGGATAGGGCTTATGGCTGTGAGCCCCAAGCAAGGACAGCTGCCTCCCTCCTACCTGAACGTTGGGGCCTAAGGTTATGTCTACACTATTTGCTAGGGGGTGTGATTCTCCTGCATGTGTACACATACTGGCTCTAGCTTTCTTTGAGCTAGCAGGAGTATGTGTAGCCACAGTAGAATGGCTGAGACATGCCAAGTACAAACATACCTGAAACCAGTGGGAGTGACCTAGGTGCGGTTCAATTGTGCATCTGCTGCCTCTAACTTTGCTACCGCAGCTACACTGCTGTTTATATCTGGGCTAACTCAATGACACCTATCATGAGTTGGTGTACACAGGCAAGGGGATCACTCCCCTAGCTCATAGTGTAGACGTAACTAAAGTCTCTTTGAGGGGCGGGGCTTAGGGCCTCCCTCTCTCGTTGGCATTTCCTAGCTTCCCCACTCAGCAAGCTGGCTTCTGTAATCCCATTCTTAGGCACCTAATTCTCCCCATGCCGTGGGCAGGAATCCTGGGAGCCAGCTCAGGGTGATGAATTCTACTGGGTAGCCTGGTGGCTAAACATTAGGCACTTCGCGAATCTCTCCCAAAGTCACTTCTGAAAAGGAGACTTAGGCTCCTAAGGCACTTAGATGATTTTGAAAAGTTTACCCTTGAAAGAGCTGAATATTTTTTCTTAAAACATTTTTTAGACCAAAAGTTACTTTTTGACCAAATCAAGAATTTTGATGGAAACTTTTCATTTGGTTGAAGATTTTCTATATCTTTTTTTTTTTAGTTTACCCCTTTTCTTGTATTTTTTCCCCCTTCCTGCTCCAATTTTCCAGTGTGGCAGAGGAGGATTTTGTTTCATTTTATTTTGTTGAAAAACCAAATTTCCATCAAAAATTTAGAAGAAAAGAAAATATTGTCAATCTTTCAAAATAGATGGACCCCCAAATATTCCCATTGGATGATGTAGTCTCATTGAAATTTTCAGTGGAAAAATGCAGTTTTATTACACAAAAATGATTTCCCAAATAGGAAAATCCAAATCCAAGTATTCATTTCAAACTTTTCATTTTGAAACATCAATTTGAAATGAAAACTGTTGATGTGAAGCAAAATAAATGTCTTTTGGCAAATTGTTTTGAGACAATGTCGACATTTGCCCTTTCAAACCTTTCCAGTTGGAAACTTTGTGGAATTTGTACAAGCGGCAAAGAGTCCTGTGGCACCTTGTAGACTAACAGATGTATTGGAGCATGAGCTTTCGTGGGTGAATACCCACTTCGTCAGACGCATGTGGAATTTGTTACTTGTTGGAAGTTCCGGAGATGCCTCATTGCACAGGCAATTAGATTCCGAACTGGGCATTTGCTCAGACAAGTACTTGATTTGCAAGTGTAGTCACGGTACCTGTTCATGCATATTAGATATAGGACTGTAAAAGCTTCTTCAACCCAACGTAAATGTCATTGCTGCATCAGGGAGCTTGTAGAGAATAAAAGGGAAAAAAATGTCTTATTTGGTATCCAGACTCTAAAGGCTCATCTCCACCATGAATCTCTCTCACAGAGAGAAAAGGCAGGGACATTTCCACAGAGCTTCCTACCTACTCACATACACAAAGTCTGGCATATTCCATGCAATGCTGTGTGGCTGAATTTCTAAATTGATACCAGGAAAGCAGCTGAGGACAATGTAAAATGGGCCATGGGGAGATTGCAACTTGTGTAGGAGCATACTGCAGACAACCATGTGAACAGCTGTCTTGCCGCTGAGCAGGTCTCCTGGAGAAATAGGGTCACCGCAGCCCAGGTGCGGTGACTGAAGGGTTTGTGAAATGCAGTGTCAGTGGGATTATTCTGAGAGGCTCCAGTCCTGCCCTCTGGCAAGTGGCATGTATAGCAAAAGACACAGCCAGCTTCTTCAAACCATCCATGTTCCCTTTGCTGTTACTGCTTTCCCTGCTCAGGATTTACTGCTAACTTGTGCAGGCTGGAAAATGGTGATAAGGGGTGGCCTTTCCTATGAGCCTGCTGCTCCCCTCCCTCCCAGTTTGCGGTTTAGTCCAATGGAGCATGTAGAATCATAGAATCATAGAATATCAGGGTTGGAAGGGACCCCTGAAGGTCATCTAGTCCAACCCCCTGCTCGAAGCAGGACCAATTCCCAGTTAAATCATCCCAGCCAGGGCTTTGTCAAGCCTCACCTTAAAAACCTGTAAGGAAGGAGATTCTACCACCTCCCTAGGTAACGCATTCCAGTGTTTCACCACCCTCTTAGTGAAAAAGTTTTTCCTAATATCCAATCTAAACCTCCCCCACTGCAACTTGAGACCATTACTCCTCGTTCTGTCATCTGATACCATTGAGAACAGTCTAGAGCCATCCTCTTTGGAACCCCCTTTCAGGTAGTTGAAAGCAGCTATCAAATCCCCCCTCATTCTTCTCTTCTGCAGGCTAAACAATCCCAGCTCCCTCAGCCTCTCCTCATAAGTCATGTGTTCCAGACCCCTAATCATTTTTGTTGCCCTTCGCTGGACTCTCTCCAATTTATCCACATCCTTCTTGAAGTGTGGGGCCCAAAACTGGACACAGTACTCCAGATGAGGCCTCACCAATGTCGAATAGAGGGGAACGATCACGTCCCTCGATCTGCTCGCTATGCCCCTACTTATACATCCCAAAATGCCATTGGCCTTCTTGGCAACAAGGGCACACTGCTGACTCATATCCAG
Source organism: Caretta caretta (assembly GCF_965140235.1). Taxonomy (NCBI): domain Eukaryota; kingdom Metazoa; phylum Chordata; order Testudines; family Cheloniidae; genus Caretta; species Caretta caretta. The sequence continues at coordinate 4,694,060 of NC_134232.1, forward strand.
CTTCTCGTCCACTGTCACCCCGAGGTCCTTTTCCGCAGAACTGCTGCCTAGCCATTCGGTCCCTAGTCTGTAGCTGTGCATTGGGTTCTTCCGTCCTAAGTGCAGGACCCTGCACTTATCCTTATTGAACCTCATCAGATTTCTTTTGGCCCAATCCTCCAATTTGTCTAGGTCCCTCTGTATCCTATCCCTCCCCTCCAGCGTATCTACCACTCCTCCCAGTTTAGTATCATCCGCAAATTTGCTGAGAGTGCAATCCACACCATCCTCCAGATCATTTATGAAGATATTGAACAAAACCGGCCCCAGGACCGACCCTTGGGGCACTCCACTTGACACCAGCTGCCAACTAGACATGGAGCCATTGATCACTACCCGTTAAGCCCGACAATCTAGCCAACTTTCTACCCATCTTATAGTGCATTCATCCAGCCCATACTTCTTTAACTTGCTGACAAGAATACTGTGGGAGACCGTGTCAAAAGCTTTGCTAAAGTCAAGAAACAATACATCCACTGCTTTCCCTTCATCCACAGAACCAGTAATCTCATCATAGAAGGCGATTAGATTAGTCAGGCATGACTTGCCCTTGGTGAATCCATGCTGACTGTTCTTGATCACTTTCCTCTCATGTTAAGTGCTTCAGGATTGATTCCTTGAGGACCTGCTCCATGATTTTACCGGGGACTGTGGTGAGGCTGACTGGCCTGTAGTTCCCAGGATCCTCCTTCTTCCCTTTTTTAAAGATTGGCACTACATTAGCCTTTTTCCAGTCATCCAGGACTTCCCCCGATCGCCACGAGTTTTCAAAGATAATGGCCAATGGCTCTGCAATCACAGCCGCCAATTCCTTTAGCATTCTCGGATGCAACTCGTCCGGCCCCATGGACTTGTGCACATCCAGCTTTTCTAAATAGTCCCTAACCACCTCTTTCTCCACAGAGGGCTGGCTATCTATTCCCCGTGTTGTGATGCCCAGCGCAGCAGTCTGGGAGCTGACCTTGTTCGTGAAGACAGAGGCAAAAAAAGCATTGAGTACATTAGCTTTTTCCACATCCTCTGTCACTAGGTTGCCTCCCTCATTCATTAAGGGGCCCATACTTTCCTTGGCTTTCTTCTTGTTGCCAACATACCTGAAGAAACCCTTCTTGTTACTCTTGACATCTCTTGCTAGCTGCAGCTCCAGGTGCGATTTGGCCCTCCTGATTTCATTCCTACATGCCCGAGCAATATTTTTATACTCTTCCCTGGTCACATGTCCAACCTTCCACTTCTTGTAAGCTTCTTTTTTATGTTTAAGATCCGCTAGGATTTCACCGTTAAGTCAAGCTGGTCCCCTGCCATATTTACTATTCTTTTGACACATCGGGATGGTTTGTCCCTGTAACCTCAACAGGGATTCCTTGAAATACAGCCAGCTCTCCTGGACTCCTTTCCCCTTCATGTTAGTCCCCCAGGGGATCCTACCCATCCGTTCCCTGAGGGAGTCGAATTCTGCTTTTCTGAAGTCCAGGGTCCGTATCCTGCTGCTTACCTTTCTTCCCTGTGTCAGGATCCTGAACTCAACCAACTCATGGTCACTGCCTCCCAGATTCCCATCCACTTTTGCTTCCCCCACTAATTCTACCCGGTTTGTGAGCAGCAGGTCAAGAAAAGCGCCCCCCCCTAGTTGGCTCCTCTAGCACTTGCGCCAGGAAATTGTCCCCTACGCTTTCCAAAAACTTCCTGGATTGTCTATGCACCGCTGTATTGCTCTCCCAGCAGATATCAGGAAAATTAAAGTCACCCATGAGAACCAGGGCGTGCGATCTAGTAGCTTCTGCGAGCTGCCGGAAGAAAGCCTCATCCACCTCATCCCCCTGGTCCGGTGGTCTATAGCAGACTCCCACCACTACATCACTCTTGTTGCTCACACTTCTAAACTTAATCCAGATTCCCTTTGTAGTTGGGTTCTTGGACATAATAGGAACAAACTGGGAACAGTGTCAGCAAATGACTGGTCAAGCTGAAAATGGTCCAGTAAGGGTCTGTCTACACTGAAATAAAAGGCCAGCAGCTGGGCTGAGTCAGCTGATTCAGGCTGGAGGGGTTAACAATGGCAGGGTTTGCATTCAGTCACTGAAACTCTGCTAATGGGGAGAGTCCGGCTCCAGCCTAAGCTGGAAGGTCTACACTGCAATTTTTAGCCCTGCAGCCCGAGCCGCTTGAGCCCGAGTCAGTTGGCCAGGGCTCTGAGACTCAGCACTGCAGTGTAGACATACCTGGAGAAAAGGTCTAGCCCAGTGTAACGCACCCTCCTCACCACTTAGGCTTCAGGGGGAGATGGCTTTAAGGGGAGATTTTTAAATGCACAAATGGGACTTCGGGTCAATTTCCAAAAGCACCTAAAGGTAACCAGGTGCCTAACTCCTATTGATTTCAATGGGAGCTGGACTCCAGAATACCACTGAGGACCTGTGCCTAAGGGTTTGTCTACACACAAAAAGTCATACCCCTTTAACTATACCAGAATAGTTATTCAGCATTCCCACTGACAACTGGGAAAATCCTGCCCATAATCGCTCAGTCTGGAGAAGCCAGGTTAAAGCTGGTGTCATCACCACAGACAGCTGAGGCCCGCAGGCAAGCCAGGAAGCAGAGTATGCTTCAACTTCCATCCGGCGAGTGGACCTGTAGCCACTGTGGGAAGGTTTGCCATGCACACATCCGGCCCTTTTCCCATAGCATTGCTAAGCACCCCTGTGAGGGAAAAATTAACAGGACATAAAACAAGGCCTTGACTTTGGTCAAGCTTGCCTGCAGGCCGTAAACTGAGATCCTGCTTGCTTATGTGTGTCAAGGGGTAGGAGAAGTCACAGTAGAAAGTCCCCAAAACAGAACAATGGCTTTCTGTGCATAAGGGGCATGAAGGGGCAGAATGGAAAAGTCCCCATATAGAACAAATTTGCAATAGTCAAGCTCAGGAAATATATAACCGCAACAATTGTGTTAGAAGGGTCGCTGACAGCAAAAGAACAGACAGTGAATAACAGGAAGGGCCTACTGGGGGAGACGCTTGTTTTTGCTTTTGACCAGTGTTAATTTTGCAATGTATTCCAAATAAGGTAATTAATATGGAAGTGTCATAAATATAAAGGGAAGGGTAAACCCCTTTAAAATCCCTCCTGGCCAGAGGAAAAATCCTCTCACCTGTAAAGGGTTAAGAAGCTAAAGGTAACCTCGCTGGCACCTGACCAAAATGACCAATGAGGAGACAAGATACTTTCAAAAGCTGGGAGGAGGGAGAGAAACAGAGGGTCTGGGTCTGTCGGTATGCTGCTTTTGCCGGGGATAGACCAGGAATGGAGTCTTAGAACTTTTAGTAAGTAATCTAGCTAGGTATAAAGAAAAGGAGTACTTGTGGCACCTTAGAGACTAAACAATTTATTTGAGCATGAGCTTTCATTAGCTACAGCTCACTTCATCGGATGCATACCGTGGAAACTGCAGCAGACATTATATACACACAGAGATCATGAAACAATACCTCCTCCCACCCCACTGTCCTGCTGGTAATAGCTTATCTAAAGTGATCATCAAGTTGGGCCATTTCCAGCACAAATCCAGGTTTTCTCACCCTCCACCCCACCACACACAAACTCACTCTCTTGCTGGGAATAGCCCATCCAAAGTGACAACTCTCTTCACAATGTGCATGATAATCAAGGTGGGCCATTTCCTGCACAAATCCAGGTTCTCTCACCCCCTCACCCCCCTCCTGGTTTTTGGAGGGGGGTGAGGGGGTGAGAGAACCTGGATTTGTGCAGGAAATGGCCCACCTTGATTATCATACACATTGTGAAGAGAGTTGTCACTTTGGATGGGCTATTCCCAGCAAGAGAGTGAGTTTGGGGGGTGGGGGGGGTGGAGGGTGAGAAAACCTGGATTTGTGCTGGAAATGGCCCAACTTGATGATCACTTTAGATAAACTATTACCAGCAGGACAGTGGGGTGGGAGGAGGTATTGTTTCATGATCTCTGTGTGTATATAATGTCTGCTGCAGTTTCCACGGTATGCATCTGATGAAGTGAGCTGTAGCTCACGAAAGCTCATGCTCAAATAAATTGGTTAGTCTCTAAGGTGCCACAAGTACTCCTTTTCTTTTTGCAAATACAGACTAACACGGCTGTTACTCTGAAACCTAGCTGGGTATGTGTTAGATTATGATTTCTTTAAATGACTGAGAAAAGAATTGTACTGAATAGAATGACTATTTCTGTCTGTGTGTCTTTTTTGTAACTTAAGGTTTTGCCTAGAGGGATTCTCTATATTTTGAATCTAATTACCCTGTAAGGAATCTACCATCCTGATTTTACAGGGGTGATTCTTTTACTTCTATTTACTTCTATTTCTATTAAAAGTCTTCTTGTAAGAAAACTGAGTGCTTTTTCATTGTTCTCAGATCCAAGGGTTTGGGTCTGTGGTCACCTATGCAAATTGGTGAGGATTTTTACCAAACCTTCCCCAGGAAGTGGGGTGCAAGGGTTGGGAGGATTTTGGGGGGAAAGACATGTCCAAACTATGTTTCCCAGTAAACCCAGTTAGAGTTTGGTGGTGGCAGTGGATATTCCAAGGACAAAGGATAAAATTAATTTGTACCTCGGGGAAGTTTTAACCTAAGCTGGTAAAAGTAAGCTTAGGAGGTTTTCATCCAGGTCCCCACATCTGTACCCTAGAGTTCAGAGTGGGGGAGGAACCTTGACAGGAAGTATGTGAAATTTGTCTGTGGTTTTAAGCTTTAAAAAGCTTTGTGTGCTTTGCATCAGGGGGCAGCTACTTAGAGCTGTGCTTGTAATCAATAAAGGAGCCTCAGGCTTGTTCTGATCCAAACACAAAGCGTGGTTAATTTTCCACCACACCACTGACGGACCGACTTCGTCACATCTCCTTCCATTGGTCAAGTTGCTGGATGCCCAAATAGTTATTTGAAAATCTAAAATGTTGGTTTGGATTCTTCATCCAAAAACATTCCTCCCTCTATCATCTCCCCAGTAAGCATAATAAATTTGTGCTTTCTGACCAGCTGTAATAAACAGCACTCAGTGTGGATAGGGATGGGGGAGACAGTCTCTCAGATAACAACATCCTTGAAATTACAGAAACTGAGTATAGTAAACAGACCTGTTAGGTCATTCCATGTCTAGTGCAAAACTCTGCTCTACACTCTTCATTAGGGTGTTTTGGCTTCTACACAGATTCCTTCACCTTGGTGCAAGTTACACCTTCCGCATACTTGCCAACAGTTAAAGTAGTGATGTAACAAAGCCCAGGAAGCCTGGGAAGTCCAAGTTTTAACCAGCTCTAGTAGTGACGGAATAAGAGACGAGAGCAATATTGTTAACCTATCCAGCTATACTCTTAGCCCAGCAGAAGAATCTGTCCTATCTTGGGGACTCTCCTTTTGCCCCTCCACCCCCACGAACATGATACAGTTCTGTGGTGACCTAGAATCCTATTTTAGACGTCTCTGACTCAAGGAATATTTCCAACACACCTCTGAACAGCATACTAACCCACAGAGACCTTCCTACCAACACTACAAAAAGAAGGATTCTGGGTGGACTCCTCCTGAAGGTCGAAACAACAGACTGGACTTCTACATAGATTGTTTCTGCCGACGTGCACGGGCTGAAATTGTGGAAAAGCAGCATCACTTGCCCCATAACCTCAGCTGTGCAGAACACAATGCCATCCGCAGCCTCAGAAACAACTCTGACATCATAATCAAAAATGTTGACAAAGGAGGTGCTGTCGTCATCATGAATCAATGGCTCCATGTCTAGTTGGCAGCCAGTATCAAGTGGAGTGCCCCAAGGGTCGGTCCTGGGGCCGGTTTTGTTCAATATCTTCATAAATGATCTGGAGGATGGTGTGGATTGCACTCTCAGCAAATTTGCGGATGATACTAAACTGGGAGGAGTGGTAGATACGCTGGAGGGGAGGGATAGGATACAGAAGGACCTAGACAAATTGGAGGATTGGGCCAAAAGAAATCGGATGAGGTTCAATAAGGATAAGTGCAGGGTCCTGCACTTAGGACGGAAGAACCCAATGCACAGCTACAGACTAGGGACCGATTGGCTAGGCAGCAGTTCTGCGGAAAAGGACCTCGGGGTGACAGTGGACGAGAAGCTGGATATGAGTCAGCAGTGTGCCCTTGTTGCCAAGAAGGCCAATGGCATTTTGGGATGTATAAGTAGGGGCATAGCGAGCAGATCGAGGGACGTGATCGTTCCCCTCTATTCGACATTGGTGAGGCCTCATCTGGAGTACTGTGTCCAGTTTTGGGCCCCACACTTCAAGAAGGATGTGGATAAATTGGAGAGAGTCCAGCGAAGGGCAACAAAAATGATTAGGGGTCTGGAACACATGACTTATGAGGAGAGGCTGAGGGAGCTGGGATTGTTTAGCCTGCAGAAGAGAAGAATGAGGGGGGATTTGATAGCTGCTTTCAACTACCTGAAAGGGGGTTCCAAAGAGGATGGCTCTAGACTGTTCTCAATGGTAGCAGATGACAGAACGAGGAGTAATGGTCTCAAGTTGCAGTGGGGGAGGTTTAGATTGGATATTAGGAAAAACTTTTTCACTAAGAGGGTGGTGAAACACTGGAATGCGTTACCTAGGGAGGTGGTAGAATCTCCTTCCTTACAGGTTTTTAAGGTCAGGCTTGACAAAGCCCTGGCTGGGATGATTTAACTGGGAATTGGTCCTGCTTCGAGCAGGGGGTTGGACTAGATGACCTTCTGGGGTCCCTTCCAACCCTGATATTCTATGATTCTATGATTCTATGAATAGGTCAGAATATGAACAAGAGGCTGCTAGGAAGCTCTCCAACACCACTTTCTACAAGCCATTACCCTCTGATCCCACTGCAGGTTACCAAAAGAAACTCCACCCTCTGCTCAAGAAACTCCCTGAAAAAGCGCAAGAACAAATCCACACAGACACACCCCTAGAACTCCGAGCAGGGGTATTCTATCTGCTACCCAAGATCCATAAACCTGGAAATCCTGGATGCCCCATCATCTCAGGCATTGGCGCCCTGACAGCAGGATTGTCTGGCTATGTAGACTCCCTCCTTAGGCCCTACACTACCAGCACTCCTAGCTATCTTCGAGACACCACTGACTTCCTGAGGAAACTACAGTCGCTGTAGCTCACGAAAGCTTATGCTCAAATAAATTGGTTAGTCTCTAAGGTGCCACAAGTACTCCTTTTCTTTTTGTGAATACAGACTAACATGGCTGTTACTCTGAAAACAGTCCATCAGCGATCTTCCTGAAAACACCATCCTGGCCGCTATGGATGTAGAAGCCCTCTACACCAACATTCCACACAAAGATGGTCTACAAGCTGTCAGGAACAGTATCCCCGATAATGTCACGGCAAACCTGGTGGCTGAACTTTGTGACTTTGTGACTTTGTCCTCACCCATAACTATTTCACATTTGGGGACAATGGAGACCTTCAAATCAGCAGCACTGCTATGGGTACCCGCATGGCCCCACAGTATGCCAACATTTTTATGGCTGACTTAAAATAACGCTTCCTCAGCTCTCGTCCCCTAATGCCCCTACTCTACTTGTGCGACATTGATGACATCTTCATCATCTGGACCCATGGAAAAGAAGCCCTTGAGGAATTCCACCACGATTTCAACAATTTCCATCCCACCATCAACCTCAGCCTGGACCAGTCCACACAAGAGATACACTACAGTGCTAGACACTACAGTGCTAATAAGTGATGGTCACATAAACACCACCCTATACCGGAAACCTACTGACCGCTATTCCTACCTACATGCCTCCAACTTTCATCCAGACCACACCACACAATCCATTGTCTACAGCCAAGCTCTACGATACAACCGCATTTGCTCCAACACCTCAGACAGAAACAAACACCTAAAAGATTTCTATCAAGCATTCTTACAACTACAGTACCCACCTGCTGAAGTGAAGAAACGGATTGACAGAACCAGAAGAGTACCCAGAAGTTACCTACTACAGAACAGGCCCAACAAAGAAAATAACAGAACACCACTAGCCATCACCTTCAGCCCCCAACTAAAACCTCTCCAGCGCATCATCAAGGATCTACAACTTATCCTGAAGGACGACCCATTACTCTCACAGAGCTTAGGAGACAGGCCAGTCCTTGTTTACAGACAGGCCCTCAACCTGAAGCAAATACTCACCAGCAACCACACACCACTCAACAAAACCACTAACCCAGGAACCTATCCTTTCAACAAAGCCCGTTGCCAACTGTGTCCACATATCTATTCAGGGGACACCATCATAGGGCTTACTCACATCAGCCACACTCTCAGAGGCTCATTCACCTGCACATCGACCAATGTGATATATGCCATCATGTGCCAGCAATACCCCTCTGCCATGTACATTCTCTACGTAAAAGAATAAATGGACACAAATCAGATGTCAAGAATTATAACATTCAAAAACCAGTAGGAGAACACTTCAATCTCTTTGGTCACTCGATTACAGACCTAAAAGTGGCAATATTACAACAAAAAAACTTCAAAAACAGACTCCAATGAGAGACTTCTGAATTGGAATTAATTTGCAAACTGGAAACCATTACATTAGGCTTGAATAGAGACTGGGAGTGGATGTGTCATTACACAAAGTAAAACTATTTCCCCGTGTTTATTTTTCTCTCCTACTCTTCCTAACACGTTCTTGTCAACTGCTGGAAATGGCACACCTTGATTATCACTACAAAAGGTTTTTTTTTCTCTCCTGCTGTTAATAGCTCACCTTATCTGATCACTGTCATTACAGTGTGTATGGTAACACCCATTGTTTTATATTCTCTGTGTATATAAAATCCCCCCACTACATGCATCCCATGAAGTGAGCTGTAGCTCATGAAAGCTTATGCTCAAATAAATTTTTTAGTCTCTAAGGTGCCACAAGTACTCCTGTTGTTTATTTGGTTTCACAGAATCATAGAATATCAGTGTTGGAAGGGACCTCAGGAGGTCATCTAGTCCAACCCACTGCTCAAAGCAGGACCAATCTCCAATTTTTGCCCCAGATCCCTAAATGCCCCCCTCAAGGATTGAACTCATAACCCTCGGTTTAGCAAGCCAATGCTCAAACCACTGAGCTATCCCTCAATGATAAAGGTCCATCTCCATCATGAGATGTTCTCATAGAGAGAAGAGGCAAGAGAAAGCTCTTCTCTGAATTTCTTCTTGTTTATGAGCATCTTTTTTCATGGAGATATCCAGAATTGCACACAGTGTTCTAACTGGAACCTCACCAGAGGAAGGTACTATTGCCTCCCTTTTAAAAAAAAAATCATCAGCTGTCTCAGAGATTAAATCTTATAATTCCTGTTGCCCTTATTTGATGATATGTGAATGTGGAAGACAAGAAATCTGCTTGATTTATACACACAGTTTGGAGCAATCTTTTTGCTTTAAAATAAGGAAGGTTATCGGTCAAACGCCACAATCTCGACAGCTCAGGAGGCAGCAATGCTGATCCGATAACCTCTTTTAGATTTGTTTCAGTTCCAAAAATAGATAAAACTCTGTCGTTGGGTTCACTGCTATTTAAAAAAATAAAAATCGGGGGCCAATAGATTTCCATTGAAAGAAAAGAGTCTATAATCACTACATCTCTGAGCATTTCAGAGCTAGAAACATGTTGTATTTCAGAGTTGTTAGCCATCAGAACCCTTGGAAATGTTGCAAATGCCCTGGGGGGAAGCCAGTCTGTTCTGCACACGCTATTCAGATGTATTTTTATAACAACAGATTGTGGTTTTATTTATTTAGATTTTTTTTTCCTCCCTACATATGCTTAACTATTTTGGGTTAGCTGATGAAATATGACTATGTTGTGCCTCTAGACTTTCATTACTGTATATTTATTACCTATATTAAATGTATGTACCTCACGAACACTAAGGAATTGTTGTTAATCTAGTTAGTGGCAGTAGAATTAGTCACGTGGCTCGGAATACTGGAGCAGTGTTAATCACATTTTATTTTGGGCTTCAGGAAGGGGTGTTAAGCACTTTTTTTAGAGCAGAGATTGCTAAGCAGAGAGGGTCTTGCCCGGAGACAAGATCTGAATGAAATGGGAAGTGCATCAATGTGTATCAATACCCCAGAGTGATCTATATAGTCAGAGCATGGAAGGGCTTTTAATCTTGGGGAATTAATTAGGGTGAACACCTGGGGGAAAATCCGTTAGTGGGAGCATCTTGTGGGAGTAGATTAGGGGGAGGATCTTGGTGAGGGAGAGATTTAGAGTGCATACCTGAGGGGGTGTGGTTTAGGGGGAGTATTTTGGTGAAGAAGAAGTTATACCCAAATAAATCTGCTAGTCATTAAAGTGCCACTGGACTCCTCATTGTTTTGTGGATACAGACTAACACGGTTTCCCCTCTGATACTTTACCTAGAGAGAGACTGCTGCTGCTGCCATGGGGGACTCTCTGGCAGTTTCCAGTCAGTGCCATGCAAGGAGCTGGCAGTGGGACTCACTACTGAAGTTCCCCGGAGAGCTCCTCCAGGTGAATAAAGCTGCACACGGTAGCCTCAGAGGCCCTGGGCTAGGGAGAACAGCCTCCCTTTGCTATTTGGTCTTTACTGCACTTTTATGTTAACTTCTAGAGAACATAATAAAAGGTAACTAGCTGGTGTTTTGAGCAGTGGCTGAATTAAATGCTGCTGCAGAGAAAGAAAAGTTAACTTGCTTGGGAAAAAAGGCCTCTCAGCCTCCACCTCTGAGCTTTACATCCAGAATCTCAAGAACTCTTGTATCCCTTGTGCAGCGTTTTACTGCCAGATGGCCTGATTCACCTCTCACTGGCAGCGGGAGAGACTCAGGAGCCACACCACTGCAGTGAGTGGAGTGACACCAGTGTCCAATTGGTGATAAAAGAAAAATTAGGCCCCGTGGACTCCAAAAACCAGCTACTGCTGAAAGAACATCTGTGATGTTTTACAGGCTGGTGTAGCACAAGAAGCTGAGAAAACCAGGGCTACAAGGGTGTTACCTGATGTTAGCTAAGAGAATCGTAATAAATTCTAGCTAGCGACTTTCTAAGTCAATTTTTTTTTTAAGTTTCTTTCTCCAGTTACCTGTTTGCCAGAAGCTGGGAATGGGCGACAGGGACGATTACCTGTTCTGTTCATTCCCTCTGGGGCACCTAGCATTGGCCACTGTCAGAAGACAGGACACTGGGCTAGATGGACCTTTGGTCTGACCAGTATGGCCGTTCTGATGTTCTTATGAATAATGTTTGCCTGAACATCACTAAAAGGACTCCGTTCAGGAGCAAGAGCTGATTTGAAGCAGACAACAAAACTCATAGAGCGAGTCCATCCAGGATCCATGACAATCATTCCAATCTGATAACCAAGCAATTCTCTCTGACTGATCAATGCCAGCTTCTGCTGGTAACTTAACTAATTGCCGCTTTCAAACCCCACCACATTGGTTTAAATGAGAATACCATATTTCCCCTCTCTCTCCAGCTCGTTTGCACAAGGTCAGAAGAAAAGTTTCTCTTAAACTAAAAAGACTGGCGTTGCCTTAAAAAATGCCAAAGGAGCCTATTGAGAAGTTCCTTCAGAGCTGTTCATGGACTTAAAAACAGTGTCCTCCTAGTTAGTCCTAAAGATTTGTTACATGCTTCTGTCACCGAATTTCACTTAGCAGACTTATTAAAACCAATTGCTTTTTTTAATAGGGGATTTTAAATTTGGAGTCAAATTCTTCTTTCTGCCCCCCTCCTGTTTTACACTAGCGGCTTTGACTTCATTTGAGCCACTCCTGATTTATGCAAGTGAATGGGAGTAGAATCAGCCCTTCATGTACCAAGCATCATTAAAAACATTTGGTTTATTTTCATTGTAGGTGTTAGTTCACTCCATGTTTTTGTCTCATTTACTCCTGATTGCGGTGAGTCTTCCAAGCAGACTCTCAGTAGATTTTCCATCCCGTGTGCAGCCTTTTACTGCCAATGGGCCTGATTCTCCTCTCCCTTGCCACTGGCCGAATCAGGAGCGACTCCACTGAAGTTTCTTTCATAATCCTCGTTGATGGATTCAGTGCTCGTGAAAGGGTGGGTTTGACAGAACTGGCTACAGTCAGGCATGGAGAGAGGAGGTGTAGTGCACAGCTCTGCCAGGGCCCCTCAGTCCTGACCTACAGCTCCCCATGCTGCTCCGGTCCAGGACACATGTTAAGCGGAAACTGCCGGTTGTGCCAAACTGTGAGGTGGGAGCCCATTGTTCTGTTGTGCCCTCAGCTTGTATTGACTTCAGTGGGAGATGCGGCTGCTCAGCGCTGCTGGAAAATTAGGTGGTCTCATGGTACTGCCCTGTGGTCTGACTACCAGCTCCAGCCTTCCATCACTGCACAGAAACCTCGGCAACTGCGACTTGGGGATGCAGAATTACAGCAGAGAAAAGAGGGGCTTTTAAGTCTCCAGCAGGGCTATGAAGGAGGATTAACATAGCTGAATCTCCTCTTACAGCGAAACATCCATGACAGCATAGCATCATAGAATCATAGAATATCAGGGTTGGAAGGGACCTCAGGAGGTCATCTAGTCCAACCCCCGGCTCAAAGCAGGACCCATCCCCAACTAAATCATCCAATGGGGATGGGTAAAGGCTCACACCCCAAAGGTCAACTGTGTGCTTGCTTTTGCCCAATGCCCAGTGGCAGACAGGGCTATATTATAAGCATGATTTCTTTGTAGTGCAGTGGCATCTAAAGGCCTCAATCAGGATCAAGGCCTCATTGCTCTGGGTGCTGAACAGACACAACGTCAGGCATGAGACTTGTTCCAATGAGCTTACAAACTGATTTTGCTTTCCTTAGGCCCCGTTTTTCCTTCCTGGAAGCACTCGTTTCCTGGCTCCCGAAGACACCTAGAACTCTGCATGCTCAGAATTTGGTTTACACTGTTGGGGAAGGATGGGCAGCCACTAAGCAGTAAATTCTCTAGTGTCTGCTAAAGGATAGCTCCATTGCACTGTTGCATGATGCCATAGCTTCTCCCCCCACCGTGAGACCTGATTTGGAGAGTCCCTCTCTAAGCTGAGAGCAGAATTCAAATACTTTCTGAGTATGCTACAATATTTCTTTGTCATTGGTGTTTACTGTCTGGCATGATCCCATTTCCATCTTAAAAAAAACCCAGAATACACAAAAAAGAATAAATACTCCATCTTCATAATAGTATTATTCTCATAATAATTAAAAAAATAATTCCCCTCATAACACCTGGTTCTTACATGTAGTGCTCATTTGTAGAACTCAAAAGACTTTAGACAGGTCAGCATCATTATCCCTATTTTATGCATGGGGAAACTGAGGCAGAGAGCATAGACATGCCTGGCTCAGTGTCACTCAGCAGGCCCATGGTATAGCTGGGAATAGAATGCAGGTCTCCTGGGTCCCAGTACACTGCACTCTTCACTAGGCCATATTCCTGCTGTCTGGGAGAATAGTACACAGGCCGCTAGCCATGGCAGGAGAGATACTTAGTACTGTGGGCCATGAGTGATGGCAGTCAGTCCTGGTATACCACACTAAAGATATGCAACACTCTTTATCTTTAGAGCAACTGCTACTTTTTAACATTAAAAGCAAAGCGGGGCAGTAACTACTAAAACCAAGGTGCAGCTGATCGTCTTGATCATCTCCCCTCCCCCTAAGAGTGGAGTTCTGCGGCAAGAGGATATTACTATCCAATCCACGCTCTCTCAGAAGGTTTCATTGCTATATGGAGAGCGTAGGATCCATTTATTTGTCACAGACAACATGAAGGCCATGTCTACATGGTGATGTTACACAGATCTAGTTTGTTTGCTCTAAGTGCAACAATTTAGCTATATCAAACATAACTGCATCCACAACTCCACACTGTTTTGTTTTACGGGCTCTAAGTTACTTTCTTTGCTAAGTATTGCATCCACACTGCTCTGCACTTGTTCAAATGAATTGCTCAGAATTCTGGACAGATAGCCCATGCCGCGATGTGCCATCGCTTAGCTTTATGATCTCTCTCACAGTGCATTGTGGGATGCCTACCAGAAATGATAGGAATTCTGAAACGGGGGTGTGTGTGTGTCAAATTAAGAAATTCCCATGATACTTCTCCTGGGATTGGACCATGATCCTGGCACACACTTGGATGGCACTGTCTCCACACATTGTTAGCAAAGGGAAAGATTTGTTATTGAGAGAGGATTAATTTTCTGACTCATCAAAATATAAATTGAGATGCAGGGAAAGGAACTGAATGGATAACATTGCAGTGAATGAGATTATAACAGAGGAGTCCATTACAAATTCACTCAAAGGTGAAAAAAAGCACATTCATAATTCTTATTTAATGCCAATATGCATTATACATATATCTCAGTTACAACTAAACTAGAAACCGTAGCTAGTACATGCTTAAAAAGAAGTTGGAAGCTCTTCCCCTACACACATATAAATAAACAACAGCTTATTAAATCTTACTACTAATAAATGTTTTAAGAACGGTGTCCCATTTACTGGAAAAACTCTGAAAGTACCAAGTCACATTTTTGCAAAAACAAATCCATCTTGACTTGCCTGGAAATGGACAAATACATTTGAAAGAGAAATAACGCTTTCCCCAAAGTATGAACAGTCTTGAACATACAAACCAACCAACCTCCACACCCTTACCAACCCAAGCTTTAATCAGAACAAGCCTTGCCATTTTTCAAGTCAAATGCCCTTGGAGACGTTAAATTTCCTGACAAATGCAGCACAAGGTTTCTCAGCAATAACTTCAGCATGGCTTGATTTAAGCTTCACTTGAGCAGATGGCTTGTGAAAGATGCTTCAAAACAGTATCCTAAAGCTAGATGCTGGCCTTCTAAGGGCATGTCTACACTACAGCTGTTTCTGTGGCACAGCTGCTGTAGTGTAGCAGCAGATGTGCCACATGGATGGAAGGGGTTTTTCCATTGATGTAGTTAAGCCATCTGTCCAAGAGGTGGTAGCTAAGTTGATGGAAGAATTCTTCCATCGACCTGGCCCTGTCTACACTGTGAGCTAGGTTGACCTAACTAGGGGCTCACGGTGTTAAATTTTTCACAGCCCTGAATGATGTAGCTAGGACGATCTAATTTTTTAAGTTTTGACCAGGCCAAAGGTACAGGGCAGAAAAGTCTTTGCCAGGTCATGGAATGTTAGAGATGGGAAAGACCTATGAGACCATCTTGCACCTCACCATATATTCACGCAGTGCTTTATCCTATCTGGTTTTAATATTCCCAAGCCTTGGGGTTCTTGTCATTTTCCTAGGGAGACTATTTCACATCCTAATAGTTATTACGGTTGGGTGGGGCACAGCTGGCTATCTGGCTTCTGTACTGTGGGGTAGTGCCTTTAGTCAGTCACATTCCTCTCTGGGGTTTTTACAGACTGATTTTCCAAAGTGCTAAATGCCCCAAACCTGCAGTCAAAATCAGTGGACAGAGTGTGCTCAGAAAATCAGGATCTTGCTGCCCGATATTTTATCACAGTATTGTTCCTACTGAAAGGAGAATCCCAGAAGATGTGGACATTTGGGGGAAATATTGACTGGCTTGTGCTAGGAGCCTTTTCACACACCTCGTGCACCTCGATGCTGAAACCACTGCAAACTGGACACAAAATGAAATTGTAGGAGTCACCAAATGAAATTAATAGGCAGCAGGTTTAAAACATACACAAGAAAGTATTTCTTCACACAACACACGGTCAACCCGTGGAACTCTTTGCCAGGGGATGTTGTGAAGGCCAAGACTATATCAGGGTTAAAAAAATTACTAGATAAGTGGCAAAACTGTATTTTATTTGATAAATAAGATTACAAAATAA